>NC_071672.1:5149000-5865500 GCF_028554725.1 Zeugodacus cucurbitae | reverse complement strand
AAGACAAGACAAGACAAGACAAGACAAGACAAGACAAGACAAGACAAGACAAGACAAGACAAGACAAGACAAGACAAGACAAGACAAGACAAGACAAGACAAGACAAGACAAGACAAGACAAGACAAGACAAGACAAGACAAGACAAGACAAGACAAGACAAGACAAGACAAGACAAGACAAGACAAGACAAGACAAGACAAGACAAGACAAGACAAGACAAGACAAGACAAGACAAGACAAGACAAGACAAGACAAGACAAGACATGATAAGACAAAACAAGGCAAGACAAAACTACACAACATACGACATGACATGACATGACAAGACAAGACAAGACACGAACGGACAGGACAAGACAAGACAAGACAAGATAAGACATGACAAAACTAGACAAGACAAAATAACACAACACAACACAACACATGACATGACATGACATGACAAGACAAAACAGGACAAAACAAGAGAAGACAAGACAAGACAAGACAAGACAAGACAAGACAATTGTGTTTGATTTTTTTTTTAATTAATTAAGAAGACAAAACAAGACAAGACATGACATGACAAGACATGACAAGACAAAACAAGACAAGACTAGACAAGACAAGACAAGAAAAGACTAGACAAGACAAGACAAGACAAAACAACACAACACAACACAACACATGACATGACATGACATGACATGACAAGACAAAACAGGACAAGACAAGAGAAGACAAGACAAGACAAGACAAGACAATTGTGTTTGATTTTTTTTTTAATTAATTAAGAAGACAAAACAAGACAAGACAATACAAGACAAGACAAGACAAGATAAGACATGACAAGACAAAACAAGGCAAGACAAAACTACACAACATACGACATGACATGACATGACATGACAAGACAAGACAAGACACGAACGGACAGGACAAGACAAGACAAGACAAGATAAGACATGACAAGACAAAACAAGACAAGACAAAACAACACAACACAACACATGACATGACAAGACAAGACACGACAAGACATGACATGACAAGACAAGACAAGACAAGACAAGACAAGACAAGACAAGACAAGACATGACATGACATGACATGACAAGACAAGACAGGACAGGACAGGACAAGACAAGACAAGATAAGACAAGACAAGACAAGACAAGACAAGACAAGACAAGACAAGACAAGACAAGACAAGACAAGACATGACAAGACAAGACAAGACAAGACAAGACATGACAAGACAAAACAAGACAAGACAAAACAACACAACACAACACATGACATGACATGACAGGACAAGACAAGACAAGACAAGACAAGACAAGACATGACAAGACAAGACAAGACAAGACAAGACAAGACAAGACAAGACAAGACAAGACAAGACAAGACAAGACAAGACAAGACAAGACAAGACAAGACAAGACAAGACAAGACAAGACAAGACAAGACAAGACAAGACAAGACAAGACAAGACAAGACAAGACAAGACAAGACAAGACAAGACAAGACAAGACAAGACAAGACAAGACAAGACAAGACAAGACAAGACAAGACAAGACAAGACAAGACAAGACAAGGTAAGACAAGATAAGACAAGATAAGACAAGACAAGATAAGACAAGACAAGACAAGACAAGACAAGACAAGACAAGACAAGACAAGACAAGACAAGACAAGACAAGACAAGACAAGACAAGACAAGACAAGACAAGACAAGACAAGACAAGGTAAGACAAGATAAGACAAGACAAGACAAGACAAGACAAGACAAGACAAGACAAGACAAGACAAGACAAGACAAGATAAGACAAGATAAGACCAGACAAGACAAGACAAGACAAGACAAGACAAGACAAGACAAGACAAGACAAGACAAGACAAGACAAGACAAGACAAGACAAGACAAGACAAGACAAGACAAGACAAGACATGACAAGACAAGACAAGACAAGACAAGACATGACAAGACAAAACAAGACAAGACAAAACAACACAACACAACACATGACATGACATGACAGGACAAGACAAGACAAGACAAGACAAGACAAGACAAGACAAGACAAGACAAAACAAGACAAGACAAGACAAGACAAGACAAGACAAGACAAGACAAGACAAGACAAGACAAGACAAGACAAGACAACACAACATACGACATGACATGACAAGACAAGACAAGACAAGACAAGACAAGACAAGACAAGACAAGACAAGACAAGATAAGACAAGACAAGACATGACATGACATGACATGACATGACATGACATGACAAGACAAGACAGGACAGGACAGGACAGGACAGGACAGGACAGGACAAGACAAGACAAGGCAAGACAAGACAAAACAAGACAACACAACACAACACATGACATGACATGACATGACAAGACAAAACAAGACAAGACAAAACAACACAACATACGACATGACATGACAAGACAAGACAAGACAAGACAAGACAAGACAAGACAAGACAAGACAAGACAAGACAAGACAAGATAAGACAAGACAAGACATGACATGACATGACATGACAAGACAAGACAGGACAGGACAGGACAGGACAGGACAGGACAAGACAAGACAAGGCAAGACAAGACAAAACAAGACAACACAACACAACACATGACATGACATGACATGACAAGACAAAACAGGACAAGAGAAGAGAAGACAAGACAAGAGAAGACAAGACAAGACAAGACAAGGCAATTGTGTTTGATTTTTTTTTTTAATTAATTAAGAAGACAAAACAAGACAAGACATGACATGACAAGACATGACAAGACAAGACAGGAAAGGACAAGACAAGACAAGACCAGACAAGACAAGACAAGACAAGACAAAACAAGACAAAACAACACATGACATGACATGACAGGACATGACAGGACATGACAATACAAGACAGGACAAGACAAGACAAGACAAGACAATATAAGACAAGACAAGACAAGACAAGACAAGACAAGACAAGACAAGACAACACAAGACAAGACCAGACAAGACAAGACAAAACAACACAAGACAAGACAAGACAAGACAAGACAAGACAAGACAAGACAAGACAAGACAAGACAAGACAAGACAAGACAAGACAAGACAAGACAAGACAAGACAAGACAAGACAAGACGAGACAAGACAAGACAAGACAAGACAAGACAAGACAAGACAAGACAAGACAAGACAAGACAAGACACGACAAGACAAGACAAGACAAGACAAGACAAGACAAGACAAGACCAGACAAGACAAGACAAAACAACACAAGACAAGACAAGACAAGACAAGACAAGACAAGACAAGACAAGACAAGACAAGACAAGACAAGACAAGACAAGACAAGACAAGACAAAACAACGCAGCACAACACATGACATGACATGACATGACAAGACAAGACAGGACAAGACAAGACAAGACAAGACAAGACAACACAAGACAAGACAAGACAAGACAAGACAAGACAAGACAAGACAAGACAAGACAAGACAAGACAAGACAAGACAAGACAAGACAAGACAAGACAAGACAAGACAAGACAAGACAAGACAAGACAAGACAAGACAAGACAAGACAAGACAAGACAAGACAAGACAAGACAAGACAAGACAAGACAAGACAAGACAAGACAAGACAAGACAAGACAAGACAAGACAAGACAAGACAAGACAAGACAAGACAAGACAAGACAAGACAAGACAAGACAAGACAAGACAAGACAAGACAAGACAAGACAAGACAAGACAAGACAAGACAAGACAAGACAAGACAAGACAAGACAAGACAAGACAAGACAAGACAAGACAAGACATGACAAGACAAAACAAGGCAAGACAAAACTACACAACATACGACATGACATGACATGACAAGACAAGACAAGACACGAACGGACAGGACAAGACAAGACAAGACAAGATAAGACATGACAAAACTAGACAAGACAAAACAACACAACACAACACAACACATGACATGACATGACATGACAAGACAAAACAGGACAAAACAAGAGAAGACAAGACAAGACAAGACAAGACAAGACAATTGTGTTTGATTTTTTTTTAAATTAATTAAGAAGACAAAACAAGACAAGACATGACATGACAAGACATGACAAGACAAAACAAGACAAGACTAGACAAGACAAGACAAGAAAAGACTAGACAAGACAAGACAAGACAAAACAACACAACACAACACATGACATGACATGACATGACATGACAAGACAAAACAGGACAAGACAAGAGAAGACAAGACAAGACAAGACAAGACAATTGTGTTTGATTTTTTTTTTTAATTAATTAAGAAGACAAAACAAGACAAGACAATACAAGACAAGACAAGACAAGATAAGACATGACAAGACAAAACAAGGCAAGACAAAACTACACAACATACGACATGACATGACATGACAAGACAAGACAAGACACGAACGGACAGGACAAGACAAGACAAGACAAGATAAGACATGACAAGACAAAACAAGACAAGACAAAACAACACAACACAACACATGACATGACAAGACAAGACACGACAAGACATGACATGACAAGACAAGACAAGACAAGACAAGACATGACATGACATGACATGACAAGACAAGACAGGACAGGACAGGACAAGACAAGACAAGATAAGACAAGACAAGACAAGACAAGACAAGACAAGACAAGACAAGACAAGACAAGACAAGACAAGACAAGACAAGACATGACAAGACAAGACAAGACAAGACAAGACAAAACAAGACAAAACAAGACAAGAGAAAACAACACAACACAACACATGACATGACATGACAGGACAAGACAAGACAAGACAAGACAAGACAAGACAAGACAAGACAAGACAAGACAAGACAAGACAAGACAAGGTAAGACAAGATAAGACAAGACAAGACAAGACAAGAAAAGACAAGACAAGACAAGACAAGACAAGACAAGACAAGACAAGACAAGACAAGACAAGGTAAGACAAGACAAGACAAGACAAGACAAGACAAGACAAGACAAGACAAGACAAGACAAGACAAGACAAGACAAGATAAGACAAGATAAGACCAGACAAGACAAGACAAGACAAGACAAGACAAGACAAGACAAGACAAGACAAGACAAGACAAGACAAGACAAGACAAGACATGACAAGACAAGACAAGACAAGACAAGACAAGACAAAACAAGACAAGACAAAACAACACATGACATGACATGACAGGACAAGACAAGACAAGACAAGACAAGACAAGACAAGACAAGACAAGACAAGACAAGACAAGATAAGACAAGACAAGACAAGACAAGACAAGACAAGACAAGACAAAACAAGACAAGACAAGACAAGACAAGACAAGACAAGACAAGACAAGACAAGACAAGACAAGACAAGACAAGACAAGACAAGACAAGACAAGACAAGACAAGACAAGACAAGACAAGACAAGACAAGACAAGACAAGACAAGACAAGACAAGACAAGACAAGACAAGACAAGACAAGACAAGACAAGACAAGACAAGACAAGACAAGACAAGACAAGACAAGACAAGACAAGACAAGACAAGACAAGACAAGACAAGACAAGACAAGACAACACCAGACAAGACAAGACAAGACAAGACAAGACAAGACAAGACATGACAAGACAAGACAAGACATGACAAGACAAAACAAGACAAGACAAAACAACACAACACAACACATGACATGACATGACATGACATGACAGGACAAGACAAGACAAGACAAGACAAGACAAGACAAGACAAGACAAGACAAGACAAGACAAGACAAGACAAGACAAGACAAGACATGACATGACAAGACAAGACAAGACAAGACAAGACAAGACAAGACAAGACAAGACAAGAAAAGAGAAGACAAGACAAGACAAGACAAGACAAAACAACACAACACACGACATGACATGACATGACATGACATGACAAGACAAGACAGGACAGGACAGGACAAGACAAAATAAGACACGACAAAACAACACAACACACGACATGACAAGACAAGACAAGACAAGACAAGACAAGACAAGACAAGACAAGACAAGACAAGACAAGACAAGACAAGACAAGACAAGACAAGACAAGACAAGAAAGACAAGACAAGACATGACAAGACAAAACAAGACAAAACAAGACAAGACAAGACAAGACAAGACAAAACAACACAACACACGACATGACATGACATGACAAGACAAGACAAGACAATATAAGACAAGACATGACAAAACAACACAACACACGACATGACATTACATGACAAGACAAGACAAGACAAGACAACATAAAACAAGACAAGACAAGACAAAACAAGACAAGACAAGACAAGACAATATAAGACAAGACATGACAAAACAACACAACACACGACATGACATTACATGACAAGACAACATAAAACAAGACAAGAAAAGACAAGGCAAGACAAGACAAGACAAAAACACACAACACAACACATGACATGACATGACATGACAAGACAAGATAAGACATGACAAGACAAAACAAGACAAGACAAAACAACACAACACACGACATGACATGACATGACATGACAAGACAAGACAAGACAGGACAGGACAAGACAAGACAAGACAAGACAAGACAGGACAAGACAAGACAAGACAAGACAAGACAAGACAAGACAAGATAAGACAAGACATGACAAGACAAGACAAGACAAGACAAGGCAAGATAAGGCAAGACAAGACAAGACAAGACAAGACAAGACAAGACAAGACATGACAAGACAAGACAAGACAAGACAAGACAAAACAACACAACACAACACATGACAAGACAAGGCAGGACAGGACAGGACAAGACAAGACAAGGCAAGACAAGACAAGACAAGAAATGACAAGACAAGACAAGATAAGAAAAGACAAGACAAGACAAGACAAGGCAAGACATGACATGACAGGACAGGACAAGACAAGACAAGACAAGACAAGACAAGACAAGACAAGACAAGACAAGACAAGACAAGACAAGACAAGACAAGACAAGATAAGACAAGACAAGACAAGAAAATACAAGACAGGGCAAGACAAGACAAGACACGACAAGACAAGACACGACAAGACAAGACAAGACAAGACAAGACAAGACAAGACAAGACAAGACAAGACAAGACAAGACAAGACAAGACAAGACAAAACAACACAACACACGACATGACATGACATGACATGACATGACAAGACAAAACAGGACAAGACAAGAGAAGACAAGACAAGACAAGACAAGACAATTGTGTTTGATTTTTTTTTTAATTAATTAAGAAGACAAAACAAGACAAGACAATACAAGACAAGACAAGACAAGATAAGACATGACAAGACAAAACAAGGCAAGACAAAACTACACAACATACGACATGACATGACATGACAAGACAAGACAAGACACGAACGGACAGGACAAGACAAGACAAGACAAGATAAGACATGACAAGACAAAACAAGACAAGACAAAACAACACAACACAACACATGACATGACAAGACAAGACACGACAAGACATGACATGACAAGACAAGACAAGACAAGACAAGACATGACATGACATGACATGACAAGACAAGACAGGACAGGACAGGACAAGACAAGACAAGATAAGACAAGACAAGACAAGACACGAACGGACAGGACAAGACAAGACAAGACAAGATAAGACATGACAAAACTAGACAAGACAAAACAACACAACACAACACAACACATGACATGACATGACATGACAAGACAAAACAGGACAAAACAAGAGAAGACAAGACAAGACAAGACAATTGTGTTTGATTTTTTTTTAAATTAATTAAGAAGACAAAACAAGACAAGACATGACATGACAAGACATGACAAGACAAAACAAGACAAGACTAGACAAGACAAGACAAGAAAAGACTAGACAAGACAAGACAAGACAAAACAACACAACACAACACATGACATGACATGACATGACATGACAAGACAAAACAGGACAAGACAAGAGAAGACAAGACAAGACAAGACAAGACAATTGTGTTTGATTTTTTTTTAAATTAATTAAGAAGACAAAACAAGACAAGACAATACAAGACAAGACAAGACAAGATAAGACATGACAAGACAAAACAAGGCAAGACAAAACTACACAACATACGACATGACATGACATGACAAGACAAGACAAGACACGAACGGACAGGACAAGACAAGACAAGACAAGATAAGACATGACAAGACAAAACAAGACAAGACAAAACAACACAACACAACACATGACATGACAAGACAAGACACGACAAGACATGACATGACAAGACAAGACAAGACAAGACAAGACATGACATGACATGACATGACAAGACAAGACAGGACAGGACAGGACAAGACAAGACAAGATAAGACAAGACAAGACAAGACAAGACAAGACAAGACAAGACAAGACAAGACAAGACAAGACAAGACAAGACAAGACAAGACAAGACAAGACATGACAAGACAAGACAAGACAAGACAAGACAAAACAAGACAAAACAAGACAAGACAAAACAACACAACACAACACATGACATGACATGACAGGACAAGACAAGACAAGACAAGACAAGACAAGACAAGACAAGACAAGACAAGACAAGACAAGACAAGACAAGACAAGACAAGACAAGACAAGACAAGACAAGACAAGACAAGACAAGACAAGACAAGACAAGACAAGACAAGACAAGACAAGACAAGACAAGACAAGACAAGACAAGACAAGACAAGACAAGACAAGACAAGACAAGACAAGACAAGACAAGACAAGACAAGACAAGACAAGACAAGACAAGACAAGACAAGACAAGACAAGACAAGACAAGGTAAGACAAGATAAGATAAGATAAGACAAGACAAGACAAGACAAGAAAAGACAAGACAAGACAAGACAAGACAAGACAAGACAAGACAAGACAAGACAAGACAAGACAAGACAAGACAAGACAAGACAAGACAAGACAAGACAAGACAAGACAAGACAAGGTAAGACAAGATAAGACAAGACAAGACAAGACAAGACAAGACAAGACAAGACAAGACAAGACAAGACAAGACAAGACAAGACAAGATAAGACCAGACAAGACAAGACAAGACAAGACAAGACAAGACAAGACAAGACAAGACAAGACAAGACAAGACAAGACAAGACATGACAAGACAAGACAAGACAAGACAAGACATGACAAGACAAAACAACACAACACATGACATGACATGACAGGACAAGACAAGACAAGACAAGACAAGACAAGACAAGACAAGATAAGACAAGACAAGACAAGACAAGACAAGACAAGACAAGACAAGACAAGACAAGACAAGACAAGATAAGACAAGACAAGACAAGACAAGACAAGACAAGACAAGACAAGACAAGACAAGACAAGACAAGACAAGACAAGACAAGACAAGACAAGACAAGACAAGACAAGACAAGACAAGACAAGACAAGACAAGACAAGACAAGACAAGACAAGACAAGGTAAGACAAGATAAGACAAGATAAGACAAGACAAGACAAGACAAGACAAGACAAGACAAGACAAGACAAGACAAGACAAGACAAGACAAGACAAGACAAGACAAGACAAGACAAGACAAGACAAGACAAGACAAGACAAGACAAGACAAGGTAAGACAAGATAAGACAAGACAAGACAAGACAAGACAAGACAAGACAAGACAAGACAAGACAAGACAAGACAAGATAAGACAAGATAAGACCAGACAAGACAAGACAAGACAAGACAAGACAAGACAAGACAAGACAAGACAAGACAAGACAAGACAAGACAAGACAAGACAAGACAAGACAAGACATGACAAGACAAGACAAGACAAGACAAGACATGACAAGACAAAACAAGACAAGACAAAACAACACAACACAACACATGACATGACATGACAGGACAAGACAAGACAAGACAAGACAAGACAAGACAAGACAAGACAAGACAAGACAAGACAAGACAAGACAAGACAAGACAAGACAAGACAAGACAAGACAAGACAAGACAAGACAACACAACATACGACATGACATGACAAGACAAGACAAGACAAGACAAGACAAGACAAGACAAGACAAGATAAGACAAGACAAGACATGACATGACATGACATGACATGACATGACATGACAAGACAAGACAGGACAGGACAGGACAGGACAGGACAGGACAGGACAAGACAAGACAAGGCAAGACAAGACAAAACAAGACAACACAACACAACACATGACATGACATGACATGACAAGACAAAACAAGACAAGACAAAACAACACAACATACGACATGACATGACAAGACAAGACAAGACAAGACAAGACAAGACAAGACAAGACCAGACAAGACAAGACAAGACAAGATAAGACAAGACAAGACATGACATGACATGACATGACAAGACAATTCAGGACAGGACAGGAGAGGACAGGACAGGACAAGACAAGACAAGGCAAGACAAGACAAGACAACACAACACAACACATGACATGACATGACATGACAAGACAAAACAGGACAAGAGAAGAGAAGACAAGACAAGAGAAGACAAGACAAGACAAGACAAGGCAATTGTGTTTGATTTTTTTTTTTAATTAATTAAGAAGACAAAACAAGACAAGACATGACATGACAAGACATGACAAGACAAGACAGGAAAGGACAAGACAAGACAAGACCAGACAAGACAAGACAAAACAACACAAGACAAGACAAGACAAGACAAGACAAGACAAGACAAGACAAGACAAGACAAGACAAGACAAGACAAGACAAGACAAGACAAGACAAGACAAGACAAGACAAGACAAGACAAGACAAGACAAGACAAGACAAGACAAGACAAGACAAGACAAGACAAGACAAGACAAGACAAGACAAGACAAGACAAGACAAGACAAGACAAGACAAGACAAAACAAGACAAGACAAGACAAAACAAGACAAAACAACACATGACAGGACATGACAATACAAGACAGGACAAGACAAGACAAGACAAGACAAGACAATATAAGACAAGACAAGACAAGACAAGACAAGACAAGACAACACAAGACAAGACCAGACAAGACAAGACAAAACAACACAAGACAAGACAAGACAAGACAAGACAAGACAAGACAAGACAAGACAAGACAAGACAAGACAAGACAAGACAAGACAAGACAAGACAAGGCAAGACAAGACAAGACAAGACGAGACAAGACAAGACAAGACAAGACAAGACAAGACAAGACAAGACAAGACAAGACAAGACAAGACAAGACAAGACAAGACAAGACAAGACAAGACAAGACAAGACAAGACAAGACAAGACAAGACAAGACAAGACAAGACAAGACAAGACAAGACAAGACAAGACAAGACAAGACAAGACAAGACAAGACAAGACAAGACAAGACAAGACAAGACAAGACAAGACAAGACAAGACAACACATGACATGACATGACATGACATGACAAGACAAGACAGGACAAGACAAGACAAGACAAGATAAGACATGACAAGACAAAACAAGACAAGACAAGACAAGACAAGACAAGACAAGACATGACAAGACAAGACAAGACATGACATGACATGACATGACAAGACAAGACAGGACAGGACAGGACAAGACAAGACAAGACAAGGCAAGACAAGACAAGACAAGACAAGACAAGACATGACAAGACAAGACAGGACAGGACAGGACAGGACAAGACAAGGCAAGGCAAGACAAGACAAGACAAGACAAGACAAGACAAGACAAGACAAGACAAGACAAGACAAGACAAGACAAGACAAGACAAGACAAGACAAGACAAGACAAGACAAGACAAGACAAGACAAGACAAGACAAGACAAGACAAGACAAGACAAGACAAGACAAGACAAGACAAGACAAGACAAGACAAGACAAGACAAGACAAGACAAGACAAGACAAGACAAGACAAGACAAGACAAGACAAGACAAGACAAGACAAGACAAGACAAGACAAGACAAGACAAGACCAGACAGGACAAGACAAAACAAGACAAGACAAGACAAGACAAGACAAGAAAAGACAAGACAACACAAGACAAGACAAGACAAGACAGGTTAGGACAGGACAAGACAAGACAAGGCAAGACAAGACAAGACAAGACAAGACAAGACAAGACAAGACAAGACAAGACAAGACAAGACAAGACAAGACAAGACAAGACAAGACAAGACAAGACAAGACAAGACAAGACAAGACAAGACAAGACAAGACAAGACAAGACAAGACAAGACAAGACAAGACAAGACAAGACAAGACAAGACAAGACAAGACAAGACAAGACAAGACAAGACAAGACAAGACAAGACAAGACAAGACAAGACAAGACAAGACAAGACAAGACAAGACAAGACAAGACAAGACAAGACAAGACAAGACAAGACAAGACAAGACAAGACAACACATGACATGACATGACATGACATGACAAGACAAGACAGGACAAGACAAGACAAGACAAGATAAGACATGACAAGACAAAACAAGACAAAACAACACAAGACAAGACAAGACAAGACAAGACAAGACAAGACAAGACAAGACAAGACAAGACAAGACAAGACAAGACAAGACAAGACAAGACAAGACAAGACAAGACAAGACATGACAAGACAAGACAAGACAAGACAAGACATGACAAGACAAAACAAGACAAGACAAAACAACACAACACAACACATGACATGACATGACAGGACAAGACAAGACAAGACAAGACAAGACAAGACAAGACAAGACAAGACAAGACAAGACAAGACAAGACAAGACAAGACAAGACAAGACAAGACAAGACAAGACAAGACAACACAACATACGACATGACATGACAAGACAAGACAAGACAAGACAACACAACACATGACATGACATGACATGACAAGACAAAACAAGACAAGACAAAACAACACAACATACGACATGACATGACAAGACAAGACAAGACAAGACAAGACAAGACAAGACAAGACAAGACAAGACAAGACAAGACAAGACAAGATAAGACAAGACAAGACATGACATGACATGACATGACAAGACAAGACAGGACAGGACAGGAGAGGACAGGACAGGACAAGACAAGACAAGGCAAGACAAGACAAGACAACACAACACAACACATGACATGACATGACATGACAAGACAAAACAGGACAAGAGAAGAGAAGACAAGACAAGAGAAGACAAGACAAGACAAGACAAGGCAATTGTGTTTGATTTTTTTTTTTAATTAATTAAGAAGACAAAACAAGACAAGACATGACATGACAAGACATGACAAGACAAGACAGGAAAGGACAAGACAAGACAAGACCAGACAAGACAAGACAAGACAAGGCAAGACAAGACAAGACAAGACAAGACAAGACATGACAAGACAAGACAGGACAGGACAGGACAAGACAAGACAAGGCAAGACAAGACAAGACAAGACAAGACAAGACAAGACAAGACAAGACAAGACAAGACAAGACAAGACAAGACAAGACAAGACAAGACAAGACAAGACAAGACAAGACAAGACAAGACAAGACAAGACAAGACAAGACAAGACAAGACAAGACAAGACAAGACAAGACAAGACAAGACAAGACAAGACAAGACAAGACAAGACAAGACAAGACAAGACAAGACAAGACAAGACAAGACAAGACAAGACAAGACAAGACAAGACAAGACAAGACAAGACAAGACAAGACAAGACAAGACAAGACAAGACAAGACAAGACAAGACAAGATAAGACAAGACAAGACATGACATGACATGACATGACAAGACAAGACAGGACAGGACAGGAGAGGACAGGACAGGACAAGACAAGACAAGGCAAGACAAGACAAGACAACACAACACAACACATGACATGACATGACATGACAAGACAAAACAGGACAAGAGAAGAGAAGACAAGACAAGAGAAGACAAGACAAGACAAGACAAGGCAATTGTGTTTGATTTTTTTTTTTAATTAATTAAGAAGACAAAACAAGACAAGACATGACATGACAAGACATGACAAGACAAGACAGGAAAGGACAAGACAAGACAAGACCAGACAAGACAAGACAAAACAACACAAGACAAGACAAGACAAGACAAGACAAGACAAGACAAGACAAGACAAGACAAGACAAGACAAGACAAGACAAGACAAGACAAGACAAGACAAGACAAGACAAGACAAGACAAGACAAGACAAGACAAGACAAGACAAGACAAGACAAGACAAGACAAGACAAGACAAGACAAGACAAGACAACACAACATACGACATGACATGACAAGACAAGACAAGGCAAGACAACACAACACATGACATGACATGACATGACAAGACAAAACAAGACAAGACAAAACAACACAACATACGACATGACATGACAAGACAAGACAAGACAAGACAAGACAAGACAAGACAAGACAAGACAAGACAAGACAAGACAAGACAAGACAAGACAAGATAAGACAAGACAAGACATGACATGACATGACATGACAAGACAAGACAGGACAGGACAGGAGAGGACAGGACAGGACAAGACAAGACAAGGCAAGACAAGACAAGACAACACAACACAACACATGACATGACATGACATGACAAGACAAAACAGGACAAGAGAAGAGAAGACAAGACAAGAGAAGACAAGACAAGACAAGACAAGGCAATTGTGTTTGATTTTTTTTTTTAATTAATTAAGAAGACAAAACAAGACAAGACATGACATGACAAGACATGACAAGACAAGACAGGAAAGGACAAGACAAGACAAGACCAGACAAGACAAGACAAGACAAGGCAAGACAAGACAAGACAAGACAAGACAAGACATGACAAGACAAGACAGGACAGGACAGGACAAGACAAGACAAGGCAAGACAAGACAAGACAAGACAAGACAAGACAAGACAAGACAAGACAAGACAAGACAAGACAAGACAAGACAAGACAAGACAAGACAAGACAAGACAAGACAAGACAAGACAAGACAAGACAAGACAAGACAAGACAAGACAAGACAAGACAAGACAAGACAAGACAAGACAAGACAAGACAAGACAAGACAAGACAATATAAGACAAGACAAGACAAGACAAGACAAGACAAGACAGGACAAGACAAAACAAGACAAGACAAGACAAGACAAGACAAGAAAAGACAAGACAACACAAGACAAGACAAGACAAGACAGGTTAGGACAGGACAAGACAAGACAAGGCAAGACAAGACAAGACAAGACAAGACAAGACAAGACAAGACAAGACAAGACAAGACAAGACAAGACAAGACAAAACAAGACAAGACATGACATGACAAGACATGACAAGACAAAACAAGACAAGACAAGACAAGACAAGAAAAGACAAGACAAAACAAGACAAGACAAGACAAGACAAGACATGACAAGACAAGACAAGACAAGACATGACATGACATGACATGACATGACAAGACAAGACAGGACAGGACAGGACAAGACAAGACAAGGCAAGACAAGACAAAACAAGACAAGACAAAACAACACAACACATGACATGACATGACATGACATGACAAGACAAGACAGGACAGGACATGACAAGACAAGATAAGACATGACAAGACAAAACAAGACAAGACAAGACAAGACAAGACATGACAAGACAAGACAAGACAAGACAAGACATGACATGACATGACATGACAAGACAAGACAGGACAGGACAGGACAAGACAAGACAAGGCAAGACAAGACAAAACAAGACAAGACAAAACAACACAACACAACACATGACATGACATGACATGACAAGACAAGACAGGACAAGACAAGACAAGACAACACAAGACAAGACAAGACAAGACAAGACAAGACAAGACAAGACAAGACAAGACAAGACAAGACAAGACAAGACAAGACAAGACAAGACAAGACAAGACAAGACAAGACAAGACAAAATAAGAAAAGACAAGACAAAACAAAACAAGAAAAGACAAGACAAAACAAAACAATACAACACATGACATGACATGACAAGACAAGACAAGACAAGACAAGACAAGACAAGACAAGACAAGACAAGACAAGACAAGACAAGACAAGACAAGACAAGACAAGACAAGACAAGACAAGACAAGACAAGACAAGACAAGACAAGACAAGACAAGACAAGACAAGACAAGACAAGACAAGACAAGACAAGACAAGACAAGACAAGACAAGACAAGACAAGACAAGACAAGACAAGAAAATACAAGACAAGACAAGACAAGACAAGACAAGACAAGACAAGACAAAACAACACAACACAACACATGACATGACATGACATGACAAGACAAGACAGGAAAGGACAAGACAAGACAAGACCAGACAAGACAAGACAAAACAAGACAAGACAAGACAAGACAAGACAAGACAAGACAAGACAAGACAAGACAAGACAAGAAAAGACAAGACAAGACAAGACAAGACAAGACAAGACAAGACAAGACAAGACAAGACAAGACAAGACAAGACAAGACAAGACAAGACAAGACAAGACAAGACAAGACAAGACAAGACAAGACAAGACAAGACAAGACAAGACAAGACAAGACAAGACAAGACAAGACAAGACAAGACAAGACAAGACAAGACAAGACAAGACAAGACAAGACAAGACAAGACAAGACAAGACAAGACAAGACAAGACAAGGCAAGACAAGACAAGACAAGACAAGACAAGACAAGACAAGACAAGACAAAACAAGACAAGACATGACATGACATGACAAGACATGACATGACATGACAAGACAGGACAGGACAGGACAAGACAAGACAAGGCAAGACAAGACAAAACAAGACAAGACAAAACAACACAACACAACACAACACATGACATGACATGACATGACAAGACAAGACAGGACAAGACAAGACAAGACAAGACAAGACAAGACAAGACAAGACATGACATGACATGACAAGACAAGACAGGACAGGACAGGACAGGACAAGACAAGACAAGACAAGACAAGACAAGACAAGACAAGACAAGACAACACAACACATGACATGACATGACATGACAAGACAAGACAGGACAAGACAAGACAAGACAAGACAAGACAAGACAAGACAAGACAAGACAAGACAAGACAAGACAAGACAAGACAAGACAAGACAAGACAAGACAAGACAGACAAGACAAGACAAGACAAAACAAGAAAAGACAAGACAAAACAAAACAATACAACACATGACATGACATGACAAGACAAGACAGAACAGGAGAAGACAAGACAAGACAAGACAAGACAAGACAAGACAAGACAAGACAAGACAAGACAAGACAAGACAAGACAAGACAAGACAAGACAAGACAAGACAAGACAAGCAAGACAAGACAAGACAAGACAAGACAAGACAAGACAAGACAAGACAAGACAAGACAAGACAAGACAAGACAAGACAAGACAAGACAAGACAAGACAAGACAAGACAAGACAAGACAAGACAAGACAAGACAAGACAAGACAAGACAAGACAAGACAAGACAAGACAAGACAAGACAAGACAAGACAAGACAAGACAAGACAAGACAAGACAAGACAAGACAAGACAAGACAAGACAAGGCAAGACAAGACAAGACAAGACAAGGCAAGACAAGACAAGACAAGACAAGACAAGACAAGACAAGACAAGACAAGACAAGACAAGACAAGACAAGACAAGACAAGACAAGACAAGACAAGACAAGACAAGACAAGACAAGACAAGACAAGACAAGACAAGACAAGACAAGACAAGACAAGACAAGACAAGACAAGACAAGACAAGACAAGACAAGACAAGACAAGACAAGACAAGACAAGACAAGACAAGACAAGACAAGACAAGACAAGACAAGACAAGACAAGACAAGACAATATACATGACATGACATGACAGGACAAGACAAGACAAGACAAGACAAGACAAGACAAGACAAGACAAGACAAGACAAGACAAGACAAGACAAGACAAGACAAGACAAGACAAGACAAGACAAGACAAGACAAGACAAGACAAGACAAGACAAGACAAGGCAAGACAAGACAAGACAAGACAAGACAAGACAAGACAAGACAAGACAAAACAAGACAAGACATGACATGACAAGACATGACATGACATGACATGACAAGACAGGACAGGACAGGACAAGACAAGACAAGGCAAGACAAGACAAAACAAGACAAGACAAAACAACACAACACAACACAACACATGACATGACATGACATGACAAGACAAGACAGGACAAGACAAGACAAGACAAGACAAGACAAGACAAGACAAGACATGACATGACATGACATGACAAGACAAGACAGGACAGGACAGGACAGGACAAGACAAGACAAGACAAGACAAGACAAGACAAGACAAGACAAGACAACACAACACATGACATGACATGACATGACAAGACAAGACAGGACAAGACAAGACAAGACAAGACAAGACAAGACAAGACAAGACAAGACAAGACAAGACAAGACAAGACAAGACAAGACAAGACAAGACAAGACAGACAAGACAAGACAAGACAAAACAAGAAAAGACAAGACAAAACAAAACAATACAACACATGACATGACATGACAAGACAAGACAGAACAGGAGAAGACAAGACAAGACAAGACAAGACAAGACAAGACAAGACAAGACAAGACAAGACAAGACAAGACAAGACAAGACAAGACAAGACAAGACAAGACAAGACAAGACAAGCAAGACAAGACAAGACAAGACAAGACAAGACAAGACAAGACAAGACAAGACAAGACAAGACAAGACAAGACAAGACAAGACAAGACAAGACAAGACAAGACAAGACAAGACAAGACAAGACAAGACAAGACAAGACAAGACAAGACAAGACAAGACAAGACAAGACAAGACAAGACAAGACAAGACAAGACAAGACAAGACAAGACAAGACAAGACAAGACAAGACAAGACAAGACAAGACAAGACAAGACAAGACAAGACAAGACAAGACAAGACAAGACAAGACAAGACAAGACAAGACAAGACAAGACAAGACAAGACAAGACAAGACAAGACAAGACAAGACAAGACAAGACAAGACAAGACAAGACAAGACAAGACAAGACAAGACAAGACAAGACAAAACAACACAACACAACACATGACATGACATGACATGACATGACAAGACAAGACAGGAAAGGACAAGACAAGACAAGACCAGACAAGACAAGACAAAACAAGACAAGACAAGACAAGACAAGACAAGACAAGGCAAGACAAGACAAGACAAGACAAGACAAGACAAGACAAGACAAGACAAGACAAGACAAGACAAGACAAGACAAGACAAGACAAGACAAGACAAGACAAGACAAGACAAGACAAGACAAGACAAGACAAGACAAGACAAGACAAGACAAGACAAGACAAGACAAGACAAGACAAGACAAGACAAGACAAGACAAGACAAGACAAGACAAGACAAGACAAGACAAGACAAGACAAGACAAGACAAGACAAGACAAGACAAGACAAGACAAGACAAGACAAGACAAGACAAGACAAGACAAGACAAGACAAGACAAGCAAAGACAAGACAAGACAAGACAAGACAAGACAAGACAAGACAAGACAAGACAAGACAAGACAAGACAAGACAACACAACACAACACAACACAACACATGACATGACATGACATGACATGACATGACATTACAAGACAGGAAAGGACAAGACAAGACAAGACAAAACAAGACAAAACAAGACAAGGCAAGACAAGACAAAACAAGACAAGACAAAACAACACAACACAACACATGACATGACATGACATGACAAGACAAAACAGGACAAGACAAGAGAAGACAAGACAAGACAAGATAAGACAATTGTGTTTGATTTTTTTTTTAATTAATTAAGAAGACAAAACAAGACAAGACAAGGCAAGACAAGACAAGAAAATACAAGACAAGACAAGACAAGACAAGACAAAACAACACAACACAACACAACACATGACATGACATGACATGACATGACAAGACAAGACAGGAAAGGACTAGACAAGACAAGACCAGACAAGACAAGACAAATCAAGACAAGACAAGACAAGACAAGACAAGACAAGACAAGACAAGACAAGACAAGACTAGACAAGACAAGGCAAAACAACACAACATACGACATGACATGACATGTCATGACAAGACAAGACAAGACAAGACAAGACAAGACAAGACAAGACAAGACAAGACAAGACAAGACAAGACAAGACAAGACAAGACAAGGCAAGACAAGACAAGACAAGACAAGACAAGACAAGACAAGACAAGACAAGACAAGACAAGACAAGACAAGACAAGACAAGACAAGACAAGACAAGACAAGACAAGACAAGACAAGACAAGACAAGACAAGACAAGACAAGACAAGACAAGACAAGGCAAGACAAGACAAGACAAGACAAGACAAGACAAGACAAGACAAGACAAGACAAGACAAGACAAAACTACACAACATACGACATGACATGACATGACAAGACAAGACAAGACAAGACAAGACAAGACAAGACCAGACAGGACAAGACAAGACAAAACAAGACAAAACAAGACAAGACAAGACAAGACAAGACAAGACAAGACAAGACAAGACAAGACAAGAAAAGACAAGACAAGACAAGACAAGACAAGACAAGACAAGACAAGACAAGACAAGACAAGACAAGACAAGACAAGACAAGACAAGACAAGACAAGACAAGACAAGTCAAGACAAGACAAGACAAGACAAGACAAGACAAGACAAGACAAGACAAGACAAGACAAGACAAGACAAGGCAAGGCAAGACAAGACAAGACAAGACAAGACAAGACAAGACAAGACAAGACAAGACAAGACAAGACAAGACAAGACAAGACAAGACAAGACAAGACAAGACAAAACTACACAACATTCGACATGACATGACATGACAAGACAAGACAAGACAAGACAAGATAAGACATGACAAGACAAAACAAGGCAAGACAAAACTACACAACATACGACATGACATTACATGACAAGACAAGACAAGACAAGAAAAGACAAGACAAGACAAGACAAGACAAGACAAGACAAGACAAGACAAGACAAGACAAGACAAGACAAGACAAGACAAGGCAAGACAAGACAAGACAAGACAAGACAAGACAAGACAAGACAAGACAAGACAAGACAAGACAAGACAAGACAAGACAAGACAAGACAAGACAAGACAAGACAAGAGGAAACAAGACAAGACAAGACAAAACAACACAACACAACACAACACATGACATGACATGACATGACATGACAAGACAAGACAGGAAAGGACAAGACAAGACAAGACCAGACAAGACAAGACAAAACAAGACAAGACAAGACAAGACAAGACAAGACAAGACAAGACCAGACAAGACAAGACAAAACCAGACCAGACAGGACAAGACAAAACAAGACAAGACAAGACAAGAAAAGACAAGACAAGACAAGACAAGACAAGACAAGACAAGACAAGACAAGACAAGACAAGACAAGACAAGACAAGACAAGACAAGACAAGACAAGACAAGACAAGACAAGACAAGACAAGACAAGACAAGACAAGACAAGACAAGACAAGACAAGACAAGACAAGGCAAGACAAGACAAGACAAGACAAGACAAGACAAGACAAGACAAGACAAGACAAGACAAGACAAGACAAGACAAGACAAGACAAGACAAGACAAGACAAGACAAGACAAGACAAGACAAGACAAGACAAGACAAGACAAGACAAGACAAGACAAGACAAGACAAGACAAGACAAGACAAGACAAGACAAGACAAGACAAGACAAGACAAGACAAGACAAGACAAGACAAGACAAGACAAGACAAGACAAGACAAGACAAGACAAGACAAGACAAGACAAGACAAGACAAGACAAGACAAGACAAGACAAGACAAGACAAGACAAGACAAGACAAGACAAGACAAGACAAGACAAGACAAGACAAGACAAGACAAGACAAGCAAAGACAAGACAAGACAAGCCAAGACAAGACAAGACAAGACAAGACAAGACAAGACAAGACAGGACAGGACAGGACAAGACAAGACAAGACAAGACAAGACAAAACAAGAAAAGACAAGACAAAACAAAACAATACAACACATGACATGACATGACATGACAAGACAAGACAGAACAGGACAAGACAAGACAAGACAAGACAAGACAAGACAAGACAAGACAAGACAAGACAAAACAATACAACACATGACATGACATGACAAGACAAGACAGAACAGGACAAGACAAGACAAGACAAGACAAGACAAGACAAGACAAGACAAGACAAGACAAGACAAGACAAGACAAGACAAAACAAGAAAAGACAAGACAAAACAAAACAATACAACACATGACATGACATGACATGACAAGACAAGACAGAACAGGACAAGACAAGACAAGACAAGACAAGACAAGACAAGAAAAGACAAGACAAAACAAAACAATACAACACATGACATGACATGACATGACAAGACAAGACAGAACAGGACAAGACAAGACAAGACAAGACAAGACAAGACAAGACAAGACAAGACAAGACAAGACAAGACAAGACAAGACAAAACAATACAACACATGACATGACATGACAAGACAAGACAGAACAGGACAAGACAAGACCAGACAGGACAAGACAAAACAAGACAAGACAAGACAAGAAAAGACAAGACAAGACAAGACAAGACAAGACAAGACAAGACAAGACAAGACAATACAAGACAAGACAAGACAAAACAAGAAAAGACAAGACAAAACAAAACAATACAACACATGACATGACATGACAAGACAAGACAGAACAGGACAAGACAAGACAAGACAAGACAAGACAAGACAAGACAAGACAAGACAAGACAAGACAAAACAATACAACACATGACATGACATGACAAGACAAGACAGAACAGGACAAGACAAGACCAGACAGGACAAGACAAAACAAGACAAGACAAGACAAGAAAAGACAAGACAAGACAAGACAAGACAAGACAAGACAAGACAAGACAAGACAAGACAAGACAAGACAAGACAAGACAAGACAAAACAAGAAAAGACAAGACAAAACAAAACAATACAACACATGACATGACATGACATGACAAGACAAGACAGAACAGGACAAGACAAGACAAGACAAGACAAGACAAGACAAGACAAGACAAGACAAGACAAGACAAGACAAGACAAGACAAGACAAGACAAGACAAGACAAGACAAGACAAGACAAGACAAGACAAGACAAGACAAAACAAGACAAGACAAGACAAGACAAAACAAGAAAAGACAAGACAAGACAAAACAAAACAATACAACACATGACATGACATGACAAGACAAGACAGAACAGGACAAGACAAGACAAGACAAGACAAGACAAGACAAGACAAGACAAGACAAGACAAGACAAGACAAGACAAGACAAGACAAGACAAGACCAGACAGGACAAGACAAGACAAAACAAGACAAGACAAGACAAGACAAGACAAGGCAAGACAAGACAAGACAAGACAAGACAAGACAAGAAAAGACAAGACAAGACAAGACAAGACAAGACAAGACAAGACAAGACAAGACAAGACAAGACAAGAAAAGACAAGACAAGACAAGACAAGACAAGACAAGACAAGACAAGACAAGACGAGACAAGACAAGACAAGAAAAGACAAGACAAGACAAGACAAGACAAGACAAGACAAGACAAGACAAGACAAGACAAGACAAGACAAGACAAGACAAGACAAGACAAGACAAGACAAGACAAAACAAAACAATACAACACATGACATGACATGACAAGACAAGACAGAACAGGATAAGACAAGACAAGACAAGACAAGACAAGACAAGACAAGACAAGACAAGACAAGACAAGACAAGACAAGACAAGACAAGACAAGACAAGACAAGACAAGACAAGACAAGACAAGACAAGACAAGACAAGACAAGACAAGACAAGACAAGACAAGACAAGACAAGACAAGACCAGACAGGACAAGACAAGACAAATCAAGACAAAACAAGACAAGACAAGACAAGACAAGACAAGACAAGGCAAGACAAGACAAGACAAGACAAGACAAGAAAAGACAAGACAAGACAAGACAAGACAAGACAAGACAAGACAAGACAAGACAAGACAAGACAAGACAAGACAAGACAAGACAAGACAAGACAAGACAAGACAAGACAAGACAAGTCAAGACAAGACAAGACAAGACAAGACAAGACAAGACAAGACAAGACAAGACAAGACAAGACAAAACAAGAAAAGACAAGACAACACAACACAACACAACACATGACATGACATGACATGACATGACAAGACAAGACAGGACAAGACAAGACAAGACAAGATAAGACATGACAAGACAAAACAAGACAAGACAAGACAAGACAAGACAAGACATGACAAGACAAGACAAGGCAAGACATGACATGACATGACATGACAAGACAAGACAGGACAGGACAGGACAAGACAAGACAAGGCAAGACAAGACAAAACAAGACAAGACAAAACAACACAACACAACACAACACAACACAACACAACACATGACATGACATGACATGACATGACAAGACAAGACAGGACAAGACAAGACAAGACAAGATAAGACATGACAAGACAAAACAAGACAAGACAAGACAAGACAAGACAAGACAAGACATGACAAGACAAGACAAGACATGACATGACATGACATGACATGACAAGACAAGACAGGACAGGACAGGACAAGACAAGACAAGGCAAGACAAGACAAGACAAGACAAGACAAGACAAGACAAGACAAGACAAGACAAGACAAGACAAGACAAGACAAGACAAGACAAGACAAGACAAGACAAGACAAGACAAGACAAGACAAGACAAGACAAGACAAGACAAGACAAGACAAGACAAGACAAGACAAGACAAGACAAGACAACACAAGACAAGACAAGACAAGACAAGACAAGACAAGACAAGACAAGACAAGACAAGACAAGACAAGACAAGACAAGACAAGACAAGACAAGACAAGACAAGACCAGACAAGACAAGACAAGACCAGACAGGACAAGACAAAACAAGACAAGACAAGACAAGACAAGACAAGAAAAGACAAGACAACACAAGACAAGACAAGACAAGACAGGTTAGGACAGGACAAGACAAGACAAGGCAAGACAAGACAAGACAAGACAAGACAAGACAAGACAAGACAAGACAAGACAAGACAAGACAAGACAAGACAAGACAAGACAAGACAAGACAAAACAAGACAAGACATGACATGACAAGACATGACAAGACAAAACAAGACAAGACAAGACAAGACAAGAAAAGACAAGACAAAACAAGACAAGACAAGACAAGACAAGACATGACAAGACAAGACAAGACAAGACATGACATGACATGACATGACAAGACAAGACAGGACAGGACAGGACAAGACAAGACAAGGCAAGACAAGACAAAACAAGACAAGACAAAACAACACAACACAACACAACACATGACATGACATGACATGACATGACAAGACAAGACAGGACAGGACAAGACAAGACAAGATAAGACATGACAAGACAAAACAAGACAAGACAAGACAAGACAAGACATGACAAGACAAGACAAGACAAGACAAGACATGACATGACATGACATGACAAGACAAGACAAGACAAGACAAGACAACACAACACATGACATGACATGACATGACAAGACAAGACAGGACAGGACAGGACAGGACAAGACAAGACAAGACAAGACAAGACAAGACAAGACAACACAACACATGACATGACATGACATGACAAGACAAGACAGGACAAGACAAGACAAGACAAGACAAGACAAGACAAGACAAGACAAGACAAGACAAGACAAGACAAGACAAGACAAGACAAGACAAGACAAGACAAGACAAGACAAGACAAGACAAGACAAGACAAGACAAGACAAGACAAGACAAGACAAGACAAAACAAGAAAAGACAAGACAAAACAAAACAATACAACACATGACATGACATGACAAGACAAGACAGAACAGGACAAGACAAGACAAGACAAGACAAGACAAGACAAGACAAGACAAGACAAGACAAGACAAGACAAGACAAGACAAGACAAGACAAGACAAGACAAGACAAGACAAGACAAGACAAGACAAGACAAGACAAGACAAGACAAGACAAGACAAGACAAGACAAGACAAGACAAGACAAGACAAGACAAGACAAGACAAGACAAGACAAGACAAGACAAGACAAGACAAGACAAGAAAAGAAAAGACAAGACAAGACAAGACAAGACAAGACAAGACAAGACAAGACAAGACAAGACAAGACAAGACAAGACAAGACAAGACAAGACAAGACAAGACAAGACAAGACAAGACAAGACAAGACAAGACAAGACAAGACAAGACAAGACAAGACAAGACAAGACAAGACAAGACAAGACAAGACAAGACAAGACAAGACAAGACAAGACAAGACAAGACAAGACAAGACAAGACAAGACAAGACAAGACAAGACAAGACAAGACAAGACAAGGCAAGACAAGACAAGACAAGACAAGACAAGACAAGACAAGACAAGACAAGACAAGACAAGACAAGACAAGACAAGACAAGACAAGACAAGACAAGACAAGACAAGACAAGACAAGACAAGACAAGACAAGACAAGACAAGACAAGACAAGACAAGACAAGACAAGACAAGACAAGACAAGACAAGACAAGACAAGACAAGACAAGACAAGACAAGACAAGACAAGACAAGACAAGACAAGACAAGACAAGACAAGACAAGACAAGACAAGACAAGACAAGACAAGACAAGACAAGACAAGGCAAGACAAGACAAGACAAGACAAGACAAGACAAGACAAAACAAGACAAGACATGACATGACATGACAAGACATGACATGACATGACATGACAAGACAGGACAGGACAGGACAAGACAAGACAAGGCAAGACAAGACAAAACAAGACAAGACAAAACAACACAACACAACACAAGACATGGCATGACATGACATGACAAGACAAGACAGGACAAGACAAGACAAGACAAGATAAGACATGACAAGACAAAACAAGACAAGACAAGACAAGACAAGACAAGACATGACAAGACAAGACAAGACAAGACATGACATGACATGACATGACAAGACAAGACAGGACAGGACAGGACAAGACAAGACAAGGCAAAACAAGACAAAACAAGACAAGACAAAACAACACAACACAACACATGACATGACATGACATGACAAGACAAGACAGGACAAGACAATACAAGACAAGACAACACAAGACAGGACAAGACAAGACAAGACATGACAAGACAAGACAAGACAAGACATGACATGACATGACATGACAAGACAAGACAGGACAGGACAGGACAAGACAAGACAAGGCAAGACAAGACAAAACAAGACAAGACAAAACAACACAACACAACACATGACATGACATGACATGACAAGACAAAACAGGACAAAACAAGAGAAGACAAGACAAGACAAGACAAGACAATTGTGTTTGATTTTTTTTTTTTAATTAATTAAGAAGACAAAACAAGACAAGACATGACAAGACAAGACATGACATGACAAGACAAGACAAGACAAGACAAGACAAGACAAAACAACACAACACAACACAACACATGACATGACATGACATGACATGACAAGACAGGAAAGGACAAGACAAGACAAGACCAGACAAGACAAGACAGGACAGGACAGGACAAGACAAGACAAGGCAAGACAAGACAAAACAAGACAAGACAAAACAACACAACACAACACATGACATGACATGACATGACAAGACAAAACAGGACAAAACAAGAGAAGACAAGACAAGACAAGACAAGACAACACAACACAACACATGACATGACGTGACATGACAAGACAAGACAGGAAAGGACAAGACAAGATAAGACCAGACAAGACAAGACAAACCAAGACAAGACAAGACAAGACAAGACAAGACAAGACAAGACAAGACAAGACAAGACAAGACAAGACAAGACAAGACAAGACAAGACAAGACAAGACAAGACAAGACAAGACAAGACAAGACAAGACAAGACAAGACAAGACAAGACAAGACAAGACAAGACAAGACAAGACCAGACAAGACAAGACCAGACAAGACAAGACAAGACCAGACCAGACAGGACAAGACAAAACAAGACAAGACAAGACAAGACAAGAAAAGACAAGACAAGACAAGACAAGACAAGACAAGACAAGACAAGACAAGACAAGACAAGACAAGACAAGACAAGACAAGACAAGACAAGACAAGACAAGACAAGACAAGACAAGACAAAACAAGACAAGACAAGACAAGACAAGACAAGACAAGACAAGACAAGACAAGACAAGACAAGAAAAGACAAGACAAGACAAGACAAGATAAGACATGACAAGACAAAATAAGACAAGACAAAACAACACAACACATGACATGACATGACATGACATGACATGACATGACAAGACAAGACAAGACAAGACAAGACAAGACAAGACAAGACAAGACAAGACAAGATAAGACATGACAAGACAAAATAAGACAAGACAAAACAACACAACACATGACATGACATGACATGACATGACATGACAAGACAAGACAAGACAAGACAAGACAAGACAAGACAAGACAAGACAAGACAAGACAAGAAAATACAAGACAAGACAAGACAAGACAAGACAAAACAACACAACACAACACAACACATGACATGACATGACATGACATGACAAGACAAGACAGGAAAGGACAAGACAAGACAAGACCAGACAAGACAAGACAAAACAAGACAAGACAAGACAAGACAAGACAAGACAAGACAAGACAAGACAAGACAAGACAAGACAAGACAAGACAAGACAAGACAAGACAAGACAAGACAAGACAAGACAAGACAAGACAAGACAAGACAAGACAAGACAAGACAAGACAAGACAAGACAAGACAAGACAAGACAAGACAAGACAAGACAAGACAAGACAAGGCAAGGCAAGACAAGACAAGACAAGACAAGACAAGACAAGACAAGACAAGACAAGACAAGACAAGACAAGACATGACAAGACAAGACAAGACAAGACAAGACAAGACAAGACAAGACAAGACAAGACAAGACAAGACAAGACAAGACAAGACAAGACAAGACAAGACAAGACAAGAAAATACAAGACAAGACAAGACAAGACAAGACAAAACAACACAACACAACACATGACATGACATGACATGACAAGACAAGACAGGAGAGGACAAGACAAGACAAGACCAGACAAGACAAGACAAAACAAGACAAGACAAGGCAAGACAAGACAAAACAACACAACACAACACAACACATGACATGACATGACATGACATGACAAGACAAGACAGGAAAGGACAAGACAAGACAAGACCAGACAAGACAAGACAAAGCAAGACAAGACAAGACAAGACAAGACAAGACAAGACAAGACAAGACAAGACAAGACAAGACAAGACAAGACAAGACAAGACAAGACAAGACAAGACAAGACAAGACAAGACAAGACAAGACAAGACAAGACAAGACAAGACAAGACAAGACAAGACAAGACAAGACAAGACAAGACAAGAAAAGACAAGACAAGACAAGACAAGATAAGACATGACAAGACAAAATAAGACAAGACAAGACAAGACAAGACAAGACAAGACAAGACAAGACAAGACAAGACAAGACAAGACAAGACAAGACAAGACAAGACAAGACAAGACAAGACAAGACAAGACAAGACAAGACAAGACAAGACAAGACAAGACAAGAAAAGACAAGACAAGACAAGACAAGATAAGACATGACAAGACAAAATAAGACAAGACAAAACAACACAACACATGACATGACATGACATGACATGACATGACATGACAAGACAAGACAAGACAAGACAAGACAAGACAAGACAAGACAAGACAAGACAAGACAAGACAAGATAAGACATGACAAGACAAAATAAGACAAGACAAAACAACACAACACATGACATGACATGACATGACATGACATGACAAGACAAGACAAGACAAGACAAGACAAGACAAGACAAGACAAGACAAGACAAGACAAGACAAGACAAGAAAATACAAGACAAGACAAGACAAGACAAGACAAGACAAGACAAAACAACACAACACAACACAACACATGACATGACATGACATGACATGACAAGACAAGACAGGAAAGGACAAGACAAGACAAGACCAGACAAGACAAGACAAAACAAGACAAGACAAGACAAGACAAGACAAGACAAGACAAGACAAGACAAGACAAGACAAGACAAGACAAGACAAGACAAGACAAGACAAGACAAGACAAGACAAGACAAGACAAGACAAGACAAGAAAAGACAAGACAAGACAAGACAAGGCAAGACAAGACAAGACAAGACAAGACAAGACAAGACAAGACAAGACAAGACAAGACAAGACATGACAAGACAAGACAAGACAAGACAAGACAAGACAAGACAAGACAAGACAAGACAAGACAAGACAAGACAAGACAAGACAAGACAAGACAAGACAAGACAAGACAAGACAAGACAAGACAAGACAAGAAAATACAAGACAAGACAAGACAAGACAAGACAAGACAAGACAAGACAAAACAACACAACACAACACATGACATGACATGACATGACAAGACAAGACAGGAAAGGACAAGACAAGACAAGACCAGACAAGACAAGACAAAACAAGACAAGACAAGGCAAGACAAGACAAAACAACACAACACAACACAACACATGACATGACATGACATGACATGACAAGACAAGACAGGAAAGGACAAGACAAGACAAGACCAGACAAGACAAGACAAAGCAAGACAAGACAAGACAAGACAAGACAAGACAAGACAAGACAAGACAAGACCAAACAAGACAAGACCAAACAAGACAAGACAAAACAACACAACACAACACAACACATGACATGACATGACAGGACATGACAAGACAAGACAGGACAAGACAAGACAAGACAAGACAAGACAAGACGAGACAAGACAAGACAAGACAAGACAAGACAAGACAAGACAAGGCAAGACAAGACAAGACATGACAAGGCAAGACAAGACAAGACAAGACAAGACAAGACAAAACAAGACAAGACAAGACAAGACAAGACAAGACATGACAAGACAAGACAAGACAAGACATGACATGACATGACATGACAAGACAAGACAGGACAGGACAGGACAAGACAAGACAAGGCAAGACAAGACAAAACAAGACAAGACAAAACAACACAACACAACACAACACATGACATGACATGACATGACATGACAAGACAAGACAGGACAAGACAAGACAAGACAAGATAAGACATGACAAGACAAAACAAGACAAGACAAGACAAGACAAGACAAGACATGACAAGACAAGACAAGACAAGACATGACATGACATGACATGACAAGACAAGACAGGACAGGACAGGACAAGACAAGACAAGGCAAGACAAGACAAAACAAGACAAGACAAAACAACACAACACAACACATGACATGACATGACATGACAAGACAAGACAGGACAAGACAAGACAAGACAAGACAACACAAGACAAGACAAGACAAGACAAGACAAGACAAGACAAGACAAGACAAGACAAGACAAGACAAGACAAGACAAGACAAGACAAGACAAGACAAAACAAGAAAAGACAAGACAAAACAAAACAATACAACACATGACATGACATGACAAGACAAGACAGAACAGGACAAGACAAGACAAGACAAGACAAGACAAGACAAGACAAGACAAGACAAGACAAGACAAGACAAGACAAGACAAGACAAGACAAGACAAGACAAGACAAGACAAGACAAGACAAGACAAGACAAGACAAGACAAGACAAGACAAGACAAGACAAGACAAGACAAGACAAGACAAGACAAGACAAGACAAGACAAGACAAGACAAGACAAGACAAGACAAGACAAGACAAGACAAGACAAGACAAGACAAGACAAGACAAAACAAGAAAAGACAAGACAAAACAAAACAATACAACACATGACATGACATGACATGACAAGACAAGACAGAACAGGACAAGACAAGACAAGACAAGACAAGACAAGACAAGACAAGACAAGACAAAACAAGACAAGACAAGACAAGACCAGACAGGACAAGACAAGACAAAACAAGACAAGACAAGACAAGACAAGACAAGACAAGACAAGACAAGACAAGACAAAACAAGACAAGACAAGACAAGACAAGACAAGACAAGACAAGACAAGACAAGACAAAACAAGACAAGACAAGACAAGACAAGACAAGACAAGACAAGACAAGACAAGACAAGACAAGACAAGACCAGACAGGACAAGACAAGACAAGACAAAACAAGACAAGACAAGACAAGACAAGACAAGACAAGACAAGACAAGACAAGACAAAACAAGACAAGACAAGACAAGACAAGACAAGACAAGACAAGACAAGACAAGACAAGACAAGACAAGACAAGACAAGACAAGACAAGACAAGGCAAGGCAAGACAAGACAAAACAACACAACACAACACATGACATGACATGACATGACAAGACAAGACAGGACAAGACAAGACAAGACAAGACAAGACAACACAAGACAGGACAAGACAAGACAAGACATGACAAGACAAGACAAGACAAGACAAGACAAGACAAGACAAGACAAGACAAGACAAGACAAGACAAGACAAGACAAGACAAGACAAGACAAGACAAGACAAGACAAGACAAGACAAGTCAAGACAAGACAAGACAAGATAAGACAAGACAAGACAAGACAAGACAAGACAAGACAAGACAAGACAAGACAAGACAAGACAAGACAAGACAAGACAAGACAAGACAAGACAAGACAAGACAAGACAAGACAAGACAAGACAAGACAAGACAAGACAAGACAAGACAAGACAAGACAAGACAAGACAAGACAAGACAAGACAAGACAAGACAAGACAAGACAAGACAAGACAAGACAAGACAAGACAAGACAAGACAAGACAACACAAGACAAGACAAGACAAGATAAGACATGACAAGACAAAACAAGGCAAGACAAAACTACACAACATACGACATGACATGACATGACAAGACAAGACAAGACAAGACAGGACAGGACAGGACAAGACAAGACAAGGCAAGACAAGACAAAACAAGACAAGACAAAACAACACAACACAACACATGACATGACATGACATGACAAGACAAGACAGGACAAGACAAGACAAGACAAGACAACACAAGACAGGACAAGACAAGACAAGACATGACAAGACAAGACAAGACAAGACATGACATGACATGACATGACAAGACAAGACAGGACAGGACAGGACAAGACAAGACAAGGCAAGACAAGACAAAACAAGACAAGACAAAACAACACAACACAACACATGACATGACATGACATGACAAGACAAAACAGGACAAAACAAGAGAAGACAAGACAAGACAAGACAAGACAATTGTGTTTGATTTTTTTTTTAAATTAATTAAGAAGACAAAACAAGACAAGACATGACAAGACAAGACAAGACAAGACAGGACAAGACAAGACAAGACAACACAAGACAAGACAAGACAAGACAAGAGAAGACAAGACAAGACAAGACAAGACAATTGTGTTTGATTTTTTTTTTTTAATTAATTAAGAAGACAAAACAAGACAAGACATGACATGACAAGACAAAACTAGACAAGACAAGACAAGACAAGACAAGACAAGACAAGACAAAACAACACAACACAACACAACACATGACATGACATGACATGACATGACAAGACAAGACAGGAAAGGACAAGACAAGACAAGACAAGAAAAGACAAGACAAGACAAGACAAGACAAGACAAGACAAGACAAGACAAGACAAGACAAGACAAGACAAGACAAGACAAGACAAGACAAGACAAGACAAGACAAGACAAGACAAGACAAGACAAGACAAGACAAGACAAGACAAGACAAGACAAGACAAGACAAGACAAGACAAGACAAGACAAGACAAGACAAGACAAGACAAGACAAGACAAGACAAGACAAGACAAGACAAGACAAGACAAGACAAGACAAGACAAGACAAGACAAGACAAGACAAGACAAGACAAGACAAGACAAGACAAGACAAAACAACACAACACATGACATGACATGACATGACATGACAAGACAAGACAGGAAAGGACAAGACAAGACAAGACAAGAAAAGACAAGACAAGACAAAACAACACAACACAACACATGACATGACATGACATGACATGACAAGACAAGACAGGAAAGGACAAGACAAGACAAGTCCAGACAAGACAAGACAAAACAAGACAAGACAAGACAAGACAAGATAAGACAAGACAAGACAAGACAAGACAAGACAAGACAAGACAAGACAAGACAAGACAAGACAAGACAAGACAAGACAAGACAAGACAAGACAAGACAAGACAAGACAAGACAAGACAAGACAAGACAAGACAAGACAAGACAAGACAAGACAAGACAAGACAAGACAAGACAAGACAAGACAAGACAAGACAAGACAAGACAAGACAAGACAAGACAAGACAAGACAAGACAAGACAAGACAAGACAAGACAAGACAAGACAAGACAAGACAAGACAAGACAAGACAAGACAAGACAAGACAAGACAAGACAAGACAAGACAAGACAAGACAAGACAAGACAAGACAAGACAAGACAAGACAAGACAAGACAAGACAAGACAAGACAAGACAAGACAAGACAAGACAAGACAAGACAAGACAAGACAAGACAAGACAAGACAAGACAAGACAAGACAAGACAAGACAAGACAAGACAAGACAAGACAAGACAAGACAAGACAAGACAAGACAAAACAACACAACACATGACATGACATGACATGACATGACAAGACAAGACAGGAAAGGACAAGACAAGACAAGACAAGAAAAGACAAGACAAAACAACACAACACAACACAACACATGACATGACATGACATGACATGACAAGACAAGACAGGAAAGGACAAGACAAGACAAGACAAGAAAAGACAAGACAAGACAAGACAAGACAAGACAAGACAAGACAAGACAAGACAAGACAAGACAAGACAAGACAAGACAAGACAAGACAAGACAAGACAAGACAAGACAAGACAAGACAAGACAAGACAAGACAAGACAAGACAAGACAAGACAAGACAAGACAAGACAAGACAAGACAAGACAAGACAAGACAAGACAAGACAAGACAAGACAAGACAAGACAAGACAAGACAAGACAAGACAAGACAAGACAAGACAAGACAAGACAAGACAAGACAAGACAAAACAACACAACACATGACATGACATGACATGACATGACAAGACAAGACAGGAAAGGACAAGACAAGACAAGACAAGAAAAGACAAGACAAGACAAAACAACACAACACAACACATGACATGACATGACATGACATGACAAGACAAGACAGGAAAGGACAAGACAAGACAAGTCCAGACAAGACAAGACAAAACAAGACAAGACAAGACAAGACAAGATAAGACAAGACAAGACAAGACAAGACAAGACAAGACAAGACAAGACAAGACAAGACAAGACAAGACAAGACAAGACAAGACAAGACAAGACAAGACAAGACAAGACAAGACAAGACAAGACAAGACAAGACAAGACAAGACAAGACAAGACAAGACAAGACAAGACAAGACAAGACAAGACAAGACAAGACAAGACAAGACAAGACAAGACAAGACAAGACAAGACAAGACAAGACAAGACAAGACAAGACAAGACAAGACAAGACAAGACAAGACAAGACAAGACAAGACAAGACAAGACAAGACAAGACAAGACAAGACAAGACAAGACAAGACAAGACAAGACAAAACAACACAATACAACACATGACATGACATGTCAAGACAAAACAACACAACACAACACATGACATGACATGACATGACAAGACAAGACAAGACAGGACAAGACAAAACAACACAACACACGACATGACATGACATGTCAAGACAAGACAAGACAAGACAAGACAAGACAAGACAAAACAACACAACACAACACATGACATGACATGACAAGACAAGACAGGACAAGACAAGACAAGACAACACAAGACAAGACAAGACAAGACAAGACAAGACAAGACAAGACAAGACAAGGCAAGACAAGACAAAACAAGACAAGACAAAACAACACAACACAACACATGACATGACATGACATGACAAAACAAAACAGGACAAGACAAGAGAAGACAAGACAAGACAAGACAAGAAAAGACAAGACAAGACAAAACAACACAACACAACACAACACATGACATGACACGACATGACATGACAAGACAGACAAGACAAGGCAGGACAGGACAGGACAAGACAAGACAAGGCAAGACAAGACAAAACAAGACAAGACAAAACAACACAACACAACACATGACATGACATGACATGACAAGACAAAACAGGACAAAACAAGAGAAGACAAGACAAGACAAGACAAGACAACACAACACAACACATGACATGACATGACGTGACATGACAAGACAAGACAGGAAAGGACAAGACAAGATAAGACCAGACAAGACAAGACAAACCAAGACAAGACAAGACAAGACAAGACAAGACAAGACAAGACAAGACAAGACAAGACAAGACAAGACAAGACAAGACAAGACAAGACAAGACAAGACAAGACAAGACAAGACAAGACAAGACAAGACAAGACAAGACAAGACAAGACAAGACAAGACAAGACAAGACAAGACAAGACAAGACAAGACAAGACAAGACAAGACAAGACAAGACAAGACAAGACAAGACAAGACAAGACAAGACAAGACAAGACAAGACAAGACAAGACAAGACAAGACAAGACAAGACAAGACAAGACAAAACAAGACAAGACCAGACAAGACAAGAAAAGACAAGACAAAACAAGACAAGACAAGACAAGACAAGACAAGACAAGACAAGACAAGACAAGACAAGACAAGACAAGACAAGACAAGACAAGACAAGACAAGACAAGACAAGACAAGACAAGACAAGACAAGACAAAACAAGACAAGACATGACATGACAAGACATGACAAGACAAAACAAGACAAGACAAGACATGACATGACATGACAAGACAAGACAGGACAAGACAAGACAAGACAAGACAAGACCAGACAAGACAAGACAAGACCAGACAGGACAAGACAAAACAAGACAAGACAAGACAAGACAAGAAAAGACAAGACAAGACAACACAAGACAAGACAAGACAGGTTAGGACAGGACAAGACAAGACAAGGCAAGACAAGACAAGACAAGACAAGACAAGACAAGACAAGACAAGACAAGACAAGACAAGACAAGACAAGACAAAACAAGACAAGACATGACATGACAAGACATGACAAGACAAAACAAGACAAGACAAGACAAGACAAGACAAGAAAAGACAAGACAAAACAAGACAAGACAAGACAAGACAAGACAAGACATGACAAGACAAGACAAGACAAGACATGACATGACATGACATGACAAGACAAGACAGGACAGGACAGGACAAGACAAGACAAGGCAAGACAAGACAAAACAAGACAAGACAAAACAACACAACACAACACAACACATGACATGACATGACATGACATGACAAGACAAGACAGGACAAGACAAGACAAGACAAGATAAGACATGACAAGACAAAACAAGACAAGACAAGACAAGACAAGACAAGACATGACAAGACAAGACAAGACAAGACATGACATGACATGACATGACAAGACAAGACAGGACAGGACAGGACAAGACAAGACAAGGCAAGACAAGACAAAACAAGACAAGACAAAACAACACAACACAACACATGACATGACATGACATGACAAGACAAGACAGGACAAGACAAGACAAGACAAGACAACACAAGACAAGACAAGACAAGACAAGACAAGACAAGACAAGACAAGACAAGACAAGACAAGACAAGACAAGACAAGACAAGACAAGACAAGACAAGACAAGACAAGACAAGACAAGACAAGACAAGACAAGACAAAACAAGAAAAGACAAGACAAAACAAAACAATACAACACATGACATGACATGACAAGACAAGACAGAACAGGACAAGACAAGACAAGACAAGACAAGACAAGACAAGACAAGACAAGACAAGACAAGACAAGACAAGACAAGACAAGACAAGACAAGACAAGACAAGACAAGACAAGACAAGACAAGACAAGACAAGACAAGACAAGACAAGACAAGACAAGACAAGACAAGACAAGACAAGACAAGACAAGACAAGACAAGACAAGACAAGACAAGACAAGACAAGACAAGACAAGACAAGACAAGACAAGACAAGACAAGACAAGACAAGACAAGACAAGACAAGACAAGACAAGACAAGACAAGACAAGACAAGACAAGACAAGACAAGACAAGACAAGACAAGACAAGACAAGACAAGACAAGACAACACAAGACAAGACAAGACAAGATAAGACATGACAAGACAAAACAAGGCAAGACAAAACTACACAACATACGACATGACATGACATGACAAGACAAGACAAGACAAGACAGGACAGGACAGGACAAGACAAGACAAGGCAAGACAAGACAAAACAAGACAAGACAAAACAACACAACACAACACATGACATGACATGACATGACAAGACAAGACAGGACAAGACAAGACAAGACAAGACAACACAAGACAGGACAAGACAAGACAAGACATGACAAGACAAGACAAGACAAGACATGACATGACATGACATGACAAGACAAGACAGGACAGGACAGGACAAGACAAGACAAGGCAAGACAAGACAAAACAAGACAAGACAAAACAACACAACACAACACATGACATGACATGACATGACAAGACAAAACAGGACAAAACAAGAGAAGACAAGACAAGACAAGACAAGACAATTGTGTTTGATTTTTTTTTAAATTAATTAAGAAGACAAAACAAGACAAGACATGACAAGACAAGACATGACATGACAAGACAAGACAAGACAAGACAAGACAAGACAAAACAACACAACACAACACAACACATGACATGACACGACATGACATGACAAGACAGACAAGACAAGGCAGGACAGGACAGGACAAGACAAGACAAGGCAAGACAAGACAAAACAAGACAAGACAAAACAACACAACACAACACATGACATGACATGACATGACAAGACAAGACAGGAAAGGACAAGACAAGAGAAGACAAGACAAGACAAGACAAGACAACACAACACAACACATGACATGACATGACGTGACATGACAAGACAAGACAGGAAAGGACAAGACAAGATAAGACCAGACAAGACAAGACAAACCAAGACAAGACAAGACAAGACAAGACAAGACAAGACAAGACAAGACAAGACAAGACAAGACAAGACAAGACAAGACAAGACAAGACAAGACAAGACAAGACAAGACAAGACAAGACAAGACAAGACAAGACAAGACAAGACAAGACAAGACAAGACAAGACAAGACAAGACAAGACAAGACAAGACAAGACAAGACAAGACAAGACAAGACAAGACAAGACAAGACAAGACAAGACAAGACAAGACAAGACAAGACAAGACAAGACAAGACAAGACAAGACAAGACAAGACAAGACAAGACAAGACAAGACAAGACAAGACAAGACAAGACAAGACAAGACAAGACAAGACAAGACAAGACAAGACAAGACAAGACAAGACAAGACAAGACAAGACAAGACAAGACAAGACAAGACAAGACAAGACAAAACAAGACAAGACCAGACAAGACAAGAAAAGACAAGACAAAACAAGACAAGACAAGACAAGACAAGACAAGACAAGACAAGACAAGACAAGACAAGACAAGACAAGACAAGACAAGACAAGACAAGACAAGACAAGACAAGACAAGACAAGACAAGACAAGACAAAACAAGACAAGACATGACATGACAAGACATGACAAGACAAAACAAGACAAGACAAGACATGACATGACATGACAAGACAAGACAGGACAAGACAAGACAAGACAAGATAAGACATGACAAGACAAAACAAGACAAGACAAGACAAGACAAGACAAGACAAGACAAGACATGTCAAGACAAGACAAGACAAGACAAGACAAGACAAGACAAGAAAAGACAAGACAAAACAAGACAAGACAAGACAAGACAAAACAAGACATGACAAGACAAGACAAGACAAGACAAGACAAGACAAGACAAGACAAGACAAGACAAGACAAGACAAGACAAGACAAGACAAAACAAGACAAGACAAGACAAGACAAGACAAGACAAGACAAGACAAGACAAGACAAGACAAGAAAAGACAAGACAAGACAAGACAAGATAAGACATGACAAGACAAAATAAGACAAGACAAAACAACACAACACATGACATGACATGACATGACATGACATGACATGACAAGACAAGACAAGACAAGACAAGACAAGACAAGACAAGACAAGACAAGACAAGATAAGACATGACAAGACAAAATAAGACAAGACAAAACAACACAACACATGACATGACATGACATGACATGACATGACAAGACAAGACAAGACAAGACAAGACAAGACAAGACAAGACAAGACAAGACAAGACAAGACAAGAAAATACAAGACAAGACAAGACAAGACAAGACAAAACAACACAACACAACACAACACATGACATGACATGACATGACATGACAAGACAAGACAGGAAAGGACAAGACAAGACAAGACCAGACAAGACAAGACAAAACAAGACAAGACAAGACAAGACAAGACAAGACAAGACAAGACAAGACAAGACAAGACAAGACAAGACAAGACAAGACAAGACAAGACAAGACAAGACAAGACAAGACAAGACAAGACAAGACAAGACAAGACAAGACAAGACAAGACAAGACAAGACAAGACAAGACAAGACAAGACAAGACAAGACAAGACAAGACAAGACAAGGCAAGGCAAGACAAGACAAGACAAGACAAGACAAGACAAGACAAGACAAGACAAGACAAGACAAGACAAGACATGACAAGACAAGACAAGACAAGACAAGACAAGACAAGACAAGACAAGACAAGACAAGACAAGACAAGACAAGACAAGACAAGACAAGACAAGACAAGACAAGAAAATACAAGACAAGACAAGACAAGACAAGACAAAACAACACAACACAACACATGACATGACATGACATGACAAGACAAGACAGGAAAGGACAAGACAAGACAAGACCAGACAAGACAAGACAAAACAAGACAAGACAAGGCAAGACAAGACAAAACAACACAACACAACACAACACATGACATGACATGACATGACATGACAAGACAAGACAGGAAAGGACAAGACAAGACAAGACCAGACAAGACAAGACAAAGCAAGACAAGACAAGACAAGACAAGACAAGACAAGACAAGACAAGACAAGACCAAACAAGACAAGACCAAACAAGACAAGACAAAACAACACAACACAACACAACACATGACATGACATGACAGGACATGACAAGACAAGACAGGACAAGACAAGACAAGACAAGACAAGACAAGACGAGACAAGACAAGACAAGACAAGACAAGACAAGACAAGACAAGGCAAGACAAGACAAGACAAGACAAGACAAGACAAGACAAGACAAGACAAGACAAGAAAAGACAAGACAAGACAAGACAAGACAAGACAAGACAAGACAAGACAAGACAAGACAAGACAAGACAAGACAAGACAAGACAAGACAAGACAAGACAAGACAAGACAAGACAAGACAAGACAAGACAAGACAAGACAAGACAAGACAAGACAAGACAAGACAAGACAAGACAAGACAAGACAAGACAAGACAAGACAAGACAAGACAAGACAAGACAAGACAAGACAAGACAAGACAAGACAAGACAAGACAAGACAAGACAAGACAAGACAAGACAAGACAAGACAAGACAAGACAAGACAAGACAAGACAAGACAAGACAAGACAAGACAAGACAAGACAAGACAAGACAAGACAAGACAAGACAAGACAAGACAAGACAAAACAAGACAAGACAAGACAAGACAAGACAAGACAAGACAAGACAAGACAAGACAAGACAAGACAAGACAAGAAAAGACAAGACAAGACAAGACAAGATAAGACATGACAAGACAAAATAAGACAAGACAAAACAACACAACACATGACATGACATGACATGACATGACATGACATGACAAGACAAGACAAGGCAAGACAAGACAAGACAAGACAAGACAAGACAAGACAAGACAAGACAAGATAAGACATGACAAGACAAAATAAGACAAGACAAAACAACACAACACATGACATGACATGACATGACATGACATGACAAGACAAGACAAGACAAGACAAGACAAGACAAGACAAGACAAGACAAGACAAGAAAATACAAGACAAGACAAGACAAGACAAGACAAAACAACACAACACAACACAACACATGACATGACATGACATGACATGACAAGACAAGACAGGAAAGGACAAGACAAGACAAGACCAGACAAGACAAGACAAAACAAGACAAGACAAGACAAGACAAGACAAGACAAGACAAGACAAGACAAGACAAGACAAGACAAGACAAGACAAGACAAGACAAGACAAGACAAGACAAGACAAGACAAGACAAGAAAAGACAAGACAAGACAAGACAAGGCAAGACAAGACAAGACAAGACAAGACAAGACAAGACAAGACAAGACAAGACATGACAAGACAAGACAAGACAAGACAAGACAAGACAAGACAAGACAAGACAAGACAAGACAAGACAAGACAAGACAAGACAAGACAAGACAAGACAAGACAAGACAAGACAAGACAAGACAAGACAAGACAAGAAAATACAAGACAAGACAAGACAAGACAAGACAAGACAAGACAAGACAAAACAACACAACACAACACATGACATGACATGACATGACAAGACAAGACAGGAAAGGACAAGACAAGACAAGACCAGACAAGACAAGACAAAACAAGACAAGACAAGGCAAGACAAGACAAAACAACACAACACAACACAACACATGACATGACATGACATGACATGACAAGACAAGACAGGAAAGGACAAGACAAGACAAGACCAGACAAGACAAGACAAAGCAAGACAAGACAAGACAAGACAAGACAAGACAAGACAAGACAAGACAAGACCAAACAAGACAAGACCAAACAAGACAAGACAAAACAACACAACACAACACAACACATGACATGACATGACAGGACATGACAAGACAAGACAGGACAAGACAAGACAAGACAAGACAAGACAAGACGAGACAAGACAAGACAAGACAAGACAAGACAAGACAAGACAAGGCAAGACAAGACAAGACATGACAAGGCAAGACAAGACAAGACAAGACAAGACAAGACAAGACAAGACAAGACAAGACAAGACAAGACAAGACAAGAAAAGACAAGACAAGACAAGACAAGATAAGACATGACAAGACAAAATAAGACAAGACAAAACAACACAACACATGACATGACATGACATGACATGACATGACATGACAAGACAAGACAAGACAAGACAAGACAAGACAAGACAAGACAAGACAAGACAAGACAAGACAAGACAAGACAAGACAAGACAAGACAAGACAAGACAAGACAAGACAAGACAAGACAAGACAAGACAAGACAAGACAAGACAAGACAAGACAAGACAAGACAAGACAAGACAAGACAAGACAAGACAAGACAAGACAAGACAAGACAAGACAAGACAAGACAAGACAAGACAAGACAAGACAAGACAAGACAAGACAAGACAAGACAAGACAAGACAAGACAAGACAAGACAAGACAAGACAAGACAAGACAAGACAAGACAAGACAAGACAAGACAAGACAAGACAAGACAAGACAAGACAAGACAAGACAAGACAAGACAAGACAAGACAAGACAAGACAAGACAAGACAAGACAAGACAAGACAAGACAAGACAAAACAAAACAATACAACACAAAACAATACAACACATGACATGACATGACAAGACAAGACAGAACAGGACAAGACAAGACAAGACAAGACAAGACAAGACAAGACAAGACAAGACAAGACAAGACAAGACAAGACCAGACAGGACAAGACAAGACAAAACAAGACAAAACAAGACAAGACAAGACAAGACAAGACAAGACCAGACAGGACAAGACAAAACAAGACAAGACAAGACAAGACAAGAAAAGACAAGACAAGACAACACAAGACAAGACAAGACAAGACAGGTTAGGACAGGACAAGACAAGACAAGGCAAGACAAGACAAGACAAGACAAGACAAGACAAGACAAGACAAGACAAGACAAGACAAGACAAGACAAGACAAAACAAGACAAGACATGACATGACAAGACATGACAAGACAAAACAAGACAAGACAAGACAAGACAAGACAAGAAAAGACAAGACAAAACAAGACAAGACAAGACAAGACAAGACATGACAAGACAAGACAAGACAAGACATGACATGACATGACATGACAAGACAAGACAGGACAGGACAGGACACGACAAGACAAGGCAAGACAAGACAAAACAAGACAAGACAAAACAACACAACACAACACAACACAACACATGACATGACATGACATGACATGACAAGACAAGACAGGACAAGACAAGACAAGACAAGATAAGACATGACAAGACAAAACAAGACAAGACAAGACAAGACAAGACAAGACAAGACATGACAAGACAAGACAAGACAAGACATGACATGACATGACATGACAAGACAAGACAGGACAGGACAGGACAAGACAAGACAAGGCAAGACAAGACAAAACAAGACAAGACAAAACAACACAACACAACACATGACATGACATGACATGACAAGACAAGACAGGACAAGACAAGACAAGACAAGACAACACAAGACAAGACAAGACAAGACAAGACAAGACAAGACAAGACAAGACAAGACAAGGCAAGACAAGACAAGACAAGACAAGACAAAACAAGAAAAGACAAGACAAAACAAAACAATACAACACATGACATGACATGACAAGACAAGACAGAACAGGACAAGACAAGACAAGACAAGACAAGACAAGACAAGACAAGACAAGACAAGACAAGACAAGACAAGACAAGACAAGACAAGACAAGGCAAGACAAGACAAGACAAGACAAGACAAGACCAGACAAGACAAGACAAGACAAGACAAGACAAGACAAGACAAGACAAGACAAGACAAGACAAGACAAGACAAGACAAGACAAGACAAGACAAGACAAGACAAGACAAGACAAAACAAGAAGAGACAAGACAAAACAAAACAATACAACACATGACATGACATGACAAGACAGAACAGGACAAGACAAGACAAGGCAAGACAAGACAAGACAAGACAAGACAAGACAAGACAAGACAAGACAAGACAAGACAAGACCAGACAGGACAAGACAAGACAAAACAAGACAAGACAAGACAAGACAAGACAAGACAAGGCAAGACAAGACAAGACAAGACAAGACAAGACAAGACAAGACAAGACAAGACAAGACAAGACAAGACAAGACAAGACAAGACAAGACAAGACAAGACAAGACAAGACAAGACAAGACAAGACAAGACAAGACAAGACAAGACAAGACAAGACAAGACAAGACAAGACAAGACAAGACAAGACAAGACAAGACAAGACAAGACAAGACAAGACAAGACAAGACAAGACAAGACAAGACAAGACAAGACAAGACAAGACAAGACAAGACAAGACAAGACAAGACAAGACAAGACAAGACAAGACAAGACAAGACAAGACAAGACAAGACAAGACAAGACCAGACAAGACAAGAAAAGACAAGACAAAACAAAACAAGACAAGACAAGACAAGACAAGACAAGACAAGACAAGACAAGACAAGACAAGACAAGACAAGACAAGACAAGACAAGACAAGACAAGACAAGACAAGACAAGACAAGACAAGACAAGACAAGACAAGACAAGACAAAACAAGACAAGACATGACATGACAAGACATGACAAGACATGACAAGACAAAACAAGACAAGACAAGACATGACATGACATGACAAGACAAGACAGGACAAGACAAGACAAGACAAGATAAGACATGACAAGACAAAACAAGACAAGACAAGACAAGACAAGACAAGACAAGACATGACAAGACAAGACAAGACAAGACAAGACAAGACAAGACAAGACAAGACAAGACAAGACAAGACAAGACCAAACAAGACAAGACAAAACAACACAACACAACACAACACATGACATGACATGACAGGACATGACAAGACAAGACAGGACAAGACAAGACAAGACAAGACAAGACAAGACGAGACAAGACAAGACAAGACAAGACAAGACAAGACAAGACAAGGCAAGACAAGACAAGACATGACAAGGCAAGACAAGACAAGACAAGACAAGACAAGACAAGACAAGACAAGACAAGACAAGACAAGACAAGACAAGAAAAGACAAGACAAGACAAGACAAGATAAGACATGACAAGACAAAATAAGACAAGACAAAACAACACAACACATGACATGACATGACATGACATGACATGACATGACAAGACAAGACAAGACAAGACAAGACAAGACAAGACAAGACAAGACAAGACAAGACAAGACAAGACAAGACAAGACAAGACAAGACAAGACAAGACAAGACAAGACAAGACAAGACAAGACAAGACAAGACAAGACAAGACAAGACAAGACAAGACAAGACAAGACAAGACAAGACAAGACAAGACAAGACAAGACAAGACAAGACAAGACAAGACAAGACAAGACAAGACAAGACAAGACAAGACAAGACAAGACAAGACAAGACAAGACAAGACAAGACAAGACAAGACAAGACAAGACAAGACAAGACAAGACAAGACAAGACAAGACAAGACAAGACAAGACAAGACAAGACAAGACAAGACAAGACAAGACAAGACAAGACAAGACAAGACAAGACAAGACAAGACAAGACAAGACAAAACAAAACAATACAACACAAAACAATACAACACATGACATGACATGACAAGACAAGACAGAACAGGACAAGACAAGACAAGACAAGACAAGACAAGACAAGACAAGACAAGACAAGACAAGACAAGACAAGACCAGACAGGACAAGACAAGACAAAACAAGACAAAACAAGACAAGACAAGACAAGACAAGACAAGACCAGACAGGACAAGACAAAACAAGACAAGACAAGACAAGACAAGAAAAGACAAGACAAGACAACACAAGACAAGACAAGACAAGACAGGTTAGGACAGGACAAGACAAGACAAGGCAAGACAAGACAAGACAAGACAAGACAAGACAAGACAAGACAAGACAAGACAAGACAAGACAAGACAAGACAAAACAAGACAAGACATGACATGACAAGACATGACAAGACAAAACAAGACAAGACAAGACAAGACAAGACAAGAAAAGACAAGACAAAACAAGACAAGACAAGACAAGACAAGACATGACAAGACAAGACAAGACAAGACATGACATGACATGACATGACAAGACAAGACAGGACAGGACAGGACACGACAAGACAAGGCAAGACAAGACAAAACAAGACAAGACAAAACAACACAACACAACACAACACAACACATGACATGACATGACATGACATGACAAGACAAGACAGGACAAGACAAGACAAGACAAGATAAGACATGACAAGACAAAACAAGACAAGACAAGACAAGACAAGACAAGACAAGACATGACAAGACAAGACAAGACAAGACATGACATGACATGACATGACAAGACAAGACAGGACAGGACAGGACAAGACAAGACAAGGCAAGACAAGACAAAACAAGACAAGACAAAACAACACAACACAACACATGACATGACATGACATGACAAGACAAGACAGGACAAGACAAGACAAGACAAGACAACACAAGACAAGACAAGACAAGACAAGACAAGACAAGACAAGACAAGACAAGACAAGGCAAGACAAGACAAGACAAGACAAGACAAAACAAGAAAAGACAAGACAAAACAAAACAATACAACACATGACATGACATGACAAGACAAGACAGAACAGGACAAGACAAGACAAGACAAGACAAGACAAGACAAGACAAGACAAGACAAGACAAGACAAGACAAGACAAGACAAGACAAGACAAGGCAAGACAAGACAAGACAAGACAAGACAAGACCAGACAAGACAAGACAAGACAAGACAAGACAAGACAAGACAAGACAAGACAAGACAAGACAAGACAAGACAAGACAAGACAAGACAAGACAAGACAAGACAAGACAAGACAAGACAAAACAAGAAGAGACAAGACAAAACAAAACAATACAACACATGACATGACATGACAAGACAGAACAGGACAAGACAAGACAAGGCAAGACAAGACAAGACAAGACAAGACAAGACAAGACAAGACAAGACAAGACAAGACAAGACCAGACAGGACAAGACAAGACAAAACAAGACAAGACAAGACAAGACAAGACAAGACAAGGCAAGACAAGACAAGACAAGACAAGACAAGACAAGACAAGACAAGACAAGACAAGACAAGACAAGACAAGACAAGACAAGACAAGACAAGACAAGACAAGACAAGACAAGACAAGACAAGACAAGACAAGACAAGACAAGACAAGACAAGACAAGACAAGACAAGACAAGACAAGACAAGACAAGACAAGACAAGACAAGACAAGACAAGACAAGACAAGACAAGACAAGACAAGACAAGACAAGACAAGACAAGACAAGACAAGACAAGACAAGACAAGACAAGACAAGACAAGACAAGACCAGACAAGACAAGAAAAGACAAGACAAAACAAAACAAGACAAGACAAGACAAGACAAGACAAGACAAGACAAGACAAGACAAGACAAGACAAGACAAGACAAGACAAGACAAGACAAGACAAGACAAGACAAGACAAGACAAGACAAGACAAGACAAGACAAGACAAGACAAGACAAAACAAGACAAGACATGACATGACAAGACATGACAAGACATGACAAGACAAAACAAGACAAGACAAGACATGACATGACATGACAAGACAAGACAGGACAAGACAAGACAAGACAAGATAAGACATGACAAGACAAAACAAGACAAGACAAGACAAGACAAGACAAGACAAGACATGACAAGACAAGACAAGACAAGACAAGACAAGACAAGACAAGACAAGACAAGACAAGACAAGACAAGACAAGACAAGACAAGACAAGACAAGACAAGACCAGACAAGACAAGACAAGACCAGACAGGACAAGACAAAACAAGACAAGACAAGACAAGACAAGAAAAGACAAGACAAGACAACACAAGACAAGACAAGACAGGTTAGGACAGGACAAGACAAGACAAGGCAAGACAAGACAAGACAAGACAAGACAAGACAAGACAAGACAAGACAAGACAAGACAAGACAAGACAAGACAAGACAAAACAAGACAAGACAAGACATGACATGACAAGACATGACAAGACAAAACAAGACAAGACAAGACAAGACAAGACAAGAAAAGACAAGACAAAACAAGACAAGACAAGACAAGACAAGACAAGACATGACAAGACAAGACAAGACAAGACATGACATGACATGACATGACAAGACAAGACAGGACAGGACAGGACAAGACAAGACAAGGCAAGACAAGACAAAACAAGACAAGACAAAACAACACAACACAACACAACACATGACATGACATGACATGACATGACAAGACAAGACAGGACAAGACAAGACAAGACAAGATAAGACATGACAAGACAAAACAAGACAAGACAAGACAAGACAAGACAAGACATGACAAGACAAGACAAGACAAGACATGACATGACATGACATGACAAGACAAGACAGGACAGGACAGGACAAGACAAGACAAGGCAAGACAAGACAAAACAAGACAAGACAAAACAACACAACACAACACATGACATGACATGACATGACAAGACAAGACAGGACAAGACAAGACAAGACAAGACAACACAAGACAAGACAAGACAAGACAAGACAAGACAAGACAAGACAAGACAAGACAAGACAAGACAAGACAAGACAAGACAAGACAAGACAAGACAAGACAAGACAAAACAAGAAAAGACAAGACAAAACAAAACAATACAACACATGACATGACATGACAAGACAAGACAGAACAGGACAAGACAAGACAAGACAAGACAAGACAAGACAAGACAAGACAAGACAAGACAAGACAAGACAAGACAAGACAAGACAAGACAAGACAAGACAAGACAAGACAAGACAAGACAAGACAAGACAAGACAAGACAAGACAAGACAAGACAAGACAAGACAAGACAAGACAAGACAAGACAAGACAAGACAAGACAAGACAAGACAAGACAAGACAAGACAAGACAAGACAAGACAAGACAAAACAAGAAAAGACAAGACAAAACAAAACAATACAACACATGACATGACATGACATGACAAGACAAGACAGAACAGGACAAGACAAGACAAGACAAGACAAGACAAGACAAGACAAGACAAGACAAAACAAGACAAGACAAGACAAGACCAGACAGGACAAGACAAGACAAAACAAGACAAGACAAGACAAGACAAGACAAGACAAGACAAGACAAGACAAGACAAAACAAGACAAGACAAGACAAGACAAGACAAGACAAGACAAGACAAGACAAGACAAAACAAGACAAGACAAGACAAGACAAGACAAGACAAGACAAGACAAGACAAGACAAGACAAGACAAGACCAGACAGGACAAGACAAGACAAAACAAGACAAGACAAGACAAGACAAGACAAGACAAGACAAGACAAGACAAGACAAAACAAGACAAGACAAGACAAGACAAGACAAGACAAGACAAGACAAGACAAGACAAGACAAGACAAGACAAGACAAGACAAGGCAAGGCAAGACAAGACAAAACAACACAACACAACACATGACATGACATGACATGACAAGACAAGACAGGACAAGACAAGACAAGACAAGACAAGACAACACAAGACAGGACAAGACAAGACAAGACATGACAAGACAAGACAAGACAAGACAAGACAAGACAAGACAAGACAAGACAAGACAAGACAAGACAAGACAAGACAAGACAAGACAAGACAAGACAAGACAAGACAAGTCAAGACAAGACAAGACAAGACAAGACAAGACAAGACAAGACAAGACAAGACAAGACAAGACAAGACAAGACAAGACAAGACAAGACAAGACAAGACAAGACAAGACAAGACAAGACAAGACAAGACAAGACAAGACAAGACAAGACAAGACAAGACAAGACAAGACAAGACAAGACAAGACAAGACAAGACAAGACAAGACAACACAAGACAAGACAAGACAAGATAAGACATGACAAGACAAAACAAGGCAAGACAAAACTACACAACATACGACATGACATGACATGACAAGACAAGACAAGACAAGACAGGACAGGACAGGACAAGACAAGACAAGGCAAGACAAGACAAAACAAGACAAGACAAAACAACACAACACAACACATGACATGACATGACATGACAAGACAAGACAGGACAAGACAAGACAAGACAAGACAACACAAGACAGGACAAGACAAGACAAGACATGACAAGACAAGACAAGACAAGACATGACATGACATGACATGACAAGACAAGACAGGACAGGACAGGACAAGACAAGACAAGGCAAGACAAGACAAAACAAGACAAGACAAAACAACACAACACAACACATGACATGACATGACATGACAAGACAAAACAGGACAAAACAAGAGAAGACAAGACAAGACAAGACAAGACAATTGTGTTTGATTTTTTTTTTAAATTAATTAAGAAGACAAAACAAGACAAGACATGACAAGACAAGACATGACATGACAAGACAAGACAAGACAAGACAAGACAAGACAAAACAACACAACACAACACAACACATGACATGACACGACATGACATGACAAGACAGACAAGACAAGGCAGGACAGGACAGGACAAGACAAGACAAGGCAAGACAAGACAAAACAAGACAAGACAAAACAACACAACACAACACATGACATGACATGACATGACAAGACAAAACAGGACAAAACAAGAGAAGACAAGACAAGACAAGACAAGACAACACAACACAACACATGACATGACATGACGTGACATGACAAGACAAGACAGGAAAGGACAAGACAAGATAAGACCAGACAAGACAAGACAAACCAAGACAAGACAAGACAAGACAAGACAAGACAAGACAAGACAAGACAAGACAAGACAAGACAAGACAAGACAAGACAAGACAAGACAAGACAAGACAAGACAAGACAAGACAAGACAAGACAAGACAAGACAAGACAAGACAAGACAAGACAAGACAAGACAAGACAAGACAAGACAAGACAAGACAAGACAAGACAAGACAAGACAAGACAAGACAAGACAAGACAAGACAAGAAAAGACAAGACAAGACAAGACAAGACAAGACAAGACAAGACAAGACAAGACAAGACAAGACAAGACAAGACAAGACAAGACAAGACAAGACAAGACAAGACAAGACAAGACAAGACAAGACAAGACAAAACAAGACAAGACATGACATGACAAGACATGACAAGACAAAACAAGACAAGACAAGACATGACATGACATGACAAGACAAGACAGGACAAGACAAGACAAGACAAGACAAGACCAGACAAGACAAGACAAGACCAGACAGGACAAGACAAAACAAGACAAGACAAGACAAGACAAGAAAAGACAAGACAAGACAACACAAGACAAGACAAGACAGGTTAGGACAGGACAAGACAAGACAAGGCAAGACAAGACAAGACAAGACAAGACAAGACAAGACAAGACAAGACAAGACAAGACAAGACAAGACAAGACAAGACAAGACAAGACAAGAGAAGAGAAGACAAGACCAGACAAGACAAGACAAGAGAAGACAAGTCAAGACAAGACAAAACAACACAACACAACACATGACATGACATGACATGACATGACAAGACAAGACAGGACAGGACAAGACAAGACAAGACAAGATAAGACAAGACAAGACAAGACAAGACAAGACGAGACAAGACAAGACAAGACAAGACAAGACCAGACCAGACAGGACAAGACAAAACAAGACAAGCCAAGACAAGACAAGACAAGACAAGACAAGACAAGACAAGACAAGACAAGACAAGACAAGACGAGACAAGAAAAGACAAGACAAGACAAGACAAGACAAGACAAGACAAGACATGACAAGACAAGACAAGACAAGACAAGACCAGACAAGACAAGACAAGAGAAGACAAGTCAAGACAAGACAAAACAACACAACACAACACATGACATGACATGACATGACATGACAAGACAAGACAGGACAGGACAAGACAAGACAAGACAAGATAAGACAAGACAAGAGAAGACAAGACAAGACAAGACAAGACATGACAAGACAAGAGAAGACAAGAGAAGACAAGACAAGACAAGACAAGACAAGACAAGAAAAGACAAGACAAGACAAGACAAGACAAGACAAGACAAGACAAGACCAGACAAGACAAGACCAGACCAGACAAGACACGACAAGACAAGACAAGACAAGACAAGACAAGACAAGACAAGACAAGACAAGACAAGACAAGACAAGACAAGACAAGACAAGACAAGACAAGACAAGACAAGACAAGACAAGACAAGACAAGACAAGACAAGACAAGACAAGACAAGACAAGACAAGACCAGACAAGACAAGACCAGACCAGACAAGACACGACAAGACAAGACAAGACAAGACAAGACAAGACAAGACAAGACAAGACAAGACAAGACAAGACAAGACAAGACAAGACAAGACAAGACAAGACAAGACAAGACAAGACAAGACAAGACAAGACAAGACAAGACAAGACAAGACAAGACAAGACCAGACAAGACAAGACCAGACCAGACAAGACACGACAAGACAAGACAAGACAAGACAAGACAAGACAAGACAAGACAAGACAAGACAAGACAAGACAAGACAAGACAAGACAAGACAAGACAAGACAAGACAAGACAAGACAAGACAAGACAAGACAAGACAAGACAAGACAAGACAAGACAAGACAAGACAAAACAAGAAAAGACAAGACAAGTTAAGACGAGACAAGACAAACCAACACAACACACGACATGACAAGACAAGACAACACAAGACGAGACAAAACAACACAACACACGACATGACATTACATGACAAGAAAAGACAGGACAAGACAACATAAAACAAGACAAAACAAGACAAGACAAGACAAAGCAATACAACACATGACATGACATGACATGACAAGACAAGACAGAACAGGACAAGACAAGAAAAGACAAGACAAGACAAGACAAGACAAGACAAGGCAAGACAAGACATGACAAGACAAGAAAAGAAAAGAAAGGAAAAGACAAGACAAGACAAGACAAGACAAGACAGGACAAGACAAGACAAGACAAGATAAGACATGACAAGACAAAACAAGACAAGACAAGACAAGACAAGACAAGACATGACAAGACAAGACAAGACAAGACATGACATGACATGACAAGACAAGACAGGACAGGACAGGACAAGACAAGACAAGGCAAGACAAGACAAAACAAGACAAGACAAAACAACACAACACAACACATGACATGACATGACAAGACAAGACAAGACAATTGTGTTTGATTTTTTTTTTTAAATTAATTAAGAAGACAAAACAAGACAAGACATGACAAGACAAGACATGACATGACAAGACAAGACAAGACAAGACAAGACAAGACAAGACAAGACAAAACAACACAACACAACACATGACATGACATGACATGACATGACAAGACAGGAAAGGACAAGACAAGACAAGACCAGACAAGACAAGACAGGACAGGACAGGACAAGACAAGACAAGGCAAGACAAGACAAAACAAGACAAGACAAAACAACACAACACAACACATGACATGACATGACATGACAAGACAAAACAGGACAAAACAAGAGAAGACAAGACAAGACAAGACAAGACAACACAACACAACACATGACATGACATGACGTGACATGACAAGACAAGACAGGAAAGGACAAGACAAGATAAGACCAGACAAGACAAGACAAACCAAGACAAGACAAGACAAGACAAGACAAGACAAGACAAGACAAGACAAGACAAGACAAGACAAGACAAGACAAGACAAGACAAGACAAGACAAGACAAGACAAGACAAGACAAGACAAGACAAGACAAGACAAGACAAGAAAAGACAAGACAAGACAAGACAAGACAAGACAAGACAAGACAAGACAAGACAAGACAAGACCAGACAGGACAAGACAAGACAAAACAAGACAAGACAAGACAAGACAAGACAAGACAAGACAAGACAAGACAAGACAAGACAAAACAAGACAAGACAAGACAAGACAAGACAAGACAAGACAAGACAAGACAAGACAAGACAAGACAAGACAAGACAAGACAAGACAAGACAAGACAAGACAAGACAAGACAAGACAAGACAAGACAAGACAAGACAAGAGAAGAGAAGACAAGACCAGACAAGACAAGACAAGAGAAGACAAGTCAAGACAAGACAAAACAACACAACACATGACATGACATGACATGACATGACAAGACAAGACAGGACAGGACAAGACAAGACAAGACAAGATAAGACAAGACAAGACAAGACAAGACAAGACGAGACAAGACAAGACAAGACAAGACAAGACCAGACCAGACAGGACAAGACAAAACAAGACAAGCCAAGACAAGACAAGACAAGAGAAGAGAAGACAAGACAAGACCAGACCAGACAGGACAAGACAAAACAAGACAATACAAGACAAGACAAGACAAGAGAAGAGAAGACAAGACCAGACAAGACAAGACAAGACAAGACAAGACAAGACAAGACAAGACAAGACAAGACAAGACAAGACAAGACAAGACAAGACAAGACAAGACGAGACAAGAAAAGACAAGACAAGACAAGACAAGACAAGACAAGACAAGACAAGAGAAGAGAAGACAAGACCAGACAAGACAAGACAAGAGAAGACAAGTCAAGACAAGACAAAACAACACAACACAACACATGACATGACATGACATGACATGACAAGACAAGACAGGACAGGACAAGACAAGACAAGACAAGATAAGACAAGACAAGAGAAGACAAGACAAGACAAGACAAGACAAGACATGACAAGACAAGAGAAGACAAGAGAAGACAAGACAAGACAAGACAAGACAAGACAAGACAAGAAAAGACAAGACAAGACAAGACAAGACAAGACAAGACTAGACAAGACCAGACAAGACAAGACAAGACAAGACAAGACAAGACAAGACAAGACAAGACAAGACAAGACAAGACAAGACAAGACAAGACAAGACAAGACAAGACAAGACAAGACAAGACAAGACATGACATGACAAGACAAGACAGAACAGGACAAGACAAGACAAGACAAGACAAGACAAGGCAAGACAAGACATGACAAGACAAGACAAGACAAGAGAAGACAAGACAAGACAAGACAAGACAAGACAAGACAAGACAAGACAAGACAAGACAAGACTAGACAAGACAAGACAAGACAAGACAAGACAAGACAAGACAAGACAAGACAAGACAAGACAAGACAAGACAAGACAAGACAAAACAACACAACACAACACATGACATGACATGACGTGACATGACAAGACAAGACAGGAAAGGACAAGACAAGATAAGACCAGACAAGACAAGACAAACCAAGACAAGACAAACCAAGACAAGACAAAACAAGACAAGACAAGACAAGACAAGACAAGACAAGACAAGACAAGACAAGACAAGACAAGACAAGACAAGACAAGACAAGACAAGACAAGACAAGACAAGACAAGACAAGACAAGACAAGACAAGACAAGACAAGACAAGACAAGACAAGACAAGACAAGACAAGACAAGACAAGACAAGACAAGACAAGTCAAGACAAGACAAGACAAGACAAGACAAGACAAGACAAGACAAGACAAGACAAGACAAGACAAGACAAGACAAGACAAGACAAGACAAGACAAGACAAGACAAGACAAGACAAGACAAGACAAGACAAGACAAGACAAGACAAGACAAGACAAGACAAGACAAGACAAGACAAGACAAGACAAGACAAGACAAGACAAGACATGACATGACAAGACAAGACAGAACAGGACAAGACAAGACAAGACAAGACAAGACAAGGCAAGACATGACAAGACAAGACAAGACAAGACAAGAGAAGACAAGACAAGACAAGACAAGACAAGACAAGACAAGACAAGACAAGACAAGACAAGACAAGACAAGACAAGACAAGACAAGACAAAACAAGACAAGACAAAACAATACAACAAATGACATGACGTGACATTACAAGACAAGACAGAACAGGACAAGACCAGACAAGACAAGACAAGACAAGACAAGACAAGACAAGACAAGACACGACATGACATGACAGGACAAGATAAGACAAGACAAGACAAGACAAGACAAGACAAGACAAGACATGACAAGACAAGACAGGAAAGGACAAGACAAGACAAGACCAGACAAGACAAGACAAGACAAGACAAGACAAGACAAGACAAGACAAGACAAGACAAGACAAGACAAGACAAGACAAGACAAGACAAGACAAGACAAGACAAGACAAGACAAGACAAGACAAGACAAGACAAGACAAGACAAGACAAGACAAGACAAGACAAGACAAGACAAGACAAGACAAGACAAGACAAGACAAGACAAGACAAGACAAGACAAGACAAGACAAGACAAGACAAGACAAGACAAGACAAGACAAGACAAGACGAGACAAGACAAGACAAGACAAGACAAGACAAGACAAGACAAGACAAGACAAGACAAGACAAAACAAGACAAGACAAGACAAGACAAAACAACACAACACAACACATGACATGACATGAGAGGACATGACAAGACAAGACAGGAAAAGACAAGACAACACAAGACAAGACAAGACAAGACAAGACATGACAAGACAAGACAAGACAAGACATGACATGCCATGACATGACAAGACAAGACAGGACAGGACAAGACAAGATAAGGCAAGACAAGACAAAACAACACAACACAACACATGACATGACATGACATGACAAGACAAAACAGGACAAGACAAGACAAGACAATTGTGTTTGATTTTTTTTTTAAATTAATTAAGAAGACAAAACAAGACAAGACATGACATGACAAGACATGACAAGACATGACAAGACAAAACAAGACAAGACAAGACAAAACAACACAACACAACACAACACATGACATGACATGACATGACATGACAAGACAAGACAGGACAGGACAAGACAAGACAAGGCAAGACAAGACAAGACAAGACAAGACCAGACAAGACAAGACAAAACAAGACATGACAGGACAAGACAAGACAAGACAAGACAAGACAAGACAAGACAAGACAAGACAAGACAAGACAAGACAAGACAAGACAAGACAAGACAAGACAAGACAAGACAAGACAAGACAAGACAAGACAAGACAAGACAAGACAAGACAAGACAAGACAAGACAAGACAAGACAAGATAAGAGAAGACAAGACAAGACAAGACAAGACAAGACAGGACAAGACAGGACAAGACAAGACAAGACAAGACAAGACAAGACAAGACAAGACAAGACAAGACAAGACAAGACAAGATAAGAGAAGACAAGACAAGACAAGACAAGACAAGACAAGACAAGACAAGACAACACAACACAACACAACACAACACATGACATGACATGACATGACAAGACAAGACAGGACAGGACAAGACAAGACAAGGCAAGTCAAGACAAAACAAGACAAGACAAAACAACACAACACAACACATGACATGACATGACATGACAAGACAAAACAGGACAAGACAAGACAATTGTGTTTGATTTTTTTTTTAAATTAATTAAGAAGACAACACAACACATGACATGACATGAGAGGACATGACAAGACAGGACAAGACAAGACAAGACAAGACAAGACAAGACAAGACAAGACAAGACAAGACAAGACAAGACAAGACAAGACAAGACAAGACAAGACAAGACAAGACAAGACAAGACAAGACAAGACAAGACAAGACAAGACAAGACAAGACAAGACAAGACAAGACAAGACAAGACAAGACAAGACAAGACAAGACATGACATGACATGACAAGACAAGACAGGACAGGACAAGACAAGACAAGGCAAGTCAAGACAAAACAAGACAAGACAAAACAACACAACACAACACATGACATGACATGACATGACAAGACAAAACAGGACAAGACAAGACAATTGTGTTTGATTTTTTTTTTAAATTAATTAAGAAGACAACACAACACATGACATGACATGAGAGGACATGACAAGACAGGACAAGACAAGACAAGACAAGACAAGACAAGACAAGACAAGACAAGACAAGACAAGACAAGACAAGACAAGACAAGACAAGACAAGACAAGACAAGACAAGACAAGACAAGACAAGACAAGACAAGACAAGACAAGACAAGACAAGACAAGACAAGACAAGACAAGACAAGACAAGACAAGACAAGACAAGACAAGACAAGACAAGACAAGACAAGACAAGACAAGACAAGACAAGACAAGACAAGACAAGACATGACAAGACAAGACAAGACAAGACATGACAAGACAAGACAAGACAAGACAAGACAAGACAAGACAAGACAAGACAAGACAAGACAAGACAAGACAAGACAAGACAAGACAAGACAAGACAAGACAAGACAAGACAAGACAAGACAAGACAAGACAAGACAAGACAAGACAAGACAAGACAAGACAAGACAAGACAAGACAAGACAAGACAAGACAAGACAAGACAAGACAAGACAAGACAAGACAAGACAAGACAAGACAAGACAAGACAAGACAAGACAAGACAAGACAAGACAAGACAAGACAAGACAAGACAAGACAAGACAAGACAGGACAAGACAAGACAAGACAAGACAAGACAAGACAAGACAAGACAAGACAAGACAAGACAAGACAAGACATGACAAGACAAGACAAGACAAGACAAGACAAGACAAGACAAGACAAGACAAGACAAGACAAGACAAGACAAGACAAGACAAGACAAGACAAGACAAGACAAGACAAGACAAGACAAGACAAGACAAGACAAGACAAGACAAGACAAGACAAGACAAGACAAGACAAGACAAGACAAGACAAGACAAGACAAGACAAGACAAGACAAGACAAGACAAGACAAGACAAGACAAGACAAGACAAGACAAGACAAGACAAGACAAGACAAGACAAGACAAGACAAGGCAAGACAAGACAAGACAAGACAAGACAAGACAAGACAAGACAAGACAAGACAAGACAAGACAAGACAAGACAAGACAAGACAAAACAAGACAAGACAAGACAAGACATGACAAGACAAGACAAGACAAAACAAGACAAGACAAGACAAAACAAGACAAGACAAGACAAGACATGACAAGACAAGACAAGACAAAACAAGGCAAGACAAGACAAGACATGACAAGACAAGACAAGACAAGACAAGACAAGACAAGACAAGACAAGACAAGACATGACAAGACAAGACAAGACAAAACAAGACAAGGCAAGACAAGACAAGACAAGACAAGACAAGACATGACAAGACAAGACAAGACAAAACAAGACAAGACAAAACAAGACAAGACAAGACAAGACAAGGTAAGACAAGACAAGACAAGACAAGACAAGACAAGACAAGACAAGGCAAGACAAGACAAGACAATCCAAGACAAGACAAAACAAGACAAGACAAGACAAGACATGACAAGACAAGACAAGACAAAACAAGACAAGACAAGACAAAACAAGACAAGACAAGACAAGACATGACAAGACAAGACAAGACAAAACAAGACAAGACAAGACAAGACAAGACAAGACAAGGCAAGACAAGACAAGACAAGACATGACAAGACAAGACAAGACAAGACAAGACAAGACAAGACATGACAAGACAAGACAAGACAAAACAAGACAAGGCAAGACAAGACAAGACAAGACAAGACAAGACATGACAAGACAAGACAAGACAAAACAACACAAGACAAGACAAGACAAGACAAGACAAGACAAGACAAGACAAGACAAGACAAGACAAGACAAGACAAGACAAGACAAGACAAGACAAGACAAGACAAGACAAGACAAGACAAGACAAGACAAGACATGACAAGACAAGACAAGACAAAACAAGACAAGACAAGACAATCCAAGACAAGACAAAACAAGACAAGACAAGACAAGACATGACAAGACAAGACAAGACAAAACAAGACAAGACAAAACAAGACAAGACAAGACAAGACAATCCAAGACAAGACAAAACAAGACAAGACAAGACAAGACATGACAAGACAAGACCAGACAAAACAAGACAAGACAAGACAAGACAAGACAAGACAAGACAAGGCAAGACAAGACAAGACATGACAAGACAAGACAAGACAAGACAAGACAAGACAAGACAAGACAAGACAAGACAAGACAAGACGACAAGACAAGACAAGACAAGACAAGACAAGACAAGACAAGATAAGAGATGACAAGACAAAACAAGGCAAGACAAAACAACACAACATACGACATGACATGACATGACAAGACAAGACAGGACAGGACAAGACAAGACAGGACAAGGCAAGACAAGACAAAACAAGACAAGACAAAACAACACAACACATGACATGACAAGACAAAACAGGACAAGACAAGAGATGACAAGACAAGACAAGACAAGACAAGACAAGACAAGACAAGACAAGACACGACAAGACACGACATGACATGACATGACAAGACAAGACAAGACAAGACAAGACAAGACAAGACAAGACAAAACAGCACAGCACAACACATGACATGACATGACAGGACATGACAATACAAGACAGGACAAGACAAGACAACACAAGACAAGACAAGACAAGACAAGACAAGACAAGACAAGACAAGACAAGACAAGACAAGACAAGACAAGACAAGACAAGACAAGACAAGACAAGACAAGACAAGACAAGACAAGACAAGACAAGACATGACATGACATGACAAGACAAGACAGGAAAGGACAAGACAAGACAAGACCAGACAAGACAAGACAAAACAAGACAAGACAAGACAGGACAAGACAAGACAACACAAGACAAGACAAGACAAGACATGACAAGACAAGACAAGACAAGACATGACATGACATGACATGACAAGACAAGACAGGACAGGACAAGACAAGACAATTGTGTTTGATTTTTTTTTTAATTAATTAAGAAGACAAAACAAGACAAGACATGACATGACAAGACATGACAAGACAAAACAAGACAAGACAAGACAAGACAAGACAAGACAAGACAAGAAAAGACAAGACAAGACAAGACAAAACAACACAACACAACACAACACATGACATGACATGACATGACAAGACAAGACAGGACAGGACAGGACAAGACAAGACAAGACCAGACAAGACAAAACAAGACAAGACAAGACAAGACAAGACAAGACAAGACAAGACAAGACAAGACAAGCCAAGACAAGACAAGACAAGACAAGACAAGACAAGACAAGACAAGACAAGACAAGACAAGACAAGACAAGACAAGACAAGACAAGACAAGACAAGACAAGACAAGACAAGACAAGACAAGACATGACAAGACAAGACAAGACAAGACAAGACAAGACAAAACAAGACAAGACAAGACAAAACAACACAGCACAACACATGACATGACATGACAGGACATGACAATACAAGACAGGACAAGACAAGACAACACAAGACAAGACAAGACAAGACAAGACAAGACAAGACAAGACAAGACAAGACAAGACAAGACAAGACAAGACAAGACAAGACAAGACAAGACAAGAAAAGATAAGACAAGACAAGACAAGACAAGACAAGACAAGACAAGACAAGACAAGACAAGACAAGACAAAACAAGACAAGACAAGACAAGACAAGACGAGACAAGACAAGACAAGACAAGACAAGACAAGACAAGACAAGACAAGACAAGACATGACATGACATGACATGACAATACAAGACAGGACAAGACAAGACAACACAAGACAAGACAAGACAAGACAAGACAAGACAAGACAAGACAAGACAAGACAAGACAAGACAAGACAAGACAAGACAAGACAAGACAAGACAAGACAAGACAAGACAAGACAAGACAAGACAAGACAAGACAAGACAAGACAAGACAAGACAAGACAAGACAAGACAAGACAAGACAAGACAAGACAAGACAAGACAAGACAAGACAAGACAAGACAAGACAAGACAAGACAAGACAAGACAAGACAAGACAAGACAAGACAAGACATGACATGACATGACATGACAAGACAAGACAAGACAGGACAGGACAAGACAAGACAATTGTGTTTGATTTTTTTTTTAATTAATTAAGAAGACAACACAACACATGACATGACATGAGAGGACATGACAAGACAGGACAAGACAAGACAAGACAAGACAAGACAAGACAAGACAAGACAAGACAAGACAAGACAAGACAAGACAAGACAAGACAAGACAAGACAAGACAAGACAAGACAAGACAAGACAAGACAAGACAAGACAAGACAAGACAAGACAAGACAAGACAAGACAAGACAAGACAAGACAAGACAAGACAAGACAAGACAAGACAAGACAAGACAAGACAAGACAAGACAAGACAAGACAAGACAAGACAAGACAAGACAAGACAAGACAAGACAAGACAAGACAAGACAAGACAAGACAAGACAAGACAAGACAAGACAAGACAAGACAAGACAAGACAAGACAAGACAAGACAAGACAAGACAAGACAAGACAAGACAAGACAAGACAAGACAAGACAAGACAAGACAAGACAAGACAAGACAAGACAAGACAAGACAAGACAAGACAAGACAAGACAAGACAAGACAAGACAAGACAAGACAAGACAAGACATGACAAGACAAGACAAGACAAGACAAGACAAGACAAGACAAGACAAGACAAGACAAGACAAGACAAGACAAAACAGCACAGCACAACACATGACATGACATGACAGGACATGACAATACAAGACAGGACAAGACAAGACAACACAAGACAAGACAAGACAAGACAAGACAAGACAAGACAAGACAAGACAAGACAAGACAAGACAAGACAAGACAAGACAAGACAAGACAAGACATGACAAGACAAGACAAGACAAAACAAGACAAGACAAGACAATCCAAGACAAGACAAAACAAGACAAGACAAGACAAGACAAGACAAGACAAGACAAGACAAGACAAGACAAGACAAGACAAGACAAGACAAGACAAGACAAGACAAGACATGACAAGACAAGACAAGACAAGACAAGACAAGACAAGACAAGACGACAAGACAAGACAAGACAAGACAAGACAAGACAAGATAAGAGATGACAAGACAAAACAAGGCAAGACAAAACAACACAACATACGACATGACATGACATGACAAGACAAGACAGGACAGGACAAGACAAGACAAGACAAGGCAAGACAAGACAAAACAAGACAAGACAAAACAACACAACACATGACATGACAAGACAAAACAGGACAAGACAAGAGATGACAAGACAAGACAAGACAAGACAAGACAAGACAAGACAAGACAAGACACGACAAGACACGACATGACATGACATGACAAGACAAGACAAGACAAGACAAGACAAGACAAGACAAGACAAGACAAGACAAGACAAGACATGACAAGACAAAACAGGACAAGACAAGAGATGACAAGACAAGACAAGACAAGACAAGACAAGACAAGACAAAACAGCACAGCACAACACATGACATGGCATGACAGGACATGACAATACAAGACAGGACAAGACAAGACAACACAAGACAAGACAAGACAAGACAAGACAAGACAAGACAAGACAAGACAAGACAAGACAAGACAAGACAAGACAAGACAAGACAAGACAAGACAAGACAAGACAAGACAAGACAAGACAAGACAAGACATGACAAGACAAGACAGGACAGGACAAGACAAGACAATTGTGTTTGATTTTTTTTTTTAATTAATTAAGAAGACAACACAACACATGACATGACATGAGAGGACATGACAAGACAGGACAAGACAAGACAAGACAAGACAAGACAAGACAAGACAAGACAAGACAAGACAAGACAAGACAAGACAAGACAAGACAAGACAAGACAAGACAAGACAAGACAAGACAAGACAAGACAAGACAAGACAAGACAAGACAAGACAAGACAAGACAAGACAAGACAAGACAAGACAAGACAAGACAAGACAAGACAAGACAAGACAAGACAAGACAAGACAAGACAAGACAAGACAAGACAAGACAAGACAAGACAAGACAAGACAAGACAAGACAAGACAAGACAAGACAAGACAAGACAAGACAAGACAAGACAAGACAAGACAAGACAAGACAAGACAAGACAAGACAAGACAAGACAAGACAAGACAAGACAAGACAAGACAAGACAAGACAAGACAAGACAAGACAAGACAAGACAAGACAAGACAAGACAAGACAAGACAAGACAAGACAAGACAAGACAAGACAAGACAAGACAAGACAAGACAAGACAAGACAAGACAAGACAAGACAAGACATGACAAGACAAGACAAGACAAGACAAGACAAGACAAGACAAAACAAGACAAGACAAGACATGACAAGACAAGACAAGACAAGACAAGACATGACAAGACAAGACAAAACAAGACAAGACAAGACAATCCAAGACAAGACAAAACAAGACAAGACAAGACAAGACATGACAAGACAAGACAAGACAAGACAAAACAAGACAAGACAAGACAAGACAAGACAAGACAAGACAAGGCAAGGCAAGACAAGACAAGACATGACAAGACAAGACAAGACAAGACAAGACAAGACAAGACAAGACAAGACAAGACAAGACAAGACAAGACAAGGCAAGACAAGACAAGACAAGGCAAGACAAGACAAGATAAGAGATGACAAGACAAAACAAGGCAAGACAAGACAAGACAAGACAAGACAAGACAAGACAAGACAAGACAAGACAAAACAAGACAAGACAAGACAAAACAACACAGCACAACACATGACATGACATGACAGGACATGACAATACAAGACAGGACAAGACAAGACAACACAAGACAAGACAAGACAAGACAAGACAAGACAAGACAAGACAAGACAAGACAAGACAAGACAAGACAAGACAAGACAAGACAAGACAAGACAAGACAAGACAAGACAAGACAAGACAAGACAAGACAAGACATGACATGACATGACAAGACAAGACAGGAAAGGACAAGACAAGACAAGACCAGACAAGACAAGACAAAACAAGACAAGACAAGACAGGACAAGACAAGACAACACAAGACAAGACAAGACAAGACATGACAAGACAAGACAAGACAAGACAAGACATGACATGACATGACAAGACAAGACAGGACAGGACAAGACAAGACAATTGTGTTTGATTTTTTTTTTTAATTAATTAAGAAGACAAAACAAGACAAGACATGACATGACAAGACATGACAAGACAAAACAAGACAAGACAAGACAAGACAAGACAAGACAAGAAAAGACAAGACAAGACAAGACAAAACAACACAACACAACACAACACATGACATGACATGACATGACAAGACAAGACAGGACAGGACAAGACAAGACAGGACAGGACAAGACAAGACAAGACCAGACAAGACAAAACAAGACAAGACAAGACAAGACAAGACAAGACAAGACAAGCCAAGACAAGACAAGACAAGACAAGACAAGACAAGACAAGACAAGACAAGACAAGACAAGACAAGACAAGACAAGACAAGACAAGACAAGACAAGACAAGACAAGACAAGACAAGACAAGACAAGACAAGACAAGACATGACAAGACAAGACAAGACAAGACAAGACAAGACAAAACAAGACAAGACAAGACAAAACAACACAGCACAACACATGACATGACATGACAGGACATGACAATACAAGACAGGACAAGACAAGACAACACAAGACAAGACAAGACAAGACAAGACAAGACAAGACAAGACAAGACAAGACAAGACAAGACAAGACAAGACAAGACAAGACAAGACAAGACAAGACAAGACAAGAAAAGACAAGACAAGACAAGACAGGACAAGACAAGACAAGACAAGACAAGACAAGACAAGACAAGACAAGACAAGACAAGACAAAACAAGACAAGACAAGACAAGACAAGACGAGACAAGACAAGACAAGACAAGACAAGACAAGACAAGACAAGACAAGACAAGAAAAGACAAGACATGACATGACATGACAATACAAGACAGGACAAGACAAGACAACACAAGACAAGACAAGACAAGACAAGACAAGACAAGACAAGACAAGACAAGACAAGACAAGACAAGACAAGACAAGACAAGACAAGACAAGACAAGACAAGACAAGACAAGACAAGACAAGACAAGACAAGACAAGACAAGACAAGACAAGACAAGACAAGACAAGACAAGACAAGACAAGACAAGACAAGACAAGACAAGACAAGACAAAACAAGACAAGACAAGACAAAACAACACAGCACAACACAGCACAACACATGACATGACATGACAGGACATGACAATACAAGACAGGACAAGACAAGACAACACAAGACAAGACAAGACAAAACAAGACAAGACAAAAAAACACAACACACGACATGACATGACATGAAAAGACAAGACAGGACAGGACAAGACAAGACAAGACAAGACAAGACAAGACAAGACAAGACAAGAAAAGACAAACCAAGACAAGACAAGACAAAACAAGACAAGACAAAACAAGACAAGACAAGACAAAACAACACAGCACAACACATGACATGACATGACAGGACATGACAATACAAGACAGGACAAGACAAGACAACACAAGACAAGACAAGACAAAACAAGACAAGACAAAACAACACAACACATGACATGACATGACAGGACATGACAATACAAGACAAGGCAAGACAAGACAAGACAAGACAAGACAAGACAAGACAAGACAAGACAAGACAAGACAAGACAAGACAAGACAAGACAAGACAAGACAAGACAAGACAAGACAAGACAAGACAAGACAAGACAAGACAAGACAAGACAAGACAAGACAAGACAAGACAAGACAAGACAAGACAAGACAAGACAAGACAAGACAAGACAAGACAAGACAAGACAAGACAAGACAAGACAAGACAAGACAAGACAAGACAAGACAAGACAAGACAAGACAAGACAAGACAAAACAAGACAAGACAAAACAACACAACACAACACATGACATGACATGACATGACAAGACAAAGCAGGACAAGACAAGAGAAGACAAGACAAGACAATTGTGTTTGATTTTTTTATTTTAAATTAATTAAGAAGACAAAACAAAACAAGACATGACATGACAAGACATGACAAGACAAAACAAGACAAGACAAGACAAGACAAGACAAGAAAAGACAAGACAAGACAAGACAAGACAAGACAAGACAAGACAAAACAACACAACACAACACAACACAACACAACACATGACATGACATGACATGACATGACAAGACAAGACAGGAGAGGACAAGACAAGACAAGACAAGACAAGACAAGACAAGACAAGACAAGAAAAGACAAGACAAGACAAGACAAGACAAGACAAGACAAGACAAGACAAGACAAGACAAGACAAGACAAGACAAGACAAGACAAGACAAGACAAGACAAGACAAGACAAGACAAGACAAGACAAGACAAGACAAGACAAGACAAGACAAGACAAGACAAAACAAGACAAGACAAGACAAGACAAGACGAGACAAGACAAGACAAGACAAGACAAGACAAGACAAGACAAGACAAGACAAGAAAAGACAAGACAAGACAAGACAAGACAAGACAAGACAAGACAAGACAAGACAAGACAAAACAACACAAAACAACACAACACATGACATGACATGACATGACAAGACAAGACAGGACAGGACAAGACAAGACAAGACAAGGCAAGAGAAGACAAAACAAGACAAGACAAAACAACACAACACAACACATGACATGACATGACATGACAAGACAAAACAGGACAAGACAAGAGATGACAAGACAAGACAAGACAAGACAAGACACGACAAGACACGACAAGACACGGCATGACATGACATGACAAGACAAGACAAGACAACCTAACACAACACATGACATGACATGACATGACAAGACAAGACAGGAAAGGACAAGACAAGACAAGACCAGACGAGACAAGACAAGACAAAACAAGACAAGACAAGACAGGACAAGACAAGACAACACAAGACAAGACAAGACAAGACAAGACATGACAAGACAAGACAAGACAAGACATGACATGACATGACATGACAAGACAACACAGGACAGGACAGGACAGGACAGGACAAGACAAGACAAGGCAAGACAAGACAAAACAAGACAAGACAAAACAACACAACACAACACAACACATGACATGACATGACAAGACTAAACAGGACAAGACAAGAGATGACAAGACAAGACAAGACAATTGTGTTTGATTTTTTTTTTTAATTAATTAAGAAGACAAAACAAGACAAGACATGACATGACAAGACATGACAAGACAAAACAAGACAAGACAAGACAAGACAAGACAAGAAAAGACAAGACAAGACAAGACAAGAAAAGACAAGACAAGACAAGACAAAACAACACAACACAACACAACACATGACATGACATGACATGACATGACAAGACAAGACAGGACAGGACAAGACAAGACAAGACCAGACAAGACAAGACAAAACAAGACTAGACAAGACAAGACAAGACAAGACTAGACAAGACAAGACAAGACAAGACAAGACAAGACAAGACAAGACAAGATAAGACAAGACAAGACAAGACAAGACAAGACAAGACAAGACAAGACAAGACAAGACAAGACAAGACAAGACAAGGCAAGAGAAGACAAAACAAGACAAGACAAAACAACACAACACAACACATGACATGACATGACATGACAAGACAAAACAGGACAAGACAAGAGATGACAAGACAAGACAAGACAAGACAAGACAAGATAAGACAAGACAAGACACGACAAGACACGACAAGACACGGCATGACATGACATGACAAGACAAAACAAGACAACCTAACACAACACATGACATGACATGACATGACAAGACAAGACAGGAAAGGACAAGACAAGACAAGACCAGACGAGACAAGACAAGACAAAACAAGACAAGACAAGACAGGACAAGACAAGACAAGACAAGACAAGACAAGACAAGACAAGACATGACAAGACAAGACAAGACAAGACATGACATGACATGACATGACAAGACAAGACAGGACAGGACAGGACAGGACAAGACAAGACAAGGCAAGACAAGACAAAACAAGACAAGACAAAACAACACAACACAACACATGACATGACATGACATGACAAGACAAAACAGGACAAGACAAGAGATGACAAGACAAGACAAGACAATTGTGTTTGATTTTTTTTTTTTAATTAATTAAGAAGACAAAACAAGACAAGACATGACATGACAAGACATGACAAGACAAAACAAGACAAGACAAGACAAGACAAGACAAGACAAGAAAAGACAAGACAAGACAAGACAAGAAAAGACAAGACAAGACAAGACAAAACAACACAACACAACACAACACATGACATGACATGACATGACATGACAAGACAAGACAGGACAGGACAAGACAAGACAAGACCAGACAAGACAAGACAAAACAAGACTAGACAAGACAAGACAAGACAAGACTAGACAAGACAAGACAAGACAAGACAAGACAAGACAAGACAAGACAAGACAAGACAAGACAAGACAAGACAAGACAAAACAACACAGCACAACACATGACATGACATGACAGGACATGACAGGACATGACAATACAAGACAGGACAAGACAAGACAACACAAGACAAGACAAGACAAGAAAAGACAAGACAAGACAAGACAAGACAAGACAAGACAAAACAACACAGCGCAACACATGACATGACATGACAGGACATGACAATACAAGACAGGACAAGACAACACAAGACAAGACAAGGCAAGACGAGACAAGACAAGACAAGATAAGATAAGACATGACAAGACAAAACAAGACAAGACAAAACAACACAACACACGACATGACATGACATGACAGGACATGACAGGACATGACAATACAAGACAGGACAAGACAAGATAAGATAAGACATGACAAGACAAAACAAGACAAGACAAGACAAAACAACACAGCACAACACATGACATGACATGACAGGACATGACAGGACATGACAATACAAGACAGGACAAGACAAGACAACACAAGACAAGACAAGACAAGAAAAGACAAGACAAGACAAGGCAAGACAAGACAAGACAAAACAACACAACACAACACAACACATGACATGACATGACAAGACTAAACAGGACAAGACAAGAGATGACAAGACAAGACAAGACAATTGTGTTTGATTTTTTTTTTAATTAATTAAGAAGACAAAACAAGACAAGACATGACATGACAAGACATGACAAGACAAAACAAGACAAGACAAGACAAGACAAGACAAGAAAAGACAAGACAAGACAAGACAAGAAAAGACAAGACAAGACAAGACAAAACAACACAACACAACACAACACATGACATGACATGACATGACATGACAAGACAAGACAGGACAGGACAAGACAAGACAAGACCAGACAAGACAAGACAAAACAAGACTAGACAAGACAAGACAAGACAAGACTAGACAAGACAAGACAAGACAAGACAAGACAAGACAAGACAAGACAAGACAAGACAAGACAAGACAAGACAAGACAAGACAAGACAAGACAAGACAAGACAAGACAAGACAAGACAAGACAAGACAAGACAAGGCAAGAGAAGACAAAACAAGACAAGACAAAACAACACAACACAACACATGACATGACATGACATGACAAGACAAAACAGGACAAGACAAGAGATGACAAGACAAGACAAGACAAGACAAGACAAGATAAGACAAGACAAGACACGACAAGACACGACAAGACACGGCATGACATGACATGACAAGACAAAACAAGACAACCTAACACAACACATGACATGACATGACATGACAAGACAAGACAGGAAAGGACAAGACAAGACAAGACCAGACGAGACAAGACAAGACAAAACAAGACAAGACAAGACAGGACAAGACAAGACAAGACAAGACAAGACAAGACAAGACAAGACATGACAAGACAAGACAAGACAAGACATGACATGACATGACATGACAAGACAAGACAGGACAGGACAGGACAGGACAAGACAAGACAAGGCAAGACAAGACAAAACAACACAACACAACACATGACATGACATGACATGACAAGACAAAACAGGACAAGACAAGAGATGACAAGACAAGACAAGACAATTGTGTTTGATTTTTTTTTTTTAATTAATTAAGAAGACAAAACAAGACAAGACATGACATGACAAGACATGACAAGACAAAACAAGACAAGACAAGACAAGACAAGACAAGACAAGAAAAGACAAGACAAGACAAGACAAGAAAAGACAAGACAAGACAAGACAAAACAACACAACACAACACAACACATGACATGACATGACATGACATGACAAGACAAGACAGGACAGGACAAGACAAGACAAGACCAGACAAGACAAGACAAAACAAGACTAGACAAGACAAGACAAGACAAGACTAGACAAGACAAGACAAGACAAGACAAGACAAGACAAGACAAGACAAGACAAGACAAGACAAGACAAGACAAAACAACACAGCACAACACATGACATGACATGACAGGACATGACAGGACATGACAATACAAGACAGGACAAGACAAGACAACACAAGACAAGACAAGACAAGAAAAGACAAGACAAGACAAGACAAGACAAGACAAGACAAGACAAAACAACACAGCGCAACACATGACATGACATGACAGGACATGACAATACAAGACAGGACAAGACAACACAAGACAAGACAAGGCAAGACGAGACAAGACAAGACAAGATAAGATAAGACATGACAAGACAAAACAAGACAAGACAAAACAACACAACACACGACATGACATGACATGACAGGACATGACAGGACATGACAATACAAGACAGGACAAGACAAGATAAGATAAGACATGACAAGACAAAACAAGACAAGACAAGACAAAACAACACAGCACAACACATGACATGACATGACAGGACATGACAGGACATGACAATACAAGACAGGACAAGACAAGACAACACAAGACAAGACAAGACAAGAAAAGACAAGACAAGACAAGACAAGACAAGACAAGACAAGACAAGACAAAACAACACAGCGCAACACATGACATGACATGACAGGACATGACAATACAAGACAGGACAAGACAACACAAGACAAGACAAGGCAAGACGAGACAAGACAAGACAAGATAAGACAAGACAAGACAAGACAAGACAAGACAAGACAAGACAAGACAAGACAAGACAAGACAAGACAAGACAAAACAAGACAAGACAAGACAAGACAAGACGAGACAAGACAAGACAAGACAAGACAAGACAAGACAAGACAAGAAAAGACAAGACATGACATGACATGACAATACAAGACAGGACAAGACAACACAAGACAAGACAAGACAAGACAAGACAAGACAAGACAAGACAAGACAAGACAAGACAAGACAAGACAAGACAAGACAAGACAAGACAAGACAAGACAAGACAAGATAAGACAAGACAAAACAAGACAAGACAAGACAAAACAACACAGCACAACACATGACATGACATGACAGGACATGACAATACAAGACAGGACAAGACAAGACAACACAAGACAAGACAAGACAAAACAAGACAAGACAAAAAAACACAACACACGACATGACATGACATGAAAAGACAAGACAGGACAGGACAAGACAAGACAAGACAAGACAAGACAAGACAAGACAAGAAAAGACAAACCAAGACAAGACAAGACAAAACAAGACAAGACAAAACAAGACAGGACAAGACAAAACAACACAGCACAACACATGACATGACATGACAGGACATGACAATACAAGACAGGACAAGACAAGACAACACAAGACAAGACAAGACAAAACAAGACAAGACAAAACAACACAACACATGACATGACATGACAGGACATGACAATACAAGACAAGACAAGACAAGACAAGACAAGACAAGACAAGACAAGACAAGACAAGACAAGACAAGACAAGACAAGACAAGACAAGACAAGACAAGACAAGACAAGACAAGACAAGACAAGACAAGACAAGACAAGACAAGACAAGACAAGACAAGACAAGACAAGACAAGACAAGACAAGACAAGACAAGACAAGACAAGACAAGACAAGACAAGACAAGACAAGACAAGACAAGACAAGACAAGACAAGACAAGACAAGACAAGACAAGACAAGACAAGACAAGACAAGACAAGACAAGACAAGACAAGACAAGACAAGACAAAACAAGACAAGACAAAACAACACAACACAACACATGACATGACATGACATGACATGACAAGACAAAGCAGGACAAGACAAGAGAAGACAAGACAAGACAATTGTGTTTGATTTTTTTATTTTAAATTAATTAAGAAGACAAAACAAAACAAGACATGACATGACAAGACATGACAAGACAAAACAAGACAAGACAAGACAAGACAAGACAAGAAAAGACAAGACAAGACAAGACAAGACAAGACAAAACAAAACAACACAACACAACACAACACAACACAACACAACACATGACATGACATGACATGACATGACAAGACAAGACAGGAGAGGACAAGACAAGACAAGACAAGACAAGACAAGACAAGAAAAGACAAGACAAGACAAGACAAGACAAGACAAGACAAGACAAGACAAGACAAGACAAGACAAAACAAGACAAGACAAGACAAGACAAGACGAGACAAGACAAGACAAGACAAGACAAGACAAGACAAGACAAGACAAGACAAGACAAGAAAAGACAAGACAAGACAAGACAAGACAAGACAAGACAAGACAAGACAAGACAAGACAAGACAAGACAAGACAAAACAACACAAAACAACACAACACATGACATGACATGACATGACATGACAAGACAAGACAGGACAGGACAAGACAAGACAAGACAAGGCAAGAGAAGACAAAACAAGACAAGACAAAACAACACAACACAACACATGACATGACATGACATGACAAGACAAAACAGGACAAGACAAGAGATGACAAGACAAGACAAGACAAGACACGACAAGACACGACAAGACACGGCATGACATGACATGACAAGACAAGACAAGACAACCTAACACAACACATGACATGACATGACATGACAAGACAAGACAGGAAAGGACAAGACAAGACAAGACCAGACGAGACAAGACAAGACAAAACAAGACAAGACAAGACAGGACAAGACAAGACAACACAAGACAAGACAAGACAAGACAAGACATGACAAGACAAGACAAGACAAGACATGACATGACATGACATGACAAGACAAGACAGGACAGGACAGGACAGGACAAGACAAGACAAGGCAAGACAAGACAAAACAAGACAAGACAAAACAACACAACACAACACTACACATGACATGACATGACAAGACAAAACAGGACAAGACAAGAGATGACAAGACAAGACAAGACAATTGTGTTTGATTTTTTTTTTTTAATTAATTAAGAAGACAAAACAACACAACACAACACAACACATGACATGATATGACATGACATGACAAGACAAGACAGGACAGGACAAGACAAGACAAGACCAGACAAGACAAGACAAAACAAGACTAGACAAGACAAGACAAGACAAGACAAGACTAGACAAGACAAGACAAGACAAGACAAGACAAGACAAGACAAGACAAGACAAGACAAGACAAGACAAGACAAGACAAGACAAGACAAGACAAGACAAGACAAGACAAGACAAGACAAGACAAGACAAGACAAGACAAGACAAGACAAGACAAGACAAGACAAGACAAGACAAGACAAGACAAGACAAGACAAGACAAGACAAGACAAGACAAGACAAGACAAGACAAGACAAGACAAGACAAGACAAGACAAGACAAGACAAGACAAGACAAGACAAGACAAGACAAGACAAGACAAGACAAGACAAGACAAGACAAGACAAGACAAGACAAGACAAGACAAGACAAGACAAGACAAGACAAGACAAGACAAGACAAGACAAGACAAGACAAGACAAGACAAGACAAGACAAGACAAGACAAGACAAGACAAGACAAGACAAGACAAGACAAGACAAGACAAGACAAGACAAGACAAGACAAGACAAGACAAGACAAGACAAGACAAGACAAGACAAGACAAGACAAGACAAGACAAGACAAGACAAGACAAGACAAGACAAGACATGACAAGACAAGACAAGACATGACAAGACAAGACAAGACAAGACAAGACAAGACAAGACAAGACAAGACAAGACAAGACAAGACAAGACATGACAAGACAAGACAAGACAAGACAAGACAAGACAAGACAAGACAAGACAAGACAAGACAAGACAAGACAAGACAAGACAAGACATGACAAGACAAGACAAAACAAGACAAGACAATCCAAGACAAGACAAGACAAAACAAGACAAGACAAGACAAGACATGACAAGACAAGACAAGACAAGACAAAACAAGACAAGACAAGACAAGACAAGACAAGACAAGACAAGGCAAGGCAAGACAAGACAAGACATGACAAGACAAGACAAGACAAGACAAGACAAGACAAGACAAGACAAGACAAGACAAGACAAGACAAGACAAGACAAGGCAAGACAAGACAAGACAAGGCAAGACAAGACAAGACAAGACAAGACAAGATAAGAGATGACAAGACAAAACAAGGCAAGACAAAACAACACAACATACGACATGACATGACATGACAAGACAGGACAGGACAAGACAAGACAAGACAAGGCAAGACAAGACAAAACAAGACAAGACAAAACAACACAACACATGACATGACAAGACAAAACAGGACAAGACAAGAGATGACAAGACAAGACAAGACAAGACAAGACAAGACAAGACAAGACAAGACAAGACAAGACAAGACACGACAAGACACGACATGACATGACATGACAAGACAAGACAAGACAAGACAAGACAAGACAAAACAAGACAAGACAAGACAAAACAACACAGCACAACACATGACATGACATGACAGGACATGACAATACAAGACAGGACAAGACAAGACAACACAAGACAAGACAAGACAAGACAAGACAAGACAAGACAAGACAAGACAAGACAAGACAAGACAAGACAAGACAAGACAAGACAAGACAAGACAAGACAAGACAAGACAAGACAAGACAAGACAAGACAAGACATGACATGACAAGACAAGACAGGAAAGGACAAGACAAGACAAGACCAGACAAGACAAGACAAAACAAGACAAAACAAGACAGGACAAGACAAGACAACACAAGACAAGACAAGACAAGACAAGACAAGACAAGACAAGAAAAGACAAGACAAGACAAGACAAAACAACACAACACAACACAACACATGACATGACATGACATGACAAGACAAGACAGGACAGGACAAGACAAGACAGGACAGGACAAGACAAGACAAGACCAGACAAGACAAAACAAGACAAGACAAGACAAGACAAGACAAGACAAGACAAGCCAAGACAAGACAAGACAAGACAAGACAAGACAAGACAAGACAAGACAAGACAAGACATGACAAGACAAGACAAGACAAGACAAGACAAGACAAAACAAGACAAGACAAGACAAAACAACACAGCACAACACATGACATGACATGACAGGACATGACAATACAAGACAGGACAAGACAAGACAACACAAGACAAGACAAGACAAGACAAGACAAGACAAGACAAGACAAGACAAAACAAGACAAGACAAGACAAAACAACACAGCACAACACATGACATGACATGACAAGACAAGACAGGAAAGGACAAGACAAGACAAGACAAGACAAGACAAGACAAAACAAGACAAGACAAGACAAAACAACACAGCACAACACATGACATGACATGACAGGACATGACAATACAAGACAGGACAAGACAAGACAACACAAGACATGACATGACAAGACAAGACAGGAAAGGACAAGACAAGACAAGACCAGACAAGACAAGACAAAACAAGACAAGACAAGACAAGACAACACAAGACAAGACAAGACAAGACAAGACAAGACAAGACAAGACAAGACAAAACAAGACAAGACAAGACAAAACAACACAGCACAACACATGACATGACATGACAGGACATGACAATACAAGACAGGACAAGACAAGACAAGACAAGACAAGACAAAACAAGACAAGACAAGACAGGACAAGACAAGACAACACAAGACAAGACAAGACAAGACATGACAAGACAAGACAAGACAAGACAAGACATGACATGACATGACAAGACAAGACAGGACAGGACAAGACAAGACAATTGTGTTTGATTTTTTTTTTTAATTAATTAAGAAGACAAAACAAGACAAGACATGACATGACAAGACATGACAAGACAAAACAAGACAAGACAAGACAAGACAAGACAAGAAAAGACAAGACAAGACAAGACAAAACAACACAACACAACACAACACATGACATGACATGACATGACAAGACAAGACAGGACAGGACAAGACAAGACAGGACAGGACAAGACAAGACAAGACCAGACAAGACAAAACAAGACAAGACAAGACAAGACAAGACAAGACAAGACAAGCCAAGACAAGACAAGACAAGACAAGACAAGACAAGACAAGACAAGACAAGACAAGACATGACAAGACAAGACAAGACAAGACAAGACAAGACAAAACAAGACAAGACAAGACAAAACAACACAGCACAACACATGACATGACATGACAGGACATGACAATACAAGACAGGACAAGACAAGACAACACAAGACAAGACAAGACAAGACAAGACAAGACAAGACAAGACAAGACAAGACAAGACAAGACAAGACAAGACAAGACAAGACAAGACAAGACAAGACAAGACAAGACAAGAAAAGACAAGACAAGACAAGACAGGACAAGACAAGACAAGACAAGACAAGACAAGACAAGACAAGACAAGACAAGACAAGACAAAACAAGACAAGACAAGACAAGACAAGACGAGACAAGACAAGACAAGACAAGACAAGACAAGACAAGACAAGACAAGACAAGAAAAGACAAGACATGACATGACATGACAATACAAGACAGGACAAGACAAGACAACACAAGACAAGACAAGACAAGACAAGACAAGACAAGACAAGACAAGACAAGACAAGACAAGACAAGACAAGACAAGACAAGACAAGACAAGACAAGACAAGACAAGACAAGACAAGACAAGACAAGACAAGACAAGACAAGACAAGACAAGACAAGACAAGACAAGACAAGACAAGACAAGACAAGACAAAACAAGACAAGACAAGACAAAACAACACAGCACAACACAGCACAACACATGACATGACATGACAGGACATGACAATACAAGACAGGACAAGACAAGACAACACAAGACAAGACAAGACAAAACAAGACAAGACAAAAAAACACAACACACGACATGACATGACATGAAAAGACAAGACAGGACAGGACAAGACAAGACAAGACAAGACAAGACAAGACAAGACAAGAAAAGACAAACCAAGACAAGACAAGACAAAACAAGACAAGACAAAACAAGACAAGACAAGACAAGACAAAACAACACAGCACCACACATGACATGACATGACAGGACATGACAATACAAGACAGGACAAGACAAGACAACACAAGACAAGACAAGACAAAACAAGACAAGACAAAACAACACAACACATGACATGACATGACAGGACATGACAATACAAGACAAGACAAGACAAGACAAGACAAGACAAGACAAGACAAGACAAGACAAGACAAGACAAGACAAGACAAGACAAGACAAGACAAGACAAGACAAGACAAGACAAGACAAGACAAGACAAGACAAGACAAGACAAGACAAGACAAGACAAGACAAGACAAGACAAGACAAGACAAGACAAGACAAAACAAGACAAGACAAAACAACACAACACAACACATGACATGACATGACATGACAAGACAAAGCAGGACAAGACAAGAGAAGACAAGACAAGACAATTGTGTTTGATTTTTTTATTTTAAATTAATTAAGAAGACAAAACAAAACAAGACATGACATGACAAGACATGACAAGACAAAACAAGACAAGACAAGACAAGACAAGAAAAGACAAGACAAGACAAGACAAGACAAGACAAGACAAAACAACACAACACAACACAACACAACACAACACATGACATGACATGACATGACATGACAAGACAAGACAGGAGAGGACAAGACAAGACAAGACGAGAGAAGACAAGACAAGACAAGACAAGAAAAGACAAGACAAGACAAGACAAGACAAGACAAGACAAGACAAGACAAGACAAGACAAGACAAGACAAGACAAGACAAGACAAGACAAAACAAGACAAGACAAGACAAGACAAGACGAGACAAGACAAGACAAGACAAGACAAGACAAGACAAGACAAGACAAGAAAAGACAAGACAAGACAAGACAAGACAAGACAAGACAAGACAAGACAAGACAAAACAACACAAAACAACACAACACATGACATGACATGACATGACAAGACAAGACAGGACAGGACAAGACAAGACAAGACAAGGCAAGAGAAGACAAAACAAGACAAGACAAAACAACACAACACAACACATGACATGACATGACATGACAAGACAAAACAGGACAAGACAAGAGATGACAAGACAAGACAAGACAAGACAAGACACGACAAGACACGACAAGACACGGCATGACATGACATGACAAGACAAGACAAGACAACCTAACACAACACATGACATGACATGACATGACAAGACAAGACAGGAAAGGACAAGACAAGACAAGACCAGACGAGACAAGACAAGACAAAACAAGACAAGACAAGACAGGACAAGACAAGACAACACAAGACAAGACAAGACAAGACAAGACAAGACATGACAAGACAAGACAAGACAAGACAAGACATGACATGACATGACATGACAAGACAAGACAGGACAGGACAGGACAGGACAAGACAAGACAAGGCAAGACAAGACAAAACAAGACAAGACAAAACAACACAACACAACACAACACATGACATGACATGACAAGACTAAACAGGACAAGACAAGAGATGACAAGACAAGACAAGACAATTGTGTTTGATTTTTTTTTTTTAATTAATTAAGAAGACAAAACAAGACAAGACATGACATGACAAGACATGACAAGACAAAACAAGACAAGACAAGACAAGACAAGACAAGAAAAGACAAGACAAGACAAGACAAGAAAAGACAAGACAAGACAAGACAAAACAACACAACACAACACAACACATGACATGACATGACATGACATGACAAGACAAGACAGGACAGGACAAGACAAGACAAGACCAGACAAGACAAGACAAAACAAGACTAGACAAGACAAGACAAGACAAGACTAGACAAGACAAGACAAGACAAGACAAGACAAGACAAGACAAGACAAGACAAGACAAGACAAGACAAGACAAGACAAGACAAGACAAGACAAGACAAGACAAGACAAGACAAGACAAGACAAGACAAGACAAGGCAAGAGAAGACAAAACAAGACAAGACAAAACAACACAACACAACACATGACATGACATGACATGACAAGACAAAACAGGACAAGACAAGAGATGACAAGACAAGACAAGACAAGACAAGACAAGACAAGACAAGACAAGACACGACAAGACACGACAAGACACGGCATGACATGACATGACAAGACAAGACAAGACAACCTAACACAACACATGACATGACATGACATGACAAGACAAGACAGGAAAGGACAAGACAAGACAAGACCAGACGAGACAAGACAAGACAAAACAAGACAAGACAAGACAGGACAAGACAAGACAAGACAAGACAAGACAAGACAAGACAAGACATGACAAGACAAGACAAGACAAGACATGACATGACATGACATGACAAGACAAGACAGGACAGGACAGGACAGGACAAGACAAGACAAGGCAAGACAAGACAAAACAAGACAAGACAAAACAACACAACACAACACATGACATGACATGACATGACAAGACAAAACAGGACAAGACAAGAGATGACAAGACAAGACAAGACAATTGTGTTTGATTTTTTTTTTTTAATTAATTAAGAAGACAAAACAAGACAAGACATGACATGACAAGACATGACAAGACAAAACAAGACAAGACAAGACAAGACAAGACAAGAAAAGACAAGACAAGACAAGACAAGAAAAGACAAGACAAGACAAGACAAGACAAAACAACACAACACAACACAACACATGACATGACATGACATGACATGACATGACAAGACAAGACAGGACAGGACAAGACAAGACAAGACAAGACCAGACAAGACAAGACAAAACAAGACTAGACAAGACAAGACAAGACAAGACTAGACAAGACAAGACAAGACAAGACAAGACAAGACAAGACAAGACAAGACAAGACAAGACAAGACAAAACAACACAGCACAACACATGACATGACATGACAGGACATGACAGGACATGACAATACAAGACAGGACAAGACAAGACAACACAAGACAAGACAAGACAAGAAAAGACAAGACAAGACAAGACAAGACAAGACAAGACAAAACAACACAGCGCAACACATGACATGACATGACAGGACATGACAATACAAGACAGGACAAGACAACACAAGACAAGACAAGGCAAGACGAGACAAGACAAGACAAGATAAGATAAGACATGACAAGACAAAACAACACAACACACGACATGACATGACATGACAGGACATGACAGGACATGACAATACAAGACAGGACAAGACAAGATAAGATAAGACATGACAAGACAAAACAAGACAAGACAAGACAAAACAACACAGCACAACACATGACATGACATGACAGGACATGACAGGACATGACAATACAAGACAGGACAAGACAAGACAACACAAGACAAGACAAGACAAGAAAAGACAAGACAAGACAAGACAAGACAAGACAAGACAAGACAAGACAAGACAAGACAAGACAAGACAAAACAAGACAAGACAAGACAAGACAAGACGAGACAAGACAAGACAAGACAAGACAAGACAAGACAAGACAAGACAAGAAAAGACAAGACAAGACAAGACAAGACAAGACAAGACAAGAAAAGACAAGACAAGACAAGACAAGACAAGACAAGACATGACAAGACAAGACAAGACAAGACAAGACAAGACAAAACAAGACAAGACAAGACAAAACAACACAGCACAACACATGACAAGACAAGACAAGAAAAGACAAGACAAGACAAGACAAGACAAGACAAGACAAGACAAGACAAGACAAGACAAGACAAGACAAGACAAGACAAGACAAAACAAGACAAGACAAGACAAGACAAGACGAGACAAGACAAGACAAGACAAGACAAGACAAGACAAGACAAGACAAGACAAGAAAAGACAAGACAAGACAAGACAAGACAAGACAAGACAAGACAAGACAAAACAAGACAAGACAAGACAAGACAAGACGAGACAAGACAAGACAAGACAAGACAAGACAAGACAAGACAAGACAAGACAAGACAAGACAAGACAAGAAAAGACAAGACAAGACAAGACAAGACAAGACAAGACAAGAAAAGACAAGACAAGACAAGACAAAACAACACAACACAACACAACACATGACATGACATGACATGACAAGACAAGACAGGACAGGACAAGACAAGACAAGACCAGACAAGACAAAACAAGACAAGACAAGACAAGACAAGACAAGACAAGACAAGACAAGACAAGCCAAGACAAGACAAGACAAGACAAGACAAGACAAGACAAGACAAGACATGACAAGACAAGACAAGACAAGACAAGACAAGACAAAACAAGACAAGACAAGACAAAACAACACAGCACAACACATGACATGACATGACAGGACATGACAATACAAGACAAGACAAGACAAGACAAGACAAGACAAGACAAGACAAGACAAGACAAGACATGACAAGACAAGACAAGACAAGACAAGACAAGACAAAACAAGACAAGACAAGACAAAACAACACAGCACAACACATGACATGACATGACAGGACATGACAATACAAGACAGGACAAGACAAGACAACACAAGACAAGACAAGACAAGACAAGACAAGACAAGACAAGACAAGACAAGACAAGACAAGACAAGACAAGACAAGACAAGACAAGACAAGAAAAGACAAGACAAGACAAGACAAGACAAGACAAGACAAGACAAGACAAGACAAGACAAGACAAGACAAGACAAGACAAGACAAGACAAGACAAGACAAAACAAGACAAGACAAGACAAGACAAGACGAGACAAGACAAGACAAGACAAGACAAGACAAGACAAGACAAGACAAGAAAAGACAAGACATGACATGACATGACAATACAAGACAGGACAAGACAAGACAACACAAGACAAGACAAGACAAGACAAGACAAGACAAGACAAGACAAGACAAGACAAGACAAGACAAGCCAAGACAAGACAAGACAAGACAAGACAAAACAAGACAAGACAAGACAAAACAACACAGCACAACACAGCACAACACATGACATGACATGACAGGACATGACAATACAAGAGAGGACAAGACAAGACAACACAAGACAAGACAAGACAAAACAAGACAAGACAAAAAAACACAACACACGACATGACATGACATGAAAAGACAAGACAGGACAGGACAAGACAAGACAAGACAAGACAAGACAAGACAAGACAAGAAAAGACAAACCAAGACAAGACAAGACAAAACAAGACAAGACAAAACAAGACAAGACAAGACAAAACAACACAGCACAACACATGACATGACATGACAGGACATGACAATACAAGACAGGACAAGACAAGACAACACAAGACAAGACAAGACAAAACAAGACAAGACAAAACAACGCAACACATGACATGACATGACAGGACATGACAATACAAGACAAGACAAGACAAGACAAGACAAGACAAGACAAGACAAGACAAGACAAGACAAGACAAGACAAGACAAGACAAGACAAGACAAGACAAGACAAGACAAGACAAGACAAGACAAGACAAGACAAGACAAGACAAGACAAGACAAGACAAGACAAGACAAGACAAGACAAGACAAGACAAGACAAGACAAGACAAGACAAGACAAGACAAGACAAGACAAGACAAGACAAGACAAGACAAAACAAGACAAGACAAAACAACACAACACAACACATGACATGACATGACATGACAAGACAAAGCAGGACAAGACAAGAGAAGACAAGACAAGACAATTGTGTTTGATTTTTTTATTTTAAATTAATTAAGAAGACAAAACAAAACAAGACATGACATGACAAGACATGACAAGACAAAACAAGACAAGACAAGACAAGACAAGAAAAGACAAGACAAGACAAGACAAGACAAGACAAGACAAAACAACACAACACAACACAACACAACACATGACATGACATGACATGACATGACAAGACAAGACAGGAGAGGACAAGACAAGACAAGACAAGACAAGACAAGAAAAGACAAGACAAGACAAGACAAGACAAGACAAGACAAGACAAGACAAGACAAGACAAGACAAGACAAGACAAGACAAGACAAGACAAGACAAGACAAAACAAGACAAGACAAGACAAGACAAGACGAGACAAGACAAGACAAGACAAGACAAGACAAGACAAGACAAGACAAGACAAGACAAGAAAAGACAAGACAAGACAAGACAAGACAAGACAAGACAAGACAAGACAAGACAAGACAAAACAACACAAAACAACACAACACATGACATGACATGACATGACAAGACAAGACAGGACAGGACAAGACAAGACAAGACAAGGCAAGAGAAGACAAAACAAGACAAGACAAAACAACACAACACAACACATGACATGACATGACATGACAAGACAAAACAGGACAAGACAAGAGATGACAAGACAAGACAAGACAAGACAAGACACGACAAGACACGACAAGACACGGCATGACATGACATGACAAGACAAGACAAGACAACCTAACACAACACATGACATGACATGACATGACAAGACAAGACAGGAAAGGACAAGACAAGACAAGACCAGACGAGACAAGACAAGACAAAACAAGACAAGACAAGACAGGACAAGACAAGACAACACAAGACAAGACAAGACAAGACAAGACAAGACATGACAAGACAAGACAAGACAAGACAAGACATGACATGACATGACATGACAAGACAAGACAGGACAGGACAGGACAGGACAAGACAAGACAAGGCAAGACAAGACAAAACAAGACAAGACAAGACAAAACAACACAACACAACACAACACATGACATGACATGACAAGACAAAACAGGACAAGACAAGAGATGACAAGACAAGACAAGACAATTGTGTTTGATTTTTTTTTTTTAATTAATTAAGAAGACAAAACAAGACAAGACATGACATGACAAGACATGACAAGACAAAACAAGACAAGACAAGACAAGACAAGACAAGACAAGACAAGAAAAGACAAGACAAGACAAGACAAGAAAAGACAAGACAAGACAAGACAAAACAACACAACACAACACAACACATGACATGACATGACATGACATGACAAGACAAGACAGGACAGGACAAGACAAGACAAGACCAGACAAGACAAGACAAGACAAGACAAAACAAGACTAGACAAGACAAGACAAGACAAGACAAGACAAGACAAGACAAGACAAGACAAGACAAGACAAGACAAGACAAGACAAGACAAGACAAGACAAGACAAGACAAGACAAGACAAGACAAGACAAGACAAGACAAGACAAGACAAGACAAGACATGACAAGACAAGACAAGACAAGACAAGACAAGACAAGACAAGACAAGACAAGACAAGACAAGACAAGACAAGACAAGACAAGACAAGACAAGACAAGAAAATACAAGACAAGACAAGACAAGACAAGACAAGACAAGACAAGACAAAACAACACAACACAACACATGACATGACATGACATGACAAGACAAGACAGGAAAGGACAAGACAAGACAAGACCAGACAAGACAAGACAAAACAAGACAAGACAAGGCAAGACAAGACAAAACAACACAACACAACACAACACATGACATGACATGACATGACATGACAAGACAAGACAGGAAAGGACAAGACAAGACAAGACCAGACAAGACAAGACAAAGCAAGACAAGACAAGACAAGACAAGACAAGACAAGACAAGACAAGACAAGACAAGACAACATGACATGACATGACATGACAAGACAAGACAGGAAAGGACAAGACAAGACAAGACCAGACAAGACAAGACAAAACAAGACAAGACAAGGCAAGACAAGACAAAACAACACAACACAACACAACACATGACATGACATGACATGACATGACAAGACAAGACAGGAAAGGACAAGACAAGACAAGACCAGACAAGACAAGACAAAGCAAGACAAGACAAGACAAGACAAGACAAGACAAGACAAGACAAGACAAGACCAAACAAGACAAGACCAAACAAGACAAGACAAAACAACACAACACAACACAACACATGACATGACATGACAGGACATGACAAGACAAGACAGGACAAGACAAGACAAGACAAGACAAGACAAGACGAGACAAGACAAGACAAGACAAGACAAGACAAGACAAGACAAGGCAAGACAAGACAAGACATGACAAGGCAAGACAAGACAAGACAAGACAAGACAAGACAAGACAAGACAAGACAAGACAAGACAAGACAAGAAAAGACAAGACAAGACAAGACAAGATAAGACATGACAAGACAAAATAAGACAAGACAAAACAACACAACACATGACATGACATGACATGACATGACATGACATGACAAGACAAGACAAGACAAGACAAGACAAGACAAGACAAGACAAGACAAGACAAGACAAGACAAGACAAGACAAGACAAGACAAGACAAGACAAGACAAGACAAGACAAGACAAGACAAGACAAGACAAGACAAGACAAGACAAGACAAGACAAGACAAGACAAGACAAGACAAGACAAGACAAGACAAGACAAGACAAGACAAGACAAGACAAGACAAGACAAGACAAGACAAGACAAGACAAGAAAAGACAAGACAAGACAAGACAAGACAAGACAAGACAAGACAAGACAAGACAAGACAAGACAAGACAAGACAAGACAAGACAAGACAAGACAAGACAAGACAAGACAAGACAAGACAAGACAAGACAAGACAAGACAAGACAAGACAAGACAAGACAAGACAAGACAAGACAAGACAAGACAAGACAAGAAAAGACAAGACAAGACAAGACAAGACAAGACAAGACAAGACAAGACAAGACAAGACAAGACAAGACAAGACAAGACAAGACAAGACAAGACAAGACAAGACAAGACAAGACAAGACAAGACAAGACAAGACAAGACAAGACAAGACAAGACAAGACAAGACAAGACAAGACAAAACAAAACAATACAACACAAAACAATACAACACATGACATGACATGACAAGACAAGACAGAACAGGACAAGACAAGACAAGACAAGACAAGACAAGACAAGACAAGACAAGACAAGACAAGACAAGACAAGACAAGACAAGACCAGACAGGACAAGACAAGACAAAACAAGACAAAACAAGACAAGACAAGACAAGACAAGACAAGACCAGACAGGACAAGACAAAACAAGACAAGACAAGACAAGACAAGAAAAGACAAGACAAGACAACACAAGACAAGACAAGACAAGACAGGTTAGGACAGGACAAGACAAGACAAGGCAAGACAAGACAAGACAAGACAAGACAAGACAAGACAAGACAAGACAAGACAAGACAAGACAAGACAAGACAAAACAAGACAAGACATGACATGACAAGACATGACATGACAAGACAAGACAGGACAAGACAAGACAAGACAAGACAACACAAGACAAGACAAGACAAGACAAGACAAGACAAGACAAGACAAGACAAGACAAGACAAGGCAAGGCAAGACAAGACAAGACAAGACAAGACAAGACAAGACAAGACAAGACAAGACAAGACAAGACAAGACAAGACAAGACAAGACAAGACAAGACAAGACAAGACAAGACAAGACAAGACAAGACAAGACAAGACAAGACAAAACAAGACAAGACAAGACAAGACAAGACGAGACAAGACAAGACAAGACAAGACAAGACAAGACAAGACAAGACAAGACAAGACAAGAAAAGACAAGACAAGACAAGACAAGACAAGACAAGACAAGACAAGACAAGACAAGACAAAACAACACAAAACAACACAACACATGACATGACATGACATGACAAGACAAGACAGGACAGGACAAGACAAGACAAGACAAGGCAAGAGAAGACAAAACAAGACAAGACAAAACAACACAACACAACACATGACATGACATGACATGACAAGACAAAACAGGACAAGACAAGAGATGACAAGACAAGACAAGACAAGACAAGACACGACAAGACACGACAAGACACGGCATGACATGACATGACAAGACAAGACAAGACAACCTAACACAACACATGACATGACATGACATGACAAGACAAGACAGGAAAGGACAAGACAAGACAAGACCAGACGAGACAAGACAAGACAAAACAAGACAAGACAAGACAGGACAAGACAAGACAACACAAGACAAGACAAGACAAGACAAGACATGACAAGACAAGACAAGACAAGACAAGACATGACATGACATGACATGACAAGACAAGACAGGACAGGACAGGACAGGACAAGACAAGACAAGGCAAGACAAGACAAAACAAGACAAGACAAGACAAAACAACACAACACAACACAACACATGACATGACATGACAAGACAAAACAGGACAAGACAAGAGATGACAAGACAAGACAAGACAATTGTGTTTGATTTTTTTTTTTTAATTAATTAAGAAGACAAAACAAGACAAGACATGACATGACAAGACATGACAAGACAAAACAAGACAAGACAAGACAAGACAAGACAAGACAAGACAAGAAAAGACAAGACAAGACAAGACAAGAAAAGACAAGACAAGACAAGACAAAACAACACAACACAACACAACACATGACATGACATGACATGACATGACAAGACAAGACAGGACAGGACAAGACAAGACAAGACCAGACAAGACAAGACAAGACAAAACAAGACTAGACAAGACAAGACAAGACAAGACAAGACAAGACAAGACAAGACAAGACAAGACAAGACAAGACAAGACAAGACAAGACAAGACAAGACAAGACAAGACAAGACAAGACAAGACAAGACAAGACAAGACAAGACAAGACAAGACATGACAAGACAAGACAAGACAAGACAAGACAAGACAAGACAAGACAAGACAAGACAAGACAAGACAAGACAAGACAAGACAAGACAAGACAAGAAAATACAAGACAAGACAAGACAAGACAAGACAAGACAAGACAAGACAAAACAACACAACACAACACATGACATGACATGACATGACAAGACAAGACAGGAAAGGACAAGACAAGACAAGACCAGACAAGACAAGACAAAACAAGACAAGACAAGGCAAGACAAGACAAAACAACACAACACAACACAACACATGACATGACATGACATGACATGACAAGACAAGACAGGAAAGGACAAGACAAGACAAGACCAGACAAGACAAGACAAAGCAAGACAAGACAAGACAAGACGAGACAAGACAAGACAAGACAAGACAAGACCAAACAAGACAAGACCAAACAAGACAAGACAAAACAACACAACACAACACAACACATGACATGACATGACAGGACATGACAAGACAAGACAGGACAAGACAAGACAAGACAAGACAAGACAAGACGAGACAAGACAAGACAAGACAAGACAAGACAAGACAAGACAAGGCAAGACAAGACAAGACAAGACAAGACAAGACAAGACAAGACAAGACAAGACAAGACAAGACAAGACAAGACAAGAAAAGACAAGACAAGACAAGACAAGACAAGACAAGACAAGACAAGACAAGACAAGACAAGACAAGACAAGACAAGACAAGACAAGACAAGACAAGACAAGACAAGACAAGACAAGACAAGACAAGACAAGACAAGACAAGACAAGACAAGACAAGACAAGACAAGACAAGACAAGACAAGACAAGACAAGACAAGACAAGACAAGACAAGACAAGACAAGACAAGACAAGACAAGACAAGACAAGACAAGACAAGACAAGACAAGACAAGACAAGACAAGACAAGACAAGACAAGACAAGACAAGACAAGACAAGACAAGACAAGACAAGACAAGACAAGACAAGACAAGACAAGACAAGACAAGACAAAACAAGACAAGACAAGACAAGACAAGACAAGACAAGACAAGACAAGACAAGACAAGACAAGACAAGACAAGAAAAGACAAGACAAGACAAGACAAGATAAGACATGACAAGACAAAATAAGACAAGACAAAACAACACAACACATGACATGACATGACATGACATGACATGACATGACAAGACAAGACAAGACAAGACAAGACAAGACAAGACAAGACAAGACAAGACAAGACAAGACAAGACAAGATAAGACATGACAAGACAAAATAAGACAAGACAAAACAACACAACACATGACATGACATGACATGACATGACATGACAAGACAAGACAAGACAAGACAAGACAAGACAAGACAAGACAAGACAAGACAAGACAAGAAAATACAAGACAAGACAAGACAAGACAAGACAAAACAACACAACACAACACAACACATGACATGACATGACATGACATGACAAGACAAGACAGGAAAGGACAAGACAAGACAAGACCAGACAAGACAAGACAAAACAAGACAAGACAAGACAAGACAAGACAAGACAAGACAAGACAAGACAAGACAAGACAAGACAAGACAAGACAAGACAAGACAAGACAAGACAAGACAAGACAAGACAAGACAAGACAAGACAAGACAAGACAAGACAAGACAAGAAAAGACAAGACAAGACAAGACAAGGCAAGACAAGACAAGACAAGACAAGACAAGACAAGACAAGACAAGACAAGACAAGACATGACAAGACAAGACAAGACAAGACAAGACAAGACAAGACAAGACAAGACAAGACAAGACAAGACAAGACAAGACAAGACAAGACAAGACAAGACAAGACAAGACAAGACAAGACAAGACAAGACAAGAAAATACAAGACAAGACAAGACAAGACAAGACAAGACAAGACAAGACAAGACAAAACAACACAACACAACACATGACATGACATGACATGACAAGACAAGACAGGAAAGGACAAGACAAGACAAGACCAGACAAGACAAGACAAAACAAGACAAGACAAGGCAAGACAAGACAAAACAACACAACACAACACAACACATGACATGACATGACATGACATGACAAGACAGGACAGGAAAGGACAAGACAAGACAAGACCAGACAAGACAAGACAAAGCAAGACAAGACAAGACAAGACAAGACAAGACAAGACAAGACAAGACAAGACCAAACAAGACAAGACCAAACAAGACAAGACAAACCAACACAACACAACACAACACATGACATGACATGACAGGACATGACAAGACAAGACAGGACAAGACAAGACAAGACAAGACAAGACAAGACAAGACGAGACAAGACAAGACAAGACAAGACAAGACAAGACAAGACAAGGCAAGACAAGACAAGACATGACAAGGCAAGACAAGACAAGACAAGACAAGACAAGACAAGACAAGACAAGACAAGACAAGACAAGAAAAGACAAGACAAGACAAGACAAGATAAGACATGACAAGACAAAATAAGACAAGACAAAACAACACAACACATGACATGACATGACATGACATGACATGACATGACAAGACAAGACAAGACAAGACAAGACAAGACAAGACAAGACAAGACAAGACAAGACAAGACAAGACAAGACAAGACAAGACAAGACAAGACAAGACAAGACAAGACAAGACAAGACAAGACAAGACAAGACAAGACAAGACAAGACAAGACAAGACAAGACAAGACAAGACAAGACAAGACAAGACAAGACAAGACAAGACAAGACAAGACAAGACAAGACAAGACAAGACAAGACAAGACAAGACAAGACAAGACAAGACAAGACAAGACAAGAAAAGACAAGACAAGACAAGACAAGACAAGACAAGACAAGACAAGACAAGACAAGACAAGACAAGACAAGACAAGACAAGACAAGACAAGACAAGACAAGACAAGACAAGACAAGACAAGACAAGACAAGACAAGACAAGACAAGACAAGACAAGACAAGACAAGACAAGACAAGACAAGACAAGACAAGACAAGACAAGAAAAGACAAGACAAGACAAGACAAGACAAGACAAGACAAGACAAGACAAGACAAGACAAGACAAGACAAGACAAGACAAGACAAGACAAGACAAGACAAGACAAGACAAGACAAGACAAAACAAAACAATACAACACAAAACAATACAACACATGACATGACATGACAAGACAAGACAGAACAGGACAAGACAAGACAAGACAAGACAAGACAAGACAAGACAAGACAAGACAAGACAAGACAAGACAAGACAAGACAAGACAAGACAAGACAAGACCAGACAGGACAAGACAAGACAAAACAAGACAAAACAAGACAAGACAAGACAAGACAAGACAAGACCAGACAGGACAAGACAAAACAAGACAAGACAAGACAAGACAAGAAAAGACAAGACAAGACAACACAAGACAAGACAAGACAAGACAGGTTAGGACAGGACAAGACAAGACAAGGCAAGACAAGACAAGACAAGACAAGACAAGACAAGACAAGACAAGACAAGACAAGACAAGACAAGACAAGACAAAACAAGACAAGACATGACATGACAAGACATGACAAGACAAAACAAGACAAGACAAGACAAGACAAGACAAGAAAAGACAAGACAAAACAAGACAAGACAAGACAAGACAAGACATGACAAGACAAGACAAGACAAGACATGACATGACATGACATGACAAGACAAGACAGGACAGGACAGGACACGACAAGACAAGGCAAGACAAGACAAAACAAGACAAGACAAAACAACACAACACAACACAACACAACACATGACATGACATGACATGACATGACAAGACAAGACAGGACAAGACAAGACAAGACAAGATAAGACATGACAAGACAAAACAAGACAAGACAAGACAAGACAAGACAAGACAAGACATGACAAGACAAGACAAGACAAGACATGACATGACATGACATGACAAGACAAGACAGGACAGGACAGGACAAGACAAGACAAGGCAAGACAAGACAAAACAAGACAAGACAAAACAACACAACACAACACATGACATGACATGACATGACAAGACAAGACAGGACAAGACAAGACAAGACAAGACAACACAAGACAAGACAAGACAAGACAAGACAAGACAAGACAAGACAAGACAAGACAAGGCAAGACAAGACAAGACAAGACAAGACAAAACAAGAAAAGACAAGACAAAACAAAACAATACAACACATGACATGACATGACAAGACAAGACAGAACAGGACAAGACAAGACAAGACAAGACAAGACAAGACAAGACAAGACAAGACAAGACAAGACAAGACAAGACAAGACAAGACAAGGCAAGACAAGACAAGACAAGACAAGACAAGACAAGACAAGACAAGACAAGACAAGACAAGACAAGACAAGACAAGACAAGACAAGACAAGACAAGACAAGACAAGACAAGACAAGACAAGACAAGACAAGACAAGACAAGACAAGACAAGACAAAACAAGAAGAGACAAGACAAAACAAAACAATACAACACATGACATGACATGACAAGACAGAACAGGACAAGACAAGACAAGGCAAGACAAGACAAGACAAGACAAGACAAGACAAGACAAGACAAGACAAGACCAGACAGGACAAGACAAGACAAAACAAGACAAGACAAGACAAGACAAGACAAGACAAGACTAGGCAAGACAAGACAAGACAAGACAAGACAAGACAAGACAAGACAAGACAAGACAAGACAAGACAAGACAAGACAAGACAAGACAAGACATGACAAGACAAGACAAGACAAGACAAGACAAGACAAGACAAGACAAGACAAGACAAGACAAGACAAGACAAGACAAGACAAGACAAGACAAGACCAGACAAGACAAGACAAGACCAGACAGGACAAGACAAAACAAGACAAGACAAGACAAGACAAGAAAAGACAAGACAAGACAACACAAGACAAGACAAGACAGGTTAGGACAGGACAAGACAAGACAAGGCAAGACAAGACAAGACAAGACAAGACAAGACAAGACAAGACAAGACAAGACAAGACAAGACAAGACAAGACAAGACAAAACAAGACAAGACATGACATGACAAGACATGACAAGACAAAACAAGACAAGACAAGACAAGACAAGACAAGAAAAGACAAGACAAAACAAGACAAGACAAGACAAGACAAGACAAGACATGACAAGACAAGACAAGACAAGACATGACATGACATGACATGACAAGACAAGACAGGACAGGACAGGACAAGACAAGACAAGGCAAGACAAGACAAAACAAGACAAGACAAAACAACACAACACAACACAACACATGACATGACATGACATGACATGACAAGACAAGACAGGACAAGACAAGACAAGACAAGATAAGACATGACAAGACAAAACAAGACAAGACAAGACAAGACAAGACAAGACATGACAAGACAAGACAAGACAAGACATGACATGACATGACATGACAAGACAAGACAGGACAGGACAGGACAAGACAAGACAAGGCAAGACAAGACAAAACAAGACAAGACAAAACAACACAACACAACACATGACATGACATGACATGACAAGACAAGACAGGACAAGACAAGACAAGACAAGACAACACAAGACAAGACAAGACAAGACAAGACAAGACAAGACAAGACAAGACAAGACAAGACAAGACAAGACAAGACAAGACAAAACAAGAAAAGACAAGACAAAACAAAACAATACAACACATGACATGACATGACAAGACAAGACAGAACAGGACAAGACAAGACAAGACAAGACAAGACAAGACAAGACAAGACAAGACAAGACAAGACAAGACAAGACAAGACAAGACAAGACAAGACAAGACAAGACAAGACAAGACAAGACAAGACAAGACAAGACAAGACAAGACAAGACAAGACAAGACAAGACAAGACAAGACAAGACAAGACAAGACAAGACAAGACAAGACAAGACAAGACCAGACAGGACAAGACAAGACAAAACAAGACAAGACAAGACAAGACAAGACAAGACAAGACAAGACAAGACAAGACAAAACAAGACAAGACAAGACAAGACAAGACAAGACAAGACAAGACAAGACAAGACAAGACAAGACAAGACAAGACAAGACAAGACAAGGCAAGGCAAGACAAGACAAAACAACACAACACAACACATGACATGACATGACATGACAAGACAAGACAGGACAAGACAAGACAAGACAAGACAAGACAACACAAGACAGGACAAGACAAGACAAGACATGACAAGACAAGACAAGACAAGACAAGACAAGACAAGACAAGACAAGACAAGACAAGACAAGACAAGACAAGACAAGACAAGACAAGACAAGACAAGACAAGTCAAGACAAGACAAGACAAGACAAGACAAGACAAGACAAGACAAGACAAGACAAGACAAGACAAGACAAGACAAGACAAGACAAGACAAGACAAGACAAGACAAGACAAGACAAGACAAGACAAGACAAGACAAGACAAGACAAGACAAAACAAGACAAGACCAGACAAGACAAGAAAAGACAAGAAAAGACAAGACAAGACAAGACAAGACAAGACAAGACAAGACAAGACAAGACAAGACAAGACAAGACAAGACAAGACAAGACAAGACAAGACAAGACAAGACAAGACAAGACAAGACAAGACAAGACAACACAAGACAAGACAAGACAAGATAAGACATGACAAGACAAAACAAGGCAAGACAAAACTACACAACATACGACAGGACATGACATGACAAGACAAGACAAGACAAGACAGGACAGGACAGGACAAGACAAGACAAGGCAAGACAAGACAAAACAAGACAAGACAAGACAAGACAAGACAAGACAAGACAAGACAAGACAAGACAAGACAACACAAGACAAGACAAGACAAGATAAGACATGACAAGACAAAACAAGGCAAGACAAAACTACACAACATACGACAGGACATGACATGACAAGACAAGGCAAGGCAAGACAAGACAAGACAAGACAAGACAAGACAAGACAAGACAAGACAAGACAAGACAAGACAAGACAAAACAAGACAAGACATGACATGACAAGACATGACAAGACAAAACAAGACAAGACAAGACCAGACAAGACAAGAAAAGACAAGACCAGACAAGACAAGAAAAGACAAGAAAAGACAAGACAAGACAAGACAAGACAAGACAAGACAAGACAAGACAAGACAAGACAAGACAAGACAAGACAAGACAAGACAAGACAAGACAAGACAAGACAAGACAAAACAAGACAAGACATGACATGACAAGACAAGACAAGACAAGACAAGACAAGACAAAACAAGACAAGACAAGACATGACATGACATGACAAGACAAGACAGGACAAGACAAGACAAGACAAGACAAGACCAGACAGGACAAGACAAAACAAGACAAGACAAGACAAGACAAGAAAAGACAAGACAAGACAACACAAGACAAGACAAGACAAGACAAGACAAGACAAGAAAAGACAAGACAAGACAACACAAGACAAGACAAGACAGGTTAGGACAGGACAAGACAAGACAAGGCAAGACAAGACAAGACAAGACAAGACAAGACAAGACAAGACAAGACAAGACAAGACAAGACAAGACAAAACAAGACAAGACATGACATGACAAGACATGACAAGACAAAACAAGACAAGACAAGACAAGACAAGACAAGAAAAGACAAGACAAAACAAGACAAGACAAGACAAGACAAGACAAGACATGACAAGACAAGACAAGACAAGACATGACATGACATGACATGACAAGACAAGACAGGACAGGACAGGACAAGACAAGACAAGGCAAGACAAGACAAAACAAGACAAGACAAAACAACACAACACAACACAACACATGACATGACATGACATGACATGACAAGACAAGACAGGACAAGACAAGACAAGACAAGATAAGACATGACAAGACAAAACAAGACAAGACAAGACAAGACAAGACAAGACATGACAAGACAAGACAAGACAAGACATGACATGACATGACATGACAAGACAAGACAGGACAGGACAGGACAAGACAAGACAAGGCAAGACAAGACAAAACAAGACAAGACAAAACAACACAACACAACACATGACATGACATGACATGACAAGACAAGACAGGACAAGACAAGACAAGACAAGACAACACAAGACAAGACAAGACAAGACAAGACAAGACAAGACAAGGCAAGACAAGACAAAACAAGACAAGACAAAACAACACAACACAACACATGACATGACATGACATGACAAGACAAAACAGGACAAAACAAGAGAAGACAAGACAAGACAAGACAAGACAACACAACACAACACATGACATGACATGACGTGACATGACAAGACAAGACAGGAAAGGACAAGACAAGATAAGACCAGACAAGACAAGACAAACCAAGACAAGACAAGACAAGACAAGACAAGACAAGACAAGACAAGACAAGACAAGACAAGACAAGACAAGACAAGACAAGACAAGACAAGACAAGACAAGACAAGACAAGACAAGACAAGACAAGACAAGACAAGACAAGACAAGACAAGACAAGACAAGACAAGACAAGACAAGACAAGACAAGACAAGACAAGACAAGACAAGACAAGACAAGACAAGACAAGACAAGACAAGACAAGACAAGACAAGACAAGACAAGACAAGACAAGACAAGACAAGACAAGACAAGACAAGACAAGACAAGACAAGACAAGACAAGACAAGACAAGACAAGACAAGACAAGACAAGACAAGACAAAACAAGACAAGACCAGACAAGACAAGAAAAGACAAGACAAAACAAGACAAGACAAGACAAGACAAGACAAGACAAGACAAGACAAGACAAGACAAGACAAGACAAGACAAGACAAGACAAGACAAGACAAGACAAGACAAGACAAGACAAGACAAGACAAGACAAAACAAGACAAGACATGACATGACAAGACATGACAAGACAAAACAAGACAAGACAAGACATGACAAGACAAGACAGGACAAGACAAGACAAGACAAGATAAGACATGACAAGACAAAACAAGACAAGACAAGACAAGACAAGACAAGACAAGACATGTCAAGACAAGACAAGACAAGACAAGACAAGACAAGACAAGAAAAGACAAGACAAAACAAGACAAGACAAGACAAGACAAAACAAGACATGACAAGACAAGACAAGACAAGACAAGACAAGACAAGACAAGACAAGACAAGACAAGGCAAGACAAGACAAAACAAGACAAGACAAAACAACACAACACAACACATGACATGACATGACATGACAAGACAAAACAGGACAAAACAAGAGAAGACAAGACAAGACAAGACAATTGTGTTTGATTTTTTTTTTTAAATTAATTAAGAAGACAAAACAAGACAAGACATGACAAGACAAGACATGACATGACAAGACAAGACAAGACAAGACAAGACAAAACAACACAACACAACACATGACATGACATGACATGACATGACAAGACAGGAAAGGACAAGACAAGACAAGACCAGACAAGACAAGACAGGACAGGACAGGACAAGACAAGACAAGGCAAGACAAGACAAAACAAGACAAGACAAAACAACACAACACAACACATGACATGACATGACATGACAAGACAAAACAGGACAAAACAAGAGAAGACAAGACAAGACAAGACAAGACAACACAACACAACACATGACATGACATGACGTGACATGACAAGACAAGACAAGACAAGACAAGACAAGACAAGACAAGACAAGACAAGACAAGACAAGACAAGACCAGACAGGACAAGACAAGACAAAACAAGACAAGACAAGACAAGACAAGACAAGACAAGACAAGACAAGACAAGACAAAACAAGACAAGACAAGACAAGACAAGACAAGACAAGACAAGACAAGACAAGACAAGACAAGACAAGACAAGACAAGACAAGACAAGACAAGACAAGACAAGACAAGACAAGACAAGACAAGACAAGACAAGACAAGACAAGACAAGACAAGACAAGACAAGACAAGACAAGACAAGACAAGACAAGACAAGACAAGACAAGACAAGACAAGACAAGACAAGACAAGACAAGACAAAACAAAACAACACAACACAACACAACACATGACATGACATGACGTGACATGACAAGACAAGACAGGAAAGGACAAGACAAGATAAGACCAGACAAGACAAGACAAACCAAGACAAGACAAAACAAGACAAGACAAGACAAGACAAGACAAGACAAGACAAGACAAGACAAGACAAGACAAGACAAGACAAGACAAGACAAGACAAGACAAGAAAAGACAAGACAAGACACGACAAGACAAGACAAGACAAGACAAGACAAGACAAGACAAGACAAGACAAGACAAGACAAGACAAGACAAGACAAGACAAGACAAGACAAGACAAGACAAGACAAGACAAGGCAAGACAAGTCAAGACAAGACAAGACAAGACAAGACAAGACAAGACAAGACAAGACAAGACAAGACAAGACAAGACAAGACAAGACAAGACAAGACAAGACAAGACAAGACAAGACAAGACAAGACAAGACAGGACAAGACAAGACAAGACAAGACAACACAAGACAGGACAAGACAAGACAAGACATGACAAGACAAGACAAGACGAGACAAGAAAAGACAAGACAAGACAAGACAATACAAGACAAGACAAGACAAGAGAAGAGAAGACAAGACCAGACAAGACAAGACAAGAGAAGACAAGTCAAGACAAGACAAAACAACACAACACAACACATGACATGACATGACATGACATGACAAGACAAGACAAGACAGGACAGGACAAGACAAGACAAGACAAGATAAGACAAGACAAGACAAGACAAGACAAGACGAGACAAGACAAGACAAGACAAGACAAGACCAGACCAGACAGGACAAGACAAAACAAGACAAGCCAAGACAAGACAAGACAAGACAAGACAAGACAAGACAAGACAAGACAAGACAAGACAAGACAAGACGAGACAAGAAAAGACAAGACAAGACAAGACAAGACAAGACAAGACAAGACAAGACAAGACAAGACAAGAGAAGAGAAGACAAGACCAGACAAGACAAGACAAGAGAAGACAAGTCAAGACAAGACAAAACAACACAACACAACACATGACATGACATGACATGACATGACAAGACAAGACAGGACAGGACAAGACAAGACAAGACAAGATAAGACAAGACAAGAGAAGACAAGACAAGACAAGACAAGACATGACAAGACAAGAGAAGACAAGAGAAGACAAGACAAGACAAGACAAGACAAGACAAGAAAAGACAAGACAAGACAAGACAAGACAAGACAAGACAAGACAAGACAAGACCAGACAAGACAAGACCAGACCAGACAAGACACGACAAGACAAGACAAGACAAGACAAGACAAGACAAGACAAGACAAGACAAGACAAGACAAGACAAGACAAGACAAGACAAGACAAGACAAGACAAGACAAGACAAGACAAGACAAGACAAGACAAGACAAGACAAGACAAGACAAGACAAGACAAGACAAGACAAGACAAAACAAGAAAAGACAAGACAAGTTAAGACGAGACAAGACAAAACAACACAACACACGACATGACAAGACAAGACAACACAAGACGAGACAAAACAACACAACACACGACATGACATTACATGACAAGAAAAGACAGGACAAGACAACATAAAACAAGACAAAACAAGACAAGACAAGACAAAGCAATACAACACATGACATGACATGACATGACAAGACAAGACAGAACAGGACAAGACAAGAAAAGACAAGACAAGACAAGACAAGACAAGACAAGGCAAGACAAGACATGACAAGACAAGAAAAGAAAAGAAAGGAAAAGACAAGACAAGACAAGACAAGACAAGACAGGACAAGACAAGACAAGACAAGATAAGACATGACAAGACAAAACAAGACAAGACAAGACAAGACAAGACAAGACATGACAAGACAAGACAAGACAAGACATGACATGACATGACAAGACAAGACAGGACAGGACAGGACAAGACAAGACAAGGCAAGACAAGACAAAACAAGACAAGACAAAACAACACAACACAACACATGACATGACATGACAAGACAAGACAAGACAAGACAATTGTGTTTGATTTTTTTTTTTAAATTAATTAAGAAGACAAAACAAGACAAGACATGACAAGACAAGACATGACATGACAAGACAAGACAAGACAAGACAAGACAAGACAAGACAAGACAAAACAACACAACACAACACATGACATGACATGACATGACATGACAAGACAGGAAAGGACAAGACAAGACAAGACCAGACAAGACAAGACAGGACAGGACAGGACAAGACAAGACAAGGCAAGACAAGACAAAACAAGACAAGACAAAACAACACAACACAACACATGACATGACATGACATGACAAGACAAAACAGGACAAAACAAGAGAAGACAAGACAAGACAAGACAAGACAACACAACACAACACATGACATGACATGACGTGACATGACAAGACAAGACAGGAAAGGACAAGACAAGATAAGACCAGACAAGACAAGACAAACCAAGACAAGACAAGACAAGACAAGACAAGACAAGACAAGACAAGACAAGACAAGACAAGACAAGACAAGACAAGACAAGACAAGACAAGACAAGACAAGACAAGACAAGACAAGACAAGACAAGACAAGACAAGACAAGACAAGACAAGACAAGACAAGACAAGACAAGACAAGACAAGACAAGACAAGACAAGACAAGACAAGACCAGACAAGACAAGACAAGAAAAGACAAGACAAGACAAGACAAGACAAGACAAGACAAGACAAGACAAGACAAGACCAGACAGGACAAGACAAGACAAAACAAGACAAGACAAGACAAGACAAGACAAGACAAGACAAGACAAGACAAGACAAAACAAGACAAGACAAGACAAGACAAGACAAGACAAGACAAGACAAGACAAGACAAGACAAGACAAGACAAGACAAGACAAGACAAGACAAGACAAGACAAGACAAGACAAGACAAGACAAGACAAGACAAGACAAGACAAGACAAGACAAGACAAGACAAGACAAGACAAGACAAGACAAGACAAGACAAGACAAGACAACACAACACAACACATGACATGACATGACGTGACATGACAAGACAAGACAGGAAAGGACAAGACAAGATAAGACCAGACAAGACAAGACAAACAAGACAAGACAAGACAAGACAAGACAAGACAAGACAAGACAAGACAAGACAAGACAAGACAAGACAAGACAAGACAAGACAAGACAAGACAAGACAAGACAAGACAAGACAAGACAAGACAAGACAAGACAAGACAAGACAAGACAAGACAAGACAAGACAAGACAAGACAAGACAAGACAAGACAAGACAAGACAAGACAAGACAAGACAAGACAAGACAAGACAAGACAAGACAAGACAAGACAAGACAAGACAAGACAAGACAAGACAAGACAAGACAGACAAGACAAGACAAGACAAGACAAGACAAGACAAGACAAGACAAGACAAGACAAGACAAGACAAGACAAGACATGACAAGACAAGACAAGACAAGACAAGACAAGACAAGACAAGACAAGACAAGACAAGACAAGACAAGACAAGACAAGACAAGACAAGACAAGACAAGACAAGACAAGACAAGACAAGACAAGACAAGACAAGACAAGACAAGACAAGACAAGACAAGACAAGACAAGACAAGACAAGACAAGACAAGACAAGACAAGACAAGACAAGACAAGACAAGACAAGACAAGACAAGACAAGACAAGACAAGACAAGACAAGACAAGACAAGACAAGACAAGACAAGACAAGACAGACAAGACAAGACAAGACAAGACAGACAAGACAAGACAAGACAAGACAAGACAAGACATGACAAGACAAGACAAGACAAGACAAGACAAGACAAGACAAGACAAACAAGACAAGACAAGACAAGACATGACAAGACAAGACAAGACAAAACAAGACAAGACAAGACAAGACAAGACAAGACAAGACAAGACAAGAAAGAGATGACAAGACAAACAAGGCAAGACAAACAACACAACATACGACATGACATGACATGACAAGACAAGACAAGACAAGGCAAGACAAGACAAGACATGACAAGACAAGACAAGACAAGACAAGACAAGACAAGACAAGACAAGACATGACAAGACAAGACAAGACAAGACAAGACAAGACAAGACAAGACAAGACAAGACATGACAAGACAAGACAAGACAAAACAAGACATGACAAGACAAGACAAGACAAACAAGACAAGACAAGACAAGACAAGACAAGACAAGACAAGGCAAGACAAGACAAGACAAGACAAGACAAGACAAGACAAGACAAGGCAAGACAAGACAAGACATGACAAGACAAGACAAGACAAGACAAGACAAGACAAGACAAGACAAGACATGACAAGACAAGACAAACAAGACAAGACAAGACAAGACATGACAAGACAAGACAAGACAAAACAAGACAAGACAAGACAAAACAAGACAAGACAAGACAAGACATGACAAGACAAGACAAGACAAAACAAGGCAAGACAAGACAAGACATGACAAGACAAGACAAGACAAGACAAGACAAGACAAGACAAGACAAGACAAGACATGACAAGACAAGACAAGACAAAACAAGACAAGGCAAGACAAGACAAGACAAGACAAGACAAGACATGACAAGACAAGACAAGACAAAACAAGACAAGACATGACAAGACTAAACAACACAACACACGACATGACATGACAAAACAACACAACACAAGACAAGACAAGACAAGACAAGACATGACAAGACAAAACAAGACTAAACAACACAACACACGACAAGACAAGACAAGACAAGACAAGACAAGACAAGACAAGACAAGACAAGACAAGACAAGACAAGACAAGACAAATCAAGACCAGACAAGACAAAACAAGACAAGACAAGACAAAACAAGACAAGACAAGACAAGACAAGACAAGACAAGACAAGGCAAGACAAGACAAGACATGACAAGACAAGACAAGACAAGACAAGACTTGACAAAACAAGACAAGACAAGACAAGACAATCCAAGACAAGACAAAACAAGACAAGACAAGACAAGACATGACAAGACAAGACCAGACAAAACAAGACAAGACAAGACAAGACAAGACAAGACAAGACAAGGCAAGACAAGACAAGACATGACAAGACAAGACAAGACAAGACAAGACAAGACAAGACAAGACAAGACAAGACAAGACAAGACGACAAGACAAGACAAGACAAGACAAGACATGACAAGACAAGACAAGACAAAACAAGACATGACAAGACAAGACAAGACAAAACAAGACAAGACAAGACAAGACAAGACAAGACAAGACAAGGCAAGACAAGACAAGACAAGACAAGACAAGACAAGACAAGACAAGGCAAGACAAGACAAGACATGACAAGACAAGACAAGACAAGACAAGACAAGACAAGACAAGACAAGACATGACAAGACAAGACAAAACAAGACAAGACAAGACAAGACATGACAAGACAAGACAAGACAAAACAAGACAAGACAAGACAAAACAAGACAAGACAAGACAAGACATGACAAGACAAGACAAGACAAAACAAGGCAAGACAAGACAAGACATGACAAGACAAGACAAGACAAGACAAGACAAGACAAGACAAGACAAGACAAGACATGACAAGACAAGACAAGACAAAACAAGACAAGGCAAGACAAGACAAGACAAGACAAGACAAGACATGACAAGACAAGACAAGACAAAACAAGACAAGACAAAACAAGACAAGACAAGACAAGACAAGGTAAGACAAGACAAGACAAGACAAGACAAGACAAGACAAGACAAGGCAAGACAAGACAAGACAATCCAAGACAAGACAAAACAAGACAAGACAAGACAAGACATGACAAGACAAGACAAGACAAAACAAGACAAGACAAGACAAGACAAAACAAGACAAGACAAGACAAGACAAGACAAGACAAGACAAGACAAGACAAGGCAAGACAAGACAAGACATGACAAGACAAGACAAGACAAGACAAGACTTGACAAAACAAGACAAGACAAGACAAGACAATCCAAGACAAGACAAAACAAGACAAGACAAGACAAGACATGACAAGACAAGACCAGACAAAACAAGACAAGACAAGACAAGACAAGACAAGACAAGACAAGGCAAGACAAGACAAGACATGACAAGACAAGACAAGACAAGACAAGACAAGACAAGACAAGACAAGACAAGACAAGACAAGACGACAAGACAAGACAAGACAAGACAAGACAAGACAAGATAAGAGATGACAAGACAAAACAAGGCAAGACAAAACAACACAACATACGACATGACATGACATGACAAGACAAGACAGGACAGGACAAGACAAGACAGGACAAGGCAAGACAAGACAAAACAAGACAAGACAAAACAACACAACACATGACATGACAAGACAAAACAGGACAAGACAAGAGATGACAAGACAAGACAAGACAAGACAAGACAAGACAAGACAAGACAAGACACGACAAGACACGACATGACATGACATGACAAGACAAGACAAGACAAGACAAGACAAGACAAGACAAGACAAAACAGCACAGCACAACACATGACATGACATGACAGGACATGACAATACAAGACAGGACAAGACAAGACAACACAAGACAAGACAAGACAAGACAAGACAAGACAAGACAAGACAAGACAAGACAAGACAAGACAAGACAAGACAAGACAAGACAAGACAAGACAAGACAAGACAAGACAAGACAAGACATGACATGACATGACAAGACAAGACAGGAAAGGACAAGACAAGACAAGACCAGACAAGACAAGACAAAACAAGACAAGACAAGACAGGACAAGACAAGACAACACAAGACAAGACAAGACAAGACATGACAAGACAAGACAAGACAAGACATGACATGACATGACATGACAAGACAAGACAGGACAGGACAAGACAAGACAATTGTGTTTGATTTTTTTTTTTAATTAATTAAGAAGACAAAACAAGACAAGACATGACATGACAAGACATGACAAGACAAAACAAGACAAGACAAGACAAGACAAGACAAGAAAAGACAAGACAAGACAAGACAAAACAACACAACACAACACAACACATGACATGACATGACATGACAAGACAAGACAGGACAGGACAGGACAAGACAAGACAAGACCAGACAAGACAAAACAAGACAAGACAAGACAAGACAAGACAAGACAAGACAAGACAAGACAAGACAAGCCAAGACAAGACAAGACAAGACAAGACAAGACAAGACAAGACAAGACAAGACAAGACAAGACAAGACAAGACAAGACAAGACAAGACAAGACAAGACAAGACAAGACAAGACAAGACAAGACAAGACAAGACAAGACATGACAAGACAAGACAAGACAAGACAAGACAAGACAAAACAAGACAAGACAAGACAAAACAACACAGCACAACACATGACATGACATGACAGGACATGACAATACAAGACAGGACAAGACAAGACAACACAAGACAAGACAAGACAAGACAAGACAAGACAAGACAAGACAAGACAAGACAAGACAAGACAAGAAAAGATAAGACAAGACAAGACAAGACAAGACAAGACAAGACAAGACAAGACAAGACAAGACAAGACAAAACAAGACAAGACAAGACAAGACAAGACGAGACAAGACAAGACAAGACAAGACAAGACAAGACAAGACAAGACAAGACAAGACATGACATGACATGACATGACAATACAAGACAGGACAAGACAAGACAACACAAGACAAGACAAGACAAGACAAGACAAGACAAGACAAGACAAGACAAGACAAGACAAGACAAGACAAGACAAGACAAGACAAGACAAGACAAGACAAGACAAGACAAGACAAGACAAGACAAGACAAGACAAGACAAGACAAGACAAGACAAGACAAGACAAGACAAGACAAGACAAGACAAGACAAGACAAGACAAGACAAGACAAGACAAGACAAGACAAGACAAGACAAGACAAGACAAGACAAGACAAGACAAGACAAGACAAGACAAGACAAGACAAGACAAGACAAGACAAGACAAGACATGACATGACATGACATGACAAGACAAGACAAGACAGGACAGGACAAGACAACACAATTGTGTTTGATTTTTTTTTTAATTAATTAAGAAGACAACACAACACATGACATGACATGAGAGGACATGACAAGACAGGACAAGACAAGACAAGACAAGACAAGACAAGACAAGACAAGACAAGACAAGACAAGACAAGACAAGACAAGACAAGACAAGACAAGACAAGACAAGACAAGACAAGACAAGACAAGACAAGACAAGACAAGACAAGACAAGACAAGACAAGACAAGACAAGACAAGACAAGACAAGACAAGACAAGACAAGACAAGACAAGACAAGACAAGACAAGACAAGACAAGACAAGACAAGACAAGACAAGACAAGACAAGACAAGACAAGACAAGACAAGACAAGACAAGACAAGACAAGACAAGACAAGACAAGACAAGACAAGACAAGACAAGACAAGACAAGACAAGACAAGACAAGACAAGACAAGACAAGACAAGACAAGACAAGACAAGACAAGACAAGACAAGACAAGACAAGACAAGACAAGACAAGACAAGACAAGACAAGACAAGACAAGACAAGACAAGACAAGACAAGACAAGACAAGACAAGACAAGACAAGACAAGACAAGACAAGACAAGACAAGACAAGACAAGACAAGACAAGACATGACAAGACAAGACAAGACAAAACAAGACAAGACAAGACAATCCAAGACAAGACAAAACAAGACAAGACAAGACAAGACAAGACAAGACAAGACAAGACAAGACAAGACAAGACAAGACAAGACAAGACAAGACAAGACAAGACAAGACAAGACAAGACATGACAAGACAAGACAAGACAAGACAAGACAAGACAAGACAAGACGACAAGACAAGACAAGACAAGACAAGACAAGACGACAAGACAAGACAAGACAAGACAAGACAAGACAAGATAAGAGATGACAAGACAAAACAAGGCAAGACAAAACAACACAACATACGACATGACATGACATGACAAGACAAGACAGGACAGGACAAGACAAGACAAGACAAGGCAAGACAAGACAAAACAAGACAAGACAAAACAACACAACATATGACATGACAAGACAAAACAGGACAAGACAAGAGATGACAAGACAAGACAAGACAAGACAAGACAAGACAAGACAAGACAAGACACGACAAGACACGACATGACATGACAAGACAAGACAAGACAAGACAAGACAAGACAAGACAAGACAAGACAAGACAAGACAAGACATGACAAGACAAAACAGGACAAGACAAGAGATGACAAGACAAGACAAGACAAGACAAGACAAGACAAGACAAGACAAGACAAGACAAGACAAAACAGCACAGCACAACACATGACATGACATGACAGGACATGACAATACAAGACAGGACAAGACAAGACAACACAAGACAAGACAAGACAAGACAAGACAAGACAAGACAAGACAAGACAAGACAAGACAAGACAAGACAAGACAAGACAAGACAAGACAAGACAAGACATGACAAGACAAGACAGGACAGGACAAGACAAGACAATTGTGTTTGATTTTTTTTTTTAATTAATTAAGAAGACAACACAACACATGACATGACATGAGAGGACATGACAAGACAGGACAAGACAAGACAAGACAAGACAAGACAAGACAAGACAAGACAAGACAAGACAAGACAAGACAAGACAAGACAAGACAAGACAAGACAAGACAAGACAAGACAAGACAAGACAAGACAAGACAAGACAAGACAAGACAAGACAAGACAAGACAAGACAAGACAAGACAAGACAAGACAAGACAAGACAAGACAAGACAAGACAAGACAAGACAAGACAAGACAAGACAAGACAAGACAAGACAAGACAAGACAAGACAAGACAAGACAAGACAAGACAAGACAAGACAAGACAAGACAAGACAAGACAAGACAAGACAAGACAAGACAAGACAAGACAAGACAAGACAAGACAAGACAAGACAAGACATGACAAGACAAGACAAGACAAGACAAGACAAGACAAGACAAGACAAAACAAGACAAGACAAGACATGACAAGACAAGACAAGACAAGACAAGACATGACAAGACAAGACAAAACAAGACAAGACAAGACAATCCAAGACAAGACAAAACAAGACAAGACAAGACAAGACATGACAAGACAAGACAAGACAAGACAAAACAAGACAAGACAAGACAAGACAAGACAAGGCAAGGCAAGACAAGACAAGACATGACAAGACAAGACAAGACAAGACAAGACAAGACAAGACAAGACAAGACAAGACAAGACAAGACAAGACAAGGCAAGACAAGACAAGACAAGGCAAGACAAGACAAGATAAGAGATGACAAGACAAAACAAGGCAAGACAAGACAAGACAAGACAAGACAAGACAAGACAAGACAAGACACGACAAGACACGACATGACATGACATGACAAGACAAGACAAGACAAGACAAGACAAGACAAAACAAGACAAGACAAGACAAAACAACACAGCACAACACATGACATGACATGACAGGACATGACAATACAAGACAGGACAAGACAAGACAACACAAGACAAGACAAGACAAGACAAGACAAGACAAGACAAGACAAGACAAGACAAGACAAGACAAGACAAGACAAGACAAGACAAGACAAGACAAGACAAGACAAGACAAGACAAGACAAGACAAGACAAGACATGACATGACATGACAAGACAAGACAGGAAAGGACAAGACAAGACAAGACCAGACAAGACAAGACAAAACAAGACAAGACAAGACAGGACAAGACAAGACAACACAAGACAAGACAAGACAAGACATGACAAGACAAGACAAGACAAGACAAGACATGACATGACATGACAAGACAAGACAGGACAGGACAAGACAAGACAATTGTGTTTGATTTTTTTTTTAATTAATTAAGAAGACAAAACAAGACAAGACATGACATGACAAGACATGACAAGACAAAACAAGACAAGACAAGACAAGACAAGACAAGACAAGAAAAGACAAGACAAGACAAGACAAAACAACACAACACAACACAACACATGACATGACATGACATGACAAGACAAGACAGGACAGGACAAGACAAGACAGGACAGGACAAGACAAGACAAGACCAGACAAGACAAAACAAGACAAGACAAGACAAGACAAGACAAGACAAGACAAGCCAAGACAAGACAAGACAAGACAAGACAAGACAAGACAAGACAAGACAAGACAAGACAAGACAAGACAAGACAAGACAAGACAAGACAAGACAAGACAAGACAAGACAAGACAAGACAAGACAAGACAAGACAAGACATGACAAGACAAGACAAGACAAGACAAGACAAGACAAAACAAGACAAGACAAGACAAAACAACACAGCACAACACATGACATGACATGACAGGACATGACAATACAAGACAGGACAAGACAAGACAACACAAGACAAGACAAGACAAGACAAGACAAGACAAGACAAGACAAGACAAGACAAGACAAGACAAGACAAGACAAGACAAGACAAGACAAGACAAGACAAGACAAGACAAGAAAAGACAAGACAAGACAAGACAGGACAAGACAAGACAAGACAAGACAAGACAAGACAAGACAAGACAAGACAAGACAAGACAAAACAAGACAAGACAAGACAAGACAAGACGAGACAAGACAAGACAAGACAAGACAAGACAAGACAAGACAAGAAAAGACAAGACATGACATGACATGACAATACAAGACAGGACAAGACAAGACAACACAAGACAAGACAAGACAAGACAAGACAAGACAAGACAAGACAAGACAAGACAAGACAAGACAAGACAAGACAAGACAAGACAAGACAAGACAAGACAAGACAAGACAAGACAAGACAAGACAAGACAAGACAAGACAAGACAAGACAAGACAAGACAAGACAAGACAAGACAAGACAAGACAAGACAAGACAAGACAAAACAAGACAAGACAAGACAAAACAACACAGCACAACACAGCACAACACATGACATGACATGACAGGACATGACAATACAAGACAGGACAAGACAAGACAACACAAGACAAGACAAGACAAAACAAGACAAGACAAAAAAACACAACACACGACATGACATGACATGAAAAGACAAGACAGGACAGGACAAGACAAGACAAGACAAGACAAGACAAGACAAGACAAGAAAAGACAAACCAAGACAAGACAAGACAAAACAAGACAAGACAAAACAAGACAAGACAAGACAAAACAACACAGCACAACACATGACATGACATGACAGGACATGACAATACAAGACAGGACAAGACAAGACAACACAAGACAAGACAAGACAAAACAAGACAAGACAAAACAACACAACACATGACATGACATGACAGGACATGACAATACAAGACAAGGCCAGACAAGACAAGACAAGACAAGACAAGACAAGACAAGACAAGACAAGACAAGACAAGACAAGACAAGACAAGACAAGACAAGACAAGACAAGACAAGACAAGACAAGACAAGACAAGACAAGACAAGACAAGACAAGACAAGACAAGACAAGACAAGACAAGACAAGACAAGACAAGACAAGACAAGACAAGACAAGACAAGACAAGACAAGACAAGACAAGACAAGACAAGACAAGACAAGACAAAACAACACAACACATGACATGACATGACATGACAAGACAAAGCAGGACAAGACAAGAGAAGACAAGACAAGACAATTGTGTTTGATTTTTTTATTTTAAATTAATTAAGAAGACAAAACAAAACAAGACATGACATGACAAGACATGACAAGACAAAACAAGACAAGACAAGACAAGACAAGACAAGAAAAGACAAGACAAGACAAGACAAGACAAGACAAGACAAGACAAAACAACACAACACAACACAACACAACACAACACATGACATGACATGACATGACATGACAAGACAAGACAGGAGAGGACAAGACAAGACAAGACAAGACAAGACAAGACAAGACAAGACAAGAAAAGACAAGACAAGACAAGACAAGACAAGACAAGACAAGACAAGACAAGACAAGACAAGACAAGACAAGACAAGACAAGACAAGACAAGACAAGACAAGACAAGACAAGACAAGACAAGACAAGACAAGACAAGACAAGACAAAACAAGACAAGACAAGACAAGACAAGACGAGACAAGACAAGACAAGACAAGACAAGACAAGACAAGACAAGACAAGACAAGAAAAGACAAGACAAGACAAGACAAGACAAGACAAGACAAGACAAGACAAAACAACACAAAACAACACAACACATGACATGACATGACATGACAAGACAAGACAGGACAGGACAAGACAAGACAAGACAAGGCAAGAGAAGACAAAACAAGACAAGACAAAACAAGACAAGACAAGACAAAACAAGACAAGACAAGACAAGACAAGACGAGACAAGACAAGACAAGACAAGACAAGACAAGACAAGACAAGACAAGACAAGAAAAGACAAGACAAGACAAGACAAGACAAGACAAGACAAGACAAGACAAGACAAGACAAGACAAGACAAGACAAGACAAGACAAGACAAGACAAGACAAGACAAGACATGACAAGACAAGACAAGACAAGACAAGACAAGACAAGACAAAACAAGACAAGACAAGACAAGACAAGACAAGACAAGACAAGACAAGACAAGACAAGACAAGACAAGACAAGACAAGACAAGACAAGACAAGAAAAGACAAGACAAGACAAGACAAGACAAGACAAGACAAGACAAGACAAGACAAGACAAGACAAGACAAGACAAGACAAGACAAGACAAGACAAGACATGACAAGACAAGACAAGACAAGACAAGACAAGACAAGACAAAACAAGACAAGACAAGACATGACAAGACAAGACAAGACAAGACAAGACATGACAAGACAAGACAAAACAAGACAAGACAAGACAATCCAAGACAAGACAAAACAAGACAAGACAAGACAAGACATGACAAGACAAGACAAGACAAGACAAAACAAGACAAGACAAGACAAGACAAGACAAGACAAGACAAGGCAAGGCAAGACAAGACAAGACATGACAAGACAAGACAAGACAAGACAAGACAAGACAAGACAAGACAAGACAAGACAAGACAAGACAAGGCAAGACAAGACAAGACAAGGCAAGACAAGACAAGATAAGAGATGACAAGACAAAACAAGGCAAGACAAGACAAGACAAGACAAGACAAGACAAGACAAGACAAGACACGACAAGACACGACATGACATGACATGACAAGACAAGACAAGACAAGACAAGACAAGACAAAACAAGACAAGACAAGACAAAACAACACAGCACAACACATGACATGACATGACAGGACATGACAATACAAGACAGGACAAGACAAGACAACACAAGACAAGACAAGACAAGACAAGACAAGACAAGACAAGACAAGACAAGACAAGACAAGACAAGACAAGACAAGACAAGACAAGACAAGACAAGACAAGACAAGACAAGACAAGACAAGACAAGACATGACATGACATGACAAGACAAGACAGGAAAGGACAAGACAAGACAAGACCAGACAAGACAAGACAAAACAAGACAAGACAAGACAGGACAAGACAAGACAACACAAGACAAGACAAGACAAGACATGACAAGACAAGACAAGACAAGACAAGACATGACATGACATGACAAGACAAGACAGGACAGGACAAGACAAGACAATTGTGTTTGATTTTTTTTTTTAATTAATTAAGAAGACAAAACAAGACAAGACATGACATGACAAGACATGACAAGACAAAACAAGACAAGACAAGACAAGACAAGACAAGACAAGAAAAGACAAGACAAGACAAGACAAAACAACACAACACAACACAACACATGACATGACATGACATGACAAGACAAGACAGGACAGGACAAGACAAGACAGGACAGGACAAGACAAGACAAGACCAGACAAGACAAAACAAGACAAGACAAGACAAGACAAGACAAGACAAGACAAGCCAAGACAAGACAAGACAAGACAAGACAAGACAAGACAAGACAAGACAAGACAAGACAAGACAAGACAAGACAAGACAAGACAAGACAAGACAAGACAAGACAAGACAAGACAAGACAAGACAAGACAAGACATGACAAGACAAGACAAGACAAGACAAGACAAGACAAAACAAGACAAGACAAGACAAAACAACACAGCACAACACATGACATGACATGACAGGACATGACAATACAAGACAGGACAAGACAAGACAACACAAGACAAGACAAGACAAGACAAGACAAGACAAGACAAGACAAGACAAGACAAGACAAGACAAGACAAGACAAGACAAGACAAGACAAGACAAGACAAGAAAAGACAAGACAAGACAAGACAGGACAAGACAAGACAAGACAAGACAAGACAAGACAAGACAAGACAAGACAAGACAAGACAAGACAAGACAAAACAAGACAAGACAAGACAAGACAAGACGAGACAAGACAAGACAAGACAAGACAAGACAAGACAAGACAAGAAAAGACAAGACAGGACAGGACAAGACAAGACAAGACCAGACAAGACAAAACAAGACAAGACAAGACAAGACAAGACAAGACAAGCCAAGACAAGACAAGACAAGACAAGACAAGACAAGACAAGACAAGACAAGACAAGACAAGACAAGACAAGACAAGACAAGACAAGACAAGACAAGACAAGACAAGACAAGACAAGACAAGACAAGACAAGACATGACAAGACAAGACAAGACAAGACAAGACAAGACAAAACAAGACAAGACAAGACAAAACAACACAGCACAACACATGACATGACATGACAGGACATGACAATACAAGACAGGACAAGACAAGACAACACAAGACAAGACAAGACAAGACAAGACAAAACAAGACAAGACAAGACAAGACAAGACAAGACAAGACAAGACAAGACAAGACAAGACAAGACAAGACAAGAAAAGACAAGACAAGACAAGACAGGACAAGACAAGACAAGACAAGACAAGACAAGACAAGACAAGACAAGACAAGACAAGACAAGACAAGACAAAACAAGACAAGACAAGACAAGACAAGACGAGACAAGACAAGACAAGACAAGACAAGACAAGACAAGACAAGAAAAGACAAGACATGACATGACATGACAATACAAGACAGGACAAGACAAGACAACACAAGACAAGACAAGACAAGACAAGACAAGACAAGACAAGACAAGACAAGACAAGACAAGACAAGACAAGACAAGACAAGACAAGACAAGACAAGACAAGACAAGACAAGACAAGACAAGACAAGACAAGACAAGACAAGACAAGACAAGACAAGACAAGACAAGACAAGACAAGACAAGACAAGACAAAACAAGACAAGACAAGACAAAACAACACAGCACAACACAGCACAACACATGACATGACATGACAGGACATGACAATACAAGACAGGACAAGACAAGACAACACAAGACAAGACAAAACAAGACAAGACAAAAAAACACAACACACGACATGACATGACATGAAAAGACAAGACAGGACAGGACAAGACAAGACAAGACAAGACAAGACAAGACAAGACAAGAAAAGACAAACCAAGACAAGACAAGACAAAACAAGACAAGACAAAACAAGACAAGACAAGACAAAACAACACAGCACAACACATGACATGACATGACAGGACATGACAATACAAGACAGGACAAGACAAGACAACACAAGACAAGACAAGACAAAACAAGACAAGACAAAACAACACAACACATGACATGACATGACAGGACATGACAATACAAGACAAGGCAAGACAAGACAAGACAAGACAAGACAAGACAAGACAAGACAAGACAAGACAAGACAAGACAAGACAAGACAAGACAAGACAAGACAAGACAAGACAAGACAAGACAAGACAAGACAAGACAAGACAAGACAAGACAAGACAAGACAAGACAAGACAAGACAAGACAAGACAAGACAAGACAAGACAAGACAAGACAAGACAAGACAAGACAAGACAAGACAAGACAAGACAAGACAAGACAAGACAAGACAAGACAAGACAAGACAAGACAAGACAAGACAAGACAAGACAAGACAAAACAAGACAAGACAAAACAACACAACACAACACATGACATGACATGACATGACAAGACAAAGCAGGACAAGACAAGAGAAGACAAGACAAGACAATTGTGTTTGATTTTTTTATTTTAAATTAATTAAGAAGACAAAACAAAACAAGACATGACATGACAAGACATGACAAGACAAAACAAGACAAGACAAGACAAGACAAGACAAGAAAAGACAAGACAAGACAAGACAAGACAAGACAAGACAAGACAAAACAACACAACACAACACAACACAACACAACACATGACATGACATGACATGACATGACAAGACAAGACAGGAGAGGACAAGACAAGACAAGACAAGACAAGACAAGACAAGACAAGACAAGAAAAGACAAGACAAGACAAGACAAGACAAGACAAGACAAGACAAGACAAGACAAGACAAGACAAGACAAGACAAGACAAGACAAGACAAGACAAGACAAGACAAGACAAGACAAGACAAGACAAGACAAGACAAGACAAAACAAGACAAGACAAGACAAGACAAGACGAGACAAGACAAGACAAGACAAGACAAGACAAGACAAGACAAGACAAGACAAGAAAAGACAAGACAAGACAAGACAAGACAAGACAAGACAAGACAAGACAAAACAACACAAAACAACACAACACATGACATGACATGACATGACAAGACAAGACAGGACAGGACAAGACAAGACAAGACAAGGCAAGAGAAGACAAAACAAGACAAGACAAAACAACACAACACATGACATGACATGACATGACAAGACAAAACAGGACAAGACAAGAGATGACAAGACAAGACAAGACAAGACAAGACACGACAAGACACGACAAGACACGGCATGACATGACATGACAAGACAAGACAAGACAACCTAACACAACACATGACATGACATGACATGACAAGACAAGACAGGAAAGGACAAGACAAGACAAGACCAGACGAGACAAGACAAGACAAAACAAGACAAGACAAGACAGGACAAGACAAGACAACACAAGACAAGACAAGACAAGACAAGACATGACAAGACAAGACAAGACAAGACATGACATGACATGACATGACAAGACAAGACAGGACAGGACAGGACAGGACAGGACAAGACAAGACAAGGCAAGACAAGACAAAACAAGACAAGACAAAACAACACAACACAACACAACACATGACATGACATGACAAGACTAAACAGGACAAGACAAGAGATGACAAGACAAGACAAGACAATTGTGTTTGATTTTTTTTTTTAATTAATTAAGAAGACAAAACAAGACAAGACATGACATGACAAGACATGACAAGACAAAACAAGACAAGACAAGACAAGACAAGACAAGAAAAGACAAGACAAGACAAGACAAGACAAGAAAAGACAAGACAAGACAAGACAAAACAACACAACACAACACAACACATGACATGACATGACATGACATGACAAGACAAGACAGGACAGGACAAGACAAGACAAGACCAGACAAGACAAGACAAAACAAGACTAGACAAGACAAGACAAGACAAGACTAGACAAGACAAGACAAGACAAGACAAGACAAGACAAGACAAGACAAGACAAGACAAGACAAGACAAGACAAGACAAGACAAGACAAGACAAGACAAGACAAGACAAGACAAGACAAGACAAGACAAGACAAGACAAGACAAGACAAGGCAAGAGAAGACAAAACAAGACAAGACAAAACAACACAACACAACACATGACATGACATGACATGACAAGACAAAACAGGACAAGACAAGAGATGACAAGACAAGACAAGACAAGACAAGACAAGATAAGACAAGACAAGACACGACAAGACACGACAAGACACGGCATGACATGACATGACAAGACAAAACAAGACAAGACAAGACAAGACAAGACAAGACAAGAAAAGACAAGACAAGACAAGACAAAACAACACAACACAACACAACACATGACATGACATGACATGACAAGACAAGACAGGACAGGACAAGACAAGACAGGACAGGACAAGACAAGACAAGACCAGACAAGACAAAACAAGACAAGACAAGACAAGACAAGACAAGACAAGACAAGCCAAGACAAGACAAGACAAGACAAGACAAGACAAGACAAGACAAGACAAGACAAGACAAGACAAGACAAGACAAGACAAGACAAGACAAGACAAGACAAGACAAGACAAGACAAGACAAGACAAGACAAGACAAGACAAGACATGACAAGACAAGACAAGACAAGACAAGACAAGACAAAACAAGACAAGACAAGACAAAACAACACAGCACAACACATGACATGACATGACAGGACATGACAATACAAGACAGGACAAGACAAGACAACACAAGACAAGACAAGACAAGACAAGACAAGACAAGACAAGACAAGACAAGACAAGACAAGACAAGACAAGACAAGACAAGACAAGACAAGACAAGACAAGACAAGACAAGAAAAGACAAGACAAGACAAGACAGGACAAGACAAGACAAGACAAGACAAGACAAGACAAGACAAGACAAGACAAGACAAGACAAGACAAAACAAGACAAGACAAGACAAGACAAGACGAGACAAGACAAGACAAGACAAGACAAGACAAGACAAGACAAGAAAAGACAAGACATGACATGACATGACAATACAAGACAGGACAAGACAAGACAACACAAGACAAGACAAGACAAGACAAGACAAGACAAGACAAGACAAGACAAGACAAGACAAGACAAGACAAGACAAGACAAGACAAGACAAGACAAGACAAGACAAGACAAGACAAGACAAGACAAGACAAGACAAGACAAGACAAGACAAGACAAGACAAGACAAGACAAGACAAGACAAGACAAGACAAGACAAGACAAGACAAGACAAGACAAGACAAGACAAGACAAGACAAGACAAGACAAGACAAAACAAGACAAGACAAGACAAAACAACACAGCACAACACAGCACAACACATGACATGACATGACAGGACATGACAATACAAGACAGGACAAGACAAGACAACACAAGACAAGACAAGACAAAACAAGACAAGACAAAAAAACACAACACACGACATGACATGACATGAAAAGACAAGACAGGACAGGACAAGACAAGACAAGACAAGACAAGACAAGACAAGACAAGAAAAGACAAACCAAGACAAGACAAGACAAAACAAGACAAGACAAAACAAGACAAGACAAGACAAAACAACACAGCACAACACATGACATGACATGACAGGACATGACAATACAAGACAGGACAAGACAAGACAACACAAGACAAGACAAGACAAAACAAGACAAGACAAAACAACACAACACATGACATGACATGACAGGACATGACAATACAAGACAAGGCAAGACAAGACAAGACAAGACAAGACAAGACAAGACAAGACAAGACAAGACAAGACAAGACAAGACAAGACAAGACAAGACAAGACAAGACAAGACAAGACAAGACAAGACAAGACAAGACAAGACAAGACAAGACAAGACAAGACAAGACAAGACAAGACAAGACAAGACAAGACAAGACAAGACAAGACAAGACAAGACAAGACAAGACAAGACAAGACAAGACAAGACAAGACAAGACAAGACAAGACAAGACAAGACAAGACAAGACAAGACAAGACAAGACAAGACAAGACAAAACAAGACAAGACAAAACAACACAACACAACACATGACATGACATGACATGACAAGACAAAGCAGGACAAGACAAGAGAAGACAAGACAAGACAATTGTGTTTGATTTTTTTATTTTAAATTAATTAAGAAGACAAAACAAAACAAGACATGACATGACAAGACATGACAAGACAAAACAAGACAAGACAAGACAAGACAAGACAAGAAAAGACAAGACAAGACAAGACAAGACAAGACAAGACAAGACAAAACAACACAACACAACACAACACAACACAACACATGACATGACATGACATGACATGACAAGACAAGACAGGAGAGGACAAGACAAGACAAGACAAGACAAGACAAGACAAGACAAGACAAGAAAAGACAAGACAAGACAAGACAAGACAAGACAAGACAAGACAAGACAAGACAAGACAAGACAAGACAAGACAAGACAAGACAAGACAAGACAAGACAAGACAAGACAAGACAAGACAAGACAAGACAAGACAAGACAAGACAAGACAAAACAAGACAAGACAAGACAAGACAAGACGAGACAAGACAAGACAAGACAAGACAAGACAAGACAAGACAAGACAAGACAAGACAAGAAAAGACAAGACAAGACAAGACAAGACAAGACAAGACAAGACAAGACAAAACAACACAAAACAACACAACACATGACATGACATGACATGACAAGACAAGACAGGACAGGACAAGACAAGACAAGACAAGGCAAGAGAAGACAAAACAAGACAAGACAAAACAACACAACACAACACATGACATGACATGACATGACAAGACAAAACAGGACAAGACAAGAGATGACAAGACAAGACAAGACAAGACAAGACACGACAAGACACGACAAGACACGGCATGACATGACATGACAAGACAAGACAAGACAACCTAACACAACACATGACATGACATGACATGACAAGACAAGACAGGAAAGGACAAGACAAGACAAGACCAGACGAGACAAGACAAGACAAAACAAGACAAGACAAGACAGGACAAGACAAGACAACACAAGACAAGACAAGACAAGACAAGACATGACAAGACAAGACAAGACAAGACATGACATGACATGACATGACAAGACAAGACAGGACAGGACAGGACAGGACAGGACAAGACAAGACAAGGCAAGACAAGACAAAACAAGACAAGACAAAACAACACAACACAACACAACACATGACATGACATGACAAGACTAAACAGGACAAGACAAGAGATGACAAGACAAGACAAGACAAGACAATTGTGTTTGATTTTTTTTTTTAATTAATTAAGAAGACAAAACAAGACAAGACATGACATGACAAGACATGACAAGACAAAACAAGACAAGACAAGACAAGACAAGACAAGAAAAGACAAGACAAGACAAGACAAGACAAGAAAAGACAAGACAAGACAAGACAAAACAACACAACACAACACAACACATGACATGACATGACATGACATGACAAGACAAGACAGGACAGGACAAGACAAGACAAGACCAGACAAGACAAGACAAAACAAGACTAGACAAGACAAGACAAGACAAGACTAGACAAGACAAGACAAGACAAGACAAGACAAGACAAGACAAGACAAGACAAGACAAGACAAGACAAGACAAGACAAGACAAGACAAGACAAGACAAGACAAGACAAGACAAGACAAGACAAGGCAAGAGAAGACAAAACAAGACAAGACAAAACAACACAACACAACACATGACATGACATGACATGACAAGACAAAACAGGACAAGACAAGAGATGACAAGACAAGACAAGACAAGACAAGACAAGATAAGACAAGACAAGACACGACAAGACACGACAAGACACGGCATGACATGACATGACAAGACAAAACAAGACAACCTAACACAACACATGACATGACATGACATGACAAGACAAGACAGGAAAGGACAAGACAAGACAAGACCAGACGAGACAAGACAAGACAAAACAAGACAAGACAAGACAGGACAAGACAAGACAAGACAAGACAAGACAAGACAAGACAAGACATGACAAGACAAGACAAGACAAGACATGACATGACATGACATGACAAGACAAGACAGGACAGGACAGGACAGGACAAGACAAGACAAGGCAAGACAAGACAAAACAAGACAAGACAAAACAACACAACACAACACATGACATGACATGACATGACAAGACAAAACAGGACAAGACAAGAGATGACAAGACAAGACAAGACAATTGTGTTTGATTTTTTTTTTTTAATTAATTAAGAAGACAAAACAAGACAAGACATGACATGACAAGACATGACAAGACAAAACAAGACAAGACAAGACAAGACAAGACAAGAAAAGACAAGACAAGACAAGACAAGAAAAGACAAGACAAGACAAGACAAAACAACACAACACAACACAACACATGACATGACATGACATGACATGACAAGACAAGACAGGACAGGACAAGACAAGACAAGACCAGACAAGACAAGACAAAACAAGACTAGACAAGACAAGACAAGACAAGACTAGACAAGACAAGACAAGACAAGACAAGACAAGACAAGACAAGACAAGACAAGACAAGACAAGACAAGACAAGACAAGACAAAACAACACAGCACAACACATGACATGACATGACAGGACATGACAGGACATGACAATACAAGACAGGACAAGACAAGACAACACAAGACAAGACAAGACAAGAAAAGACAAGACAAGACAAGACAAGACAAGACAAGACAAAACAACACAACACAACACATGACATGACATGACATGACAAGACAAAACAGGACAAGACAAGAGATGACAAGACAAGACAAGACAATTGTGTTTGATTTTTTTTTTTTAATTAATTAAGAAGACAAAACAAGACAAGACATGACATGACAAGACATGACAAGACAAAACAAGACAAGACAAGACAAGACAAGACAAGAAAAGACAAGACAAGACAAGACAAGAAAAGACAAGACAAGACAAGACAAAACAACACAACACAACACAACACATGACATGACATGACATGACATGACAAGACAAGACAGGACAGGACAAGACAAGACAAGACCAGACAAGACAAGACAAAACAAGACTAGACAAGACAAGACAAGACATGACAATACAAGACAAGACAAGACAAAACAAGACTAGACAAGACAAGACAAGACAAGACTAGACAAGACAAGACAAGACAAGACAAGACAAGACAAGACAAGACAAGACAAGACAAGACAAGACAAGACAAGACAAGACAAAACAACACAGCACAACACATGACATGACATGACAGGACATGACAGGACATGACAATACAAGACAGGACAAGACAAGACAACACAAGACAAGACAAGACAAGAAAAGACAAGACAAGACAAGACAAGACAAGACAAGACAAAACAACACAGCGCAACACATGACATGACATGACAGGACATGACAATACAAGACAGGACAAGACAACACAAGACAAGACAAGGCAAGACGAGACAAGACAAGACAAGATAAGATAAGACATGACAAGACAAAACAAGACAAGACAAAACAACACAACACACGACATGACATGACATGACAGGACATGACAGGACATGACAATACAAGACAGGACAAGACAAGATAAGATAAGACATGACAAGACAAAACAAGACAAGACAAGACAAAACAACACAGCACAACACATGACATGACATGACAGGACATGACAGGACATGACAATACAAGACAGGACAAGACAAGACAACACAAGACAAGACAAGACAAGAAAAGACAAGACAAGACAAGACAAGACAAGACAAGACAAGACAAAACAACACAGCGCAACACATGACATGACATGACAGGACATGACAATACAAGACAGGACAAGACAACACAAGACAAGACAAGGCAAGACGAGACAAGACAAGACAAGATAAGACAAGACAAGACAAGACAAGACAAGACAAGACAAGACAAGACAAGACAAGACAAGACAAGACAAGACAAAACAAGACAAGACAAGACAAGACAAGACGAGACAAGACAAGACAAGACAAGACAAGACAAGACAAGACAAGACAAGAAAAGACAAGACATGACATGACATGACAATACAAGACAGGACAAGACAACACAAGACAAGACAAGACAAGACAAGACAAGACAAGACAAGACAAGACAAGACAAGACAAGACAAGACAAGACAAGACAAGACAAGACAAGACAAGACAAGACAAGACAAGACAAGATAAGACAAGACAAAACAAGACAAGACAAGACAAAACAACACAGCACAACACATGACATGACATGACAGGACATGACAATACAAGACAGGACAAGACAAGACAACACAAGACAAGACAAGACAAAACAAGACAAGACAAAAAAACACAACACACGACATGACATGACATGAAAAGACAAGACAGGACAGGACAAGACAAGACAAGACAAGACAAGACAAGACAAGACAAGAAAAGACAAACCAAGACAAGACAAGACAAAACAAGACAAGACAAAACAAGACAGGACAAGACAAAACAACACAGCACAACACATGACATGACATGACAGGACATGACAATACAAGACAGGACAAGACAAGACAACACAAGACAAGACAAGACAAAACAAGACAAGACAAAACAACACAACACAACACATGACATGACATGACATGACATGACAAGACAAAGCAGGACAAGACAAGAGAAGACAAGACAAGACAATTGTGTTTGATTTTTTTATTTTAAATTAATTAAGAAGACAAAACAAAACAAGACATGACATGACAAGACATGACAAGACAAAACAAGACAAGACAAGACAAGACAAGACAAGAAAAGACAAGACAAGACAAGACAAGACAAGACAAAACAAAACAACACAACACAACACAACACAACACAACACAACACATGACATGACATGACATGACATGACAAGACAAGACAGGAGAGGACAAGACAAGACAAGACAAGACAAGACAAGACAAGAAAAGACAAGACAAGACAAGACAAGACAAGACAAGACAAGACAAGACAAGACAAGACAAGACAAGACAAGACAAAACAAGACAAGACAAGACAAGACAAGACGAGACAAGACAAGACAAGACAAGACAAGACAAGACAAGACAAGACAAGACAAGACAAGAAAAGACAAGACAAGACAAGACAAGACAAGACAAGACAAGACAAGACAAGACAAGACAAGACAAGACAAGACAAGACAAAACAACACAAAACAACACAACACATGACATGACATGACATGACATGACAAGACAAGACAGGACAGGACAAGACAAGACAAGACAAGGCAAGAGAAGACAAAACAAGACAAGACAAAACAACACAACACAACACATGACATGACATGACATGACAAGACAAAACAGGACAAGACAAGAGATGACAAGACAAGACAAGACAAGACACGACAAGACACGACAAGACACGACAAGACACGGCATGACATGACATGACAAGACAACCTAACACAACACATGACATGACATGACATGACAAGACAAGACAGGAAAGGACAAGACAAGACAAGACCAGACGAGACAAGACAAGACAAAACAAGACAAGACAAGACAGGACAAGACAAGACAACACAAGACAAGACAAGACAAGACAAGACATGACAAGACAAGACAAGACAAGACATGACATGACATGACATGACAAGACAAGACAGGACAGGACAGGACAGGACAAGACAAGACAAGGCAAGACAAGACAAAACAAGACAAGACAAAACAACACAACACAACACTACACATGACATGACATGACAAGACAAAACAGGACAAGACAAGAGATGACAAGACAAGACAAGACAATTGTGTTTGATTTTTTTTTTTTAATTAATTAAGAAGACAAAACAACACAACACAACACAACACATGACATGACATGACATGACATGACAAGACAAGACAGGACAGGACAAGACAAGACAAGACCAGACAAGACAAGACAAAACAAGACTAGACAAGACAAGACAAGACAAGACAAGACTAGACAAGACAAGACAAGACAAGACAAGACAAGACAAGACAAGACAAGACAAGACAAGACAAGACAAGACAAGACAAGACAAGACAAGACAAGACAAGACAAGACAAGACAAGACAAGACAAGACAAGACAAGACAAGACAAGACAAGACAAGACAAGACAAGACAAGACAAGACAAGACAAGACAAGACAAGACAAGACAAGACAAGACAAGACAAGACAAGACAAGACAAGACAAGACAAGACAAGACAAGACAAGACAAGACAAGACAAGACAAGACAAGACAAGACAAGACAAGACAAGACAAGACAAGACAAGACAAGACAAGACAAGACAAGACAAGACAAGACAAGACAAGACAAGACAAGACAAGACAAGACAAGACAAGACAAGACAAGACAAGACAAGACAAGACAAGACAAGACAAGACAAGACAAGACAAGACAAGACAAGACAAGACAAGACAAGACAAAACAAGACAAGACAAGACAAGACAAGACAAGACAAGACAAGACAAGACAAGACAAGACAAGACAAGACAAGACAAGACAAGACAAGACAAGACAAGACAAGACAAGACAAGACAAGACAAGACAAGACATGACAAGACAAGACATGACAAGACAAGACAAGACAAGACAAGACAAGACAAGACAAGACAAGACAAGACAAGACAAGACAAGACAAGACAAGACATGACAAGACAAGACAAGACAAGACAAGACAAGACAAGACAAGACAAGACAAGACAAGACAAGACAAGACAAGACAAGACAAGACATGACAAGACAAGACAAAACAAGACAAGACAAGACAATCCAAGACAAGACAAAACAAGACAAGACAAGACAAGACATGACAAGACAAGACAAGACAAGACAAAACAAGACAAGACAAGACAAGACAAGACAAGACAAGACAAGGCAAGGCAAGACAAGACAAGACATGACAAGACAAGACAAGACAAGACAAGACAAGACAAGACAAGACAAGACAAGACAAGACAAGACAAGACAAGACAAGGCAAGACAAGACAAGACAAGGCAAGACAAGACAAGACAAGACAAGACAAGATAAGAGATGACAAGACAAAACAAGGCAAGACAAAACAACACAACATACGACATGACATGACATGACAAGACAAGACAGGACAGGACAAGACAAGACAAGACAAGGCAAGACAAGACAAAACAAGACAAGACAAAACAACACAACACATGACATGACAAGACAAAACAGGACAAGACAAGACAAGAGATGACAAGACAAGACAAGACAAGACAAGACAAGACAAGACAAGACAAGACACGACAAGACACGACATGACATGACATGACAAGACAAGACAAGACAAGACAAGACAAGACAAAACAAGACAAGACAAGACAAAACAACACAGCACAACACATGATATGACATGACAGGACATGACAATACAAGACAGGACAAGACAAGACAACACAAGACAAGACAAGACAAGACAAGACAAGACAAGACAAGACAAGACAAGACAAGACAAGACAAGACAAGACAAGACAAGACAAGACAAGACAAGACAAGACAAGACAAGACATGACATGACAAGACAAGACAGGAAAGGACAAGACAAGACAAGACCAGACAAGACAAGACAAAACAAGACAAGACAAGACAGGACAAGACAAGACAACACAAGACAAGACAAGACAAGACATGACAAGACAAGACAAGACAAGACAAGACATGACATGACATGACAAGACAAGACAGGACAGGACAAGACAAGACAATTGTGTTTGATTTTTTTTTTTAATTAATTAAGAAGACAAAACAAGACAAGACATGACATGACAAGACATGACAAGACAAAACAAGACAAGACAAGACAAGACAAGACAAGACAAGAAAAGACAAGACAAGACAAGACAAAACAACACAACACAACACAACACATGACATGACATGACATGACAAGACAAGACAGGACAGGACAAGACAAGACAGGACAGGACAAGACAAGACAAGACCAGACAAGACAAAACAAGACAAGACAAGACAAGACAAGACAAGACAAGACAAGCCAAGACAAGACAAGACAAGACAAGACAAGACAAGACAAGACAAGACAAGACAAGACATGACAAGACAAGACAAGACAAGACAAGACAAGACAAAACAAGACAAGACAAGACAAAACAACACAGCACAACACATGACATGACATGACAGGACATGACAATACAAGACAGGACAAGACAAGACAACACAAGACAAGACAAGACAAGACAAGACAAGACAAGACAAGACAAGACAAGACAAGACAAGACAAGACAAGACAAGACAAGACAAAACAAGACAAGACAAAACAAGACAAGACATGACATGACAAGACATGACAAGACAAAACAAGACAAGACAAGACAAGACAAGACAAGAAAAGACAAGACAAGACAAGACAAGAAAAGACAAGACAAGACAAGACAAAACAACACAACACAACACAACACATGACATGACATGACATGACATGACAAGACAAGACAGGACAGGACAAGACAAGACAAGACCAGACAAGACAAGACAAAACAAGACTAGACAAGACAAGACAAGACAAGACTAGACAAGACAAGACAAGACAAGACAAGACAAGACAAGACAAGACAAGACAAGACAAGACAAGACAAGACAAGACAAGACAAGACAAGACAAGACAAGACAAGACAAGACAAGACAAGACAAGACAAGACAAGACAAGGCAAGAGAAGACAAAACAAGACAAGACAAAACAACACAACACAACACATGACATGACATGACATGACAAGACAAAACAGGACAAGACAAGACAAGACAAGACAAGACAAGACAAGACAAGACAAGACAAGACAAGACAAGACAAGACAAGACAAGACAAGGCAAGGCAAGACAAGACAAGACATGACAAGACAAGACAAGACAAGACAAGACAAGACAAGACAAGACAAGACAAGACAAGACAAGACAAGACAAGACAAGGCAAGACAAGACAAGACAAGGCAAGACAAGACAAGACAAGACAAGACAAGACAAGACAAGACAAGACAAGATAAGAGATGACAAGACAAAACAAGGCAAGACAAAACAACACAACATACGACATGACATGACATGACAAGACAAGACAGGACAGGACAAGACAAGACAAGACAAGGCAAGACAAGACAAAACAAGACAAGACAAAACAACACAACACATGACATGACAAGACAAAACAGGACAAGACAAGACAAGAGATGACAAGACAAGACAAGACAAGACAAGACAAGACAAGACAAGACAAGACAAGACACGACAAGACACGACATGACAAGACAAGACAAGACAAGACAAGATAAGAGATGACAAGACAAAACAAGGCAAGACAAAACAACACAACATACGACATGACATGACATGACAAGACAAGACAGGACAGGACAAGACAAGACAAGACAAGGCAAGACAAGACAAAACAAGACAAGACAAAACAACACAACACATGACATGACAAGACAAAACAGGACAAGACAAGACAAGAGATGACAAGACAAGACAAGACAAGACAAGACAAGACAAGACAAGACAAGACACGACAAGACACGACATGACATGACATGACAAGACAAGACAAGACAAGACAAGACAAGACAAGACAAGACAAGACAAGACAAGACAAGACAAGAAAAGACAAGACAAGACAAGACAAGAAAAGACAAGACAAGACAAGGCAAAACAACACAACACAACACAACACATGACATGACATGACATGACATGACAAGACAAGACAGGACAGGACAAGACAAGACAAGACCAGACAAGACAAGACAAAACAAGACAAGACAAGACAAGACAAGACAAGACAAGAAAAGACAAGACAAGACAAGACAAAACAACACAACACAACACAACACATGACATGACATGACATGACAAGACAAGACAGGACAGGACAAGACAAGACAGGACAGGACAAGACAAGACAAGACCAGACAAGACAAAACAAGACAAGACAAGACAAGACAAGACAAGACAAGACAAGCCAAGACAAGACAAGACAAGACAAGACAAGACAAGACAAGACAAGACAAGACAAGACATGACAAGACAAGACAAGACAAGACAAGACAAGACAAAACAAGACAAGACAAGACAAAACAACACAGCACAACACATGACATGACATGACAGGACATGACAATACAAGACAGGACAAGACAAGACAACACAAGACAAGACAAGACAAGACAAGACAAGACAAGACAAGACAAGACAAGACAAGACAAGACAAGACAAGACAAGACAAGACAAGACAAAACAAGACAAGACAAAACAAGACAAGACATGACATGACAAGACATGACAAGACAAAACAAGACAAGACAAGACAAGACAAGACAAGAAAAGACAAGACAAGACAAGACAAGAAAAGACAAGACAAGACAAGACAAAACAACACAACACAACACAACACATGACATGACATGACATGACATGACAAGACAAGACAGGACAGGACAAGACAAGACAAGACCAGACAAGACAAGACAAAACAAGACTAGACAAGACAAGACAAGACAAGACTAGACAAGACAAGACAAGACAAGACAAGACAAGACAAGACAAGACAAGACAAGACAAGACAAGACAAGACAAGACAAGACAAGACAAGACAAGACAAGACAAGACAAGACAAGACAAGACAAGGCAAGAGAAGACAAAACAAGACAAGACAAAACAACACAACACAACACATGACATGACATGACATGACAAGACAAAACAGGACAAGACAAGAGATGACAAGACAAGACAAGACAAGACAAGACAAGACAAGACAAGACAAGACAAGACACGACAAGACACGACAAGACACGGCATGACATGACATGACAAGACAAGACAAGACAACCTAACACAACACATGACATGACATGACATGACAAGACAAGACAGGAAAGGACAAGACAAGACAAGACCAGACGAGACAAGACAAGACAAAACAAGACAAGACAAGACAGGACAAGACAAGACAAGACAAGACAAGACAAGACAAGACAAGACATGACAAGACAAGACAAGACAAGACATGACATGACATGACATGACAAGACAAGACAGGACAGGACAGGACAGGACAAGACAAGACAAGGCAAGACAAGACAAAACAAGACAAGACAAAACAACACAACACAACACATGACATGACATGACATGACAAGACAAAACAGGACAAGACAAGAGATGACAAGACAAGACAAGACAATTGTGTTTGATTTTTTTTTTTTAATTAATTAAGAAGACAAAACAAGACAAGACATGACATGACAAGACATGACAAGACAAAACAAGACAAGACAAGACAAGACAAGACAAGAAAAGACAAGACAAGACAAGACAAGAAAAGACAAGACAAGACAAGACAAGACAAAACAACACAACACAACACAACACATGACATGACATGACATGACATGACATGACAAGACAAGACAGGACAGGACAAGACAAGACAAGACAAGACCAGACAAGACAAGACAAAACAAGACTAGACAAGACAAGACAAGACAAGACTAGACAAGACAAGACAAGACAAGACAAGACAAGACAAGACAAGACAAGACAAAACAACACAGCACAACACATGACATGACATGACAGGACATGACAGGACATGACAATACAAGACAGGACAAGACAAGACAACACAAGACAAGACAAGACAAGAAAAGACAAGACAAGACAAGACAAGACAAGACAAGACAAAACAACACAGCGCAACACATGACATGACATGACAGGACATGACAATACAAGACAGGACAAGACAACACAAGACAAGACAAGGCAAGACGAGACAAGACAAGACAAGATAAGATAAGACATGACAAGACAAAACAACACAACACACGACATGACATGACATGACAGGACATGACAGGACATGACAATACAAGACAGGACAAGACAAGATAAGATAAGACATGACAAGACAAAACAAGACAAGACAAGACAAAACAACACAGCACAACACATGACATGACATGACAGGACATGACAGGACATGACAGGACATGACAATACAAGACAGGACAAGACAAGACAACACAAGACAAGACAAGACAAGAAAAGACAAGACAAGACAAGACAAGACAAGACAAGACAAGACAAGACAAGACAAGACAAGACAAGACAAAACAAGACAAGACAAGACAAGACAAGACGAGACAAGACAAGACAAGACAAGACAAGACAAGACAAGACAAGACAAGAAAAGACAAGACAAGACAAGACAAGACAAGACAAGACAAGAAAAGACAAGACAAGACAAGACAAGACAAGACAAGACATGACAAGACAAGACAAGACAAGACAAGACAAGACAAAACAAGACAAGACAAGACAAAACAACACAGCACAACACATGACAAGACAAGACAAGAAAAGACAAGACAAGACAAGACAAGACAAGACAAGACAAGACAAGACAAGACAAGACAAGACAAGACAAGACAAGACAAAACAAGACAAGACAAGACAAGACGAGACAAGACAAGACAAGACAAGACAAGACAAGACAAGACAAGACAAGACAAGAAAAGACAAGACAAGACAAGACAAGACAAGACAAGACAAGACAAGACAAAACAAGACAAGACAAGACAAGACAAGACGAGACAAGACAAGACAAGACAAGACAAGACAAGACAAGACAAGACAAGACAAGACAAGACAAGAAAAGACAAGACAAGACAAGACAAGACAAGACAAGACAAGAAAAGACAAGACAAGACAAGACAAAACAACACAACACAACACAACACATGACATGACATGACATGACAAGACAAGACAGGACAGGACAAGACAAGACAAGACCAGACAAGACAAAACAAGACAAGACAAGACAAGACAAGACAAGACAAGACAAGACAAGACAAGCCAAGACAAGACAAGACAAGACAAGACAAGACAAGACAAGACAAGACATGACAAGACAAGACAAGACAAGACAAGACAAGACAAAACAAGACAAAACAAGACAAAACAACACAGCACAACACATGACATGACATGACAGGACATGACAATACAAGACAAGACAAGACAAGACAAGACAAGACAAGACAAGACAAGACAAGACAAGACATGACAAGACAAGACAAGACAAGACAAGACAAGACAAAACAAGACAAGACAAGACAAAACAACACAGCACAACACATGACATGACATGACAGGACATGACAATACAAGACAGGACAAGACAAGACAACACAAGACAAGACAAGACAAGACAAGACAAGACAAGACAAGACAAGACAAGACAAGACAAGACAAGACAAGAAAAGACAAGACAAGACAAGACAAGACAAGACAAGACAAGACAAGACAAGACAAGACAAGACAAGACAAGACAAGACAAGACAAAACAAGACAAGACAAGACAAGACAAGACGAGACAAGACAAGACAAGACAAGACAAGACAAGACAAGACAAGAAAAGACAAGACATGACATGACATGACAATACAAGACAGGACAAGACAAGACAACACAAGACAAGACAAGACAAGACAAGACAAGACAAGACAAGACAAGACAAGACAAGACAAGACAAGACAAGCCAAGACAAGACAAGACAAGACAAGACAAAACAAGACAAGACAAGACAAAACAACACAGCACAACACAGCACAACACATGACATGACATGACAGGACATGACAATACAAGAGAGGACAAGACAAGACAACACAAGACAAGACAAGACAAAACAAGACAAGACAAAAAAACACAACACACGACATGACATGACATGAAAAGACAAGACAGGACAGGACAAGACAAGACAAGACAAGACAAGACAAGACAAGACAAGAAAAGACAAACCAAGACAAGACAAGACAAAACAAGACAAGACAAAACAAGACAAGACAAGACAAAACAACACAGCACAACACATGACATGACATGACAGGACATGACAATACAAGACAGGACAAGACAAGACAACACAAGACAAGACAAGACAAAACAAGACAAGACAAAACAACGCAACACATGACATGACATGACAGGACATGACAATACAAGACAAGACAAGACAAGACAAGACAAGACAAGACAAGACAAGACAAGACAAGACAAGACAAGACAAGACAAGACAAGACAAGACAAGACAAGACAAGACAAGACAAGACAAGACAAGACAAGACAAGACAAGACAAGACAAGACAAGACAAGACAAGACAAGACAAGACAAGACAAGACAAGACAAGACAAGACAAGACAAGACAAGACAAGACAAGACAAGACAAGACAAGACAAGACAAGACAAGACAAGACAAGACAAGACAAAACAAGACAAGACAAAACAACACAACACAACACATGACATGACATGACATGACAAGACAAAGCAGGACAAGACAAGAGAAGACAAGACAAGACAATTGTGTTTGATTTTTTTAATTTAAATTAATTAAGAAGACAAAACAAAACAAGACATGACATGACAAGACATGACAAGACAAAACAAGACAAGACAAGACAAGACAAGACAAGAAAAGACAAGACAAGACAAGACAAGACAAGACAAGACAAAACAACACAACACAACACAACACAACACATGACATGACATGACATGACATGACAAGACAAGACAGGAGAGGACAAGACAAGACAAGACAAGACAAGACAAGAAAAGACAAGACAAGACAAGACAAGACAAGACAAGACAAGACAAGACAAGACAAGACAAGACAAGACAAGACAAGACAAGACAAGACAAGACAAGACAAAACAAGACAAGACAAGACAAGACAAGACGAGACAAGACAAGACAAGACAAGACAAGACAAGACAAGACAAGACAAGACAAGACAAGAAAAGACAAGACAAGACAAGACAAGACAAGACAAGACAAGACAAGACAAGACAAGACAAAACAACACAAAACAACACAACACATGACATGACATGACATGACAAGACAAGACAGGACAGGACAAGACAAGACAAGACAAGACAAGGCAAGAGAAGACAAAACAAGACAAGACAAAGCAACACAACACAACACATGACATGACATGACAAGACAAAACAGGACAAGACAAGAGATGACAAGACAAGACAAGACAAGACAAGACACGACAAGACACGACAAGACACGGCATGACATGACATGACAAGACAAGACAAGACAACCTAACACAACACATGACATGACATGACATGACAAGACAAGACAGGAAAGGACAAGACAAGACAAGACCAGACGAGACAAGACAAGACAAGACAAGACATGACAAGACAAGACAAGACAAGACAAGACATGACATGACATGACATGACAAGACAAGACAGGACAGGACAGGACAGGACAAGACAAGACAAGGCAAGACAAGACAAAACAAGACAAGACAAGACAAAACAACACAACACAACACAACACATGACATGACATGACAAGACAAAACAGGACAAGACAAGAGATGACAAGACAAGACAAGACAATTGTGTTTGATTTTTTTTTTTTAATTAATTAAGAAGACAAAACAAGACAAGACATGACATGACAAGACATGACAAGACAAAACAAGACAAGACAAGACAAGACAAGACAAGACAAGACAAGAAAAGACAAGACAAGACAAGACAAGAAAAGACAAGACAAGACAAGACAAAACAACACAACACAACACAACACATGACATGACATGACATGACATGACAAGACAAGACAGGACAGGACAAGACAAGACAAGACCAGACAAGACAAGACAAAACAAGACTAGACAAGACAAGACAAGACAAGACAAGACAAGACAAGACAAGACAAGACAAGACAAGACAAGACAAGACAAGACAAGACAAGACAAGACAAGACAAGACAAGACAAGACAAGACAAGACAAGGCAAGACAAGACAAGACAAGACAAGACAAGACAAGACAAGACAAGGCAAGAGAAGACAAAACAAGACAAGACAAAACAACACAACACAACACATGACATGACATGACATGACAAGACAAAACAGGACAAGACAAGAGATGACAAGACAAGACAAGACAAGACAAGACAAGACAAGACAAGACAAGACAAGACAAGACAAGACAAGACAAGACAAGACAAGACAAGACACGACAAGACACGACAAGACACGGCATGACATGACATGACAAGACATGACAAGACAAAACAAGACAAGACAAGACAAGACAAGACAAGAAAAGACAAGACAAGACAAGACAAGAAAAGACAAGACAAGACAAGACAAAACAACACAACACAACACAACACATGACATGACATGACATGACATGACAAGACAAGACAGGACAGGACAAGACAAGACAAGACCAGACAAGACAAGACAAAACAAGACTAGACAAGACAAGACAAGACAAGACTAGACAAGACAAGACAAGACAAGACAAGACAAGACAAGACAAAACAACACAGCACAACACATGACATGACATGACAGGACATGACAGGACATGACAATACAAGACAGGACAAGACAAGACAACACAAGACAAGACAAAACAAGAAAAGACAAGACAAGACAAGACAAGACAAGACAAGACAAAACAACACAGCGCAACACATGACATGACATGACAGGACATGACAATACAAGACAGGACAAGACAAGACAACACAAGACAAGACAAGGCAAGACGAGACAAGACAAGACAAGATAAGATAAGACATGACAAGACAAGACAAGACAAGACAAAACAACACAACACACGACATGACATGACATGACATAACAAGACAAGACAGGACAGGACAAGACAAGACAAGACAAGACAAGACAAGACAAGACAAGACAAAACAAGACAAGAAAAGACAAACCAAGACAAGACAAGACAAGAGAAGACAAGACAAGACAAGACAAGACAAGACAAGACAAGACAGGACAGGACAAGACAAGACAAGACAAGACAAGACAAGAAAAGACAAGACAAGACAAGACAAGACAAGACAAGACAAGACAAGAAAAGACAAGACAAGACAAGACAAGAAAAGACAAGACAAGACAAGACAAAACAAAACAACACAGCGCAACACATGACATGACATGACAGGACATGACAATACAAGACAGGACAAGACAAGACAACACAAGACAAGACAAGGCAAGACGAGACAAGACAAGACAAGATAAGATAAGACATGACAAGACAAGACAAGACAAGACAAAACAACACAACACACGACATGACATGACATGACATAACAAGACAAGACAGGATAGGACAAGACAAGACAAGACAAGACAAGACAAGACAAGACAAGACAAAACAAGACAAGAAAAGACAAACCAAGACAAGACAAGACAAGAGAAGACAAGACAAGACAAGACAAGACAAGACAAGACAAGACAGGACAGGACAAGACAAGACAAGACAAGACAAGACAAGACAAGAAAAGACAAGACAAGACAAGACAAGACAAGACAAAACAATACAACACATGACATGACATGACATGACAAGACAAGACAGAACAGGACAAGACAAGACAAGACAAGACAAGACAAGACAAGGCAAGATATGACAAGACAAGACAAGACAAGACAAGACAAGACAAGACAAGACAAGACAAGACAAGACAAGACAAGACAAGACAAGACAAGACAAGACAAGACAAGACAAGACAAGACAAGACAAGACAAGACAAGACAAGACAAGACAAGACAAAGCAATACAACACATGACATGACATGACATTACAAGACAAGACAGAACAGGACAAGACAAGACAAGACAAGACAAGACAAGACAAGACAAGACAAGACAAGGCAAGATATGACAAGACAAGACAAGACAAGACAAGACAAGACAAGACAAGACAAGACAAGACAAGACAAGACAAGACAAGACAAGACAAGACAAGACAAGACAAGACAAGACAAGACAAGACAAGACAAGACAAGACAAGACAAGACAAGACAAGACAAGACAAGACAAGACAAGACAAGACAAGACAAGACAAGACAAGAAAAGACAAGACAAGACAAGACAAGACAAGACAAAACAATACAACACATGACATGACATGACATGACAAGACAAGACAGAACAGGACAAGACAAGACAAGACAAGACAAGACAAGGCAAGATATGACAAGACAAGACAAGACAAGACAAGACAAGACAAGACAAGACAAGACAAGACAAGACAAGACAAGACAAGACAAGACAAGACAAGACAAGACAAGACAAGACAAGACAAGACAAGACAAGACAAGACAAGACAAGACAAGACAAGACAAGACAAGACAAGACAAGACAAGACAAGACAAGACAAGACAAGACAAGACAAGACAAGACAAGACAAGACAAGACAAGACAAGACAAGACAAGACAAGACAAGACAAGACAAGACAAAACAAGACAAGACAAAACAACACAACACAACACATGACATGACATGACATGACAAGACAAAGCAGGACAAGACAAGAGAAGACAAGACAAGACAATTGTGTTTGATTTTTTTATTTTAAATTAATTAAGAAGACAAAACAAAACAAGACATGACATGACAATACATGACAAGACAAAACAAGACAAGACAAGACAAGACAAGACAAGAAAAGACAAGACAAGACAAGACAAGACAAGACAAGACAAAACAACACAACACAACACAACACAACACATGACATGACATGACATGACATGACAAGACAAGACAGGAGAGGACAAGACAAGACAAGACAAGACAAGACAAGACAAGAAAAGACAAGACAAGACAAGACAAGACAAGACAAGACAAGACAAGACAAGACAAGACAAGACAAGACAAGACAAGACAAGACAAGACAAAACAAGACAAGACAAGACAAGACAAGACGAGACAAGACAAGACAAGACAAGACAAGACAAGACAAGACAAGACAAGACAAGACAAGAAAAGACAAGACAAGACAAGACAAGACAAGACAAGACAAGACAAGACAAGACAAGACAAGACAAAACAACACAAAACAACACAACACATGACATGACATGACATGACAAGACAAGACAGGACAGGACAAGACAAGACAAGACAAGGCAAGAGAAGACAAAACAAGACAAGACAAAACAACACAACACAACACATGACATGACATGACATGACAAGACAAAACAGGACAAGACAAGAGATGACAAGACAAGACAAGACAAGACAAGACACGACAAGACACGACAAGACACGGCATGACATGACATGACAAGACAAGACAAGACAACCTAACACAACACATGACATGACATGACATGACAAGACAAGACAGGAAAGGACAAGACAAGACAAGACCAGACGAGACAAGACAAGACAAAACAAGACAAGACAAGACAGGACAAGACAAGACAACACAAGACAAGACAAGACAAGACAAGACAAGACATGACAAGACAAGACAAGACAAGACAAGACATGACATGACATGACATGACAAGACAAGACAGGACAGGACAGGACAGGACAAGACAAGACAAGGCAAGACAAGACAAAACAAGACAAGACAAGACAAAACAACACAACACAACACAACACATGACATGACATGACAAGACAAAACAGGACAAGACAAGAGATGACAAGACAAGACAAGACAATTGTGTTTGATTTTTTTTTTTTAATTAATTAAGAAGACAAAACAAGACAAGACATGACATGACAAGACATGACAAGACAAAACAAGACAAGACAAGACAAGACAAGACAAGACAAGACAAGAAAAGACAAGACAAGACAAGACAAGAAAAGACAAGACAAGACAAGACAAAACAACACAACACAACACAACACATGACATGACATGACATGACATGACAAGACAAGACAGGACAGGACAAGACAAGACAAGACCAGACAAGACAAGACAAAACAAGACTAGACAAGACAAGACAAGACAAGACAAGACAAGACAAGACAAGACAAGACAAGACAAGACAAGACAAGACAAGACAAGACAAGACAAGACAAGACAAGACAAGACAAGACAAGACAAGACAAGGCAAGACAAGACAAGACAAGACAAGACAAGACAAGACAAGACAAGACAAGGCAAGAGAAGACAAAACAAGACAAGACAAAACAACACAACACAACACATGACATGACATGACATGACAAGACAAAACAGGACAAGACAAGAGATGACAAGACAAGACAAGACAAGACAAGACAAGACAAGACAAGACAAGACAAGACAAGACAAGACAAGACAAGACAAGACAAGACAAGACACGGCATGACATGACATGACAAGACATGACAAGACAAAACAAGACAACACAAGACAAGACAAGACAAGAAAAGACAAGACAAGACAAGACAAGAAAAGACAAGACAAGACAAGACAAAACAACACAACACAACACAACACATGACATGACATGACATGACATGACAAGACAAGACAGGACAGGACAAGACAAGACAAGACCAGACAAGACAAGACAAAACAAGACTAGACAAGACAAGACAAGACAAGACTAGACAAGACAAGACAAGACAAGACAAGACAAGACAAGACAAGACAAAACAACACAGCACAACACATGACATGACATGACAGGACATGACAGGACATGACAATACAAGACAGGACAAGACAAGACAACACAAGACAAGACAAAACAAGAAAAGACAAGACAAGACAAGACAAGACAAGACAAGACAAAACAACACAGCGCAACACATGACATGACATGACAGGACATGACAAGGCAAGAGAAGACAAAACAAGACAAGACAAAACAACACAACACAACACATGACATGACATGACATGACAAGACAAAACAGGACAAGACAAGAGATGACAAGACAAGACAAGACAAGACAAGACAAGACAAGACAAGACAAGACAAGACAAGACACGACAAGACACGACAAGACACGGCATGACATGACATGACAAGACATGACAAGACAAAACAAGACAAGACAAGACAAGACAAGACAAGAAAAGACAAGACAAGACAAGACAAGAAAAGACAAGACAAGACAAGACAAAACAACACAACACAACACAACACATGACATGACATGACATGACATGACAAGACAAGACAGGACAGGACAAGACAAGACAAGACCAGACAAGACAAGACAAAACAAGACTAGACAAGACAAGACAAGACAAGACTAGACAAGACAAGACAAGACAAGACAAGACAAGACAAGACAAGACAAAACAACACAGCACAACACATGACATGACATGACAGGACATGACAGGACATGACAATACAAGACAGGACAAGACAAGACAACACAAGACAAGACAAAACAAGAAAAGACAAGACAAGACAAGACAAGACAAGACAAGACAAAACAACACAGCGCAACACATGACATGACATGACAGGACATGACAATACAAGACAGGACAAGACAAGACAACACAAGACAAGACAAGGCAAGACGAGACAAGACAAGACAAGATAAGATAAGACATGACAAGACAAGACAAGACAAGACAAAACAACACAACACACGACATGACATGACATGACATAACAAGACAAGACAGGACAGGACAAGACAAGACAAGACAAGACAAGACAAGACAAGACAAGACAAAACAAGACAAGAAAAGACAAACCAAGACAAGACAAGACAAGAGAAGACAAGACAAGACAAGACAAGACAAGACAAGACAAGACAGGACAGGACAAGACAAGACAAGACAAGACAAGACAAGACAAGAAAAGACAAGACAAGACAAGACAAGACAAGACAAAACAATACAACACAAGACAAGACAAGACAAGACAAGACAAGAAAAGAAAAGACAAGACAAGACAAGGCAAGACAAGACAAGACAAGACAAGACAAGACAAGACAAGACAAGACAAGACAAGACAAGACAAGACAAGACAAGACAAGACAAGACAAGACAAGACAAGACAAGACAAGACAAGACAAGACAAGACAAGACAAGACAAGACAAGACAAGACAAGACAAGACAAGACAAGACAAGACAAGACAAGACAAGACAAGACAAGACAAGAAAAGACAAGACAAGACAAGACAAGACAAGACAAGACAAGACAAGACAAGACAAAACAAGACAAAGCAATACAACACATGACATGACATGACATTACAAGACAAAACAGGACAAGACAAGAGATGACAAGACAAGACAAGACAAGACAAGACAAGACAAGACAAGACAAGACAAGACAAGACAAGACAAGACAAGACAAGACAAGACACGACAAGACACGACAAGACACGGCATGACATGACATGACAAGACAAGACAAGACAACCTAACACAACACATGACATGACATGACATGACAAGACAAGACAGGAAAGGACAAGACAAGACAAGACCAGACGGGACAAGACAAGACAAAACAAGACAAGACAAGACAGGACAAGACAAGACAACACAAGACAAGACAAGACAAGACAAGACATGACAAGACAAGACAAGACAAGACATGACATGACATGACATGACAAGACAAGACAGGACAGGACAGGACAGGACAAGACAAGACAAGGCAAGACAAGACAAAACAAGACAAGACAAAACAACACAACACAACACATGACATGACATGACATGACAAGACAAAACAGGACAAGACAAGAGATGACAAGACAAGACAAGACAATTGTGTTTGATTTTTTTTTTTAATTAATTAAGAAGACAAAACAAGACAAGACAGGACAAGACAAGACAACACAAGACAAGACAAGACAAGACAAGACATGACAAGACAAGACAAGACAAGACATGACATGACATGACATGACAAGACAAGACAGGACAGGACAGGACAGGACAAGACAAGACAAGGCAAGACAAGACAAAACAAGACAAGACAAAACAACACAACACAACACATGACATGACATGACATGACAAGACAAAACAGGACAAGACAAGAGATGACAAGACAAGACAAGACAATTGTGTTTGATTTTTTTTTTTAATTAATTAAGAAGACAAAACAAGACAAGACATGACATGACAAGACATGACAAGACAAAACAAGACAAGACAAGACAAGACAAGACAAGAAAAGACAAGACAAGACAAGACAAGAAAAGACAAGACAAGACAAGACAAGACAAAACAACACAACACAACACAACACAACACATGACATGACATGACATGACATGACAAGACAAGACAGGACAGGACAAGACAAGACAAGACCAGACAAGACAAGACAAAACAAGACTAGACAAGACAAGACAAGACAAGACTAGACAAGACAAGACAAGACAAGACAAGACAAGACAAGACAAGACAAGACAAGACAAGACAAGACAAAACAACACAGCACAACACATGACATGACATGACAGGACATGACAGGACATGACAATACAAGACAGGACAAGACAAGACAACACAAGACAAGACAAGACAAGAAAAGACAAGACAAGACAAGACAAGACAAGACAAGACAAGACAAAACAACACAGCGCAACACATGACATGACATGACAGGACATGACAATACAAGACAGGACAAGACAAGACAACACAAGACAAGACAAGGCAAGACGAGACAAGACAAGACAAGATAAGATAAGACATGACAAAACAAGACAAGACAAAACAACACAACACACGACATGACATGACATGACATAACAAGACAAGACAGGACAGGACAAGACAAGACAAGACAAGACAAGACAAGACAAGACAAGACAAAACAAGACAAGAAAAGACAAACCAAGACAAGACAAGACAAGAGAAGACAAGACAAGACAAGACAAGACAAGAAAAGACAAGACAAGACAAGACAAGACAAGACAAGACAAGAGAAGACAAGACAAGACAAGACAGGACAGGACAAGACAAGACAAGACAAGACAAGACAAGACAAGACAAGACAAGACAAGACAAAACAACACAACACAACACATGACATGACAAGACAAGACAAGACAAGACAAGACAAGACAAGACAAGACAAGACAAGACAAGACAAGACAAGACAAGACAAGACAAGACAAGACAAGACAAGGCAAGACAAGACAAGACAAGACAAGACAAGACAAGACAAGACAAGACAAGACAAGACAAGACAAGACAAGACAAGACAAGACAAGACAAGACAAGAAAAGACAAGACAAGACAAGACAAGACAAGACAAGACAAGACAAGACAAGACAAGACAAGACAAGACAAGACAAGACAAGACAAGACAAGACAAGACAAGACAAGACAAGACAAGACAAGACAAGACAAGACAAGACAAGACAAGACAAGACAAGACAAGACAAGACAAGACAAGACAAGACAAGACAAGACAAGACAAGACAAGAAAAGACAAGACAAGACAAGACAAGACAAGACAAAACAATACAACACATGACATGACATGACATGACAAGACAAGACAGAACAGGACAAGACAAGACAAGACAAGACAAGACAAGGCAAGATATGACAAGACAAGACAAGACAAGACAAGACAAGACAAGACAAGACAAGACAAGACAAGACAAGACAAGACAAGACAAGACAAGACAAGACAAGACAAGACAAGACAAGACAAGACAAGACAAGACAAGACAAGACAAGACAAGACAAGACAAGACAAGACAAGACAAGACAAGACAAGACAAGACAAGACAAGACAAGACAAGACAAGACAAGACAAGACAAGACAAGACAAGACAAGACAAGACAAGACAAGACAAGACAAGACAAGACAAGACAAGACAAGACAAGACAAGACAAGACAAGACAAAACAAGACAAGACAAGACAAGACAAGACAAAACAAGACAAGACAAGACAAGACAATCCAACACCTGACATGACATGACAAGACAAGACAAGACAAGACAGGACAGGACAGGACAGGACAAGACAAGACAAGGCAAGACAAGACAAAACAAGACAAGACAAAACAACACAACACAACACATGACATGACATGACAAGACAAAACAGGACAAGACAAGAGATGACAAGACAAGACAAGACAATTGTGTTTGATTTTTTTTTTAAATTAATTAAGAAGACAAAACAAGACAAGACATGACATGACAAGACATGACAAGACAAAACAAGACAAGACAAGACAAGACAAGACAAGAAAAGACAAGACAAGACAAGACAAAACAACACAACACAACACATGACATGACATGACATGACAAGACAAGACAGGACAGGACAGGACAGGACAAGACAAGACAAGACCAGACAAGACAAGACAAAACAAGACAAGACAAGACAAGACAAGACAAGACAAAACAAGACAAGACAAGACAAGACAAGACAAGACAAGACAAGACAAGACAAAACAAAACAAGACAAGACAAGACAAGACAAGACAAGACAAGACAATACAAGACAAGACAAGACAAGACAAGACAAGACAAGACAAGACAAGACAAGACAAAACAAGACAAGACAAGACAACACAACACAGCAAAACACATGACATGGCATGACAGGACATGACAATACAAGACAGGACAAGACAAGACAAGACAACACAAGACAAGACAAGACAAGACAAGACAACACAAGACAAGACAAGACAAGACAACACAAGACAAGACAAGACAAGACAAGACAAGACAAGACAAGACAAGACAAGACAAGACAAGACAAGACAAGACAAGACAAGACAAGACAAGACAAGACAAGACAATACAAGACAAGACAAGACAAGACAAGACAATACAAGACAAGACAAGACAAGACAAGACAAGACAAGACAAGACAAGACAAGACAAGACAAGACAAGACAAGACAAGACAAGACAAGACAAGACAAGACAAGACAAGACAAGACAAGACAAGACAAGACAAGACAAGACAAGACAAGACAAGACAAGACAAGACAAGACAAGACAAGACAAGACAAGACAAGACAAGACAAGACAAGACAAGACAAGACAAGACAAGACAAGACAAGACAAGACAAGACAAGACAAGACAAGACAAGACAAGACAAGACAAGACAAGACAAGACAAAACAAGACAAGACAAGACAAGACAAGACAAAACAATACAACACATGACATGACATGACATTACAAGACAAGACAGAACAGGACAAGACAAGACAAGACAAGACAAGACAAGACAAGACAAGACAAGACAAGACCAGACAAGACGCGACATGACATGACATGACAAGACAAGACAAGACAACACAACACAACACATGACATGACATGAGAGGACATGACAAGACAGGACAAGACAAGACAAGACAAGACAAGACAAAACAAGACAAGACCAGACAAAACAACACAACACAACACATGACATGACATGACATGACAAGACAAAACAGGACAAGACAAGAGAAAACAAGACAAGACAATTGTGTTTGATTTTTTTTTTTTAATTAATTAAGAAGACAAAACAAGACAGGACATGACATGACAAGACATGACAAGACATGACAAGACAAAACAAGACAAGACAAGACAAGACAACACAACACAACACATGACATGACATGACATGACATGACAAGACAAGACAGGAAAGGACAAGACAAGACAAGACAAGACAAGACAAGACAAAACAAGACAAGAAAAGACAAGACAAGACAAGACAAGAAAAGAAATGACGAGACAAGACAAGACAAAACAACACAACACAACACAACACAACACAACACAACACAACACAACACATGACATGACATGACATGACAAGACAAGACAGGACAGGACAAGACAAGACAAGACAAGGCAAGACAAAACAAAACAAGACAAGACAAAGCAACACAACACAACACATGACATGACATGACATGACAAGACAAAACAGGACAAGACAAGAGATGACAAGACAAGACAAGACAAGAAAAGACAAGACAAGACAAGACAAGACAAGAAAAGAAAAGACAAGACAAGACAAGACAAGACAAAACAACACAACACAACACAACACAACACATGACATGATATGACATGACAAGACAAGACAGGACAGGACAAGACAAGACAAGACAAGGCAAGACAAAACAAAACAAGACAAAACAACACAACACAACACAACACATGACATGACATGACATGACAAGACAAAACAGGACAAGACAAGAGATGACAAGACAAGACAAGACAAGACAACACAACACAACACAACACATGACATGACATGACAAGACAAGACAAGACAAGACAAGACAAGACAAGACAACACAACACAACACATGACATGACATGACATGACATGACAAGACAAGACAAGACAGGAAAGGACAAGACAAGACAAGACCAGACAAGACAAGACAAAACAAGACAAGACAAGACAGGACAGGACAAGACAAGACATGACATGACATGACATGACAAGACAAGACAGGACAGGACAGGACAGGACAAGACAAGACAAGACAAGACAAGAAAAGACAAGACAAGACAAGACAAGACAAGAAAAGAAAAGACAAGACAAGACAAAACAATCCAACACCTGACATGACATGACATGACAAGACAAGACAGAACAGGACAAGACAAGACAAGACAAGACAAGACAAGACAAGACAAGACAAGACAAGACAAGACAAGACAAGACAAGACAAGAAAAGACAAGACAAGACAAGACAAGACAAGACAAGACAAGACAAAACAAGACAAGACAAGACAAGACAAGACAAAACAATACAACACATGACATGACATGACATTACAAGACAAGACAGAACAGGACAAGACAAGACAAGACAAGACAAGACAAGACAAGACAAGACAAGACAAGACCAGACAAGACGCGACATGACATGACATGACAAGACAAGACAAGACAACACAACACAACACATGACATGACATGAGAGGACATGACAAGACAGGACAAGACAAGACAAGACAAGACAAGACAAGACAAGACAAGACAAAACAAGACAAGACCAGACAAAACAACACAACACAACACATGACATGACATGACATGACAAGACAAAACAGGACAAGACAAGAGAAAACAAGACAAGACAATTGTGTTTGATTTTTTTTTTTTTAATTAATTAAGAAGACAAAACAAGACAGGACATGACATGACAAGACATGACAAGACAAAACAAGACAAGACAAGACAAGACAAGACAAGAAAAGACAAGACAAGACAAGACAAGACAAGACAAAACAACACAACACAACACAACACAACACATGACATGACATGACATGACATGACAAGACAAGACAGGAAAGGACAAGACAAGACAAGACAAGACAAGACAAGACAAAACAAGACAAGAAAAGACAAGACAAGACAAGACAAGAAAAGAAATGACGAGACAAGACGAGACAAAACAACACAACACAACACAACACAACACAACACAACACAACACAACACAACACAACACATGACATGACATGACATGACAAGACAAGACAGGACAGGACAAGACAAGACAAGACAAGGCAAGACAAAACAAAACAAGACAAGACAAAGCAACACAACACAACACATGACATGACATGACATGACAAGACAAAACAGGACAAGACAAGAGATGACAAGACAAGACAAGACAAGAAAAGACAAGACAAGACAAGACAAGACAAGACAAGACAAGACAAGACAAGACAAGACAAGACAAGAAAAGACAAGACAAGACAAGACAAGACAAGACAAGACAAGACAAAACAAGACAAGACAAGACAAGACAAGACAAAACAATACAACACAACACAACACAACACAACACAACACAACACATGACATGATATGACATGACAAGACAAGACAGGACAGGACAAGACAAGACAAGACAAGACAAGACAAGACAAGACAAAACAACACAACACAACACAACACAACACAACACATGACATGATATGACATGACAAGACAAGACAGGACAGGACAAGACAAGACAAGACAAGGCAAGACAAAACAAAACAAGACAAAACAACACAACACAACACAACACATGACATGACATGACATGACAAGACAAAACAGGACAAGACAAGAGATGACAAGACAAGACAAGACAAGACAACACAACACAACACAACACATGACATGACATGACAAGACAAGACAAGACAAGACAAGACAACACAACACAACACATGACATGACATGACATGACATGACAAGACAAGACAGGAAAGGACAAGACAAGACAAGACCAGACAAGACAAGACAAAACAAGACAAGACAAGACAGGACAGGACAAGACAAGACATGACATGACATGACATGACAAGACAAGACAGGACAGGACAGGACAGGACAAGACAAGACAAGACAAGGCAAGACAAAACAAGACAAGACAAAACAACACAACACAACACATGACATGACATGACATGACAAGACAAAACAGGACAAGACAAGAGATGACAAGACAAGACAAGACAATTGTGTTTGATTTTTTTTTTAATTAATTAAGAAGACAAAACAAGACAAGACATGACATGACAAGACATGACAAGACAAAACAAGACAAGACAAGACAACACAACACAGCACAACACATGACATGACATGACATGACATGACAAGACAAGACAAGACAGGAAAGGACAAGACAAGACAAGACCAGACAAGACAAGACAAAACAAGACAAGACAAGACAGGACAGGACAAGACAAGACATGACATGACATGACATGACAAGACAAGACAGGACAGGACAGGACAGGACAAGACAAGACAAGACAAGACAAGAAAAGACAAGACAAGACAAGACAAGACAAGAAAAGAAAAGACAAGACAAGACAAAACAATCCAACACCTGACATGACATGACATGACAAGACAAGACAGAACAGGACAAGACAAGACAAGACAAGACAAGACAAGACAAGACAAGACAAGACAAGACAAGACAAGACAAGAAAAGACAAGACAAGACAAGACAAGACAAGACAAGACAAGACAAAACAAGACAAGACAAGACAAGACAAGACAAAACAAGACAAGACAAGACAAGACAAGACAAAACAATACAACACATGACATGACATGACATTACAAGACAAGACAGAACAGGACAAGACAAGACAAGACAAGACAAGACAAGACAAGACAAGACAAGACAAGACAAGACAAGACCAGACAAGACGCGACATGACATGACATGACAAGACAAGACAAGACAACACAACACAACACATGACATGACATGAGAGGACATGACAAGACAGGACAAGACAAGACAAGACAAGACAAGACAAGACAAAACAAGACAAGACCAGACAAAACAACACAACACAACACATGACATGACATGACATGACAAGACAAAACAGGACAAGACAAGAGAAAACAAGACAAGACAATTGTGTTTGATTTTTTTTTTTTAATTAATTAAGAAGACAAAACAAGACAGGACATGACATGACAAGACATGACAAGACAAAACAAGACAAGACAAGACAAGACAAGACAAGAAAAGACAAGACAAGACAAGACAAGACAAGACAAAACAACACAACACAACACAACACAACACATGACATGACATGACATGACATGACAAGACAAGACAGGAAAGGACAAGACAAGACAAGACAAGACAAGACAAGACAAAACAAGACAAGAAAAGACAAGACAAGACAAGACAAGAAAAGAAATGACGAGACAAGACGAGACAAAACAACACAACACAACACAACACATGACATGACATGACATGACAAGACAAGACAGGACAGGACAAGACAAGACAAGACAAGGCAAGACAAAACAAAACAGGACAAGACAAAGCAACACAACACAACACATGACATGACATGACATGACAAGACAAAACAGGACAAGACAAGAGATGACAAGACAAGACAAGACAAGAAAAGACAAGACAAGACAAGACAAGACAAGACAAGACAAGACAAGACAAGACAAGACAAGACAAGACAAGAAAAGACAAGACAAGACAAGACAAGACAAGACAAGACAAGACAAAACAAGACAAGACAAGACAAGACAAGACAAGACAAAACAATACAACACAACACAACACAACACAACACAACACAACACATGACATGATATGACATGACAAGACAAGACAGGACAGGACAAGACAAGACAAGACAAGACAAGACAAGACAAAACAACACAACACAACACAACACAACACAACAATGACATGATATGACATGACAAGACAAGACAGGACAGGACAAGACAAGACAAGACAAGGCAAGACAAAACAAAACAAAACAAGACAAAACAACACAACACAACACAACACATGACATGACATGACATGACAAGACAAAACAGGACAAGACAAGAGATGACAAGACAAGACAAGACAAGACAACACAACACAACACAACACATGACATGACATGACAAGACAAGACAAGACAAGACAAGACAACACAACACAACACATGACATGACATGACATGACATGACAAGACAAGACAGGAAAGGACAAGACAAGACAAGACCAGACAAGACAAGACAAAACAAGACAAGACAAGACAGGACAGGACAAGACAAGACATGACATGACATGACATGACAAGACAAGACAGGACAGGACAGGACAGGACAAGACAAGACAAGACAAGGCAAGACAAAACAAGACAAGACAAAACAACACAACACAACACATGACATGACATGACATGACAAGACAAAACAGGACAAGACAAGAGATGACAAGACAAGACAAGACAATTGTGTTTGATTTTTTTTTTAATTAATTAAGAAGACAAAACAAGACAAGACATGACATGACAAGACATGACAAGACAAAACAAGACAAGACAAGACAACACAACACAGCACAACACATGACATGACATGACAGGACATGACAATACAAGACAGGACAAGACAAGACAAGACAAGACAAGACAAGACAAGACAAGACAAGACAAGACAAGACAAGACAAGACAAGACAAGACAAAACAACACAACACAACACATGACATGACATGACATGACAAGACAAGACAGGACAGGACAGGACAAGACAAGACAAGACCAGACAAGACAAGACAAAACAAGACAAGACAAGACAAGACAAGACAAGACAAGACAAGACAAGACAAGACAAGACAAGACAAGACAAGACAAGACAAGACAAGACAAAACAAAACAAGACAAGACAAGACAAGACAAGACAAGACAAGACAAGACAAGACAAGACAAGACAAGACAAGACAAGACAAGACAAGACAAGACAAGACAAGACAAGACAAGACAAGACAAGACAAGACAAGACAAGACAAGACAAGACAAGACAAGACAAGACAAGACAAGACAAGACAAGACAAAACAAGACAAGACAAGACAACACAACACAGCACAACACATGACATGACATGACAGGACATGACAATACAAGACAGGACAAGACAAGACAAGACAAGACAAGACAAGACAAGACAAGACAAGACAAGACAAGACAAGACAAGACAAGACAAGACAAGACAAGACAAGACAAGACAAGACAAGACAAGACAAGACAAGACAAGACAAGACAAGACAAGACAAGACAAGACAAGACAAGACAAGACAAGACAAGACAAGACAAGACAAGACAAGACAAGACAAGACAAGACAAGACAAGACAAGACAAGACAAGACAAGACAAGACAAGACAAGACAAGACAAGACAAGACAAGACAAGACAAGACAAGACAAGACAAAACAAGACAAGACAAGACAAGACAAGACAAAACAAGACAAGACAAGACAAGACAAAACAATCCAACACCTGACATGACATGACATGACAAGACAAGACAGAACAGGACAAGACAAGACAAGACAAGACAAGACATGACAAGACAAGACAAGACAAGACAAGACAAGACAAGACAAGACAAGACAAGACAAGACAAGACAAGACAAGACAAGACAAGACAAGACAAGACAAGACAAGACAAGACAAGACAAGACAAGACAAGACAAGACAAGACAAGACAAGACAAGACAAGACAAGACAAGACAAGACAAGACAAGACAAGACAAGACAAGAGAAGACAAGACAAGACAAGACAAGACAAGACAAGACAAGACAAGACAAGACAAGAAAAGACAAGACAAGACAAGACAAGAAAAGACAAGACAAGACAAGAAAAGACAAGACAAGACAAAACAATCCAACACCTGACATGACATGACATGACAAGACAAGACAGAACAGGACAAGACAAGACAAGACAAGACAAGACAAGACAAGACAAGACAAGACAAGACAAGACAAGACAAGACAAGACAAGACAAGACAAGACAAGACAAGACAAGACAAGACAAGACAAGACAAGACAAGACAAGACAAGACAAGACAAGACAAGACAAGACAAGACAAGACAAGACAAGACAAGACAAGACAAGAAAAGACAAGACAAGACAAGACAAGACAAGACAAGACAAGACAAGACAAGACAAGACAAGACAAGACAAAACAATACAACACATGACATGACATGACATTACAAGACAAGACAAGACAAGACAAGACCAGACAAGACGCGACATGACATGACATGACAAGACAAGACAAGACAAGACAAGACAAGACAAGACAAGACAAGACAAGACAAGACAAGACAAGACAAGACAAGACAAGACAAGACAAGACAAGACAAGACAAGACAAGACAAGACAAGACAAGACAAGACAAGACAAGACAAGACAAGACAAGACAAGACAAGACAAGACAAGACAAGACAAGAAAAGACAAGACAAGACAAGACAAGACAAGACAAGACAAGACCAGACAAAACAACACAACACAACACATGACATGACATGACATGACAAGACAAAACAGGACAAGACAAGAGAAAACAAGACAAGACAATTGTGTTTGATTTTTTTTTTTAATTAATTAAGAAGACAAAACAAGACAGGACATGACATGACAAGACATGACAAGACAAAACAAGACAAGACAAGACAAGACAAGACAAGACAAAACAACACAACACAACACAACACAACACATGACATGACATGACATGACATGACAAGACAAGACAAGACAAGACAAGACAAGACAAGACAAGACAAAACAAGACAAGACAAGACAAGACAAGACAAGACAAGACAAGACAAGACAAGACAAGACAAGACAACACAGCACAACACATGACATGACATGACAGGACATGACATGACAATACAAGACAGACAACACAAGACAAGACAAGACAAGACAAGACAAGACAAGACAAGACAAGACAAGACAAGACAAGACAAGACAAGACAAGACAAGACAAGACAAGACAAGACAAGACAAGACAAGACAAGACAAGACAAGACAAGACAAGACAAGACAAGACAAGACAAGACAAGACAAGACAAGACAAGACAAGACAAGACAAGACAAGACAAGACAAGACAAGACAAGACAAGACAAGACAAGACAAGACAAGACAAGACTAGACAAGACAAGACAAGACAAGACAAGACAAGACAAGACAAGACAAGACAAGACAAGACAAAACAAGACAAGACAAGACAAAACAACACAGCACAACACATGACATGACAGGACATGACAATACAAGACAGGACAAGACAAGACAACACAAGACAAGACAAGACAAGGCAAGACGAGACAAGACAAGACAAGATAAGATAAGACATGACAAGACAAAACAAGACAAGACAAAACAACACAACACACGACATGACATGACATGACATGACAAGACAAGACAGGACAGGACAAGACAAGACAAGACAAGACAAGACAAGACAAGACAAGACAAGACAAGACAAGACAAGACAAGACAAGACAAGACAAGACAAGACAAGACAAGACAAGACAAGAAAAGACAAACCAAGACAACACAAGACAAGACCAAACAAGACAAGACAAGACAAAACAACACAACACAACACATGACATGACATGACAGGACATGACAAGACAAGACAGGACAAGACAAGACCAGACAAGACAAGACAAGAGAAGACAAGACAAGACAAGACAAGACAAGACAAGACAAGACAAAACAAGACAAGACAAAACAACACATTACAACACATGACATGACATGGCATGACAAGACAAAACAGGACAAGACAAGACAAGAGAAGACAAGACAAGACAAGACAAGACAATTGTGTTCGATTTTTTTTTTTTTTTTAATTAATTAAACATGACAAGACAAAACAAGACAAGACATGACATGGCATGACAAGACAAGACAGGAAAGGACAAGACAAGACAAGACAAGACAAGACAAGACAAGACAAGACAAGACAAGATAAGACAAGACAAGACAAGACAAGACAAGACAAGACAAGACAAGACAAGACAAGACAAGACAAGACAAGACAAGACAAGACAAGACAAGACAAGACAAGACAAGACAAGACAAGACAAGATAAGACAAGACAAAACAACACAACACAACACAACACAACACAACACATGACATGACAAGACAAGACAGGACAGGACAAGACAAGACAAGACAAGGCAAGCCAAGACAAAACAAGACAAGACAAAACAACACAAAACAACACATTACATGACATGACATAACAAGACAAAACAGGACAAGACAAGAGATGACAAGACCAGACAAGACAAGACAAGACAAGACAAGACAAGACAAGACAAGACAAGACAAGACAAGACAAGACAAGACAAGACACGACAAGACATGACATGACATGACAAGACAAGACAAGACAACACAACACAACACATGACATGACATGACATGACAAGACAAGACAGGAAAGGACAAGACAAGACAAGACCAGACAAGACAAGACAAAACAAGACAAGACAAGACAGGACAAGACAAGACAACTCAAGACAAGACAAGACAAGACAAGACATGACAAGACAAGACAAGACAAGACAAGACATGACATGACATGACATGACAAGACAAGACAGGACAGGACAGGACAAGACAAGACAAGACAAGGCAAGACAAGACAAAACAAGACAAGACAAAACAACACAACACAACACATGACATGACATGACATGACAAGACAAAACAGGACAAGACAAGAGATGACAAGACAAGACAAGACAATTGTGTTTGATTTTTTTTTTTTAATTAATTAAGAAGACAAAACAAGACAAGACATGACATGACAAGACATGACAAGACAAAACAAGACAAGACAAGACAAGACAAGACAAGAAAAGACAAGACAAGACAAGACAAGACAAAACAAGACAAGAAAAGACAAGACAAGACAAAACAACACAACACAACACAACACATGACATGACATGACATGACAAAACAGGACAAGACAAGAGATGACAAGACAAGACAAGACAATTGTGTTTGATTTTGTTTTTTAAATTAATTAAGAAGACAAAACAAGACAAGACATGACATGACAAGACATGACAAGACAAAACAAGACAAGACAAGACAACACAAGACAAGACAAGACAAGACAAGACAAGACAAGACAAGACAAGACAAGACAAGACAAGACAAGACAAGACAAGACAAGACAAGACAAAACAACACAGCACAACACATGACATGACATGACAGGACATGACAATACAAGACAGGACAAGACAAGACAACACAAGACAAGACAAGACAAGGCAAGACGAGACAAGACAAGACAATATAAGATAAGACATGACAAGACAAAACAAGACAAGACAAAACAACACAACACACGACATGACATGACATGACATGACAAGACAAGGCAGGGCAGGACAAGACAAGACAAGACAAGACAAGACAAGACAAGACAAGACAAGACAAGACAAGACAAGACAAGACAAGACAAGAAAAGACAAACCAAGACAAGACAAGACAAGACCAAACAAGACAAGACAAGACAAAACAACACAACACAACACATGACATGACATGACAGGACATGACAAGACAAGACAGGACAAGACAAGACCAGACAAGACAAGACAAGAAAAGACAAGACAAGACAAGACAAAACAAGACAAAACAACACAACACAACACAACACAACACATGACATGACATGACATGACATGACAAGACAAGACAGGAAAGGACAAGACAAGACAAGACAAGACAAGACAAGACAAGACAAAACAAGACAAGAAAAGACAAGACAAGACAAGACAAGAAAAGAAAAGACAAGACAAGACAAGACAAAACAACACAACACAACACAACACAACACAACACATGACATGACATGACATGACATGACAAGACAAGACAAGACAGGACAGGACAAGACAAGACAAGACAAGGCAAGACAAAACAAAACAAGACAAGACAAAGCAACACAACACAACACATGACATGACATGACATGACAAGACAAAACAGGACAAGACAAGAGATGACAAGACAAGACAAGACAAGAAAAGACAAGACAAGACAAGACAAGAAAAGAAAAGACAAGACAAGCCAAGACAAGACAAGACAAGACAAAACAACACAACACAACACAACACAACACAACACATGACATGATATGACAAGACAAGACAGGACAGGACAAGACAAGACAAGACAAGGCATGACAAAACAAAACAAGACAAAACAACACAACACAACACATGACATGACATGACATGACAAGACAAAACAGGACAAGACAAGAGATGACAAGACAAGACAAGACAAGACAAGACAAGACCAGACAAGACAAGACAAGACAAGACGAGACAAGACAAGACAAGACAAGACAAGACAAGACAAGACAAGACAAGACAAGACAACACAACACAACACAACACATGACATGACATGACATGACAAGACAAGACAAGACAAGACAACACAACACAACACAACACATGACATGACATGACATGACATGACAAGACAAGACAGGAAAGGACAAGACAAGACAAGACCAGACAAGACAAGACAAAACAAGACAAGACAAGACAGGACAAGACAAGACAACACAAGACAAGACAAGACAAGACAAGACATGACAAGACAAGACAAGACAAGACATGACATGACATGACATGACAAGACAAGACAGGACAGGACAGGACAGGACAAGACAAGACAAGGCAAGACAAGACAAAACAAGACAAGACAAAACAACACAACACAACACATGACATGACATGACATGACAAGACAAAACAGGACAAGACAAGAGATGACAAGACAAGACAAGACAATTGTGTTTGATTTTTTTTTTAATTAATTAAGAAGGCAAAACAAGACAAGACATGACATGACAAGACATGACAAGACAAAACAAGACAAGACAAGACAAGACAAGACAAGACAAGAAAAGACAAGACAAAACAACACAACACAACACATGACATGACATGACATGACAAGACAAGACAGGACAGGACAGGACAGGACAAGACAAGACAAGACCAGACAAGACAAGACAAAACAAGACAAGACAAGACAAGACAAGACAAGACAAGACAAAACAAGACAAGACAAGACAAGACAAGACAAGACAAGACAAGACAAGACAAGACAAGACAAGACAAGACAAGACAAGACAAGACAAGACAAGACAAGACAAGACAAAACAAGACAAGACAAGACAACACAACACAGCACAACACATGACATGACATGACAGGACATGACATGACAATACAAGACAGGACAAGACAAGACAACACAAGACAAGACAAGACAAGACAAGACAAGACAAGACAAGACAAGACAAGACAAGACAAGACAAGACAAGACAAGACAAGACAAGACAAGACAAGACAAGACAAGACAAGACAAGACAAGACAAGACAAGACAAGACAAGACAAGACAAGACAAGACAAAACAAGACAAGACAAGACAAGACAAAACAACACAGCACAACACATGACATGACAGGACATGACAATACAAGACAGGACAAGACAAGACAACACAAGACAAGACAAGACAAGGCAAGACGAGACAAGACAAGACAAGATAAGATAAGACATGACAAGACAAAACAAGACAAGACAAAACAACACAACACACGACATGACATGACATGACATGACAAGACAAGACAGGACAGGACAAGACAAGACAAGACAAGACAAGACAAGACAAGACAAGACAAGACAAGACAAGACAAGACAAGACAAGAAAAGACAAACCAAGACAAGACAAGACAAGACCAAACAAGACAAGACAAGACAAAACAACACAACACAACACATGACATGACATGACAGGACATGACAAGACAAGACAGGACAAGACAAGACCAGACAAGACAAGACAAGAGAAGACAAGACAAGACAAGACAAAACAAGACAAGACAAAACAAGACAAGACAAAACAACACATTACAACACATGACATGACATGGCATGACAAGACAAAACAGGACAAGACAAGACAAGAGAAGACAAGACAAGACAAGACAAGACAATTGTGTTCGATTTTTTTTTTTTTTTAATTAATTAAACATGACAAGACAAAACAAGACAAGACAAGACAAGACAAGACAAGACAAGAAAAGACAAGACAAGACAAGACAAGACAAGACAAGACAAGACAAAACAACACAACACAACACAACACATGACATGACATGACATGGCATGACAAGACAAGACAGGAAAGGACAAGACAAGACAAGACAAGACAAGACAAAACAAGACAAGACAAGACAAGACAAGACAAGACAAGACGAGACAAGACAAGACAAGACAAGACAAGACAAGACAAGACAAGACAAGACAAGACAAGACAAGACAAGACAAGACAAGACAAGACAAGACAAGACAAGATAAGACAAGACAAAACAACACAACACAACACAACACAGCACAACACAACACATGACATGACAAGACAAGACAGGACAGGACAAGACAAGACAAGACAAGGCAAGCCAAGACAAAACAAGACAAGACAAAACAACACAAAACAACACATTACATGACATGACATAACAAGACAAAACAGGACAAGACAAGAGATGACAAGACCAGACAAGACAAGACAAGACAAGACAAGACAAGACAAGACAAGACAAGACAAGACAAGACACGACAAGACAAGACAAGACAAGACACGACAAGACATGACATGACATGACAAGACAAGACAAGACATGACAAGACAAGACAGGAAAGGACAAGACAAGACAAGACCAGACAAGACAAGACAAAACAAGACAAGACAGGACAAGACAAGACAACTCAAGACAAGACAAGACAAGACATGACATGACATGACATGACAAGACAAGACAGGACAGGACAGGACAAGACAAGACAAGACAAGGCAAGACAAGACAAAACAAGACAAGACAAAACAACACAACACAACACATGACATGACATGACATGACAAGACAAAACAGGACAAGACAAGAGATGACAAGACAAGACAAGACAATAGTGTTTGATTTTTTTTTTTAAATTAATTAAGAAGACAAAACAAGACAAGACATGACATGACAAGACAAAACAAGACAAGACAAGACAAGACAAGAAAAGACAAGACAAGACAAGACAACACAAAACAAGACAAGACAAAACAAGACAAAACAACACAACACAACACAACACATGACATGACATGACATGACATGACAAGACAAGACAGGACAGGACAAGACAAGACAAGACCAGACAAGACAAGACAAAACAAGACAAGACAAGACAAGACAAGACAAGACAAGACAAGACAAGACAAGACAAGACAAGACAAGACAAGACAATTGTGTTTGATTTTTTTTTTAAATTAATTAAGAAGACAAAACAAGACATGACAAGACAAAACAAGACAAGACAAGACAAGACAAGAAAAGACAAGACAAGACAAGACAAGACAAGACAAGACAAGACAAGACAAAACAACACAACACAACACAACACAACACATGACATGACATGACATGATAAGACAAGACAGGACAAGACAAGAGATGACAAGACAAGACAAGACAAGACAAAACAAGACAAGAAAAGACAAGACAAGAAAAGAAAAGAAAAGACAAGATAAGACAAGACAAAACAACACAACACAACACAACACAACACATGACATGACATGACATGACATGACAAGACAAGACAGGAAAGGACAAGACAAGACAAGACCAGACAAGACAAGACAAAACAAGACAAGACAAGACAGGACAAGACAAGACAACACAAGACAAGACAAGACAAGACAAGACATGACAAGACAAGACAAGACAAGACAAGACATGACATGACATGACATGACAAGACAAGACAGGACAGGACAGGACAAGACAAGACAAGGCAAGACAAGACAAGACAAAACAAGACAAGACAACACAACACATGACATGACATGACATGACATGACAAGACAAGACAGGACAGGACAAGACAAGACAAGACCAGACAAGACAAGACAAAACAAGACAAGACAAGACAAGACAAGACAAGACAAGACAAGACAAGACAAGACAAGACAAGACAAGACAAGACAAGACAAGACAAGACAAGACAAGACAAGACAAGACAACACAAGACAAGACAAGACAAGACAAGACAAGACAAGACAAGACAAGACAAGACAAACCAAGACAAGACAAGACAAGACCAAACAAAACAAGACAAGACAAAACAACACAACACAACACATGACATGACATGACAGGACATGACAAGACAAGACAGGACAAGACCAGACAAGACAAGACAAGAGAAGACAAGACAAGACAAGAAAAGACAAGACAAGACAAGACAAGACAAAACAACACAACACAACACAACACAACACATGACATGACATGACATGACAAGACAAGACAGGAAAGGACAAGACAAGACAAGACAAGACAAGACAAGACAAGACAAGACAAAACAAGACAAGAAAAGTCAAGACAAGACAAGACAAGAAAAGAAAAGACAAGACAAGACAAGACAAAACAACACAACACAACACAACACAACACATGACATGACATGACATGACAAGACAAGACAGGACAGGACAAGACAAGACAAGACAAGACAAGGCAAGACAAAACAAAACAAGACAAGACAAAGCAACACAACACAACACATGACATGACATGACATGACAAGACAAAACAGGACAAGACAAGAGATGACATGACATGACAAGACAAGACAAGACAAGACAAGACAAGACAAGACAAGACAAGACACGACAAGACACGACATGACATGACATGACAAGACAAGACAAGACAACACAACACAACACATGACATGACATGACATGACAAGACAAAACAGGACAAGACAAGAGAAGACAAGACAGGACAAGACAAGACAATTGTGTTTGATTTTTTTTTTAAATTAATTAAGAAGACAAAACAAGACAAGACATGACATGACAAGACATGACAAGACATGACAAGACAAAACAAGACAAGACAAGACAAGACAAGACAAGACAAGACAAGAAAAGAGAAGACAAGACAAGACAAGACAAGACAAGACAAGACAAAACAACACAACACAACACAACACATGACATGACATGACATGACATGACAAGACAAGACAAGACAAGACAAGACAAGACAAGACAAGACAAAACAAGACAAGACAAGACAAGACAAGACAAGACAAGACAAGACAAGACAAGACAAGACAAGACAAGACAACACAGCACAACACATGACATGACATGACAGGACATGACATGACAATACAAGACAGACAACACAAGACAAGACAAGACAAGACAAGACAAGACAAGACAAGACAAGACAAGACAAGACAAGACAAGACAAGACAAGACAAGACAAGACAAGACAAGACAAGACAAGACAAGACAAGACAAGACAAGACAAGACAAGACAAGACAAGACAAGACAAGACAAGACAAGACAAGACAAGACAAGACAAGACAAGACAACACAGCACAACACATGACATGACATGACAGGACATGACATGACAATACAAGACAGACAACACAAGACAAGACAAGACAAGACAAGACAAGACAAGACAAGACAAGACAAGACAAGACAAGACAAGACAAGACAAGACAAGACAAGACAAGACAAGACAAGACAAGACAAGACAAGACAAGACAAGACAAGACAAGACAAGACAAGACAAGACAAGACAAGACAAGACAAGACAAGACAAGACAAGACAAGACTAGACAAGACAAGACAAGACAAGACAAGACAAGACAAGACAAGACAATTGTGTTTGATTTTTTTTTTTAATTAATTAAGAAGACAAAACAAGACAGGACATGACATGACAAGACATGACAAGACAAAACAAGACAAGACAAGACAAGACAAGACAAGACAAAACAACACAACACAACACAACACAACACATGACATGACATGACATGACATGACAAGACAAGACAAGACAAGACAAGACAAGACAAGACAAGACAAAACAAGACAAGACAAGACAAGACAAGACAAGACAAGACAAGACAAGACAAGACAAGACAAGACAACACAGCACAACACATGACATGACATGACAGGACATGACATGACAATACAAGACAGACAACACAAGACAAGACAAGACAAGACAAGACAAGACAAGACAAGACAAGACAAGACAAGACAAGACAAGACAAGACAAGACAAGACAAGACAAGACAAGACAAGACAAGACAAGACAAGACAAGACAAGACAAGACAAGACAAGACAAGACAAGACAAGACAAGACAAGACAAGACAAGACAAGACAAGACAAGACAAGACAAGACAAGACAAGACAAGACAAGACAAGACAAGACAAGACAAGACAAGACAAGACTAGACAAGACAAGACAAGACAAGACAAGACAAGACAAGACAAGACAAGACAAGACAAGACAAAACAAGACAAGACAAGACAAAACAACACAGCACAACACATGACATGACAGGACATGACAATACAAGACAGGACAAGACAAGACAACACAAGACAAGACAAGACAAGGCAAGACGAGACAAGACAAGACAAGATAAGATAAGACATGACAAGACAAAACAAGACAAGACAAAACAACACAACACACGACATGACATGACATGACATGACAAGACAAGACAGGACAGGACAAGACAAGACAAGACAAGACAAGACAAGACAAGACAAGACAAGACAAGACAAGACAAGACAAGACAAGACAAGACAAGACAAGACAAGACAAGAAAAGACAAACCAAGACAACACAAGACAAGACCAAACAAGACAAGACAAGACAAAACAACACAACACAACACATGACATGACATGACAGGACATGACAAGACAAGACAGGACAAGACAAGACCAGACAAGACAAGACAAGAGAAGACAAGACAAGACAAGACAAGACAAGACAAGACAAGACAAAACAAGACAAGACAAAACAACACATTACAACACATGACATGACATGGCATGACAAGACAAAACAGGACAAGACAAGACAAGAGAAGACAAGACAAGACAAGACAAGACAATTGTGTTCGATTTTTTTTTTTTTTTTAATTAATTAAACATGACAAGACAAAACAAGACAAGACATGACATGGCATGACAAGACAAGACAGGAAAGGACAAGACAAGACAAGACAAGACAAGACAAGACAAGACAAGACAAGACAAGATAAGACAAGACAAGACAAGACAAGACAAGACAAGACAAGACAAGACAAGACAAGACAAGACAAGACAAGACAAGACAAGACAAGACAAGACAAGACAAGACAAGACAAGACAAGACAAGACAAGACAAGATAAGACAAGACAAAACAACACAACACAACACAACACAACACAACACATGACATGACAAGACAAGACAGGACAGGACAAGACAAGACAAGACAAGGCAAGCCAAGACAAAACAAGACAAGACAAAACAACACAAAACAACACATTACATGACATGACATAACAAGACAAAACAGGACAAGACAAGAGATGACAAGACCAGACAAGACAAGACAAGACAAGACAAGACAAGACAAGACAAGACAAGACAAGACAAGACAAGACAAGACAAGACACGACAAGACATGACATGACATGACAAGACAAGACAAGACAACACAACACAACACATGACATGACATGACATGACAAGACAAGACAGGAAAGGACAAGACAAGACAAGACCAGACAAGACAAGACAAAACAAGACAAGACAAGACAGGACAAGACAAGACAACTCAAGACAAGACAAGACAAGACAAGACATGACAAGACAAGACAAGACAAGACAAGACATGACATGACATGACATGACAAGACAAGACAGGACAGGACAGGACAAGACAAGACAAGACAAGGCAAGACAAGACAAAACAAGACAAGACAAAACAACACAACACAACACATGACATGACATGACATGACAAGACAAAACAGGACAAGACAAGAGATGACAAGACAAGACAAGACAATTGTGTTTGATTTTTTTTTTTTAATTAATTAAGAAGACAAAACAAGACAAGACATGACATGACAAGACATGACAAGACAAAACAAGACAAGACAAGACAAGACAAGACAAGAAAAGACAAGACAAGACAAGACAAGACAAAACAAGACAAGAAAAGACAAGACAAGACAAAACAACACAACACAACACAACACATGACATGACATGACATGACAAAACAGGACAAGACAAGAGATGACAAGACAAGACAAGACAATTGTGTTTGATTTTGTTTTTTAAATTAATTAAGAAGACAAAACAAGACAAGACATGACATGACAAGACATGACAAGACAAAACAAGACAAGACAAGACAACACAAGACAAGACAAGACAAGACAAGACAAGACAAGACAAGACAAGACAAGACAAGACAAGACAAGACAAGACAAGACAAGACAAGACAAGACAAGACAAAACAACACAGCACAACACATGACATGACATGACAGGACATGACAATACAAGACAGGACAAGACAAGACAACACAAGACAAGACAAGACAAGGCAAGACGAGACAAGACAAGACAATATAAGATAAGACATGACAAGACAAAACAAGACAAGACAAAACAACACAACACACGACATGACATGACATGACATGACAAGACAAGGCAGGGCAGGACAAGACAAGACAAGACAAGACAAGACAAGACAAGACAAGACAAGACAAGACAAGACAAGACAAGACAAGAAAAGACAAACCAAGACAAGACAAGACAAGACCAAACAAGACAAGACAAGACAAAACAACACAACACAACACATGACATGACATGACAGGACATGACAAGACAAGACAGGACAAGACAAGACCAGACAAGACAAGACAAGAAAAGACAAGACAAGACAAGACAAAACAAGACAAAACAACACAACACAACACAACACAACACATGACATGACATGACATGACATGACAAGACAAGACAGGAAAGGACAAGACAAGACAAGACAAGACAAGACAAGACAAGACAAAACAAGACAAGAAAAGACAAGACAAGACAAGACAAGAAAAGAAAAGACAAGACAAGACAAGACAAAACAACACAACACAACACAACACAACACAACACATGACATGACATGACATGACATGACAAGACAAGACAAGACAGGACAGGACAAGACAAGACAAGACAAGGCAAGACAAAACAAAACAAGACAAGACAAAGCAACACAACACAACACATGACATGACATGACATGACAAGACAAAACAGGACAAGACAAGAGATGACAAGACAAGACAAGACAAGAAAAGACAAGACAAGACAAGACAAGAAAAGAAAAGACAAGACAAGCCAAGACAAGACAAGACAAGACAAAACAACACAACACAACACAACACAACACAACACATGACATGATATGACAAGACAAGACAGGACAGGACAAGACAAGACAAGACAAGGCATGACAAAACAAAACAAGACAAAACAACACAACACAACACATGACATGACATGACATGACAAGACAAAACAGGACAAGACAAGAGATGACAAGACAAGACAAGACAAGACAAGACAAGACCAGACAAGACAAGACAAGACAAGACGAGACAAGACAAGACAAGACAAGACAAGACAAGACAAGACAAGACAAGACAAGACAACACAACACAACACAACACATGACATGACATGACATGACAAGACAAGACAAGACAAGACAACACAACACAACACAACACATGACATGACATGACATGACATGACAAGACAAGACAGGAAAGGACAAGACAAGACAAGACCAGACAAGACAAGACAAAACAAGACAAGACAAGACAGGACAAGACAAGACAACACAAGACAAGACAAGACAAGACATGACAAGACAAGACAAGACAAGACATGACATGACATGACATGACAAGACAAGACAGGACAGGACAGGACAGGACAAGACAAGACAAGGCAAGACAAGACAAAACAAGACAAGACAAAACAACACAACACAACACATGACATGACATGACATGACAAGACAAAACAGGACAAGACAAGAGATGACAAGACAAGACAAGACAATTGTGTTTGATTTTTTTTTTAATTAATTAAGAAGGCAAAACAAGACAAGACATGACATGACAAGACATGACAAGACAAAACAAGACAAGACAAGACAAGACAAGACAAGACAAGAAAAGACAAGACAAAACAACACAACACAACACATGACATGACATGACATGACAAGACAAGACAGGACAGGACAGGACAGGACAAGACAAGACAAGACCAGACAAGACAAGACAAAACAAGACAAGACAAGACAAGACAAGACAAGACAAGACAAAACAAGACAAGACAAGACAAGACAAGACAAGACAAGACAAGACAAGACAAGACAAGACAAGACAAGACAAGACAAGACAAGACAAGACAAGACAAGACAAGACAAGACAAGACAAGACAAAACAAGACAAGACAAGACAACACAACACAGCACAACACATGACATGACATGACAGGACATGACATGACAATACAAGACAGGACAAGACAAGACAACACAAGACAAGACAAGACAAGACAAGACAAGACAAGACAAGACAAGACAAGACAAGACAAGACAAGACAAGACAAGACAAGACAAGACAAGACAAGACAAGACAAGACAAGACAAGACAAGACAAGACAAGACAAGACAAGACAAGACAAGACAAGACAAGACAAGACAAAACAAGACAAGACAAGACAAGACAAAACAACACAGCACAACACATGACATGACAGGACATGACAATACAAGACAGGACAAGACAAGACAACACAAGACAAGACAAGACAAGGCAAGACGAGACAAGACAAGACAAGATAAGATAAGACATGACAAGACAAAACAAGACAAGACAAAACAACACAACACACGACATGACATGACATGACATGACAAGACAAGACAGGACAGGACAAGACAAGACAAGACAAGACAAGACAAGACAAGACAAGACAAGACAAGACAAGACAAGACAAGACAAGAAAAGACAAACCAAGACAAGACAAGACAAGACCAAACAAGACAAGACAAGACAAAACAACACAACACAACACATGACATGACATGACAGGACATGACAAGACAAGACAGGACAAGACAAGACCAGACAAGACAAGACAAGAGAAGACAAGACAAGACAAGACAAAACAAGACAAGACAAAACAAGACAAGACAAAACAACACATTACAACACATGACATGACATGGCATGACAAGACAAAACAGGACAAGACAAGACAAGAGAAGACAAGACAAGACAAGACAAGACAATTGTGTTCGATTTTTTTTTTTTTAATTAATTAAACATGACAAGACAAAACAAGACAAGACAAGACAAGACAAGACAAGACAAGAAAAGACAAGACAAGACAAGACAAGACAAGACAAGACAAAACAACACAACACAACACAACACATGACATGACATGACATGGCATGACAAGACAAGACAGGAAAGGACAAGACAAGACAAGACAAGACAAGACAAAACAAGACAAGACAAGACAAGACAAGACAAGACAAGACGAGACAAGACAAGACAAGACAAGACAAGACAAGACAAGACAAGACAAGACAAGACAAGACAAGACAAGACAAGACAAGACAAGACAAGACAAGACAAGATAAGACAAGACAAAACAACACAACACAACACAACACAGCACAACACAACACATGACATGACAAGACAAGACAGGACAGGACAAGACAAGACAAGACAAGGCAAGCCAAGACAAAACAAGACAAGACAAAACAACACAAAACAACACATTACATGACATGACATAACAAGACAAAACAGGACAAGACAAGAGATGACAAGACCAGACAAGACAAGACAAGACAAGACAAGACAAGACAAGACAAGACAAGACAAGACAAGACACGACAAGACAAGACAAGACAAGACAAGACACGACAAGACATGACATGACATGACAAGACAAGACAAGACATGACAAGACAAGACAGGAAAGGACAAGACAAGACAAGACCAGACAAGACAAGACAAAACAAGACAAGACAGGACAAGACAAGACAACTCAAGACAAGACAAGACAAGACATGACATGACATGACATGACAAGACAAGACAGGACAGGACAGGACAAGACAAGACAAGACAAGGCAAGACAAGACAAAACAAGACAAGACAAAACAACACAACACAACACATGACATGACATGACATGACAAGACAAAACAGGACAAGACAAGAGATGACAAGACAAGACAAGACAATAGTGTTTGATTTTTTTTTTTAAATTAATTAAGAAGACAAAACAAGACAAGACATGACATGACAAGACAAAACAAGACAAGACAAGACAAGACAAGAAAAGACAAGACAAGACAAGACAACACAAAACAAGACAAGACAAAACAAGACAAAACAACACAACACAACACAACACATGACATGACATGACATGACATGACAAGACAAGACAGGACAGGACAAGACAAGACAAGACCAGACAAGACAAGACAAAACAAGACAAGACAAGACAAGACAAGACAAGACAAGACAAGACAAGACAAGACAAGACAAGACAAGACAATTGTGTTTGATTTTTTTTTTAAATTAATTAAGAAGACAAAACAAGACATGACAAGACAAAACAAGACAAGACAAGACAAGACAAGAAAAGACAAGACAAGACAAGACAAGACAAGACAAGACAAGACAAGACAAGACAAAACAACACAACACAACACAACACAACACATGACATGACATGACATGATAAGACAAGACAGGACAAGACAAGAGATGACAAGACAAGACAAGACAAGACAAAACAAGACAAGAAAAGACAAGACAAGAAAAGAAAAGAAAAGACAAGATAAGACAAGACAAAACAACACAACACAACACAACACAACACATGACATGACATGACATGACATGACAAGACAAGACAGGAAAGGACAAGACAAGACAAGACCAGACAAGACAAGACAAAACAAGACAAGACAAGACAGGACAAGACAAGACAACACAAGACAAGACAAGACAAGACAAGACATGACAAGACAAGACAAGACAAGACAAGACATGACATGACATGACATGACAAGACAAGACAGGACAGGACAAGACAAGACAAGGCAAGACAAGACAAGACAAAACAAGACAAGACAACACAACACATGACATGACATGACATGACATGACAAGACAAGACAGGACAGGACAAGACAAGACAAGACCAGACAAGACAAGACAAAACAAGACAAGACAAGACAAGACAAGACAAGACAAGACAAGACAAGACAAGACAAGACAAGACAAGACAAGACAAGACAAGACAAGACAAGACAAGACAAGACAAGACAACACAAGACAAGACAAGACAAGACAAGACAAGACAAGACAAGACAAGACAAGACAAACCAAGACAAGACAAGACAAGACCAAACAAGACAAGACAAGACAAAACAACACAACACAACACATGACATGACATGACAGGACATGACAAGACAAGACAGGACAAGACCAGACAAGACAAGACAAGAGAAGACAAGACAAGACAAGAAAAGACAAGACAAGACAAGACAAGACAAAACAACACAACACAACACAACACAACACATGACATGACATGACATGACAAGACAAGACAGGAAAGGACAAGACAAGACAAGACAAGACAAGACAAGACAAGACAAGACAAAACAAGACAAGAAAAGTCAAGACAAGACAAGACAAGAAAAGAAAAGACAAGACAAGACAAGACAAAACAACACAACACAACACAACACAACACATGACATGACATGACATGACAAGACAAGACAGGACAGGACAAGACAAGACAAGACAAGACAAGGCAAGACAAAACAAAACAAGACAAGACAAAGCAACACAACACAACACATGACATGACATGACATGACAAGACAAAACAGGACAAGACAAGAGATGACATGACATGACAAGACAAGACAAGACAAGACAAGACAAGACAAGACAAGACACGACAAGACACGACATGACATGACATGACAAGACAAGACAAGACAACACAACACAACACATGACATGACATGACATGACAAGACAAAACAGGACAAGACAAGAGAAGACAAGACAGGACAAGACAAGACAATTGTGTTTGATTTTTTTTTTAAATTAATTAAGAAGACAAAACAAGACAAGACATGACATGACAAGACATGACAAGACATGACAAGACAAAACAAGACAAGACAAGACAAGACAAGACAAGACAAGACAAGAAAAGAGAAGACAAGACAAGACAAGACAAGACAAGACAAGACAAAACAACACAACACAACACAACACATGACATGACATGACATGATAAGACAAGACAGGACAAGACAAAACAAGACAAGAAAAGACAAGACAAGACAAAACAAGACAAGAAAAGACAAGACAAGAAAAGAAAAGACAAGACAAGACAAGACAAAACAACACAACACAACACAACACAACACAACACAACACATGACATGACATGACAAGACAAGACAAGACAGGACAGGACAAGACAAGACAAGACAAGGCAAGACAAAAAAAAAACAAGACAAGACAAAGCAACACAACACAACACATGACATGACATGACATGACAAGACAAAACAGGACAAGACAAGAGATGACAAGACAAGACAAGACAAGACAAGAAAAGACAAGACAAGACAAGACAAAACAACACAACACAACACATGACATGACATGAGAGGACATGACAAGACAGGACAAGACAAGACAAGACAAGACAAGACAAAACAAGACAAGACAAAACAACACAACACAACACATGACATGACATGACATGACATGACAAGACAAAACAGGACAAGACAAGAGAAGACAAGACAAGACAAGACAATTGTGTTTGATTTTTTTTTTAAATTAATTAAGAAGACAAAACAAGACAAGACATGACATGACAAGACATGACAAGACAAAACAAGACAAGACAAGACAAGACAAAACAAGACAAGACATGACATGACATGACAGGACATGACAATACAAGACAGGACAAGACAAGACAACACAAGACAAGACAAGACAAGACAAGACAAGACAAGACAAGACAAGACAAGACAAGACAAGACAAGACAAGACAAGACAAGACAAGACAAGACAAAACAACACAGCACAACACATGACATGACAGGACATGACAATACAAGACAGGACAAGACAAGACAACACAAGACAAGACAAGACAAGGCAAGACGAGACAAGACAAGACAAGATAAGATAAGACATGACAAGACAAAACAACACAACACACGACATGACATGACATGACATGACAAGACAAGGCAGGACAGGAAAAGACAAGACAAGACAAGACAAGACAAGACAAGACAAGACAAGACAAGACAAGACAAGACAAGAAAAGACAAACCCAGACAAGACAAGACAAGACCAAACAAGACAAGACAAGACAAAACAACACAACACAACACATGACATGACATGACAGGACATGACAAGACAAGACAGGGCAAGACAAGACCAGACAAGACAAGACAAGAGAAGACAAGACAAGACAAGACAAAACAAGACAAGACAAAACAACACAACACAACACATGACATGACATGGCATGACAAGACAAAACAGGACAAGACAAGACAAGAGAAGACAAGACAAGACAAGACAAGACAATTGTGTTTGATTTTTTTTTTTTTTAATTAATTAAGAAGGCAAAACAAGACAAGACATGACATGACAAGACAAGACAGGACAAGACAAGACAACACAAGACAAGACAAGACAAGACAAGACATGACAAGACAAGACAAGACAAGACAAGACATGACATGACATGACATGACAAGACAAGACAGGACAGGACAGGACAAGACAAGACAAGGCAAGACAAGACAAAACAAGACAAGACAACACAACACATGACGTGACATGACATGACATGACAAGACAAGACAGGACAGGACAAGACAAGACAAGACCAGACAAGACAAGACAAAACAAGACAAGACAAGACAAGACAAGACAAGACAAGACAAGACAAGACAAGACAAGACAAGACAAGACAAGACAAGACAAGACAAGACAAGACAACACAAGACAAGACAAGACAAGACAAGACAAGACAAGACAAGACAAACCAAGACAAGACAAGACAAGACCAAACAAGACAAGACAAGACAAAACAACACAACACAACACATGACATGACATGACAGGACATGACAAGACAAGACAGGACAAGACAAGACCAGACAAGACAAGACAAGAGAAGACAAGACAAGACAAGAAAAGACAAGACAAGACAAGACAAGACAAAACAACACAACACAACACAACACAACACATGACATGACATGACATGACATGACAAGACAAGACAGGAAAGGACAAGACAAGACAAGACAAGACAAGACAAGACAAAACAAGACAAGAAAAGTCAAGACAAGACAAGACAAGAAAAGAAAAGACAAGACAAGACAAGACAAAACAACACAACACAACACAACACAACACATGACATGACATGACATGACAAGACAAGACAGGACAGGACAAGACAAGACAAGACAAGGCAAGACAAAACAAAACAAGACAAGACAAAGCAACACAACACAACACATGACATGACATGACATGACAAGACAAAACAGGACAAGACAAGAGATGACATGACATGACAAGACAAGACAAGACAAGACAAGACAAGACAAGACAAGACACGACAAGACACGACATGACATGACATGACAAGACAAGACAAGACAACACAACACAACACATGACATGACATGACATGACAAGACAAAACAGGACAAGACAAGAGAAGACAAGACAAGACAAGACAAGACAATTGTGTTTGATTTTTTTTTTAAATTAATTAAGAAGACAAAACAAGACAAGACATGACATGACAAGACATGACAAGACATGACAAGACAAAACAAGACAAGACAAGACAAGACAAGACAAGACAAGAAAAGAGAAGACAAGACAAGACAAGACAAGACAAGACAAGACAAAACAACACAACACAACACAACACATGACATGACATGACATGATAAGACAAGACAGGACAAGACAAAACAAGACAAGAAAAGACAAGACAAGACAAAACAAGACAAGAAAAGACAAGACAAGAAAAGAAAAGACAAGACAAGACAAGACAAAACAACACAACACAACACAACACAACACAACACATGACATGACATGACATGACAAGACAAGACAGGACAGGACAAGACAAGACAAGACAAGGCAAGACAAAAAAAAACAAGACAAGACAAAGCAACACAACACAACACATGACATGACATGACATGACAAGACAAAACAGGACAAGACAAGAGATGACAAGACAAGACAAGACAAGAAAAGACAAGACAAGACAAGACAAAACAACACAACACAACACATGACATGACATGAGAGGACATGACAAGACAGGACAAGACAAGACAAGACAAGACAAGACAAAACAAGACAAGACAAAACAACACAACAGAACACATGACATGACATGACATGACAAGACAAGACAGGAAAGGACAAGACAAGACAAGACAAGACAAGACAAAACAAGACAAGACAAGACAAGACAAGACAAGACAAGACAAGACAAGACAAGACAAGAAAAGACAAGACAAGATAAGATAAGACAAGACAAAACAACACAACACAACACAACACAACACAACACATGACATGACATGACATGACAAGACAAGACAGGACAGGACAAGACAAGACAAGACAAGGCAAGGCAAGACAAGACAAAACAAGACAAGACAAAACAACACAAAACAACACATTACATGACATGACATAACAAGACAAAACAGGACAAGACAAGAGATGACAAGACAAGACAAGACAATTGTGTTTGATTTTTTTTTTTTTAATTAATTAAGAAGGCAAAACAAGACAAGACATGACATGACAAGACATGACAAGACAAAACAAGACAAGACAAGACAAGACAAGACAAGACAAGACAAGACAAGACAAGAAAAGACAAGACAAGACAAGACAAGAAAAGACAAGACAAGACAAGACAAGACAAGACAAGACAAAACAACACAACACAACACAACACAACACAACACATGACATGACATGACATGACATGACAAGACAAGACAGGAAAGGACAAGACAAGACAAGACAAGACAAGACAAGACAAAACAAGACAAGACAAGACAAGACAAGACAAGACAAGACGAGACAAGACAAGAAAAGACAAGACAAGACAAGATAAGACAAGACAAAACAACACAACACAACACAACACAACACAACACAACACATGACATGACATGACATGACATGACAAGACAAGACAGGAAAGGACAAGACAAGACAAGACAAGACAAGACAAGACAAAACAAGACAAGACAAGACAAGACAAGACAAGACAAGACGAGACAAGACAAGAAAAGACAAGACAAGACAAGACAAGACAAGACAAGACGAGACAAGACAAGAAAAGACAAGACAAGACAAGATAAGACAAGACAAAACAACACAACACAACACAACACAACACATGACATGACATGACATGACAAGACAAGACAGGAAAGGACAAGACAAGACAAGACAAGACAAGACAAAACAAGACAAGACAAGACAAGACAAGACAAGACAAGACAAGACAAGACAAGACAAGAAAAGACAAGACAAGATAAGATAAGACAAGACAAAACAACACAACACAACACAACACAACACATGACATGACATGACATGACAAGACAAGACAGGACAGGACAAGACAAGACAAGACAAGGCAAGGCAAGACAAGACAAAACAAGACAAGACAAAACAACACAAAACAACACATTACATGACATGACATAACAAGACAAAACAGGACAAGACAAGAGATGACAAGACAAGACAAGACAAGACAAGACAAGACAAGACAAGACAAGACAAGAAAAGAGATGACAAGACAAGACAAGACAAGACAAGACAAGACAAAACAACACAACACAACACAACACATGACATGACATGACATGATAAGACAAGACAGGACAAGACAAAACAAGACAAGACAAGACAAGACAAGACAAGACCAGACAAGACAAGACAAGAGAAGACAAGACAAGACAAGAAAAGACAAGACAAGACAAGACAAGACAAAACAACACAACACAACACAACACAACACAACACAACACAACACATGACATGACATGACATGACATGACAAGACAAGACAGGAAAGGACAAGACAAGACAAGACAAGACAAGACAAGACAAAACAAGACAAGAAAAGTCAAGACAAGACAAGACAAGAAAAGAAAAGACAAGACAAGACAAGACAAAACAACACAACACAACACAACACAACACATGACATGACATGACAAGACAAGACAGGACAGGACAAGACAAGACAAGACAAGGCAAGACAAAACAAAACAAGACAAGACAAAGCAACACAACACAACACATGACATGACATGACATGACAAGACAAAACAGGACAAGACAAGACAAGACAAGACAAGACAAAACAAGACAAGACAAAACAACACAACAGAACACATGACATGACATGACATGACATGACAAGACAAAACAGGACAAGACAAGAGAAGACAAGACAAGACAAGACAATTGTGTTTGATTTTTTTTTTTTAATTAATTAAGAAGGCAAAACAAGACAAGACATGACATGACAAGACATGACAAGACAAAACAAGACAAGACAAGACAAGACAAGACAAGACAAGACAAGACAAGAAAAGACAAGACAAGACAAGACAAGACAAGACAAGACAAAACAACACAACACAACACAACACAACACAACACATGACATGACATGACATGACATGACAAGACAAGACAGGAAAGGACAAGACAAGACAAGACAAGACAAGACAAGACAAAACAAGACAAGACAAGACAAGACAAGACAAGACAAGACGAGACAAGACAAGAAAAGACAAGACAAGACAAGATAAGACAAGACAAAACAACACAACACAACACAACACAACACATGACATGACATGACATGACAAGACAAGACAGGAAAGGACAAGACAAGACAAGACAAGACAAGACAAAACAAGACAAGACAAGACAAGACAAGACAAGACAAGACAAGACAAGACAAGACAAGAAAAGACAAGACAAGATAAGATAAGACAAGACAAAACAACACAACACAACACAACACAACACAACACATGACATGACATGACATGACAAGACAAGACAGGACAGGACAAGACAAGACAAGACAAGGCAAGGCAAGACAAGACAAAACAAGACAAGACAAAACAACACAAAACAACACATTACATGACATGACATAACAAGACAAAACAGGACAAGACAAGAGATGACAAGACAAGACAAGACAAGACAAGACAAGACAAGACAAGACAAGACAAGACAAGAAAAGAGATGACAAGACAAGACAAGACAAGACAAGACAAGACAAAACAACACAACACAACACAACACATGACATGACATGACATGATAAGACAAGACAGGACAAGACAAAACAAGACAAGACAAGACAAGACAAGACAAGACCAGACAAGACAAGACAAGAGAAGACAAGACAAGACAAGAAAAGACAAGACAAGACAAGACAAGACAAAACAACACAACACAACACAACACAACACAACACAACACATGACATGACATGACATGACATGACAAGACAAGACAGGAAAGGACAAGACAAGACAAGACAAGACAAGACAAGACAAAACAAGACAAGAAAAGTCAAGACAAGACAAGACAAGAAAAGAAAAGACAAGACAAGACAAGACAAAACAACACAACACAACACAACACAACACATGACATGACATGACAAGACAAGACAGGACAGGACAAGACAAGACAAGACAAGGCAAGACAAAACAAAACAAGACAAGACAAAGCAACACAACACAACACATGACATGACATGACATGACAAGACAAAACAGGACAAGACAAGACAAGACAAGACAAGACAAGACAAGACAAGACACGACAAGACACGACATGACATGACATGACAAGACAAGACAAGACAACACAACACAACACATGACATGACATGACATGACAAGACAAAACAGGACAAGACAAGACAAGACAAGACAAGACAATTGTGTTTGATTTTTTTTTAAATTAATTAAGAAGACAAAACAAGACAAGACATGACATGACAAGACATGACAAGACATGACAAGACAAAACAAGACAAGACAAGACAAGACAAGACAAGACAAGACAAGAAAAGAGAAGACAAGACAGGACAAGACAAGACAAGACAAGACAAAACAACACAACACAACACAACACATGACATGACATGACATGATAAGACAAGACAGGACAAGACAAAACAAGACAAGAAAAGACAAGACAAGACAAGACAAAACAAGACAAGAAAAGACAAGACAAGAAAAGAAAAGACAAGACAAGACAAGACAAAACAACACAACACAACACAACACAACACAACACAACACAACACAACACATGACATGACATGACATGACAAGACAAGACAGGACAGGACAAGACAAGACAAGACAAGGCCAGACAAAAAAAAACAAGACAAGACAAAACAACACAACACAACACATGACATGACATGACATGACAAGACAAAACAGGACAAGACAAGAGATGACAAGACAAGACAAGACAAGAAAAGACAAGACAAGACAAGACAAAACAACACAACACAACACATGACATGACATGAGAGGACATGACAAGACAGGACAAGACAAGACAAGACAAGACAAGACAAAACAAGACAAGACAAAACAACACAACACAACACATGACATGACATGACATGACATGACAAGACAAAACAGGACAAGACAAGAGAAGACAAGACAAGACAAGACAAGACAAGACAAGACAATTGTGTTTGATTTTTTTTTTTAAATTAATTAAGAAGACAAAACAAGACAAGACATGACATGACAAGACAGGACAAGACAAGACAACACAAGACAAGACAAGACAAGACAAGACAAGACAAGACAAGACAAGACAAGACAAGACAAGACAAGACAAGACAAGACAAGACAAAACAACACAGCACAACACATGACATGACAGGACATGACAATACAAGACAGGACAAGACAAGACAACACAAGACAAGACATGACATGACATGACAAGACAAGGCAGGACAGGAAAAGACAAGACAAGACAAGACAAGACAAGACAAGACAAGACAAGACAAGACAAGACAAGACAAGACAAGACAAGACAAGACAAGACAAGACAAGACAAGACAAGACAAGACAAGACAAGAAAAGACAAACCAAGACAAGACAAGACAAGACCAAACAAGACAAGACAAGACAAAACAACACAACACAACACATGACATGACATGACAGGACATGACAAGACAAGACAGGGCAAGACAAGACCAGACAAGACAAGACAAGAGAAGACAAGACAAGATAAGACAAAACAAGACAAGACAAAACAACACAACACAACACATGACATGACATGGCATGACAAGACAAAACAGGACAAGACAAGACAAGAGAAGACAAGACAAGACAAGACAAGACAATTGTGTTTGATTTTGTTTTTTTTAATTAATTAAGAAGGCAAAACAAGACAAGACATGACATGACAAGACATGACAAGACAAAACAAGACAAGACAAGACAAGACAAGACAAGAAAAGACAAGACAAGACAAGACAAGACAAGACAAAACAACACAAAACAACACAACACATGACATGACATGACATGACATGACAAGACAAGACAGGAAAGGACAAGACAAGACAAGACAAGACAAGACAAGACAAAACAAGACAAGACAAGACAAGACAAGACAAGACAAGACGAGACAAGACAAGAAAAGACAAGACAAGACAAGATAAGACAAGACAAAACAACACAACACAACACAACACAACACATGACATGACATGACATGACAAGACAAGACAGGAAAGGACAAGACAAGACAAGACAAGACAAGACAAAACAAGACAAGACAAGACAAGACAAGACAAGACAAGACAAGACAAGACAAGACAAGAAAAGACAAGACAAGATAAGATAAGACAAGACAAAACAACACAACACAACACAACACAACACAACACAACACATGACATGACATGACAAGACAAGACAGGACAGGACAAGACAAGACAAGACAAGGCAAGGCAAGACAAGACAAAACAAGACAAGACAAAACAACACAAAACAACACATTACATGACATGACATAACAAGACAAAACAGGACAAGACAAGAGATGACAAGACAAGACAAGACAAGACAAGACAAGACAAGACAAGACAAGACAAGACAAGAAAAGAGAAGACAAGACAAGACAAGACAAGACAAGACAAGACAAAACAACACAACACAACACAACACATGACATGACATGACATGATAAGACAAGACAGGACAAGACAAAACAAGACAAGACAAGACAAGACAAGACAAGACAAGACCAGACAAGACAAGACAAGAGAAGACAAGACAAGACAAGAAAAGACAAGACAAGACAAGACAAGACAAAACAACACAACACAACACAACACAACACATGACATGACATGACATGACATGACAAGACAAGACAGGAAAGGACAAGACAAGACAAGACAAGACAAGACAAAACAAGACAAGAAAAGTCAAGACAAGACAAGACAAGAAAAGAAAAGACAAGACAAGACAAGACAAAACAACACAACACAACACAACACAACACATGACATGACATTACATGACAAGACAAGACAGGACAGGACAAGACAAGACAAGACAAGGCAAGACAAAACAAAACAAGACAAGACAAAGCAACACAACACAACACATGACATGACATGACATGACAAGACAAAACAGGACAAGACAAGAGATGACATGACATGACAAGACAAGACAAGACAAGACAAAACAGCACAACACACGACATGACATGTCAAGACAAGACAAGACAAGACAAGACAAGACAAGACAAGACAAGACAAGACAAGACAAGACAAGACAAGACAAGACAAGACAAGACAAGACAAGACAAGACAAGACAAGACAAGACAAGACAAGACAAGACAAGACAAGACAAGACAAGACAAGACAAGACAAGACAAGACAAGACAAGACAAGACATGACAAGACCAAACAAGACAAGACAAGACAAAACAACTCAACACAACACATGACATGACATGACATGACAAGACAAGACAGGACAAGACAAGACAAGACAACACAAGACAAGACAAGACAAGACAAGACAAGACAAGACAAGACAAGTCATGACAAGACATGACATGACATGACAAGACAGGACATGACATGACATGACATGACAAGACAAGACAGGACAGGACAGGGCAGGACAAGACAAGACAAGACAAGACAAGACAAGACAAGACAAGACAAGACAAGACAAGACAAGACAAGACAAGACAAGACAAGACAAGATAAGACAACACAACACAACACATGACATGACATGACATGACATGACAAGACAAGACAGGACAGGACAGGACAAGACAAGACAAAACCAGACAAGACAAGACAAGACAAGACAAGACAAGACAAGACAAGACCAAACAAGACAAGACAAGACAAAACAACTCAACACATGACATGACATGACAGGACATGACAAGACACGACAAGACAAGACAAGACAAGACAAGACAAGACAAGACAAGACAAGACAAGACAAGACAAGACAAGACAAGACAAGACAAGACAAGACATGACAAAACAACTCAACACAACACATGACATGACATGACATGACAAGACAAGACAGGACAAGACAAGACAAGACAACACAAGACAAGACAAGACAAGACAAGACAAGACAAGACAAGACATGACATGACATGACAAGACAAGACAAGACAGGACAAGACAAGACAAGACAACACAAGACAAGACAAGACAAGACAAGACAAGACAAGACAAGACAAGACAAGACAAGACAAGACAAGACAAGACAAGACAAGACAAGACAAGACAAGACAAGACAAGACAAGACAAGACAAGACAAGACAAGACAAGACAAGACAAGACAAGGCATGACATGACATGACATGACAAGACAGGACAGGACAGGGCAGGGCAGGACAAGACAAGACAAGGCAAGACAAAACAAGACAAGACAAAACAACACAACACAACACAACACATGACATGACAAGACAAGACAGGATAAGACAAGACAAGACAACACAAGACAAGACAAGACAAGACAAGACAAGACAAGTCATGACAAGACATGACATGACATGACAAGACAGGACATGACATGACATGACATGACAAGACAAGACAAGACAAGACAAGACAAGACAAGACAAGACAAGACAAGACAAGACAAGACAAGACAAGACAAGACAAGACAAGACAAGACAATACAAGACAAGACAAGACAAGACAAGACAAGACAAGACAAGACAAGACAAGACAAGACAAGACAAGACAAGACAAGACAAGACAAGACAAGACAAGACAAGACAAGACAAGACAAGACAAGACAAGACAAGACAAGACAAGACAAGACAAGACAAGACAAGACAAGACAAGACAACACAGCACAAGACAGCACAAGACAAGACAACACAAGACAAGACAAGACAAGACAAGACAAGACAAGACAAGACAAGACAAGACAAGACAAGACAAGACAAGACAAGACAAGACAAGACAAGACAAGACAAGACAAGACAAGACAAGACAAGACAAGACAAGACAAGACAAGACAAGACAAGACAAGACAAGACAAGACAAGACAAGACAAGACAAGACAAGACAAGACAAGACAAGACAAGACAAGACAAGACAAGACAAGACAAGACAAGACAAGACAAGACAAGACAAGACAAGACAAGACAAGACAAGACAAGACAAGACAAGACAAGACAAGACAAGACAAGACAAGACAAGACAAGACAAGACAAGACAAGACAAGACAAGACAAGACAAGACAAGACAAGACAAGACAAGACAAGACAAGACAAGACAAGACAAGACAAGACAAGACAAGACAAGACAAGACAAGACAAGACAAGACAAGACAAGACAAGACAAGACAAGACAAGACAAGACAAGACAAGACAAGACAAGACAAGACAAGACAAGACAAGACAAGACAAGACAAGACAAGACAAGACAAGACAAGACAAGACAAGACAAGACAAGACAAGACAAGACAAGACAAGACAAGACAAGACAAGACAAGGCATGACATGACATGACATGACAAGACAGGACAGGACAGGGCAGGGCAGGACAAGACAAGACAAGGCAAGACAAAACAAGACAAGACAAAACAACACAACACAACACATGACATGACAAGACAAGACAGGATAAGACAAGACAAGACAACACAAGACAAGACAAGACAAGACAAGTCATGACAAGACATGACATGACATGACAAGACAGGACATGACATGACATGACATGACAAGACAAGACAAGACAAGACAAGACAAGACAAGACAAGACAAGACAAGACAAGACAAGACAAGACAAGACAAGACAAGACAAGACAAGACAAGACAAGACATGACAAGACAAGACAAGACAAGACAAGACAAGACAAGAAAAGACAAGACAAGACAAGACAAGACAAAACAAGACAAGACAAGACAAGACAAGACAAGACAAGAGAACACAACACAACACATGATATGACATGACATGACATGACAAGACAAAACAGGACAAGACAAGAGAAGACAAGACAAGACAAGACAAGACAAGACAAGACAATTGTGTTTGATTTTTTTTTTAATTAATTAAGAAGACAAAACAAGACAAGACAATACAAGACAAGACAAGACAAGACAAGACAACACAACACAACACATGCCATGACATGACATGACAAGACAAAACAGGACAAGACAAGAGAAGACAAGACAAGACAAGACAAGACAATTGTGTTTGATTTTTTTTTAATTAATTAAGAAGACAAAACAAGACAAGACATGACATGACAAGACATGACAAGACAAAACTAGACAAGACAAGACAAGACAAGACAAGACAAGAAAAGACCAGACAAGACAAGACAAGACAAAACAACACAACACAACACAACACATGACATGACATGACATGACATGACATGACAAGACAAGACCAGACAAGACTAGACAAGACAAGACCAGACAAGACAAGACAAAACACGACAAGACAAGACAAGACAAGATAAGACAAGACAAGACAAAACAAGACAAGACAAGACAAGACAAAACAACACAACACAACACATGACATGACATGAGAGGACATGACAAGACAAGACAGGACAAGACAAGACAACACAAGACAAGACAAGACAACACAACACATGACATGACATGACATGAAAAGACAAGACAAAACAGGACAAGACAAGAGAAGACAAGACAAGACAAGACAAGACAATTGTGTTTGATTTTTTTTTAATTAATTAAGAAGACAAAACAAGACAAGACATGACATGACAAGACATGACAAGACAAAACTAGACAAGACAAGACAAGACAAAACAACACAACACAACACAACACAACACATGACATGACATGACATGACATGACATGACAAGACAAAACAGGACAAGACAAGAGAAGACAAGACAAGACAAGACAAGACAATTGTGTTTGATTTTTTTTTTTTTAATTAATTAAGAAGACAAAACAAGACAAGACATGACATGACAAGACATGACAAGACAAAACTAGACAAGACAAGACAAGACAAAACAACACAACACAACACAACACATGACATGACATGATATGACATGACATGACAAGACAAAACAGGACAAGACAAGAGAAGACAAGACAAGACAAGACAAGACAATTGTGTTTGATTTTTTTTTTTAATTAATTAAGAAGACAAAACAAGACAAGACAAGACAAGACAAGACAAGACAACACAACACAACACATGACATGACATGACATGACAAGACAAAACAGGACAAGACAAGAGAAGACAAGACAAGACAAGACAAGACAATTGTGTTTGATTTTTTTTTAAATTAATTAAGAAGACAAAACAAGACAAGACATGACATGACAAGACATGACAAGACAAAACTAGACAAGACAAGACAAGACAAAACAACACAACACAACACAACACATGACATGACATGACATGACATGACAAGACAAGACAGGAAAGGACAAGAAAAGACAAGACAAGACAAAACAACACAACACAACACATGACATGACATGACATGACATGACAAGACAAGACAGGAAAGGACAAGACAAGACAAGACCAGACAAGACAAGACAAAACAAGACAAGACAAGACAAGACAAGATAAGACAAGACAAGACAAGACAAAACAAGACAAGACAAGACAAAACAACACAACACAACACATGACATGACATGAGAGGACATGACAAGACAAGACAGGACAAGACAGGACAAGACAAGACAACACAAGACAAGACAAGACAAGACAAGACAAGACAAGACAAGACAAGACAAGACAAGACAAGACAAGACAAGACAAGACAAGACAAGACAAGACAAGACAAGACAAGACAAGACAAGACAAGACAAGACAAGACAAGACAAGACAAGACAAGACAAGACAAGACAAGACAAGACAAGACAAGACAAGACAAGACAAGACAAGACAAGACAAGACAAGACAAGACAAGACAAGACAAGACAAGACAAGACAAGACAAGACAAGACAAGACAAGACAAGACAAGACAAGACAAGACAAGACAAGACAAGACAAGACAAGACAAGACAAGACAAGACAAGACAAGACAAGACAAGACAAGACAAGACAAGACAAGACAAGACAAGACAAGACAAGACAAGACAAGACAAGACAAGACAAGACAAGACAAGACAAGACAAGACAAGACAAGACAAGACAAGACAAGACAAGACAAGACAAGAAAAGACAAGACAAGACAAGACAAGACAAGACAAGACAAGACAAGACAAGACAAGACAAGACAAGACAAGACAAGACATGACAATACAAGACAGGACAAGACAAGACAAGACAAGACAGGACAAGACAAGACAAGACAAGACAACACAACACATGACATGACCTGACATGACATGACAAGACAAGACAGGACAGGACAAGACAAGACAAGACCAGACAAGACAAGACAAAACAAGACAAGACATGACAATACAAGACAAGACAAGACAAGACAAGACAAGACAAGACAAGACAAGACAAGACAAAACAAGACAAGACAAAACAACACAGCACAACACATGACATGACATGACAGGACATGACAAGACAAGACAAGACAAGACAAGACAAGACAAGACAAGACAAGACAAGACAAGACAAGACAAGACAAGACAAGACAAGACAAGACAAGACAATACAGGACAAGACAAGACAACACAAGACAAGACAAGACAAGACAAGACTAGACAAGACAAGACAAGACAAGACAAGACAAGACAAGACAAGATAAGACATGATAAGACATGAAAAGACAAAATAAGACAAGACAAAACAGCACAACACACGACATGACATGTCAAGACAAGACAAGACAAGACAAGACAAGACAAGACATGACATGACATGACAAGACAAGACAAGACAGGACAAGACAGGACAAGACAAGACAAATCAACACAAGACAAGACAAGACAAGACAAGCCAAGATAAGACATGACAAGACAAAACAAGGCAAGACAAAACTACACAACATACGACATGACATGACATGACAAGACAAAACAACACAACACAACACATGACATGACATGACATGACAAGACAAGACAAGACAGGACAAGACAAGACAAGACAAGACAAGACAGCACAAGACAAGACAAGACAAGACAAGACATGACATGACATGACATGACATGACAAGACAAGACAGGACAGGACAGGACAAGACAAGACAAGGCAAGACAAGACAAAACAAGACAAGACAAAACAACACAACACAACACATGACATGACATGACATGACAAGACAAAACAGGACAAAACAAGAGAAGACAAGACAAGACAAGACAAGACAATTGTGTTTGATTTTTTTTTAAATTAATTAAGAAGACAAAACAAGACAAGACATGACATGACAAGACATGACAAGACAAAACAAGACAAGCCTAGACAAGACAAGACAAGAAAAGACTAGACAAGACAAGACAAGACAAGACAAAACAACACAGCACAACACAACACATGACATGACATGACAAGACAAGACAGGAAAGGACAAGACAAGACAAGACCAGACAAGACAAGACAAAACAAGACAAGACAAGACAAGACAAGACAAGACAAGACAAGACAAAACAATTCAACGCAACACATGACGTGACATGACAGGACATGACAAGACAAGACAAGACAAGACAAGACAAGACAAGACAAGACAAGACAAGACAAGACAAGACAAGACAAGACAAGACAAGACAAGACAAGACAAGACAAGACAAGACAAGACAAGACAAGACAAGACAAGACAAGACAAGACAAGACAAGACAAGACAAGACAAGACAAGACAAGACAAGACAAGACAAGACAAGACAAGACAAGACAAGACAAGACAAGACAAGACAAGACAAGACAAGACAAGACAAGACAAGACAAGACAAGACAAGACAAGACAAGACAAGACAAGACAAGACAAGACAAGACAAGACAAGACAAGACAAGACAAGACAAGACAAGACAAGACATGACAAGACCAAACAAGACAAGACAAGACAAAACAACTCAACACAACACATGACATGACATGACATGACAAGACAAGACAGGAACAACACAACACATGACATGACATGACAGGACATGACAAGACAAGACAAGACAAGACAAGACAAGACAAGACAAGACAAGACAAGACAAGACAAGACAAGACAAGACAAGACAAGACAAGACAAGACAAGACAAGACAAGACAAGACAAGACAAGACAAGACAAGACAAGACAAGACAAGACAAGACAAGACAAGACAAGACAAGACCAGACAAGACAAGACAAAACAAGACAAGACAAGACAAGACAAGACAAGACAAAACAATTCAACACAACACATGACATGACATGACAGGACATGACAAGACAAGACAAGACAAGACAATTCAACACAACACATGACATGACATGACATGACAGGACATGACAAGACAAGACAAGACAAGACAAGACAAGACAAGACATGACAAGACCAAACAAGACAAGACAAGACAAAACAACTCAACACAACACATGACATGACATGACATGACAGGACATGACAAGACAAGACAAGACAAGACAAGACAAGACAAGACAAGACAAGACAAGACAAGACAAGACAAGACAAGACAAGACAAGACAAGACAAGACAAGACAAGACAAGACAAGACAAGACAAGACAAGACAAGACCAGACAAGACAAGACAAAACAAGACAAGACAAGACAAGACAAGACAAGACAAAACAATTCAACACAACACATGACAGGACATGACAAGACAAGACAAGACAAGACAATTCAACACAACACATGACATGACATGACAGGACATGACAAGACAAGACAAGACAAGACAAGACAAGACAAGACAAGACAAGACAAGACAAGACAAGACAAGACAAGACAAGACAAGACAAGACAAGACAAGATAGACAAGACAAGACAAGACAAGACAAGACAAGACAAGACAAGACAAGACAAGACAAGACAAGACAAGACAAGACAAGACAAGACAAGACAAGACAAGACAAGACAAGACAAGACAAGACAAGACAAGACAAGACAAGACAAGACAAGACAAGACAAGACAAGACAAGACAAGACAAGACAAGACAAGACAAGACAAGACAAGACAAGACAAGACAAGACAAGACAAGACAAGACAAGACAAGACAAGACAAGACAAGACAAGACAAGACAAGACAAGACAAGACAAGACAAGACAAGACAAGACAAGACAAGACAAGACAAGACAAGACAAGACAAGACAAGACAAGACAAGACAAGACAAGACATGACAAGACCAAACAAGACTAGACAAGACAAAACAACTCAACACAACACATGACATGACATGACATGACAGGACATGACAAGACAAGACAAGACAAGACAAGACAAGACAAGACAAGACAAGACAAGACAAGACAAGACAAGACAAGACAAGACAAGACAAGACAAGACAAGACAAGACAAGACAAGACAAGACAAGACAAGACAAGACAAGACAAGACCAGACAAGACAAGACAAAACAAGACAAGACAAGACAAGACAAGACAAGACAAAACAATTCAACACAACACATGACATGACATGACAGGACATGACAAGACAAGACAAGACAAGACAATTCAACACAACACATGACATGACATGACAGGACATGACAAGACAAGACAAGACAAGACAAGACAAGACAAGACAAGACAAGACAAGACAAGACAAGACAAGACAAGACAAGACAAGACAAGACAAGACAAGACAAGACAAGACAAGACAAGACAAGACAAGACAAGATAGACAAGACAAGACAAGACAAGACAAGACAAGACAAGACAAGACAAGACAAGACAAGACAAGACAAGACAAGACAAGACAAGACAAGACAAGACAAGACAAGACAAGACAAGACAAGACAAGACAAGACAAGACAAGACAAGACAAGACAAGACAAGACAAGACAAGACAAGACAAGACAAGACAAGACAAGACAAGACAAGACAAGACAAGACAAGACAAGACAAGACAAGACAAGACAAGACAAGACAAGACAAGACAAGACAAGACAAGACAAGACAAGACAAGACAAGACAAGACAAGACAAGACAAGACAAGACAAGACAAGACAAGACAAGACAAGACAAGACAAGACAAGACAAGACAAGACAAGACAAGACAAGACAAGACAAGACAAGACAAGACAAGACAAGACAAGACAAGACAAGACAAGACAAGACAAGACAAGACAAGACAAGACAAGACAAGACAAGACAAGACAAGACAAGACAAGACAAGACAAGACAAGACAAGACAAGACAAGACAAGACAAGACAAGACAAGACAAGACAAGACAAGACAAGACAAGAGAAGACAAGACAAGACAAGACAAGACAAGACATGACAAGACCAAACAAGACAAGACAAGACAAAACAACTCAACACAACACATGACATGACATGACATGACAAGACAAGACAGGACAAGACAAGACAAGACAACACAAGACAAGACAAGACAAGACAAGACAAGACAAGACAAGTCATGACAAGACATGACATGACATGACAAGACAGGACATGACATGACATGACATGACAAGACAAGACAGGACAGGACAGGGCAGGACAAGACAAGACAAGACAAGACAAGACAAGACAAGACAAGACAAGACAAGACAAGACAAGACAAGACAAGACAAGACAAGACAAGACAAGACAAGACAAGACAAGACAAGACAAGACAAGACAAGACAAGACAAGACAAGACAAGACAAGACAAGACAAGACAAGACAAGGCATGACATGACATGACATGACAAGACAAGACAGGACAGGACAGGACAGGGCAGGACAAGACAAGACAAGACAAAACAAGACAAGACAAAACAACACAACACAACACATGACATGACATGACATGACAAGACAAGACAGGACAAGACAAGACAAGACAAGACAACACAAGACAAGACAACACAAGACAAGACAAGACAAGACAAGACAAGACAAGACAAGACAAGACAAGACAAGACAAGACAAGACAAGACAAGACAAGACAAGACAAGACAAGACAAGACAAGACAAGACAAGACAAGACAAGACAAGACAAGACAAGACAAGACAAGACAAGACAAGACAAGACAAGACAAGACAAGACAAGACAAGACAAGACAACACAGCACATGACATGACATGACAGGACAAGACAAGACAAGACAAGACAAGACAAGACAAGACAAGACAAGACAAGACAAGACAAGACAAGACAAGACAAGACAAGACAAGACAAGACAAGACAAGACAAGACAAGACAAGACAAGACAAGACAAGACAAGACAAGACAAGACAAGACAAGACAAGACAAGACAAGACAAGACAAGACAAGACAAGACAAGACAAGACAAGACAAGACAAGACAAGACAAGACAAGACAAGACAAGACAAGACAAGACAAGACAAGACAAGACAAGACAAGACAAGACAGGACAAGACAAGACAAGACAAGACAAGACAAGACAAGACAAGACAAGACAAGACAAGACAAGACAAGACAAGACAAGACAAGACAAGACAAGACAAGACAAGACAAGACAAGACAAGACAAGACAAGACAAGACAAGACAAGACAAGACAAGACAAGACAAGACAAGACAAGACAAGACAAGACAAGACAAGACAAGACAAGACAAGACAAGACAAGACAAGACAAGACAAGACATGACAAGACAAGACAAGACAAGACAAGACAACACAAGACAAGACAACACAAGACAAGACAAGACAAGACAAGACAAGACAAGACAAGACAAGACAAGACAAGATAAGACATGACAAGACAAAACAAGGCAAGACAAAACTACACAACATACGACATGACATGACATGACAAGACAAAACAACACAACACAACACATGACATGACATGACATGACAAGACATGACAAGACAGGACAAGACAAGACAAGACAAGACAAGACAACACAAGACAAGACAAGACAAGACAAGACATGACAAGACAAGACAAGACAAGACATGACATGACATGACATGACATGACAAGACAAGACAAGACAGGACAGGACAGGACAAGACAAGACAAGGCAAGACAAGACAAAACAAGACAAGACAAGACAAAACAACACAACACAACACAACACATGACATGACATGACATGACAAGACAAAACAGGACAAGACAAGAGAAGACAAGACAAGACAAGACAAGACAAGACAATTGTGTTTGATTTTTTTTTTTAATTAATTAAGAAGACAAAACAAGACAAGACATGACATGACAAGACATGACAAGACAAGACAGGACAGGACAAGACAAGACAAGACCAGACAAGACAAGACAAAACAAGACAAGACAAGACAAGACAAGACAAGACAAGACAAGACAAGACAAGACAAGACAAGACAAAACAAGACAAGACAAGACAAAACAACACAGGACAAGACAAGACAACACAAGACAAGACAAGACAAGGCAAGACAAGACAAGACAAGACAAGACAAGACAAGACAAGACAAGACAAGACAAGACAAGACAAGACAAGATAAGACATGATAAGACATGACAAGACAAAATAAGACAAGACAAAACAACACAACACACGACATGACATGTCAAGACAAGACAAGACAAAACAACACAACACAACACATGACATGACATGACAAGACAAGACAGGACAAGACAAGACATGACAACACAAGACAAGACAAGACAAGACAAGACAAGACAAGACAAGACAAGACAAGATAAGACATGACAAGACAAAACAAGGCAAGACAAAACTACACAACATACGACATGACGTGACATGACAAGACAAAACAACACAACACAACACATGACATGACATGACATGACAAGACAAGACAAGACAGGACAAGACAAAACAACACAACACAACACATGACATGACATGACAAGACAAGACATGACATGACAAGACAAGACAGGACAAGACAAGACAAGACAACACAAGACAAGACAAGACAAGACAAGACATGACAAGACAAGACAAGACAAGACAAGACAAGACATGACATCACATGACATGACAAGACAAGACAGGACAGGACAGGACAAGACAAGACAAGGCAAGACAAGACAAAACAAGACAATACAAAACAACACAACACAACACAACACATGACATGACATGACATGACAAGACAAAACAGGACAAAACAAGAGAAGACAAGACAAGACAAGACAAGACAATTGTGTTTGATTTTTTTTTTAAATTAATTAAGAAGACAAAAGAAGACAAGACATGACATGACAAGACATGACAAGACAAAACAAGACAAGACAAGACAAGACAAGAAAAGACTAGACATGACATGACATGACAAGACAAGACAGAAAAGGACAAGACAAGACAAGACCAGACAAGACAAGACAAAACAAGACAAGACAAGACAAGACAAGACAAGACAAGACAAGACAAGACAAGACAAGACAAGACAAGACAAGACAAGACAAGACAAGACAAGACAAGACAAGACAAGACAAGACAAGACAAGACAAGACAAGACAAGACAAGACAAGACAAGACAAGACAAGACAAGACAAGACAAGACAAGACATGACAAGACAAGACAAGACAAGACAAGACAAGACAAGACAAGACAAGACAAGACAAGACAAGACAAGACAAGACAAGACAAGACAAGACAAGACAAGACAACACAAGACAAGACAAGACAAGACAACACAAGACAAGACAAGACAAGACAAGACAACACAACACAACACATGACATGACATGACATGACAAGACAAAACAGGACAAGACAAGAGAAGACAAGACAAGACAAGACAAGACAATTGTGTTTGATTTTTTTTTTAATTAATTAAAAAGACAAAACAAGACAAGACATGACATGACAAGACATGACAAGACAAAACTAGACAAGACAAGACAAGACAAGACAAGACAAGAAAAGACAAGACAAGACAAGACAAAACAACACAACACAACACAACACATGACATGACATGACATGACATGACAAGACAAGACAGGAAAGGACAAGACAAGACAAGACAAGAAAAGACAAGACAAGACAAAACAACACAACACAACACATGACATGACATGACATGACATGCCAAGACAAGACAGGAAAGGACAAGACAAGACAAGACCAGACAAGACAAGACAAAACAAGACAAGACAAGACAAGACAAGATAAGACAAGACAAGACAAGACAAAACAAGACAAGACAAGACAAAACAACACAACACAACACATGACATGACATGAGAGGACATGACAAGACAAGACAGGACAAGACAAGACAACACAAGACAAGACAAGACAAGACAACACAACACAACACATGACATGACATGACATGACAAGACAAGACAAGACAAGACAGGACAAGACAAGACAACACAAGACAAGACAAGACAAGACAAGACAAGACAAGACAAGACAAGACAAGACAAGACAAGACAAGACAAGACAAGACAAGACAAGACAAGACAAGACAAGACAAGACAAGACAAGTAAAGACAAGACAAGACAAGACAAGACAAGACAAGACAAGACAAGACAAGACAGGACAAGACAAGACAAGACAAGACAAGACAAGACAAGACAAGACAAGACAAGACAAGACAAGACAAGACAAGACAAGACAAGACAAGACAAGACAAGACAAGACAAGACAAGACAAGACAAGACAAGATTTTTAAATTAATTAACAAGACAAGACAAGACAAGACAGGACAAGACAAGACAAGACAACACAAGACAAGACAAGACAAGACAAGACAAGACAAGACAAGACAAGACAAGACAAGACAAGACAAGACAAGACAAGACAAGACAAGACAAGACAAGACAAGACAAGACAAGACAAGACAAGACAAGACAAGACAAGACAAGACAAGACAAGACAAGACAAGACAAGACAAGACAAGTAAAGACAAGACAAGACAAGACAAGACAAGACAAGACAAGACAAGACAGGACAAGACAAGACAAGACAAGACAAGACAAGACAAGACAAGACAAGACAAGACAAGACAAGACAAGACAAGACAAGACAAGACAAGACAAGACAAGACAAGACAAGATAAGACAAGACAAGACAAGACAAAACAAGACAAGACAAGACAACACAACACAACACATGACATGACATGACATGACATGACAAGACAAGACAAGACAAGACAGGACAAGACAAGACAACACAAGACAAGACAAGACAAGACAAGACAAGACAAGACAAGACAAGACAAGACAAGACAAGACAAGTAAAGACAAGACAAGACAAGACAAGACAAGACAAGACAAGACAAGACAGGACAAGACAAGACAAGACAAGACAAGACAAGACAAGACAAGACAAGACAAGACAAGACAAGACAAGACAAGACAAGACAAGACAAGACAAGACAAGACAAGACAAGACAAGACAGGACAAGACAAGACAAGACAAGACAAGACAAGACAAGACAAGACAAGACAAGACAAGACAAGACAAGACAAGACAAGACAAGACAAGACAAGACAAGACAAGACAAGACAAGACAAGACAAGACAAGACAAGACAAGACAAGACAAGACAAGACAAGACAAGACAAGACAAGACAAGACAAGACAAGACAAGACAAGACAAGACAAGACAAGACAAGACAAGACAAGACAAGACAAGACAAGACAAGACAAGACAAGACAAGACAAGACAAGACAAGACAAGACAAGACAAGACAAGACAAGACAAGACAAGACAAGACAAGACAAGACAAGACAAGACAAGACAAGACAAGACAAGACAAGACAAGACAAGACAAGACAAGACAAAACAACACAACACAACACATGACATGACATGACATGACATGACAAGACAGGACAGGAAAGGACAAGACAGGACAAGACCAGACAAGACAAGACAAAACAAGACAAGACAAGACAAGATAAGACAAGACAAGACAAGACAAAACAAGACAAGACAAGACAAGACAAGACAACACAACACAACACAACACATGACATGACATGACAAGACAAGACAAGACAAGACAGGACAAGACAAGACAAGACAACACAAGACAAGACAAGACAAGACAAGACAATTGTGTTTGATTTTTTTTTTTAATTAATTAAGAAGACAAAACAAGACAAGACATGACATGACAAGACATGACAAGACAAAACTAGACAAGACAAGACAAGACAAGACAAGACAAGACAAGACAAAACAACACAACACAACACAACACATGACATGACATGACATGACATGACAAGACAAGACAGGAAAGGACAAGACAAGACAAGACAAGAAAAGACAAGACAAGACAAAACAACACAACACAACACATGACATGACATGACATGACATGACAAGACAAGACAGGAAAGGACAAGACAAGACAAGTCCAGACAAGACAAGACAAAACAAGACAAGACAAGACAAAACAAGATAAGACAAGACAAGACAAGACAAGACAAGACAAGACAAGACAAGACAAGACAAGACAAGACAAGACAAGACAAGACAAGACAAGACAAGACAAGACAAGACAAGACAAGACAAGACAAGACAAGACAAGACAAGACAAGACAAGACAAGACAAGACAAGACAAGACAAGACAAGACAAGACAAGACAAGACAAGACAAGACAAGACAAGACAAGACAAGACAAGACAAGACAAGACAAGACAAGACAAGACAAGACAAGACAAGACAAGACAAGACAAGACAAGACAAGACAAGACAAGACAAGACAAGACAAGACAAGACAAGACAAGACAAGACAAGACAAGACAAGACAAGACAAGACAAGACAAGACAAGACAAGACAAGACAAGACAAGACAAGACAAGACAAGACAAGACAAGACAAGACAAGACAAGACAAGACAAGACAAGACAAGACAAGACAAGACAAGACAAGACAAGACAAGACAAGACAAGACAAGACAAGACAAGACAAGACAAGACAAGACAAAACAACACAATACAACACATGACATGACATGTCAAGACAAAACAACACAACACAACACATGACATGACATGACATGACAAGACAAGACAAGACAGGACAAGACAAAACAACACAACACACGACATGACATGACATGTCAAGACAAGACAAGACAAGACAAGACAAGACAAGACAAGACAAAACAACACAACACAACACATGACATGACATGACAAGACAAGACAGGACAAGACAAGACAAGACAACACAAGACAAGACAAGACAAGACAAGACAAGACAAGACAAGACAAGGCAAGACAAGACAAAACAAGACAAGACAAAACAACACAACACAACACATGACATGACATGACATGACAAGACAAAACAGGACAAGACAAGAGAAGACAAGACAAGACAAGACAAGAAAAGACAAGACAAGACAAAACAACACAACACAACACATGACATGACATGACATGACATGACAAGACAGGACAGGAAAGGACAAGACAGGACAAGACCAGACAAGACAAGACAAAACAAGACAAGACAAGACAAGATAAGACAAGACAAGACAAGACAAAACAAGACAAGACAAGACAAGACAAGACAACACAACACAACACATGACATGACATGACATGACAAGACAAGACAAGACAAGACAGGACAAGACAAGACAAGACAACACAAGACAAGACAAGACAAGACAAGACAAGACAAGACAAGATAAGACAAGACAAGACAAGACAAGTAAAGACAAGACAAGACAAGACAAGACAAGACAAGACAAGACAAGACAAGACAGGACAAGACAAGACAAGACAAGACAAGACAAGACAAGACAAGACAAGACAAGACAAGACAAGACAAGACAAGACAAGACAAGACAAGACAAGACAAGACAAGACAAGACAAGACAAGACAAGACAAGACAAGACAAGACAAGACAAGACAAGACAAGAAAAGACAAGACAAGACAAGACAAGACAAGACAAGACAAGACAAGACAAGACAGGACAAGACAAGACAAGACAAGACAAGACAAGACAAGACAAGACAAGACAAGACAAGACAAGACAAGACAAGACAAGACAAGACAAGACAAGACAAGACAAGACAAGACAAGACAAGACAAGACAAGACAGGACAAGACAAGACAAGACAAGACAAGACAAGACAAGACAAGACAAGACAAGACAAGACAAGACAAAACAAGACAAGACAAGACAAAACAACACAGCACAACACATGACATGACATGACATGACAGGACATGACAATACAAGACAGGACAAGACAAGACAAGACAAGACAAGACAAGACAAGACAAGACAAGACAAGACAAGACAAGACAAAACAACACAGCACAACACAACACATGACATGACATGACATGACATGACAAGACAAGACAGGAAAGGACAAGACAAGACAAGACCAGACAAGACAAGACAAAACAAGACAAGACAAGACAAGACAAGACAAGACAAGACAAGACAAGACAAGACAAGACAAAACAATTCAACACAACACATGACATGACATGACAGGACATGACAAGACAAGACAAGACAAGACAAGACAAGACAAGACAAGACAAGACAAGACAAGACAAGACAAGACAAGACAAGACAAGACAAGACAAGACAAGACAAGACAAGACAAGACAAGACAAGACAAGACAAGACAAGACAAGACAAGACAAGACAAGACAAGACAAGACAAGACAAGACAAGACAAGACAAGACAAGACAAGACAAGACAAGACAAGACAAGACAAGACAAGACAAGATAAGACAACACAACACAACACAACACATGACATGACATGACATGACAAGACAAGACAAGACAGGACAGGACAGGACAGGACAAGACAAGACAAGACCAGACAAGACAAGACAAAACAAGACAAGACAAGACAAGACAAGACAAGACAAGACCAAACAAGACAAGACAAGACAAAACAACTCAACACATGACATGACATGACAGGACATGACAAGACACTACAAGACAAGACAAGACAAGACAAGACAAGACAAGACAAGACAAGACAAGACAAGACAAGACAAGACAAGACAAGACAAGACAAGACAAGACAAGACAAGACAAGACAAGACAAGACAAGACAAGACAAGACAAGACAAGACAAGACAAGACAAGACAAGACAAGACATGACAAGACCAAACAAGATAAGACAAGACAAAACAACTCAACACAACACATGACATGACATGACATGACAAGACAAGACAGGACAAGACAAGACAAGACAACACAAGACAAGACAAGACAAGACAAGACAAGACAAGTCATGACAAGACATGACATGACATGACAAGACAGGACATGACATGACAAGACAAGACAGGACAGGACAGGACATGACATGACATGACAAGACAAGACAGGACAGGACAGGGCAGGACAAGACAAGACAAGACAAGACAGGACAAGACAAGACAAGACAAGACAAGACAAGACAAGACAAGACAAGACAAGACAAGACAAGGCATGACATGACATGACATGACAAGACAAGACAAGACAGGACAGGACAGGACAGGGCAGGACAAGACAAGACAAGGCAAGACAAAACAAGACAAGACAAAACAACACAAAACAACACATGACATGACATGACATGACAAGACAAGACAGGACAAGACAAGACAAGACAAGACAACACAAGACAAGACAACACAAGACAAGACAACACAAGACAAGACAAGACAAGACAAGACAAGACAAGACAAGACAAGACAAGACAAGACAAGACAAGACAAGACAAGACAAGACAAGACAAGACAAGACAAGACAAGACAAGACAAGACAAGACAAGACAAGACAAGACAAGACAAGACAAGACAGGACAAGACAAGACAAGACAAGACAAGACAACACAAGACAAGACAACACAAGACAAGACAACACAAGACAAGACAAGACAAGACAAGACAAGACAAGACAAGACAAGACAAGACAAGACAAGACAAGACAAGACAAGACAAGACAAGACAAGACAAGACAAGACAAGACAAGACAAGACAAGACAAGACAAGACAAGACAAGACAAGACAAGACAAGACAAGACAAGACAAGACAAGACAAGACAAGACAAGACAAGACAAGACAAGACAAGACAAGACAAGACAAGACAAGACAAGACATGACATGACATGACATGACAAGACAAGACAGGACAGGACAGGACAGGGCAGGACAAGACAAGACAAGGCAAGACAAAACAAGACAAGACAAAACAACACAACACAACACATGACATGACATGACATGACAAGACAAGACAGGACAAGACAAGACAAGACAAGACAACACAAGACAAGACAACACAAGACAAGACAAGACAAGACAAGACAAGACAAGACAAGACAAAACAAAACAAGACAAGACAAAACAATACAACACATGACATGACATGACAAGACAAGACAGGACAGGACAAGACAAGACAAGACCAGACAAGACAAGACAAAACAAGACAAGACAAGACATGACAATACAAGACAGGACAAGACAAGACAAGACAAGACAAGACAAGACAAGACAAGACAAGACAAGACAAGACAAGACAAGACAAGACAAGACAAGACAAGACAAGACAAGACAAGACAAGACAAGACAAGACAAGACAAGACAAGACAAGACAAGACAAGACAAGACAAGACAAGACAAGACAAGACAAGACAAGACAAGACAAGACAAGACAAGACAAGACAAGACAAGACAAGACAAGACAAGACAAGACAAGACAAGACAAGACAAGACAAGACAAGACAAGACAAGACAAGACAAGACAAGACAAGACAAGACAAGACAAGACAAGACAAGACAAGACAGGACAAGACAAGACAAGACAAGACAAGACAAGACAAGACAAGACAAGACAAGACAAGACAAGACAAGACAAGACAAGACAAAGCAAGACAAAGCAAGACAAGCCAAGACAAGACAAGACAAGACAAGACAAGACAAGACAAGACAGGACAAGACAAGACAAGCCAAGACAAGATAAGACATGATAAGACATGAAAAGACAAAATAAGACAAGACAAAACAGCACAACACACGACATGACATGTCAAGACAAGACAAGACAAGACAAGACAAGACAAGACATGACATGACATGACAAGACAAGACAAGACAGGACAAGACAGGACAAGACAAGACAAGACAACACAAGACAAGACAAGACAAGACAAGACAAGACAAGACAAGACAAAACAAGGCAAGACAAAACTACACAACATACGACATGACATGACATGGCAAGACAAAACAACACAACACAACACATGACATGACATGACATGACAAGACAAGACAAGACAAGACAGGACAAGACAGGACAAGACAAGACAAGACAACACAAGACAAGACAAGACAAGACAAGATAAGACATGACAAGACAAAACAAGGCAAGACAAAACTACACAACATACGACATGACATGACATGGCAAGACAAAACAACACAACACAACACATGACATGACATGACATGACAAGACAAGACAAGACAGGACAAGACAAGACAAGACAAGACAAGACAACACAAGACAAGACAAGACAAGACAAGACATGACAAGACATGACATGACAAGACAAGACAAGACAAGACAGGACAAGACAAGACAAGACAAGACAAGACAACACAAGACAAGACAAGACAAGACAAGACATGACAAGACAAGACAAGACAAGACATGACATGACATGACATGACATGACATGACAAGACAAGACAGGACAGGACAGGACAAGACAAGACAAGGCAAGACAAGACAAAACAAGACAAGACAAAACAACACAACACAACACATGACATGACATGACATGACAAGACAAAACAGGACAAAACAAGAGAAGACAAGACAAGACAAGACATGACATGACATGACAAGACAAGACAAGACAGGACAAGACAGGACAAGACAGGACAAGACAAGACAAGACAACACAAGACAAGACAAGACAAGACAAGATAAGACATGACAAGACAAAACAAGGCAAGACAAAACTACACAACATACGACATGACATGACATGGCAAGACAAAACAACACAACACAACACATGACATGACATGACATGACAAGACAAGACAAGACAGGACAAGACAAGACAAGACAAGACAAGACAACACAAGACAAGACAAGACAAGACAAGACATGACAAGACAAGACAAGACAAGACATGACATGACATGACATGACATGACATGACAAGACAAGACAGGACAGGACAGGACAAGACAAGACAAGGCAAGACAAGACAAAACAAGACAAGACAAAACAACACAACACAACACATGACATGACATGACATGACAAGACAAAACAGGACAAAACAAGAGAAGACAAGACAAGACAAGACAAGACAATTGTGTTTGATTTTTTTTTAAATTAATTAAGAAGACAAAACAAGACAAGACATGACATGACAAGACATGACAAGACAAAACAAGACAAGCCTAGACAAGACAAGGCAGGAAAGGACAAGACAAGACAGGAAAGGACAAGACAAGACAAGACCAGACAAGACAAAACAAGACAAGACAAGACAAGACAAGACAAGACAAGACAAGACAAGACAAGACAAGACAAGACAAGACAAAACAATTCAACACAACACATGACATGACATGACAGGACATGACAAGACAAGACAAGACAAGACAAGACAAGACAAGACAAGACAAGACAAGACAAGACAAGACAAGACAAGACAAGACAAGACAAGACAAGACAAGACAAGACAAGACAAGACAAGACAAGACAAGACAAGACAAGATAAGACAACACAACACAACACATGACATGACATGACATGACATGACAAGACAAGACAAGACAGGACAGGACAGGACAGGACAAGACAAGACAAAACCAGACAAGACAAGACAAAACAAGACAAGACAAGACAAGACAAGACAAGACAAGACAAGACAAAACCAGACAAGACAAGACAAAACAAGACAAGACAAGACAAAACAACTCAACACATGACATGACATGACAGGACATGACAAGACACGACAAGACAAGACAAGACAAGACAAGACAAGACAAGACAAGACAAGACAAGACAAGACAAGACAAGACAAGACAAGACAAGACAAGACAAGACAAGACATGACAAGACCAAACAAGACAAGACAAGACAAAACAACTCAACACAACACATGACATGACATGACATGACAAGACAAGACAGGACAAGACAAGACAAGACAACACAAGACAAGACAAGACAAGACAAGACAAGACAAGACAAGACATGACATGACATGACAAGACAAGACAAGACAGGACAAGACAAGACAAGACAACACAAGACAAGACAAGACAAGACAAGACAAGACAAGACAAGACAAGACAAGACAAGACAAGACAAGACAAGACAAGACAAGACAAGACAAGACAAGACAAGACAAGACAAGACAAGACAAGACAAGACAAGACAAGACAAGACAAGACAAGACAAGGCATGACATGACATGACATGACAAGACAGGACAGGACAGGACAGGGCAGGGCAGGACAAGACAAGACAAGGCAAAACAAGACAAGACAAAACAACACAACACAACACATGACATGACAAGACAAGACAGGATAAGACAAGACAAGACAACACAAGACAAGACAAGACAAGACAAGACAAGTCATGACAAGACATGACATGACATGACAAGACAGGACATGACATGACATGACATGACATGACAAGACAAGACAAGACAAGACAAGACAAGACAAGACAAGACAAGACAAGACAAGACAAGACAAGACAAGACAAGACAAGACAAGACAAGACAAGACAAGACAAGACAAGACAAGACAAGACAAGACAAGACAAGACAAGACAAGACAAGACAAGACAACACAGCACAAGACAAGACAACACAAGACAAGACAAGACAAGACAAGACAAGACAAGACAAGACAAGACAAGACAAGACAAGACAAGACAAGACAAGACAAGATAAGACAAGACAAGACAAGACAAGACAAGACAAGACAAGACAAGACAAGACAAGACAAGACAAGACAAGACAAGACAAGACAAGACAAGACAAGACAAGACAAGACAAGACAAGACAAGACAAGACAAGACAAGACAAGACAAGACAAGACAAGACAAGACAAGACAAGACAAGACAAGACAAGACAAGACAAGACAAGACAAGACAAGACAAGACAAGACAAGACAAGACAAGACAAGACAAGACAAGACAAGACAAGACAAGACAAGACAAGACAAGACAAGACAAGACAAGACAAGACAAGACAAGACAAGACAAGACAAGACAAGACAAGACAAGACAAGACAAGACAAGACAAGACAAGACAAGACAAGACAAGACAAGACAAGACAAGACAAGACAAGACAAGACAAGACAAGACAAGACAAGACAAGACAAGACAAGACAAGACAAGACAAGACAAGACAAGACAAGACATGACATGACAAGACAAGACAAGACAAGACAAGACAAGACAAGACATGACATGACAAGACAAGACAAGACAAGACAAGACAAGACAAGACAAGACAAGACAAGACAAGACAAGACAAGGCATGACATGACATGACATGACATGACAAGACAGGACAGGACAGGGCAGGACAAGACAAGACAAGACAAGGCAAGACAAAACAAGACAAGACAAAACAACACAACACAACACATGACATGACAAGACAAGACAGGATAAGACAAGACAAGACAACACAAGACAAGACAAGACAAGACAAGACAAGTCATGACAAGACATGACATGACATGACAAGACAGGACATGACATGACATGACATGACAAGACAAGACAAGACAAGACAAGACAAGACAAGACAAGACAAGACAAGACAAGACAAGACAAGACAAGACAAGACAAGACAAGACATGACAAGACAAGACAAGACAAGACAAGACAAGACAAGACAAGACAAGACAACACAAGACAAGACAAGACAACACAACACAACACAACACATGACATGACATGACATGACAAGACAACACAGGACAAAACAAGACAAGACAAGACAAGACAAGACAAGACCAGACAAGACAAGACAAGACAAGACAAAACAAGACAAGACAAGACAAGACAAGACAAGACAAGACAAGACAAGACAAGAGAACACAACACAACACATGACATGACATGACATGACATGACAAGACAAAACAGGACAAGACAAGAGAAGACAAGACAAGACAAGACAAGACAAGACAAGACAATTGTGTTTGATTTTTTTTTAATTAATTAAGAAGACAAAACAAGACAAGACATGACATGACAAGACATGACAAGACAAAACTAGACAAGACAAGACAAGACAAGACAAGACAAGACAAGAAAAGACCAGACAAGACAAGACAAGACAAAACAACACAACACAACACAACACATGACATGACATGACATGACATGACAAGACAAGACCAGACAAGACTAGACAAGACAAGACCAGACAAGACAAGACAAAACACGACAAGACAAGACAAGACAAGATAAGACAAGACAAGACAAGACAAAACAAGACAAGACAAGACAAGACAAGACAAAACAACACAACACAACACATGACATGACATGAGAGGACATGACAAGACAAGACAGGACAAGACAAGACAACACAAGACAAGACAAGACAACACAACACATGACATGACATGACATGACAAGACAAGACAAAACAGGACAAGACAAGAGAAGACAAGACAAGACAAGACAAGACAATTGTGTTTGATTTTTTTTTTAATTAATTAAGAAGACAAAACAAGACAAGACATGACATGACAAGACATGACAAGACAAAACTAGACAAGACAAGACAAGACAAAACAACACAACACAACACAACACAACACATGACATGACATGACATGACATGACATGACAAGACAAAACAGGACAAGACAAGAGAAGACAAGACAAGACAAGACAAGACAATTGTGTTTGATTTTTTTTTTTTTAATTAATTAAGAAGACAAAACAAGACAAGACATGACATGACAAGACATGACAAGACAAAACTAGACAAGACAAGACAAGACAAAACAACACAACACAACACAACACATGACATGACATGATATGACATGACATGACAAGACAAAACAGGACAAGACAAGAGAAGACAAGACAAGACAAGACAAGACAATTGTGTTTGATTTTTTTTTTTAATTAATTAAGAAGACAAAACAAGACAAGACAAGACAAGACAAGACAAGACAACACAACACAACACATGACATGACATGACATGACAAGACAAAACAGGACAAGACAAGAGAAGACAAGACAAGACAAGACAAGACAATTGTGTTTGATTTTTTTTTTAAATTAATTAAGAAGACAAAACAAGACAAGACATGACATGACAAGACATGACAAGACAAAACTAGACAAGACAAGACAAGACAAAACAACACAACACAACACAACACATGACATGACATGACATGACATGACAAGACAAGACAGGAAAGGACAAGAAAAGACAAGACAAGACAAAACAACACAACACAACACATGACATGACATGACATGACATGACAAGACAAGACAGGAAAGGACAAGACAAGACAAGACCAGACAAGACAAGACAAAACAAGACAAGACAAGACAAGACAAGATAAGACAAGACAAGACAAGACAAAACAAGACAAGACAAGACAAAACAACACAACACAACACATGACATGACATGAGAGGACATGACAAGACAAGACAGGACAAGACAGGACAAGACAAGACAACACAAGACAAGACAAGACAAGACAACACAACACAACACATGACATGACATGACATGACAAGACAAGACAAGACAGGACAAGACAAGACAAGACAACACAAGACAAGACAAGACAAGACAAGACAAGACAAGACAAGACAAGACAAGACAAGACAAGACAAGACAAGACAAGACAAGACAAGACAAGACAAGACAAGACAAGACAAGACAAGACAAGACAAGACAAGACAAGACAAGACAAGACAAGACAAGACAAGACAAGACAAGACAAGACAAGACAAGACAAGACAAGACAAGACAAGAGAAGACAAGACAAGACAAGACAAGACAAGACAAGACAAGACAAGACAAGACAAGACAAGACAAGACAAGACAAGACAAGACAAGACAAGACAAGACAAGACAAGACAAGACAAGACAAGACAAGACAAGACAAGACAAGACAAGACAAGACAAGACAAGACAAGACAAGACAAGACAAGACAAGACAAGACAAGACAAGACAAGACAAGACAAGACAAAACTAGACAAGACAAGACAAGACAAAACAACACAACACAACACAACACATGACATGACATGATATGACATGACATGACAAGACAAAACAGGACAAGACAAGAGAAGACAAGACAAGACAAGACAAGACAATTGTGTTTGATTTTTTTTTTTAATTAATTAAGAAGACAAAACAAGACAAGACAAGACAAGACAAGACAAGACAACACAACACAACACATGACATGACATGACATGACAAGACAAAACAGGACAAGACAAGAGAAGACAAGACAAGACAAGACAAGACAATTGTGTTTGATTTTTTTTTAAATTAATTAAGAAGACAAAACAAGACAAGACATGACATGACAAGACATGACAAGACAAAACTAGACAAGACAAGACAAGACAAAACAACACAACACAACACAACACAACACATGACATGACATGACATGACAAGACAAGACAAGACAGGACAAGACAAGACAAGACAACACAAGACAAGACAAGACAAGACAAGACAAGACAAGACAAGACAAGACAAGACAAGACAAGACAAGACAAGACAAGACAAGACAAGACAAGACAAGACAAGACAAGACAAGACAAGACAAGACAAGACAAGACAAGACAAGACAAGACAAGACAAGACAAGACAAGACAAGACAAGACAAGACAAGACAAGACAAGACAAGACAAGACAAGACAAGACAAGACAAGACAAGACAAGACAAGACAAGACAAGACAAGACAAGACAAGACAAGACAAGACAAGACAAGACAAGACAAGACAGAACAAGACAAGACAAGACAAGACAAGACAAGACAAGACAAGACAAGACAAGACAAGACAAGACAAGACAAGACAAGACATGACAATTCAAGACAGGACAAGACAAGACAAGACAGGACAAGACAAGACAAGACAAGACAACACAACACATGACATGACATGACATGACAAGACAAGACAGGACAGGACAAGACAAGACAAGGCAAGACAAGACCAGACAAGACAAGACAAAACAAGACAAGACATGACAATACAAGACAAGACAAGACAAGACAAGACAAGACAAGACAAGACAAGACAAGACAAGACAAGACAAAACAAGACAAGACAAAACAACACAGCACAACACATGACATGACATGACAGGACATGACAATACAAGACAGGACAAGACAAGACAAGACAAGACAAGACAAGACACGACAAGACAAGACAAGACAAGACAAGACAAGACAAGACAAGACAAGACAAGACAAGACAAGACAAGACAATACAGGACAAGACAAGACAACACAAGACAAGACAAGACAAGACAAGACAAGACAAGACAAGACAAGACAAGACAAGACAAGACAAGACAAGACAAGATAAGACATGATAAGACATGAAAAGACAAAATAAGACAAGACAAAACAGCACAACACACGACATGACATGTCAAGACAAGACAAGACAAGACAAGACAAGACAAGACATGACATGACATGACAAGACAAGACAAGACAGGACAAGACAGGACAAGACAAGACAAGTCAACACAAGACAAGACAAGACAAGACAAGCCAAGATAAGACATGACAAGACAAAACAAGGCAAGACAAAACTACACAACATACGACATGACATGACATGACAAGACAAAACAACACAACACAACACATGACATGACATGACATGACAAGACAAGACAAGACAGGACAAGACAAGACAAGACAAGACAAGACAGCACAAGACAAGACAAGACAAGACAAGACAAGACATGACATGACATGACATGACATGACAAGACAAGACAGGACAGGACAGGACAAGACAAGACAAGGCAAGACAAGACAAAACAAGACAAGACAAAACAACACAACACAACACATGACATGACATGACATGACAAGACAAAACAGGACAAAACAAGAGAAGACAAGACAAGACAAGACAAGACAAGACATGACAAGACCAAACAAGACCAAACAAGACAAGACAAGACAAAACAACTCAACACAACACATGACATGACATGACATGACAAGACAAGACAGGACAAGACAAGACAAGACAACACAAGACAAGACAAGACAAGACAAGACAAGACAAGACAAGACAAGTCATGACAAGACATGACATGACATGACAAGACAGGACATGACATGACATGACATGACAAGACAAGACAGGACAGGACAGGGCAGGACAAGACAAGACAAGACAAGACAAGACAAGACAAGACAAGACAAGACAAGACAAGACAAGACAAGACAAGACAAGACAAGACAAGACAAGACAAGACAAGACAAGACAAGACAAGACAAGACAAGACAAGACAAGACAAGACAAGACAAGACAAGACAAGACAAGACAAGACAAGATAAGACAACACAACACAACACATGACATGACATGACATGACATGACAAGACAAGACAGGACAGGACAGGACAAGACAAGACAAAACCAGACAAGACAAGACAAAACAAGACAAGACAAGACAAGACAAGACAAGACAAGACCAAACAAGACAAGACAAGACAAAACAACTCAACACATGACATGACATGACAGGACATGACAAGACACGACAAGACAAGACAAGACAAGACAAGACAAGACAAGACAAGACAAGACAAGACAAGACAAGACAAGACAAGACAAGACAAGACAAGACAAGACAAGACAAGACATGACAAAACAACTCAACACAACACATGACATGACATGACATGACAAGACAAGACAGGACAAGACAAGACAAGACAACACAAGACAAGACAAGACAAGACAAGACAAGACAAGACATGACATGACATGACAAGACAAGACAAGACAGGACAAGACAAGACAAGACAACACAAGACAAGACAAGACAAGACAAGACAAGACAAGACAAGACAAGACAAGACAAGACAAGGCATGACATGACATGACATGACAAGACAGGACAGGACAGGGCAGGGCAGGACAAGACAAGACAAGGCAAGACAAAACAAGACAAGACAAAACAACACAACACAACACATGACATGACAAGACAAGACAAGACAGGACAAGACAAGACAAGACAAGACAAGACAAGACAAGACAAGACAAGACAAGACAAGACAAGACAAGACAAGACAAGACAAAACAACACAACACAACACATGACATGACAAGACAAGACAAGACAAGACAAGACATGACAAGACAAGACAGGACAAGACAAGACAAGACAACACAAGACAAGACAAGACAAGACAAGACAAGACAAGACATGACATGACATGACAAGACAAGACAAGACAGGACAAGACAAGACAAGACAAGACAAGGCAAGACAAGACAAAACAAGACAAGACAAAACAACACAACACAACACATGACATGACAAGACAAGACAAGACAAGACAAGACATGACAAGACAAGACAGGACAAGACAAGACAAGACAACACAAGACAAGACAAGACAAGACAAGACAAGACAAGACATGACATGACATGACAAGACAAGACAAGACAGGACAAGACAAGACAAGACAAGACAAGACAAGACAAGACAAGACAAGACAGGACAAGACAAGACAAGACAAGACAAGACAACACAAGACAAGACAACACAAGACAAGACAACACAAGACAAGACAAGACAAGACAAGACAAGACAAGACAAGACAAGACAAGACAAGACAAGACAAGACAAGACAAGACAAGACAAGACAAGACAAGACAAGACAAGACAAGACAAGACAAGACAAGACAAGACAAGACAAGACAAGACAAGACAAGACAAGACAAGACAAGACAAGACAAGACAAGACAAGACAAGACAAGACAAGACAAGACAAGACAAGACAAGACATGACATGACATGACATGACAAGACAAGACAGGACAGGACAGGACAGGGCAGGACAAGACAAGACAAGGCAAGACAAAACAAGACAAGACAAAACAACACAACACAACACATGACATGACATGACATGACAAGACAAGACAGGACAAGACAAGACAAGACAAGACAACACAAGACAAGACAACACAAGACAAGACAAGACAAGACAAGACAAGACAAGACAAAACAAAACAAGACAAGACAAAACAATACAACACATGACATGACATGACAAGACAAGACAGGACAGGACAAGACAAGACAAGACCAGACAAGACAAGACAAAACAAGACAAGACAAGACATGACAATACAAGACAGGACAAGACAAGACAAGACAAGACAAGACAAGACAAGACAAGACAAGACAAGACAAGACAAGACAAGACAAGACAAGACAAGACAAGACAAGACAAGACAAGACAAGACAAGACAAGACAAGACAAGACAAGACAAGACAAGACAAGACAAGACAAGACAAGACAAGACAAGACAAGACAAGACAAGACAAGACAAGACAAGACAAGACAAGACAAGACAAGACAAGACAGGACAAGACAAGACAAGACAAGACAAGACAAGACAAGACAAGACAAGACAAGACAAGACAAGACAAGACAAGACAAAGCAAGACAAAGCAAGACAAGCCAAGACAAGACAAGACAAGACAAGACAAGACAAGACAAGACAGGACAAGACAAGACAAGCCAAGACAAGATAAGACATGATAAGACATGAAAAGACAAAATAAGACAAGACAAAACAGCACAACACACGACATGACATGTCAAGACAAGACAAGACAAGACAAGACAAGACAAGACAAGACATGACATGACATGACAAGACAAGACAAGACAGGACAAGACAGGACAAGACAAGACAAGACAACACAAGACAAGACAAGACAAGACAAGACAAGACAAGACAAGACAAAACAAGGCAAGACAAAACTACACAACATACGACATGACATGACATGGCAAGACAAAACAACACAACACAACACATGACATGACATGACATGACAAGACAAGACAAGACAAGACAGGACAAGACAGGACAAGACAAGACAAGACAACACAAGACAAGACAAGACAAGACAAGATAAGACATGACAAGACAAAACAAGGCAAGACAAAACTACACAACATACGACATGACATGACATGGCAAGACAAAACAACACAACACAACACATGACATGACATGACATGACAAGACAAGACAAGACAGGACAAGACAAGACAAGACAAGACAAGACAACACAAGACAAGACAAGACAAGACAAGACATGACAAGACATGACATGACAAGACAAGACAAGACAAGACAGGACAAGACAAGACAAGACAAGACAAGACAACACAAGACAAGACAAGACAAGACAAGACATGACAAGACAAGACAAGACAAGACATGACATGACATGACATGACATGACATGACAAGACAAGACAGGACAGGACAGGACAAGACAAGACAAGGCAAGACAAGACAAAACAAGACAAGACAAAACAACACAACACAACACATGACATGACATGACATGACAAGACAAAACAGGACAAAACAAGAGAAGACAAGACAAGACAAGACATGACATGACATGACAAGACAAGACAAGACAAGACAGGACAAGACAGGACAAGACAAGACAAGACAACACAAGACAAGACAAGACAAGACAAGATAAGACATGACAAGACAAAACAAGGCAAGACAAAACTACACAACATACGACATGACATGACATGGCAAGACAAAACAACACAACACAACACATGACATGACATGACATGACAAGACAAGACAAGACAGGACAAGACAAGACAAGACAAGACAAGACAACACAAGACAAGACAAGACAAGACAAGACATGACAAGACAAGACAAGACAAGACATGACATGACATGACATGACATGACATGACAAGACAAGACAGGACAGGACAGGACAAGACAAGACAAGGCAAGACAAGACAAAACAAGACAAGACAAAACAACACAACACAACACATGACATGACATGACATGACAAGACAAAACAGGACAAAACAAGAGAAGACAAGACAAGACAAGACAAGACAATTGTGTTTGATTTTTTTTTAAATTAATTAAGAAGACAAAACAAGACAAGACATGACATGACAAGACATGACAAGACAAAACAAGACAAGCCTAGACAAGACAAGGCAGGAAAGGACAAGACAAGACAGGAAAGGACAAGACAAGACAAGACCAGACAAGACAAAACAAGACAAGACAAGACAAGACAAGACAAGACAAGACAAGACAAGACAAGACAAGACAAGACAAGACAAGACAAAACAATTCAACACAACACATGACATGACATGACAGGACATGACAAGACAAGACAAGACAAGACAAGACAAGACAAGACAAGACAAGACAAGACAAGACAAGACAAGAAAAGACAAGACAAGACAAGACAAGACAAGACAAGACAAGACAAGACAAGACAAGATAAGACAACACAACACAACACATGACATGACATGACATGACATGACAAGACAAGACAAGACAGGACAGGACAGGACAGGACAAGACAAGACAAAACCAGACAAGACAAGACAAAACAAGACAAGACAAGACAAGACAAGACAAGACAAGACAAAACCAGACAAGACAAGACAAAACAAGACAAGACAAGACAAAACAACTCAACACATGACATGACATGACAGGACATGACAAGACACGACAAGACAAGACAAGACAAGACAAGACAAGACAAGACAAGACAAGACAAGACAAGACAAGACAAGACAAGACAAGACAAGACAAGACATGACAAGACCAAACAAGACAAGACAAGACAAAACAACTCAACACAACACATGACATGACATGACATGACAAGACAAGACAGGACAAGACAAGACAAGACAACACAAGACAAGACAAGACAAGACAAGACAAGACAAGACATGACATGACATGACAAGACAAGACAAGACAGGACAAGACAAGACAAGACAACACAAGACAAGACAAGACAAGACAAGACAAGACAAGACAAGACAAGACAAGACAAGACAAGACAAGACAAGACAAGACAAGACAAGACAAGACAAGACAAGACAAGACAAGACAAGACAAGACAAGACAAGACAAGACAAGACAAGACAAGACAAGACAAGACAAGACAAGACAAGACAAGACAAGACAAGGCATGACATGACATGACATGAGAAGACAGGACAGGACAGGGCAGGGCAGGACAAGACAAGACAAGGCAAGACAAAACAAGACAAGACAAAACAACACAACACAACACATGACATGACAAGACAAGACAGGATAAGACAAGACAAGACAACACAAGACAAGACAAGACAAGACAAGACAAGTCATGACAAGACATGACATGACATGACAAGACAGGACATGACATGACATGACATGACATGACAAGACAAGACAAGACAAGACAAGACAAGACAAGACAAGACAAGACAAGACAAGACAAGACAAGACAAGACAAGACAAGACAAGACAAGACAAGACAAGACAAGACAAGACAAGACAAGACAAGACAAGACAAGACAAGACAAGACAAGACAAGACAAGACAAGACAAGACAAGACAAGACAAGACAAGACAAGACAAGACAAGACAAGACAAGACAACACAGCACAAGACAAGACAACACAAGACAAGACAAGACAAGACAAGACAAGACAAGACAAGACAAGACAAGACAAGATAAGACAAGACAAGACAAGACAAGACAAGACAAGACAAGACAAGACAAAACAAGACAAGACAAGACAAGACAAGACAAGACAAGACAAGACAAGACAAGACAAGACAAGACAAGACAAGACAAGACAAGACAAGACAAGACAAGACAAGACAAGACAAGACAAGACAAGACAAGACAAGACAAGACAAGACAAGACAAGACAAGACAAGACAAGACAAGACAAGACAAGACAAGACAAGACAAGACAAGACAAGACAAGACAAGACAAGACAAGACAAGACAAGACAAGACAAGACAAGACAAGACAAGACAAGACAAGACAAGACAAGACATGACATGACAAGACAAGACAAGACAAGACAAGACAAGACAAGACAAGACAAGACAAGACAAGACAAGGCATGACATGACATGACATGACATGACAAGACAGGACAGGACAGGGCAGGGCAGGACAAGACAAGACAAGGCAAGACAAAACAAGACAAGACAAAACAACACAACACAACACATGACATGACAAGACAAGACAGGATAAGACAAGACAAGACAACACAAGACAAGACAAGACAAGACAAGACAAGTCATGACAAGACATGACATGACATGACAAGACAGGACATGACATGACATGACATGACAAGACAAGACAAGACAAGACAAGACAAGACAAGACAAGACAAGACAAGACAAGACAAGACAAGACAAGACAAGACAAGACAAGACATGACAAGACAAGACAAGACAAGACAAGACAAGACAAGACAAGACAAGACAAGACAAGACAAAACAAGACAAGACAAGACAAGACAAGACAAGACAAGAGAACACAACACAACACATGACATGACATGACATGACATGACAAGACAAAACAGGACAAGACAAGAGAAGACAAGACAAGACAAGACAAGACAAGACAAGACAATTGTGTTTGATTTTTTTTTAATTAATTAAGAAGACAAAACAAGACAAGACATGACATGACAAGACATGACAAGACAAAACTAGACAAGACAAGACAAGACAAGACAAGACAAGACAAGAAAAGACCAGACAAGACAAGACAAGACAAAACAACACAACACAACACAACACATGACATGACATGACATGACATGACAAGACAAGACCAGACAAGACTAGACAAGACAAGACCAGACAAGACAAGACAAAACACGACAAGACAAGACAAGACAAGATAAGACAAGACAAGACAAGACAAAACAAGACAAGACAAGACAAGACAAGACAAAACAACACAACACAACACATGACATGACATGAGAGGACATGACAAGACAAGACAGGACAAGACAAGACAACACAAGACAAGACAAGACAACACAACACATGACATGACATGACATGACAAGACAAGACAAAACAGGACAAGACAAGAGAAGACAAGACAAGACAAGACAAGACAATTGTGTTTGATTTTTTTTTTAATTAATTAAGAAGACAAAACAAGACAAGACATGACATGACAAGACATGACAAGACAAAACTAGACAAGACAAGACAAGACAAAACAACACAACACAACACAACACAACACATGACATGACATGACATGACATGACATGACAAGACAAAACAGGACAAGACAAGAGAAGACAAGACAAGACAAGACAAGACAATTGTGTTTGATTTTTTTTTTTTTTAATTAATTAAGAAGACAAAACAAGACAAGACATGACATGACAAGACATGACAAGACAAAACTAGACAAGACAAGACAAGACAAAACAACACAACACAACACAACACATGACATGACATGATATGACATGACATGACAAGACAAAACAGGACAAGACAAGAGAAGACAAGACAAAACAAGACAAGACAATTGTGTTTGATTTTTTTTTTTAATTAATTAAGAAGACAAAACAAGACAAGACAAGACAAGACAAGACAAGACAACACAACACAACACATGACATGACATGACATGACAAGACAAAACAGGACAAGACAAGAGAAGACAAGACAAGACAAGACAAGACAATTGTGTTTGATTTTTTTTTAAATTAATTAAGAAGACAAAACAAGACAAGACATGACATGACAAGACATGACAAGACAAAACTAGACAAGACAAGACAAGACAAAACAACACAACACAACACAACACATGACATGACATGACATGACATGACAAGACAAGACAGGAAAGGACAAGAAAAGACAAGACAAGACAAAACAACACAACACAACACATGACATGACATGACATGACATGACAAGACAAGACAGGAAAGGACAAGACAAGACCAGACAAGACAAGACAAAACAAGACAAGACAAGACAAGACAAGATAAGACAAGACAAGACAAGACAAAACAAGACAAGACAAGACAAAACAACACAACACAACACATGACATGACATGAGAGGACATGACAAGACAAGACAGGACAAGACAGGACAAGACAAGACAACACAAGACAAGACAAGACAAGACAACACAACACAACACATGACATGACATGACATGACAAGACAAGACAAGACAGGACAAGACAAGACAAGACAACACAAGACAAGACAAGACAAGACAAGACAAGACAAGACAAGACAAGACAAGACAAGACAAGACAAGACAAGACAAGACAAGACAAGACAAGACAAGACAAGACAAGACAAGACAAGACAAGACAAGACAAGACAAGACAAGACAAGACAAGACAAGACAAGACAAGACAAGACAAGACAAGACAAGACAAGACAAGACAAGACAAGACAAGACAAGACAAGACAAGACAAGACAAGACAAGACAAGACAAGACAAGACAAGACAAGACAAGACAAGACAAGACAAGACAAGACAAGACAAGACAAGACAAGACAAGACAAGACAAGACAAGACAAGACAAGACAAGACAAGACAAGACAAGACAAGACAAGACAAGACAAGACAAGACAAGACAAGACAAGACAAGACAAGACAAGACAAGACAAGACAAGACAAGACAAGACAAGACAAGACAAGACAAGACAAGACAAGACAAGACAAGACAAGACAAGACAAGACAAGACAAGACAAAACAACACAACACAACACAACACATGACATGACATGATATGACATGACATGACAAGACAAAACAGGACAAGACAAGAGAAGACAAGACAAGACAAGACAAGACAATTGTGTTTGATTTTTTTTTTAATTAATTAAGAAGACAAAACAAGACAAGACAAGACAAGACAAGACAAGACAACACAACACAACACATGACATGACATGACATGACAAGACAAAACAGGACAAGACAAGAGAAGACAAGACAAGACAAGACAAGACAATTGTGTTTGATTTTTTTTTAAATTAATTAAGAAGACAAAACAAGACAAGACATGACATGACAAGACATGACAAGACAAAACTAGACAAGACAAGACAAGACAAAACAACACAACACAACACAACACAACACATGACATGACATGACATGACAAGACAAGACAAGACAGGACAAGACAAGACAAGACAACACAAGACAAGACAAGACAAGACAAGACAAGACAAGACAAGACAAGACAAGACAAGACAAGACAAGACAAGACAAGACAAGACAAGACAAGACAAGACAAGACAAGACAAGACAAGACAAGACAAGACAAGACAAGACAAGACAAGACAAGACAAGACAAGACAAGACAAGACAAGACAAGACAAGACAAGACAAGACAAGACAAGACAAGACAAGACAAGACAAGACAAGACAAGACAAGACAAGACAAGACAAGACAAGACAAGACAAGACAAGACAAGACAAGACAAGACAAGACAAGACAAGACAGAACAAGACAAGACAAGACAAGACAAGACAAGACAAGACAAGACAAGACAAGACAAGACAAGACAAGACAAGACATGACAATACAAGACAGGACAAGACAAGACAAGACAGGACAAGACAAGACAAGACAAGACAACACAACACATGACATGACATGACATGACAAGACAAGACAGGACAGGACAAGACAAGACAAGGCAAGACAAGACCAGACAAGACAAGACAAAACAAGACAAGACATGACAATACAAGACAAGACAAGACAAGACAAGACAAGACAAGACAAGACAAGACAAGACAAGACAAGACAAGACAAAACAAGACAAGACAAAACAACACAGCACAACACATGACATGACATGACAGGACATGACAATACAAGACAGGACAAGACAAGACAAGACAAGACAAGACAAGACAAGACAAGACAAGACAAGACAAGACAAGACAAGACAAGACAAGACAAGACAAGACAAGACAAGACAAGACAATACAGGACAAGACAAGACAACACAAGACAAGACAAGACAAGACAAGACAAGACAAGACAAGACAAGACAAGACAAGACAAGACAAGATAAGACATGATAAGACATGAAAAGACAAAATAAGACAAGACAAAACAGCACAACACACGACATGACATGTCAAGACAAGACAAGACAAGACAAGACAAGACAAGACATGACATGACATGACAAGACAAGACAAGACAGGACAAGACAGGACAAGACAAGACAAGTCAACACAAGACAAGACAAGACAAGACAAGCCAAGATAAGACATGACAAGACAAAACAAGGCAAGACAAAACTACACAACATACGACATGACATGACATGACAAGACAAAACAACACAACACAACACATGACATGACATGACATGACAAGACAAGACAAGACAGGACAAGACAAGACAAGACAAGACAAGACAGCACAAGACAAGACAAGACAAGACAAGACATGACATGACATGACATGACATGACAAGACAAGACAGGACAGGACAGGACAAGACAAGACAAGGCAAGACAAGACAAAACAAGACAAGACAAAACAACACAACACAACACATGACATGACATGACATGACAAGACAAAACAGGACAAAACAAGAGAAGACAAGACAAGACAAGACAAGACAAGACATGACAAGACCAAACAAGACAAGACAAGACAAAACAACTCAACACAACACATGACATGACATGACATGACAAGACAAGACAGGACAAGACAAGACAAGACAACACAAGACAAGACAAGACAAGACAAGACAAGACAAGACAAGACAAGTCATGACAAGACATGACATGACATGACAAGACAGGACATGACATGACATGACATGACAAGACAAGACAGGACAGGACAGGGCAGGACAAGACAAGACAAGACAAGACAAGACAAGACAAGACAAGACAAGACAAGACAAGACAAGACAAGACAAGACAAGACAAGACAAGACAAGACAAGACAAGACAAGACAAGACAAGACAAGACAAGACAAGACAAGACAAGACAAGACAAGATAAGACAACACAACACAACACATGACATGACATGACATGACATGACAAGACAAGACAGGACAGGACAGGACAAGACAAGACAAAACCAGACAAGACAAGACAAAACAAGACAAGACAAGACAAGACAAGACAAGACAAGACCAAACAAGACAAGACAAGACAAAACAACTCAACACATGACATGACATGACAGGACATGACAAGACACGACAAGACAAGACAAGACAAGACAAGACAAGACAAGACAAGACAAGACAAGACAAGACAAGACAAGACAAGACAAGACAAGACAAGACAAGACATGACAAAACAACTCAACACAACACATGACATGACATGACATGACAAGACAAGACAGGACAAGACAAGACAAGACAACACAAGACAAGACAAGACAAGACAAGACAAGACAAGACATGACATGACATGACAAGACAAGACAAGACAGGACAAGACAAGACAAGACAACACAAGACAAGACAAGACAAGACAAGACAAGACAAGACAAGACAAGACAAGACAAGACAAGACAAGACAAGACAAGGCAAGACAAGACAAGACAAGACAAGACAAGACAAGACAAGACAAGACAAGACAAGACAAGACAAGACAAGGCATGACATGACATGACATGACAAGACAGGACAGGACAGGGCAGGGCAGGACAAGACAAGACAAGGCAAGACAAAACAAGACAAGACAAAACAACACAACACAACACATGACATGACAAGACAAGACAGGATAAGACAAGACAAGACAACACAAGACAAGACAAGACAAGACAAGACAAGACAAGTCATGACAAGACATGACATGACATGACAAGACAGGACATGACATGACATGACATGACAAGACAAGACAAGACAAGACAAGACAAGACAAGACAAGAAAAGACAAGACAAGACAAGACAAGACAAGACAAGACAAGACAAGACAAGACAAGACAAGACAAGACAAGACAAGACAAGACAAGACAAGACAAGACAAGACAAGACAAGACAAGACAAGACAAGACAAGACAAGACAAGACAAGACAAGACAAGACAAGACAAGACAAGACAAGACAAGACAAGACAAGACAAGACAAGACAAGACAAGACAAGACAAGACAAGACAAGACAACACAGCACAAGACAAGACAACACAAGACAAGACAAGACAAGACAAGACAAGACAAGACAAGACAAGACAAGACAAGACAAGACAAGACAAGACAAGACAAGACAAGACAAGACAAGACAAGACAAGACAAGACAAGACAAGACAAGACAAGACAAGACAAGACAAGACAAGACAAGACAAGACAAGACAAGACAAGACAAGACAAGACAAGACAAGACAAGACAAGACAAGACAAGACAAGACAAGACAAGACAAGACAAGACAAGACAAGACAAGACAAGACAAGACAAGACAAGACAAGACAAGACAAGACAAGACAAGGCAAGACAAGACAAGACAAGACAAGACAAGACAAGACAAGACAAGACAAGACAAGACAAGACAAGACAAGACAAGACAAGACAAGACAAGACAAGACAAGACAAGACAAGACAAGACAAGACAAGACAAGACAAGACAAGACAAGACAAGATAAGACAAGACAAGACAAGACAAGACAAGGCAAGACAAGACAAGACAAGACAAGACAAGACAAGACAAGACAAGACAAGACAAGACAAGACAAGACAAGACAAGACAAGACAAGACAAGACAAGACAAGACAAGACAAGACAAGACAAGACAAGACAAGACAAGACAAGACAAGACAAGACAAGACAAGACAAGACAAGACAAGACAAGACAAGACAAGACAAGGCATGACATGACATGACATGACAAGACAGGACAGGGCAGGGCAGGACAAGACAAGACAAGGCAAGACAAAACAAGACAAGACAAAACAACACAACACAACACATGACATGACAAGACAAGACAGGATAAGACAAGACAAGACAACACAAGACAAGACAAGACAAGACAAGACAAGTCATGACAAGACATGACATGACATGACAAGACAGGACATGACATGACATGACATGACAAGACAAGACAAGACAAGACAAGACAAGACAAGACAAGACAAGACAAGACAAGACAAGACAAGACAAGACAAGACAAGACAAGACAAGACAAGACATGACAAGACAAGACAAGACAAGACAAGACAAGACAAGAAAAGACAAGACAAGACAAGACAAGACAAAACAAGACAAGACAAGACAAGACAAGACAAGACAAGAGAACACAACACAACACATGACATGACATGACATGACATGACAAGACAAAACAGGACAAGACAAGAGAAGACAAGACAAGACAAGACAAGACAAGACAAGACAATTGTGTTTGATTTTTTTTTTAATTAATTAAGAAGACAAAACAAGACAAGACAATACAAGACAAGACAAGACAAGACAAGACAACACAACACAACACATGCCATGACATGACATGACAAGAAAAAACAGGACAAGACAAGAGAAGACAAGACAAGACAAGACAAGACAATTGTGTTTGATTTTTTTTTAATTAATTAAGAAGACAAAACAAGACAAGACATGACATGACAAGACATGACAAGACAAAACTAGACAAGACAAGACAAGACAAGACAAGACAAGAAAAGACCAGACAAGACAAGACAAGACAAAACAACACAACACAACACAACACATGACATGACATGACATGACATGACATGACAAGACAAGACCAGACAAGACTAGACAAGACAAGACCAGACAAGACAAGACAAAACACGACAAGACAAGACAAGACAAGATAAGACAAGACAAGACAAAACAAGACATGACAAGACAAGACAAAACAACACAACACAACACATGACATGACATGAGAGGACATGACAAGACAAGACAGGACAAGACAAGACAACACAAGACAAGACAAGACAACACAACACATGACATGACATGACATGACAAGACAAGACAAAACAGGACAAGACAAGAGAAGACAAGACAAGACAAGACAAGACAATTGTGTTTGATTTTTTTTTAATTAATTAAGAAGACAAAACAAGACAAGACATGACATGACAAGACATGACAAGACAAAACTAGACAAGACAAGACAAGACAAAACAACACAACACAACACAACACAACACATGACATGACATGACATGACATGACATGACAAGACAAAACAGGACAAGACAAGAGAAGACAAGACAAGACAAGACAAGACAATTGTGTTTGATTTTTTTTTTTTTAATTAATTAAGAAGACAAAACAAGACAAGACATGACATGACAAGACATGACAAGACAAAACTAGACAAGACAAGACAAGACAAAACAACACAACACAACACAACACATGACATGACATGATATGACATGACATGACAAGACAAAACAGGACAAGACAAGAGAAGACAAGACAAGACAAGACAAGACAATTGTGTTTGATTTTTTTTTTTAATTAATTAAGAAGACAAAACAAGACAAGACAAGACAAGACAAGACAAGACAACACAACACAACACATGACATGACATGACATGACAAGACAAAACAGGACAAGACAAGAGAAGACAAGACAAGACAAGACAAGACAATTGTGTTTGATTTTTTTTTAAATTAATTAAGAAGACAAAACAAGACAAGACATGACATGACAAGACATGACAAGACAAAACTAGACAAGACAAGACAAGACAAAACAACACAACACAACACAACACATGACATGACATGACATGACATGACAAGACAAGACAGGAAAGGACAAGAAAAGACAAGACAAGACAAAACAACACAACACAACACATGACATGACATGACATGACATGACAAGACAAGACAGGAAAGGACAAGACAAGACAAGACCAGACAAGACAAGACAAAACAAGACAAGACAAGACAAGACAAGATAAGACAAGACAAGACAAGACAAAACAAGACAAGACAAGACAAAACAACACAACACAACACATGACATGACATGAGAGGACATGACAAGACAAGACAGGACAAGACAGGACAAGACAAGACAACACAAGACAAGACAAGACAAGACAACACAACACAACACATGACATGACATGACATGACAAGACAAGACAAGACAGGACAAGACAAGACAAGACAACACAAGACAAGACAAGACAAGACAAGACAAGACAAGACAAGACAAGACAAGACAAGACAAGACAAGACAAGACAAGACAAGACAAGACAAGACAAGACAAGACAAGACAAGACAAGACAAGACAAGACAAGACAAGACAAGACAAGACAAGACAAGACAAGACAAGACAAGACAAGACAAGACAAGACAAGACAAGACAAGACAAGACAAGACAAGACAAGACAAGACAAGACAAGACAAGACAAGACAAGACAAGACAAGAAAAGACAAGACAAGACAAGACAAGACAAGACAAGACAAGACAAGACAAGACAAGACAAGACAAGACAAGACAAGACAAGACAAGACAAGACATGACAATACAAGACAGGACAAGACAAGACAAGACAGGACAAGACAAGACAAGACAAGACAACACAACACATGACATGACCTGACATGACATGACAAGACAAGACAGGACAGGACAAGACAAGACAAGACCAGACAAGACAAGACAAAACAAGACAAGACATGACAATACAAGACAAGACAAGACAAGACAAGACAAGACAAGACAAGACAAGACAAGACAAAACAAGACAAGACAAAACAACACAGCACAACACATGACATGACATGACAGGACATGACAATACAAGACAGGACAAGACAAGACAAGACAAGACAAGACAAGACAAGACAAGACAAGACAAGACAAGACAAGACAAGACAAGACAAGACAAGACAATACAGGACAAGACAAGACAACACAAGACAAGACAAGACAAGACAAGACTAGACAAGACAAGACAAGACAAGACAAGACAAGACAAGACAAGATAAGACATGATAAGACATGAAAAGACAAAATAAGACAAGACAAAACAGCACAACACACGACATGACATGTCAAGACAAGACAAGACAAGACAAGACAAGACAAGACATGACATGACATGACAAGACAAGACAAGACAGGACAAGACAGGACAAGACAAGACAAATCAACACAAGACAAGACAAGACAAGACAAGCCAAGATAAGACATGACAAGACAAAACAAGGCAAGACAAAACTACACAACATACGACATGACATGACATGACAAGACAAAACAACACAACACAACACATGACATGACATGACATGACAAGACAAGACAAGACAGGACAAGACAAGACAAGACAAGACAAGACAGCACAAGACAAGACAAGACAAGACAAGACATGACATGACATGACATGACATGACAAGACAAGACAGGACAGGACAGGACAAGACAAGACAAGGCAAGACAAGACAAAACAAGACAAGACAAAACAACACAACACAACACATGACATGACATGACATGACAAGACAAAACAGGACAAAACAAGAGAAGACAAGACAAGACAAGACAAGACAATTGTGTTTGATTTTTTTTTAAATTAATTAAGAAGACAAAACAAGACAAGACATGACATGACAAGACATGACAAGACAAAACAAGACAAGCCTAGACAAGACAAGACAAGAAAAGACTAGACAAGACAAGACAAGACAAGACAAAACAACACAGCACAACACAACACATGACATGACATGACAAGACAAGACAGGAAAGGACAAGACAAGACAAGACCAGACAAGACAAGACAAAACAAGACAAGACAAGACAAGACAAGACAAGACAAAACAATTCAACGCAACACATGACATGACATGACAGGACATGACAAGACAAGACAAGACAAGACAAGACAAGACAAGACAAGACAAGACAAGACAAGACAAGACAAGACAAGACAAGACAAGACAAGACAAGACAAGACAAGACAAGACAAGACAAGACAAGACAAGACAAGACAAGACAAGACAAGACAAGACAAGACAAGACAAGACAAGACAAGACAAGACAAGACAAGACAAGACAAGACAAGACAAGACAAGACAAGACAAGACAAGACAAGACAAGACAAGACAAGACAAGACAAGACAAGACAAGACAAGACAAGACAAGACAAGACAAGACAAGACAAGACAAGACAAGACAAGACAAGACAAGACAAGACAAGACAAAACAAGACAAGACAAGACAAGACAAGACAAGACAAGACAAGACAAGACAAGACAAGACAAGACAAGACAAGACAAGACAAGACAAGACAAGACAAGACAAGACAAGACAAGACAAGACAAGACAAGACAAGACAAGACAAGACAAGACAAGACAAGACAAGACAAGACAAGACAAGACAAGACAAGACAAGACAAGACAAGACAAGACAAGACAAGACAAGACAAGACAAGACAAGACAAGACAAGACAAGACAAGACAAGAGAAGACAAGACAGGACATGACAAGACAAGACAAGACAAGACAAGACAAGACAAGACAAGACAAGACAAGACAAGACAAGACAGGACAAGACAAGACAAGACAAGACAACACAACACACGACATGACATGTCAAGACAAGACAAGACAAGACAAGACAAGACAAGACATGACATGACATGACAAGACAAGACAAGACAGGACAAGACAGGACAAGACAAGACAAGACAAGACAAGCCAAGATAAGACATGACAAGACAAAACAAGGCAAGACAAAACTACACAACATACGACATGACATGACATGACAAGACAAAACAACACAACACATGACATGACATGGCATGACAAGACAAGACAAGACAGGACAAGACAAGACAAGACAAGACAAGACAGCACAAGACAAGACAAGACAAGACAAGACAAGACATGACATGACATGACATGACATGACAAGACAAGACAGGACAGGACAGGACAAGACAAGACAAGGCAAGACAAGACAAAACAAGACAAGACAAAACAACACAACACAACACATGACATGACATGACATGACAAGACAAAACAGGACAAAACAAGAGAAGACAAGACAAGACAAGACAAGACAATTGTGTTTGATTTTTTTTTTAAATTAATTAAGAAGACAAAACAAGACAAGACATGACATGACAAGACATGACAAGACAAAACAAGACAAGCCTAGACAAGACAAGACAAGAAAAGACTAGACAAGACAAGACAAGACAAGACAAAACAACACAGCACAACACAACACATGACATGACATGACAAGACAAGACAGGAAAGGACAAGACAAGACAAGACCAGACAAGACAAGACAAAACAAGACAAGACAAGACAAGACAAGACAAGACAAAACAATTCAACGCAACACATGACGTGACATGACAGGACATGACAAGACAAGACAAGACAAGACAAGACAAGACAAGACAAGACAAGACAAGACAAGACAAGACAAGACAAGACAAGACAAGACAAGACAAGACAAGACAAGACAAGACAAGACAAGACATGACAAGACCAAACAAGACAAGACAAGACAAAACAACTCAACACAACACATGACATGACATGACATGACAAGACAAGACAGGAACAACACAACACATGACATGACATGACAGGACATGACAAGACAAGACAAGACAAGACAAGACAAGACAAGACAAGACAAGACAAGACAAGACAAGACAAGACAAGACAAGACAAGACAAGACAAGACAAGACAAGACAAGACAAGACAAGACAAGACAAGACAAGACAAGACAAGACAAGACAAGACAAGACAAGACAAGACAAGACAAGACCAGACAAGACAAGACAAAACAAGACAAGACAAGACAAGACAAGACAAGACAAAACAATTCAACACAACACATGACATGACATGACAGGACATGACAAGACAAGACAAGACAAGACAATTCAACACAACACATGACATGACATGACATGACAGGACATGACAAGACAAGACAAGACAAGACAAGACAAGACAAGACAAGACAAGACAAGACAAGACAAGACAAGACAAGACAAGACAAGACAAGACAAGACAAGACAAGACAAGACAAGACAAGACAAGACAAGACAAGACATGACAAGACCAAACAAGACAAGACAAGACAAAACAACTCAACACAACACATGACATGACATGACATGACATGACAGGACATGACAAGACAAGACAAGACAAGACAAGACAAGACAAGACAAGACAAGACAAGACAAGACAAGACAAGACAAGACAAGACAAGACAAGACAAGACAAGACAAGACAAGACAAGACAAGACAAGACAAGACAAGACCAGACAAGACAAGACAAAACAAGACAAGACAAGACAAGACAAGACAAGACAAAACAATTCAACACAACACATGACATGACATGACAGGACATGACAAGACAAGACAAGACAAGACAATTCAACACAACACATGACATGACATGACAGGACATGACAAGACAAGACAAGACAAGACAAGACAAGACAAGACAAGACAAGACAAGACAAGACAAGACAAGACAAGACAAGACAAGACAAGACAAGACAAGACAAGACAAGACAAGACAAGACAAGACAAGACAAGACAAGACAAGACAAGACAAGACAAGACAAGACAAGACAAGACAAGACAAGACAAGACAAGACAAGACAAGACAAGACAAGACAAGACAAGACAAGACAAGACAAGACAAGACAAGACAAGACAAGACAAGACAAGACAAGACAAGACAAGACAAGACAAGACAAGACAAGACAAGACAAGACAAGACAAGACAAGACAAGACAAGACAAGACAAGACAAGACAAGACAAGACAAGACAAGACAAGACAAGACAAGACAAGACAAGACAAGACAAGACAACACAAGACAAGACAAGACAAGACAAGACAAGACAAGACAAGACAAGACAAGACAAGACAAGACAAGACAAGACAAGACAAGACAAGACAAGACAAGACAAGACAAGACAAGACAAGACAAGACAAGACAAGACAAGACAAGACAAGACAAGACAAGACAAGACAAGACAAGACAAGACAAGACAAGACAAGACAAGACAAGACAAGACAAGACAAGACATGACAAGACCAAACAAGACAAGACAAGACATGACAAGACCAAACAAGACCAAACAAGACAAGACAAGACAAAACAACTCAACACAACACATGACATGACATGACATGACAAGACAAGACAGGACAAGACAAGACAAGACAACACAAGACAAGACAAGACAAGACAAGACAAGACAAGACAAGACAAGTCATGACAAGACATGACATGACATGACAAGACAGGACATGACATGACATGACATGACAAGACAAGACAGGACAGGACAGGGCAGGACAAGACAAGACAAGACAAGACAAGACAAGACAAGACAAGACAAGACAAGACAAGACAAGACAAGACAAGACAAGACAAGACAAGACAAGACAAGACAAGACAAGACAAGACAAGACAAGACAAGACAAGACAAGACAAGACAAGACAAGACAAGACAAGACAAGGCATGACATGACATGACATGACAAGACAAGACAGGACAGGACAGGACAGGGCAGGACAAGACAAGACAAGACAAAACAAGACAAGACAAAACAACACAACACAACACATGACATGACATGACATTGCAAGACAAGACAGGACAAGACAAGACAAGACAAGACAACACAAGACAAGACAACACAAGACAAGACAAGACAAGACAAGACAAGACAAGACAAGACAAGACAAGACAAGACAAGACAAGACAAGACAAGACAAGACAAGACAAGACAAGACAAGACAAGACAAGACAAGACAAGACAAGACAAGACAAGACAAGACAAGACAAGACAAGACAAGACAGGACAAGACAAGACAAGACAAGACAAGACAAGACAAGACAAGACAAGACAAGACAAGACAAGACAAGACAAGACAAGACAAGACAAGACAAGACAAGACAAGACAAGACAAGACAAGACAAGACAAGACAAGACAAGACAAGACAAGACAAGACAAGACAAGACAAGACAAGACAAGACAAGACAAGACAAGACAAGACAAGACAAGACAAGACAAGACAAGACAAGACAAGACAAGACAAGACAAGACAAGACAAGACAAGACAAGACAAGACAAGACAAGACAAGACAAGACAAGACAAGACAAGACAAGACAAGACAAGACATGACAAGACAAGACAAGACAAGACAAGACAACACAAGACAAGACAACACAAGACAAGACAAGACAAGACAAGACAAGACAAGACAAGATAAGACATGACAAGACAAAACAAGGCAAGACAAAACTACACAACATACGACATGACATGACATGACAAGACAAAACAACACAACACAACACATGACATGACATGACATGACAAGACATGACAAGAGAGGACAAGACAAGACAAGACAAGACAAGACAACACAAGACAAGACAAGACAAGACAAGACATGACAAGACAAGACAAGACAAGACATGACATGACATGACATGACATGACAAGACAAGACAAGACAGGACAGGACAGGACAAGACAAGACAAGGCAAGACAAGACAAAACAAGACAAGACAAGACAAAACAACACAACACAACACAACACATGACATGACATGACATGACAAGACAAAACAGGACAAGACAAGAGAAGACAAGACAAGACAAGACAAGACAAGACAATTGTGTTTGATTTTTTTTTTTAATTAATTAAGAAGACAAAACAAGACAAGACATGACATGACAAGACATGACAAGACAAGACAGGACAGGACAAGACAAGACAAGACCAGACAAGACAAGACAAAACAAGACAAGACAAGACAAGACAAGACAAGACAAGACAAGACAAGACAAGACAAGACAAGACAAGACAAGACAAGACAAAACAAGACAAGACAAGACAAAACAACACAGGACAAGACAAGACAACACAAGACAAGACAAGACAAGGCAAGACAAGACAAGACAAGACAAGACAAGACAAGACAAGACAAGACAAGACAAGACAAGACAAGACAAGACAAGACAAGATAAGACATGATAAGACATGACAAGACAAAATAAGACAAGACAAAACAACACAACACACGACATGACATGTCAAGACAAGACAAGACAAAACAACACAACACAACACATGACATGACATGACAAGACAAGACAGGACAAGACAAGACATGACAACACAAGACAAGACAAGACAAGACAAGACAAGACAAGACAAGACAAGATAAGACATGACAAGACAAAACAAGGCAAGACAAAACTACACAACATACGACATGACGTGACATGACAAGACAAAACAACACAACACAACACATGACATGACATGACATGACAAGACAAGACAAGACAGGACAAGACAAAACAACACAACACAACACATGACATGACATGACAAGACAAGACATGACATGACAAGACAAGACAGGACAAGACAAGACAAGACAACACAAGACAAGACAAGACAAGACAAGACATGACAAGACAAGACAAGACAAGACAAGACAAGACAAGACAAGGCAAGACAAGACAAAACAAGACAATACAAAACAACACAACACAACACAACACATGACATGACATGACATGACAAGACAAAACAGGACAAAACAAGAGAAGACAAGACAAGACAAGACAAGACAATTGTGTTTGATTTTTTTTTAAATTAATTAAGAAGACAAAAGAAGACAAGACATGACATGACAAGACATGACAAGACAAAACAAGACAAGACAAGACAAGACAAGAAAAGACTAGACATGACATGACATGACAAGACAAGACAGAAAAGGACAAGACAAGACAAGACCAGACAAGACAAGACAAAACAAGACAAGACAAGACAAGACAAGACAAGACAAGACAAGACAAGACAAGACAAGACAAGACAAGACAAGACAAGACAAGACAAGACAAGACAAGACAAGACAAGACAAGACAAGACAAGACAAGACAAGACAAGACAAGACAAGACAAGACAAGACAAGACAAGACAAGACATGACAAGACAAGACAAGACAAGACAAGACAAGACAAGACAAGACAAGACAAGACAAGACAAGACAAGACAAGACAAGACAAGACAAGACAAGACAAGACAAGACAAGACAAGACAAGACAAGACAACACAAGACAAGACAAGACAAGACAAGACAACACAACACAACACATGACATGACATGACATGACAAGACAAAACAGGACAAGACAAGAGAAGACAAGACAAGACAAGACAAGACAATTGTGTTTGATTTTTTTTTTAATTAATTAAAAAGACAAAACAAGACAAGACATGACATGACAAGACATGACAAGACAAAACTAGACAAGACAAGACAAGACAAGACAAGACAAGAAAAGACAAGACAAGACAAGACAAAACAACACAACACAACACAACACATGACATGACATGACATGACATGACAAGACAAGACAGGAAAGGACAAGACAAGACAAGACAAGAAAAGACAAGACAAGACAAAACAACACAACACAACACATGACATGACATGACATGACATGCCAAGACAAGACAGGAAAGGACAAGACAAGACAAGACCAGACAAGACAAGACAAAACAAGACAAGACAAGACAAGACAAGATAAGACAAGACAAGACAAGACAAGACAAGACAAGACAAGACAAGACAAGACAAGACAAGACAAGACAAGACAAGACAAGACAAGACAAGACAAGACAAGACAAGACAAGACAAGACAAGACAAGACAAGACAAGACAAGACAAGACAAGACAAGACAAGACAAGACAAGACAAGACAAGACAAGACAAGACAAGACAAGACAAAACAACACAATACAACACATGACATGACATGTCAAGACAAAACAACACAACACAACACATGACATGACATGACATGACAAGACAAGACAAGACAGGACAAGACAAAACAACACAACACACGACATGACATGACATGTCAAGACAAGACAAGACAAGACAAGACAAGACAAGACAAAACAACACAACACAACACATGACATGACATGACAAGACAAGACAGGACAAGACAAGACAAGACAACACAAGACAAGACAAGACAAGACAAGACAAGACAAGACAAGACAAGGCAAGACAAGACAAAACAAGACAAGACAAAACAACACAACACAACACATGACATGACATGACATGACAAGACAAAACAGGACAAGACAAGAGAAGACAAGACAAGACAAGACAAGAAAAGACAAGACAAGACAAAACAACACAACACAACACATGACATGACATGACATGACATGACAAGACAGGACAGGAAAGGACAAGACAGGACAAGACCAGACAAGACAAGACAAAACAAGACAAGACAAGACAAGATAAGACAAGACAAGACAAGACAAAACAAGACAAGACAAGACAAGACAAGACAAGACAACACAACACAACACATGACATGACATGACATGACAAGACAAGACAAGACAAGACAGGACAAGACAAGACAAGACAACACAAGACAAGACAAGACAAGACAAGACAAGACAAGACAAGATAAGACAAGACAAGACAAGACAAGTAAAGACAAGACAAGACAAGACAAGACAAGACAAGACAAGACAAGACAAGACAGGACAAGACAAGACAAGACAAGACAAGACAAGACAAGACAAGACAAGACAAGACAAGACAAGACAAGACAAGACAAGACAAGACAAGACAAGACAAGACAAGACAAGACAAGACAAAACAAGACAAGACAAGACAAAACAACACAACACAACACAACACAACACAACACATGACATGACATGACATGACAAGACAAAACAGGACAAGACAAGAGAAGACAAGACAAGACAAGACAAGACAAGACAATTGTGTTTGATTTTTTTTTTTAATTAATTAAGAAGACAAAACAAGACAAGACATGACATGACAAGACATGACAAGACAAGACAGGACAGGACAAGACAAGACAAGACCAGACAAGACAAGACAAAACAAGACAAGACAAGACAAGACAAGACAAGACAAGACAAGACAAGACAAGACAAGACAAGACAAAACAAGACAAGACAAGACAAAACAACACAGGACAAGACAAGACAACACAAGACAAGACAAGACAAGGCAAGACAAGACAAGACAAGACAAGACAAGACAAGACAAGACAAGACAAGACAAGACAAGACAAGACAAGATAAGACATGATAAGACATGACAAGACAAAATAAGACAAGACAAAACAACACAACACACGACATGACATGTCAAGACAAGACAAGACAAAACAACACAACACAACACATGACATGACATGACAAGACAAGACAGGACAAGACAAGACATGACAACACAAGACAAGACAAGACAAGACAAGACAAGACAAGACAAGACAAGACAAGACAAGACAAGACATGACATCACATGACATGACAAGACAAGACAGGACAGGACAAGACAAGACAAGGCAAGACAAGACAAAACAAGACAATACAAAACAACACAACACAACACAACACATGACATGACATGACAAGACAAGACAAGACAGGACAAGACAAAACAACACAACACAACACATGACATGACATGACAAGACAAGACATGACATGACAAGACAAGACAGGACAAGACAAGACAAGACAACACAAGACAAGACAAGACAAGACAAGACATGACAAGACAAGACAAGACAAGACAAGACAAGACAAGACATGACATCACATGACATGACAAGACAAAACAAGGCAAGACAAAACTACACAACATACGACATGACGTGACATGACAAGACAAAACAACACAACACAACACATGACATGACATGACATGACAAGACAAGACAAGACAGGACAAGACAAAACAACACAACACAACACATGACATGACATGACAAGACAAGACATGACATGACAAGACAAGACAGGACAAGACAAGACAAGACAACACAAGACAAGACAAGACAAGACAAGACATGACAAGACAAGACAAGACAAGACAAGACAAGACAAGACATGACATCACATGACATGACAAGACAAGACAGGACAGGACAAGACAAGACAAGGCAAGACAAGACAAAACAAGACAATACAAAACAACACAACACAACACAACACATGACATGACATGACATGACAAGACAAAACAGGACAAAACAAGAGAAGACAAGACAAGACAAGACAAGACAATTGTGTTTGATTTTTTTTTAAATTAATTAAGAAGACAAAAGAAGACAAGACATGACATGACAAGACATGACAAGACAAAACAAGACAAGACAAGACAAGACAAGAAAAGACTAGACATGACATGACATGACAAGACAAGACAGAAAAGGACAAGACAAGACAAGACCAGACAAGACAAGACAAAACAAGACAAGACAAGACAAGACAAGACAAGACAAGACAAGACAAGACAAGACAAGACAAGACAAGGCAAGACAAGACAAGACAAGACAAGACAAGACAAGACAAGACAAGACAAGACAAGACAAGACAAGACAAGACAAGACAAGACATGACAAGACAAGACAAGACAAGACAAGACAAGACAAGACAAGACAAGACAAGACAAGACAAGACAAGACAAGACAAGACAAGACAAGACAAGACAAGACAAGACAAGACAAGACAAGACAAGACAAGACAAGACAACACAAGACAAGACAAGACAAGACAAGACAACACAACACAACACATGACATGACATGACATGACAAGACAAAACAGGACAAGACAAGAGAAGACAAGACAAGACAAGACAAGACAATTGTGTTTGATTTTTTTTTTAATTAATTAAAAAGACAAAACAAGACAAGACATGACATGACAAGACATGACAAGACAAAACTAGACAAGACAAGACAAGACAAGACAAGACAAGAAAAGACAAGACAAGACAAGACAAAACAACACAACACAACACAACACATGACATGACATGACATGACATGACAAGACAAGACAGGAAAGGACAAGACAAGACAAGACAAGAAAAGACAAGACAAGACAAAACAACACAACACAACACATGACATGACATGACATGACATGCCAAGACAAGACAGGAAAGGACAAGACAAGACAAGACCAGACAAGACAAGACAAAACAAGACAAGACAAGACAAGACAAGATAAGACAAGACAAGACAAGACAAAACAAGACAAGACAAGACAAAACAACACAACACAACACATGACATGACATGAGAGGACATGACAAGACAAGACAGGACAAGACAAGACAACACAAGACAAGACAAGACAAGACAACACAACACAACACATGACATGACATGACATGACAAGACAAGACAAGACAAGACAGGACAAGACAAGACAACACAAGACAAGACAAGACAAGACAAGACAAGACAAGACAAGACAAGACAAGACAAGACAAGACAAGACAAGACAAGACAAGACAAGACAAGACAAGACAAGACAAGACAAGACAAGACAAGACAAGACAAGACAAGACAAGACAAGACAAGACAAGACAAGACAAGACAAGACAAGACAAGACAAGACAAGACAAGATTTTTAAATTAATTAACAAGACAAGACAAGACAAGACAGGACAAGACAAGACAAGACAACACAAGACAAGACAAGACAAGACAAGACAAGACAAGACAAGACAAGACAAGACAAGACAAGACAAGACAAGACAAGACAAGACAAGACAAGACAAGTAAAGACAAGACAAGACAAGACAAGACAAGACAAGACAAGACAAGACAAGACAGGACAAGACAAGACAAGACAAGACAAGACAAGACAAGACAAGACAAGACAAGACAAGACAAGACAAGACAAGACAAGACAAGACAAGACAAGACAAGACAAGACAAGACAAGACAAGACAAGACAAGACAAGACAAGACAAGACAAGACAAGACAAGACAAGACAAGACAAGACAAGACAAGACAAGACAAGACAAGACAAGACAAGACAAGACAAGACAAGACAAGACAAGACAAGACAAGACAAGACAAGACAAGACAAGACAAGACAAGACAAGACAAGACAAGACAAGACAAGACAAGACAAGACAAGACAAGACAAGACAAGACAAAACAAGACAAGACAAGACAAAACAACACAGCACAACACATGACATGACATGACAGGACATGACAATACAAGACAGGACAAGACAAGACAAGACAAGACAAGACAAGACAAGACAAGACAAGACAAGACAAGACAAGACAAGACAAGACAAGACAAGACAAGACAAGACAAGACAAGACAAGACAAGACAAGACAAGACAAAACAACACAACACAACACATGACATGACATGACATGACATGACAAGACAGGACAGGAAAGGACAAGACAGGACAAGACCAGACAAGACAAGACAAAACAAGACAAGACAAGACAAGATAAGACAAGACAAGACAAGACAAAACAAGACAAGACAAGACAAGACAAGACAACACAACACAACACATGACATGACATGACATGACAAGACAAGACAAGACAAGACAGGACAAGACAAGACAAGACAACACAAGACAAGACAAGACAAGACAAGAGAAGACAAGACAAGACAAGACAAGACAATTGTGTTTGATTTTTTTTTTTAATTAATTAAGAAGACAAAACAAGACAAGACATGACATGACAAGACATGACAAGACAAAACTAGACAAGACAAGACAAGACAAGACAAGACAAGACAAGACAAAACAACACAACACAACACAACACATGACATGACATGACATGACATGACAAGACAAGACAGGAAAGGACAAGACAAGACAAGACAAGAAAAGACAAGACAAGACAAAACAACACAACACAACACATGACATGACATGACATGACATGACAAGACAAGACAGGAAAGGACAAGACAAGACAAGTCCAGACAAGACAAGACAAAACAAGACAAGACAAGACAAGACAAGATAAGACAAGACAAGACAAGACAAGACAAGACAAGACAAGACAAGACAAGACAAGACAAGACAAGACAAGACAAGACAAGACAAGACAAGACAAGACAAGACAAGACAAGACAAGACAAGACAAGACAAGACAAGACAAGACAAGACAAGACAAGACAAGACAAGACAAGACAAGACAAGACAAGACAAGACAAGACAAGACAAGACAAGACAAGACAAGACAAGACAAGACAAGACAAGACAAGACAAGACAAGACAAGACAAGACAAGACAAGACAAGACAAGACAAGACAAAACAACACAATACAACACATGACATGACATGTCAAGACAAAACAACACAACACAACACATGACATGACATGACATGACAAGACAAGACAAGACAGGACAAGACAAAACAACACAACACACGACATGACATGACATGTCAAGACAAGACAAGACAAGACAAGACAAGACAAGACAAAACAACACAACACAACACATGACATGACATGACAAGACAAGACAGGACAAGACAAGACAAGACAACACAAGACAAGACAAGACAAGACAAGACAAGACAAGACAAGACAAGACAAGGCAAGACAAGACAAAACAAGACAAGACAAAACAACACAACACAACACATGACATGACATGACATGACAAGACAAAACAGGACAAGACAAGAGAAGACAAGACAAGACAAGACAAGAAAAGACAAGACAAGACAAAACAACACAACACAACACATGACATGACATGACATGACATGACAAGACAGGACAGGAAAGGACAAGACAGGACAAGACCAGACAAGACAAGACAAAACAAGACAAGACAAGACAAGATAAGACAAGACAAGACAAGACAAAACAAGACAAGACAAGACAAGACAAGACAACACAACACAACACATGACATGACATGACATGACAAGACAAGACAAGACAAGACAAGACAGGACAAGACAAGACAAGACAACACAAGACAAGACAAGACAAGACAAGACAAGACAAGATAAGACAAGACAAGACAAGACAAGTAAAGACAAGACAAGACAAGACAAGACAAGACAAGACAAGACAAGACAGGACAAGACAAGACAAGACAAGACAAGACAAGACAAGACAAGACAAGACAAGACAAGACAAGACAAGACAAGACAAGACAAGACAAGACAAGACAAGACAAGACAAGACAAGACAAGACAAGACAAGACAAGAAAAGACAAGACAAGACAAGACAAGACAAGACAAGACAAGACAAGACAGGACAAGACAAGACAAGACAAGACAAGACAAGACAAGACAAGACAAGACAAGGCAAGACAAGACAAGACAAGACAAGACAAGACAAGACAAGACAAGACAAGACAAGACAAGACAAGACAGGACAAGACAAGACAAGACAAGACAAGACAAGACAAGACAAGACAAGACAAGACAAGACAAAACAAGACAAGACAAGACAAAACAACACAGCACAACACATGACATGACATGACATGACAGGACATGACAATACAAGACAGGACAAGACAAGACAAGACAAGACAAGACAAGACAAGACAAGACAAGACAAGACAAGACAAAACAACACAGCACAACACAACACATGACATGACATGACATGACATGACAAGACAAGACAGGAAAGGACAAGACAAGACAAGACCAGACAAGACAAGACAAAACAAGACAAGACAAGACAAGACAAGACAAGACAAGACAAGACAAGACAAGACAAAACAATTCAACACAACACATGACATGACATGACAGGACATGACAAGACAAGACAAGACAAGACAAGACAAGACAAGACAAGACAAGACAAGACAAGACAAGACAAGACAAGACAAGACAAGACAAGACAAGACAAGACAAGACAAGACAAGACAAGACAAGACAAGACAAGACAAGACAAGACAAGACAAGACAAGACAAGACAAGACAAGACAAGACAAGACAAGACAAGACAAGACAAGACAAGACAAGACAAGACAAGACAAGACAAGACAAGACAAGACAAGACAAGACAAGACAAGACAAGACAAGACAAGACAAGACAAGACAAGACAAGACAAGACAAGACAAGACAAGACAAGACAAGACAAGACAAGATAAGACAACACAACACAACACAACACATGACATGACATGACATGACAAGAAAAGACAGGACAGGACAGGACAGGACAAGACAAGACAAGACCAGACAAGACAAGACAAAACAAGACAAGACAAGACAAGACAAGACAAGACAAGACAAGACCAAACAAGACAAGACAAGACAAAACAACTCAACACATGACATGACATGACAGGACATGACAAGACACTACAAGACAAGACAAGACAAGACAAGACAAGACAAGACAAGACAAGACAAGACAAGACAAGACAAGACAAGACAAGACAAGACAAGACAAGACAAGACAAGACAAGACAAGACAAGACAAGACATGACAAGACCAAACAAGATAAGACAAGACAAAACAACTCAACACAACACATGACATGACATGACATGACAAGACAAGACAGGACAAGACAAGACAAGACAACACAAGACAAGACAAGACAAGACAAGACAAGACAAGACAAGTCATGACAAGACATGACATGACATGACAAGACAGGTCATGACATGACAAGACAAGACAGGACAGGACAGGACATGACATGACATGACAAGACAAGACAGGACAGGACAGGGCAGGACAAGACAAGACAAGACAAGACAAGACAAGACAAGACAAGACAAGACAAGACAAGACAAGACAAGACAAGACAAGACAAGACAAGGCATGACATGACATGACATGACAAGACAAGACAAGACAGGACAGGACAGGACAGGGCAGGACAAGACAAGACAAGGCAAGACAAAACAAGACAAGACAAAACAACACAAAACAACACATGACATGACATGACATGACAAGACAAGACAGGACAAGACAAGACAAGACAAGACAACACAAGACAAGACAACACAAGACAAGACAAGACAAGACAAGACAAGACAAGACAAGACAAGACAAGACAAGACAAGACAAGACAAGACAAGACAAGACAAGACAAGACAAGACAAGACAAGACAAGACAAGACAAGACAAGACAAGACAAGACAAGACAAGACAAGACAAGACAAGACAAGACAAGACAAGACAAGACAAGACAAGACAAGACAAGACAAGACAAGACAAGACAAGACAAGACAAGACAGGACAAGACAAGACAAGACAAGACAAGACAACACAAGACAAGACAACACAAGACAAGACAAGACAAGACAAGACAAGACAAGACAAGACAAGACAAGACAAGACAAGACAAGACAAGACAAGACAAGACAAGACAAGACAAGACAAGACAAGACAAGACAAGACAAGACAAGACAAGACAAGACAAGACAAGACAAGACAAGACAAGACAAGACAAGACAAGACAAGACAAGACAAGACAAGACAAGACAAGACAAGACAAGACAAGACAAGACAAGACAAGACAAGACAAGACAAGACATGACATGACATGACATGACAAGACAAGACAGGACAGGACAGGACAGGGCAGGACAAGACAAGACAAGGCAAGACAAAACAAGACAAGACAAAACAACACAACACAACACATGACATGACATGACATGACATGACAAGACAAGACAGGACAAGACAAGACAAGACAAGACAACACAAGACAAGACAACACAAGACAAGACAAGACAAGACAAGACAAGACAAGACAAGACAAAACAAAACAAGACAAGACAAAACAATACAACACATGACATGACATGACAAGACAAGACAGGACAGGACAAGACAAGACAAGACCAGACAAGACAAGACAAAACAAGACAAGACAAGACAAGACAAAACAACTCAACACAACACATGACATGACATGACAGGACATGACAAGACAAGACAAGACAAGACAAGACAAGACAAGACAAGACAAGACAAGACAGGACAGGACAAGACAAGACAAGACAAGACAAGACAAGACATGACAAGACAAGACAAGACACGACAAGACAAGACAAGACAAGACAAGACAAGACAAGAAAAGACAAGACAAAGCAAGACAAGCCAAGACAAGACAAGACAAGACAAGACAAGACAAGACAGGACAAGACAAGACAAAGCAAGACAAGCCAAGACAAGACAAGACAAGACAAGACAAGACAAGGCAAGACAAGACAAAACAAGACAAGACAAAACAACACAACACAACACATGACATGACATGACATGACAAGACAAAACAGGACAAGACAAGAGAAGACAAGACAAGACAAGACAAGACAAGACAAGACAAGACAATTGTGTTTGATTTTTTTTTTTTAATTAATTAAGAAGACAAAACAAGACAAGACATGACATGACAAGACATGACAAGACAAGACAGGACAGGACAAGACAAGACAAGACAAGACAAGACAAGACAAGACAAGACAAGACAAGACAAGACAGGACAAGACAAGACAAGACAAGGCAAGACATGACATGACATGACAAGACAAAACAAGGCAATACAAAACTACACAACATACGACATGACATGACATGACAAGACAAAACAACACAACACAACACATGACATGACATGACATGACAAGACAAGACAAGACAGGACAAGACAAGACAAGACAAGACAAGACAACACAAGACAAGACAAGACAAGACAAGACATGACATGACATGACAAGACAAGACAGGACAGGACAGGACAAGACAAGACAAGGCAAGACAAGACAAAACAAGACAAGACAAGACAAGACAAAACAGGACAAAACAAGAGAAGACAAGACAAGACAAGACAAGACAAGACAAGACAAGACAAGACAAGACAAGACAAGACAAGACAAGACAAGACAAGACAAGACAAGACAAGACAAGACAAGACAAGACAAGACAAGACAAGACAAGACAAGACAAGACAAGACAAGACAAGACAACACAAGACAAGACAAGACAAGACAAGACAGGACAGGGCAGGACAAGACAAGACAAGACAAAACAAGACAAGACAAAACAACACAACACAACACATGACATGACATGACATGACAAGACAAGACAGGACAAGACAAGACAAGACAAGACAACACAAGACAAGACAACACAAGACAAGACAAGACAAGACAAGACAAGACAAGACAAGACAAGACAAGACAAGACAAGACAAGACAAGACAAGACAAGACAAGACAAGACAAGACAACACAGCACAACACATGACATGACATGACAGGACATGACAATACAAGACAGGACAAGACAAGACAAGACAAGACAAGACAAGACAAGACAAGACAAGACAAGACAAGACAAGACAAGACAAGACAAGACAAGACAAGACAAGACAAGACAAGACAAGACAAGACAAGACAAGACATGACAAGACAAGACAAGACACGACAAGACAAGACAAGACAAGACAAGACAAGACAAGAAAAGACAAGACAAAGCAAGACAAGCCAAGACAAGACAAGACAAGACAAGACAAGACAAGACAGGACAAGACAAGACAAAGCAAGACAAGCCAAGACAAGACAAGACAAGACAAGACAAGACAAGGCAAGACAAGACAAAACAAGACAAGACAAGACAAGACAAGACAAGACAAGACAAGACAAGACAAGACAAGACAAGACAAGACAAGACAAGACAAGACAAGACAAGACAAGACAAGACAAGACAAGACAAGACAAGACAAGACAAGACAAGACAAGACAAGACAAGACAAGACAAGACAAGACAAGACAAGACAAGACAAGACAAGACAAGACAAGACAAGACAAGACAAGACAAGACAAGACAAGACAAGACAAGACAAGACAACACAACACATGACATGACATGACATGACATGACAAGACAAGACAGGACAAGACAAGACAAGACAAGACAACACAAGACAAGACAACACAAGACAAGACAAGACAAGACAAGACAAGACAAGACAAGACAAAACAAAACAAGACAAGACAAAACAATACAACACATGACATGACATGACAAGACAAGACAGGACAGGACAAGACAAGACAAGACCAGACAAGACAAGACAAAACAAGACAAGACAAGACAAGACAAAACAACTCAACACAACACATGACATGACATGACAGGACATGACAAGACAAGACAAGACAAGACAAGACAAGACAAGACAAGACAAGACAAGACAGGACAGGACAAGACAAGACAAGACAAGACAAGACAAGACATGACAAGACAAGACAAGACACGACAAGACAAGACAAGACAAGACAAGACAAGACAAGAAAAGACAAGACAAAGCAAGACAAGCCAAGACAAGACAAGACAAGACAAGACAAGACAAGACAGGACAAGACAAGACAAAGCAAGACAAGCCAAGACAAGACAAGACAAGACAAGACAAGACAAGGCAAGACAAGACAAAACAAGACAAGACAAAACAACACAACACAACACATGACATGACATGACATGACAAGACAAAACAGGACAAGACAAGAGAAGACAAGACAAGACAAGACAAGACAAGACAAGACAAGACAATTGTGTTTGATTTTTTTTTTTTAATTAATTAAGAAGACAAAACAAGACAAGACATGACATGACAAGACATGACAAGACAAGACAGGACAGGACAAGACAAGACAAGACAAGACAAGACAAGACAAGACAAGACAAGACAAGACAAGACAGGACAAGACAAGACAAGACAAGGCAAGACATGACATGACATGACAAGACAAAACAAGGCAATACAAAACTACACAACATACGACATGACATGACATGACAAGACAAAACAACACAACACAACACATGACATGACATGACATGACAAGACAAGACAAGACAGGACAAGACAAGACAAGACAAGACAAGACAACACAAGACAAGACAAGACAAGACAAGACATGACATGACATGACAAGACAAGACAGGACAGGACAGGACAAGACAAGACAAGGCAAGACAAGACAAAACAAGACAAGACAAGACAAGACAAAACAGGACAAAACAAGAGAAGACAAGACAAGACAAGACAAGACAAGACAAGACAAGACAAGACAAGACAAGACAAGACAAGACAAGACAAGACAAGACAAGACAAGACAAGACAAGACAAGACAAGACAAGACAAGACAAGACAAGACAAGACAAGACAAGACAAGACAAGACAACACAAGACAAGACAAGACAAGACAAGACAGGACAGGGCAGGACAAGACAAGACAAGACAAAACAAGACAAGACAAAACAACACAACACAACACATGACATGACATGACATGACAAGACAAGACAGGACAAGACAAGACAAGACAAGACAACACAAGACAAGACAACACAAGACAAGACAAGACAAGACAAGACAAGACAAGACAAGACAAGACAAGACAAGACAAGACAAGACAAGACAAGACAAGACAAGACAAGACAAGACAACACAGCACAACACATGACATGACATGACAGGACATGACAATACAAGACAGGACAAGACAAGACAAGACAAGACAAGACAAGACAAGACAAGACAAGACAAGACAAGACAAGACAAGACAAGACAAGACAAGACAAGACAAGACAAGACAAGACAAGACAAGACAAGACAAGACAAGACAAGACAAGACAAGACAAGACAAGACAAGACAAGACAAGACAAGACAAGACAAGACAAGACAAGACAAGACAAGACAAGACAAGACAAGACAAGACAAGACAAGACAAGACAAGACAAGACAAGACAAGACAAGACAGGACAAGACAAGACAAGACAAGACAAGACAAGACAAGACAAGACAAGACAAGACAAGACAAGACAAGACAAGACAAGACAAGACATGACAAGACAAAACAAGGCAAGACAAAACTACACAACATACGACATGACATGACATGACAAGACAAAACAACACAACACAACACATGACATGACATGACATGACAAGACATGGCAAGAAAGGACAAGACAAGACAAGACAAGACAAGACAACACAAGACAAGACAAGACAAGACAAGACATGACAAGACAAGACAAGACAAGACATGACATGACATGACATGACATGACAAGACAAGACAAGACAGGACAGGACAGGACAAGACAAGACAAGGCAAGACAAGACAAAACAAGACAAGACAAGACAAAACAACACAACACAACACAACACAACACATGACATGACATGACATGACAAGACAAAACAGGACAAGACAAGAGAAGACAAGACAAGACAAGACAATTGTGTTTGATTTTTTTTTTTAATTAATTAAGAAGACAAAACAAGACAAGACATGACATGACAAGACATGACAAGACAAGACAGGACAGGACAAGACAAGACAAGACCAGACAAGACAAGACAAAACAAGACAAGACAAGACAAGACAAGACAAGACAAGACAAGACAAGACAAGACAAGACAAGACAAAACAAGACAAGACAAGACAAAACAACACAGGACAAGACAAGACAACACAAGACAAGACAAGACAAGGCAAGACAAGACAAGACAAGACAAGACAAGACAAGACAAGACAAGACAAGACAAGACAAGACAAGATAAGACATGATAAGACATGACAAGACAAAATAAGACAAGACAAAACAACACAACACACGACATGACATGTCAAGACAAGACAAGACAAAACAACACAACACAACACATGACATGACATGACAAGACAAGACAGGACAAGACAAGACAACACAAGACAAGACAAGACAAGACAAGACAAGACAAGACAAGACAAGACAAGACAAGATAAGACATGACAAGACAAAACAAGGCAAGACAAAACTACACAACATACGACATGACGTGACATGACAAGACAAAACAACACAACACAACACATGACATGACATGACATGACAAGACAAGACAAGACAGGACAAGACAAAACAACACAACACAACACATGACATGACATGACAAGACAAGACATGACATGACAAGACAAGACAGGACAAGACAAGACAAGACAACACAAGACAAGACAAGACAAGACAAGACATGACAAGACAAGACAAGACAAGACAAGACAAGACATGACATCACATGACATGACAAGACAAGACAGGACAGGACAGGACAAGACAAGACAAGGCAAGACAAGACAAAACAAGACAATACAAAACAACACAACACAACACAACACATGACATGACATGACATGACAAGACAAAACAGGACAAAACAAGAGAAGACAAGACAAGACAAGACAAGACAATTGTGTTTGATTTTTTTTTAAATTAATTAAGAAGACAAAACAAGACAAGACATGACATGACAAGACATGACAAGACAAAACAAGACAAGACAAGACAAGACAAGAAAAGACTAGACATGACATGACATGACAAGACAAGACAGAAAAGGACAAGACAAGACAAGACCAGACAAGACAAGACAAAACAAGACAAGACAAGACAAGACAAGACAAGACAAGACAAGACAAGACAAGACAAGACAAGACAAGACAAGACAAGACAAGACAAGACAAGACAAGACAAGACAAGACAAGACAAGACAAGACAAGACAAGACAAGACAAGACAAGACAAGACATGACAAGACAAGACAAGACAAGACAAGACAAGACAAGACAAGACAAGACAAGACAAGACAAGACAAGACAAGACAAGACAAGACAAGACAAGACAACACAACACAACACATGACATGACATGACATGACAAGACAAAACAGGACAAGACAAGAGAAGACAAGACAAGACAAGACAAGACAATTGTGTTTGATTTTTTTTTTAATTAATTAAAAAGACAAAACAAGACAAGACATGACATGACAAGACATGACAAGACAAAACTAGACAAGACAAGACAAGACAAGACAAGACAAGACAAGAAAAGACAAGACAAGACAAGACAAAACAACACAACACAACACAACACATGACATGACATGACATGACATGACAAGACAAGACAGGAAAGGACAAGACAAGACAAGACAAGAAAAGACAAGACAAGACAAAACAACACAACACAACACATGACATGACATGACATGACATGCCAAGACAAGACAGGAAAGGACAAGACAAGACAAGACCAGACAAGACAAGACAAAACAAGACAAGACAAGACAAGACAAGATAAGACAAGACAAGACAAGACAAAACAAGACAAGACAAGACAAAACAACACAACACAACACATGACATGACATGAGAGGACATGACAAGACAAGACAGGACAAGACAAGACAACACAAGACAAGACAAGACAAGACAACACAACACAACACATGACATGACATGACATGACAAGACAAGACAAGACAAGACAGGACAAGACAAGACAACACAAGACAAGACAAGACAAGACAAGACAAGACAAGACAAGACAAGACAAGACAAGACAAGACAAGACAAGACAAGACAAGACAAGACAAGTAAAGACAAGACAAGACAAGACAAGACAAGACAAGACAAGACAAGACAGGACAAGACAAGACAAGACAAGACAAGACAAGACAAGACAAGACAAGACAAGACAAGACAAGACAAGACAAGGCAAGACAAGACAAGACAAGACAAGATTTTTAAATTAATTAACAAGACAAGACAAGACAAGACAGGACAAGACAAGACAAGACAACACAAGACAAGACAAGACAAGACAAGACAAGACAAGACAAGACAAGACAAGACAAGACAAGACAAGACAAGACAAGACAAGACAAGTAAAGACAAGACAAGACAAGACAAGACAAGACAAGACAAGACAAGACAAGACAAGACAAGACAAGACAAGACAAGACAAGACAAGACAAGACAAGACAAGACAAGACAAGACAAGACAAGACAAGACAAGACAAGACAAGACAAGACAAGACAAGACAAGACAAGACAAGACAAGACAAGACAAGACAAGACAAGACAAGACAAGACAAGACAAGACAAGACAAGACAAGACAAGACAAGACAAGACAAGACAAGACAAGACAAGACAAGACAAGACAAGACAAGACAAGACAAGACAAGACAAGACAAGACAAGACAAGACAAGACAAGACAAGACAAGACAAGACAAGACAAGACAAGACAAGACAAGACAAGACAAGACAAGACAAGACAAGACAAGACAAGACAAGACAAGACAAGACAAGACAAGACAAGACAAGACAAGACAAGACAAGACAAGACAAGACAAGACAAGACAAGACAAGACAAGACAAGACAAGACAAGACAAGACAAGACAAGACAAGACAAGACAAGACAAGACAAGACAAGACAAGACAAGACAAGACAAGACAAGACAAGACAAAACAAGACAAGACAAGACAAAACAACACAGCACAACACATGACATGACATGACAGGACATGACAATACAAGACAGGACAAGACAAGACAAGACAAGACAAGACAAGACAAGACAAGACAAGACAAGACAAGACAAGACAAGACAAGACAAGACAAGACAAGACAAGACAAGACAAGACAAGACAAGACAAGACAAGACAAGACAAGACAACACAACACAACACATGACATGACATGACATGACAAGACAAAACAGGACAAGACAAGAGAAGACAAGACAAGACAAGACAAGACAATTGTGTTTGATTTTTTTTTTAATTAATTAAGAAGACAAAACAAGACAAGACATGACATGACAAGACATGACAAGACAAAACTAGACAAGACAAGACAAGACAAGACAAGACAAGACAAGACAAAACAACACAACACAACACAACACATGACATGACATGACATGACATGACAAGACAAGACAGGAAAGGACAAGACAAGACAAGACAAGAAAAGACAAGACAAGACAAAACAACACAACACAACACATGACATGACATGACATGACATGACAAGACAAGACAGGAAAGGACAAGACAAGACAAGTCCAGACAAGACAAGACAAAACAAGACAAGACAAGACAAGACAAGATAAGACAAGACAAGACAAGACAAGACAAGACAAGACAAGACAAGACAAGACAAGACAAGACAAGACAAGACAAGACAAGACAAGACAAGACAAGACAAGACAAGACAAGACAAGACAAGACAAGACAAGACAAGACAAGACAAGACAAGACAAGACAAGACAAGACAAGACAAGACAAGACAAGACAAGACAAGACAAGACAAGACAAGACAAGACAAGACAAGACAAGACAAGACAAGACAAGACAAGACAAGACAAGACAAGACAAGACAAGACAATACAAGACAAGACAAGACAAGACAAGACAAGACAAGACAAGACAAGACAAGACAAGACAAAACAACACAACACAACACATGACATGACATGTCAAGACAAAACAACACAACACAACACATGACATGACATGACATGACAAGACAAGACAAGACAGGACAAGACAAGACAAGACAAGACAACACAAGACAAGACAAGACAAGACAAGACAAGACAACACAACACAACACATGACATGACATGACATGACAAGACAAAACAGGACAAGACAAGAGAAGACAAGACAAGACAAGACAAGACAATTGTGTTTGATTTTTTTTTTAATTAATTAAAAAGACAAAACAAGACAAGACATGACATGACAAGACATGACAAGACAAAACTAGACAAGACAAGACAAGACAAGACAAGACAAGACAAGACAAGACAAGACAAAAAAAAAAAAGACAAGACAAGACAAGACAAAACAACACAACACAACACAACACATGACATGACATGACATGACATGACAAGACAAGACAGGAAAGGACAAGACAAGACAAGACAAGAAAAGACAAGACAAGACAAAACAACACAACACAACACATGACATGACATGACATAACATGCCAAGACAAGACAGGAAAGGACAAGACAAGACAAGACCAGACAAGACAAGACAAAACAAGACAAGACAAGACAAGACAAGATAAGACAAGACAAGACAAGACAAAACAAGACAAGACAAGACAAAACAACACAACACAACACATGACATGACATGAGAGGACATGACAAGACAAGACAGGACAAGACAAGACAACACAAGACAAGACAAGACAAGACAACACAACACAACACATGACATGACATGACATGACAAGACAAGACAAGACAAGACAGGACAAGACAAGACAACACAAGACAAGACAAGACAAGACAAGACAAGACAAGACAAGACAAGACAAGACAAGACAAGACAAGACAAGTAAAGACAAGACAAGACAAGACAAGACAAGACAAGACAAGACAAGACAGGACAAGACAAGACAAGACAAGACAAGACAAGACAAGACAAGACAAGACAAGACAAGACAAGACAAGACAAGACAAGACAAGACAAGACAAGACAAGACAAGACAAGATTTTTAAATTAATTAACAAGACAAGACAAGACAAGACAGGACAAGACAAGACAAGACAACACAAGACAAGACAAGACAAGACAAGACAAGACAAGACAAGACAAGACAAGACAAGACAAGACAAGACAAGACAAGACAAGACAAGACAAGACAAGACAAGACAAGTAAAGACAAGACAAGACAAGACAAGACAAGACAAGACAAGACAAGACAAGACAAGACAGGACAAGACAAGACAAGACAAGACAAGACAAGACAAGACAAGACAAGACAAGACAAGACAAGACAAGACAAGACAAGACAAGACAAGACAAGACAAGACAAGACAAGACAAGACAAGACAAGACAAGACAAGACAAGACAAGACAAGACAAGACAAGACAAGACAAGACAAGACAAGACAAGACAAGACAAGACAAGACAAGACAAGACAAGACAAGACAAGACAAGACAAGACAAGACAAGACAAGACAAGACAAGACAAGACAAGACAAGACAAGACAAGACAAGACAAGACAAGACAAGACAAGACAAGACAAGACAAGACAAGACAAGACAAGACAAGACAAGACAAGACAAGACAAGACAAGACAAGACAAGACAAGACAAGACAAGACAAGACAAGACAAGACAAGACAAGACAAGACAAGACAAGACAAGACAAGACAAGACAAGACAAGACAAGACAAGACAAGACAAGACAAGACAAGACAAGACAAGACAAGACAAGACAAGACAAGACAAGACAAGACAAGACAAGACAAGACAAGACAAGACAAGACAAGACAAGACAAGACAAGACAAGACAAGACAAGACAAGACAAGACAAGACAAGACAAGACAAGACAAGACAAGACAAGACAAGACAAGACAAGACAAGACAAGACAAGACAAGACAAGACAAGACAAGACAAGACAAGACAAGACAAGACAAGACAAGACAAGACAAGACAAGACAAGACAAGACAAGACAAGACAAGACAAGACAAGACAAGACAAGACAAGACAAGACAAGACAAGACAAGACAAGACAAGACAAGACAAGACAAGACAAGACAAGACAAGACAAGACAAGACAACACAACACAACACATGACATGACATGACATGACAAGACAAAACAGGACAAGACAAGAGAAGACAAGACAAGACAAGACAAGACAATTGTGTTTGATTTTTTTTTTTAATTAATTAAGAAGACAAAACAAGACAAGACATGACATGACAAGACATGACAAGACAAAACTAGACAAGACAAGACAAGACAAGACAAGACAAGACAAGACAAAACAACACAACACAACACAACACATGACATGACATGACATGACATGACAAGACAAGACAGGAAAGGACAAGACAAGACAAGACAAGAAAAGACAAGACAAGACAAAACAACACAACACAACACATGACATGACATGACATGACATGACAAGACAAGACAGGAAAGGACAAGACAAGACAAGTCCAGACAAGACAAGACAAAACAAGACAAGACAAGACAAGACAAGATAAGACAAGACAAGACAAGACAAGACAAGACAAGACAAGACAAGACAAGACAAGACAAGACAAGACAAGACAAGACAAGACAAGACAAGACAAGACAAGACAAGACAAGACAAGACAAGACAAGACAAGACAAGACAAGACAAGACAAGACAAGACAAGACAAGACAAGACAAGACAAGACAAGACAAGACAAGACAAGACAAGACAAGACAAGACAAGACAAGACAAGACAAGACAAGACAAGACAAGACAAGACAAGACAAGACAAGACAAGACAAGACAAGACAAGACAAGACAAGACAAGACAAGACAAGACAAGACAAGACAAGACAAGACAAGACAAGACAAGACAAGACAAGACAAGACAAGACAAGACAAGACAAGACAAGACAAGACAAGACAAGACAAGACAAGACAAGACAAGACAAGACAAGACAACACAACACAACACATGACATGACATGTCAAGACAAAACAACACAACACAACACATGACATGACATGACATGACAAGACAAGACAAGACAGGACAAGACAAAACAACACAACACACGACATGACATGTCAAGACAAGACAAGACAAGACAAGACAAGACAAGACAAGACAAGACAAAACAACACAACACAACACATGACATGACATGACAAGACAAGACAGGACAAGACAAGACAAGACAACACAAGACAAGACAAGACAAGACAAGACAAGACAAGACAAGGCAAGACAAGACAAAACAAGACAAGACAAAACAACACAACACAACACATGACATGACATGACATGACAAGACAAAACAGGACAAGACAAGAGAAGACAAGACAAGACAAGACAAGAAAAGACAAGACAAGACAAAACAACACAACACAACACATGACATGACATGACATGACATGACAAGACAGGACAGGAAAGGACAAGACAGGACAAGACCAGACAAGACAAGACAAAACAAGACAAGACAAGACAAGATAAGACAAGACAAGACAAGACAAAACAAGACAACACAACACAACACATGACATGACATGACATGACAAGACAAGACAAGACAAGACAGGACAAGACAAGACAAGACAACACAAGACAAGACAAGACAAGACAAGACAAGACAAGACAAGATAAGACAAGACAAGACAAGACAAGACAAGTAAAGACAAGACAAGACAAGACAAGACAAGACAAGACAGGACAAGACAAGACAGGACAAGACAAGACAAGACAAGACAAGACAAGACAAGACAAGACAAGACAAGACAAGACAAGACCAGACAAGACAAGACAAAACAAGACAAGACAAGACAAGACAAGACAAGACAAGACAAGACAAGACAAAACAATTCAACACAACACATGACATGACATGACAGGACATGACAAGACAAGACAAGACAAGACAAGACAAGACAAGACAAGACAAGACAAGACAAGACAAGACAAGACAAGACAAGACAAGACAAGACAAGACAAGACAAGACAAGACAAGTAAAGACAAGACAAGACAAGACAAGACAAGACAAGACAGGACAAGACAAGACAGGACAAGACAAGACAAGACAAGACAAGACAAGACAAGACAAGACAAGACAAGACAAGACAAGACAAGACAAGACAAGACAAGACAAGACAAGACAAGACAAGACAAGACAAGACAAGACAAGACAAGACAAGACAAGACAGGACAAGACAAGACAAGACAAGACAAGACAAGACAAGACAAGACAAGACAAGACAAGGCAAGACAAGACAAGACAAGACAAGACAAGACAAGACAAGACAAGACAAGACAGGACAAGACAAGACAAGACAAGACAAGACAAGACAAGACAAGACAAGACAAGACAAAACAAGACAAGACAAGACAAAACAACACAGCACAACACATGACATGACATGACATGACAGGACATGACAATACAAGACAGGACAAGACAAGACAAGACAAGACAAGACAAGACAAGACAAGACAAGACAAGACAAAACAACACAGCACAACACAACACATGACATGACATGACATGACATGACAAGACAAGACAGGAAAGGACAAGACAAGACAAGACCAGACAAGACAAGACAAAACAAGACAAGACAAGACAAGACAAGACAAGACAAGACAAGACAAGACAAAACAATTCAACACAACACATGACATGACATGACAGGACATGACAAGACAAGACAAGACAAGACAAGACAAGACAAGACAAGACAAGACAAGACAAGACAAGACAAGACAAGACAAGACAAGACAAGACAAGACAAGACAAGACAAGACAAGACAAGACAAGACAAGACAAGACAAGACAAGACAAGACAAGACAAGACAAGACAGGACAAGACAAGACAAGACAACACAAGACAAGACAAGACAAGACAAGACAAGACAAGACAAGATAAGACAAGACAAGACAAGACAAGACAAGTAAAGACAAGACAAGACAAGACAAGACAAGACAAGACAAGACAGGACAAGACAAGACAGGACAAGACAAGACAAGACAAGACAAGACAAGACAAGACAAGACAAGACAAGACAAGACAAGACAAGACAAGACAAGACAAGACAAGACAAGACAAGACAAGACAAGACAAGACAAGACAAGACAAGACAAGACAGGACAAGACAAGACAAGACAAGACAAGACAAGACAAGACAAGACAAGACAAGACAAGACAAGACAAGACAAGGCAAGACAAGACAAGACAAGACAAGACAAGACAAGACAAGACAAGACAAGACAGGACAAGACAAGACAAGACAAGACAAGACAAGACAAGACAAGACAAGACAAGACAAAACAAGACAAGACAAGACAAAACAACACAGCACAACACATGACATGACATGACATGACAGGACATGACAATACAAGACAGGACAAGACAAGACAAGACAAGACAAGACAAGACAAGACAAGACAAGACAAGACAAGACAAGACAAGACAAGACAAAACAACACAGCACAACACAACACATGACATGACATGACATGACATGACAAGACAAGACAGGAAAGGACAAGACAAGACAAGACCAGACAAGACAAGACAAAACAAGACAAGACAAGACAAGACAAGACAAGACAAGACAAGACAAGACAAAACAATTCAACACAACACATGACATGACATGACAGGACATGACAAGACAAGACAAGACAAGACAAGACAAGACAAGACAAGACAAGACAAGACAAGACAAGACAAGACAAGACAAGACAAGACAAGACAAGACAAGACAAGACAAGACAAGACAAGACAAGACAAGACAAGACAAGACAAGACAAGACAAGACAAGACAAGACAAGACAAGACAAGACAAGACAAGACAAGACAAGACAAGACAAGACAAGACAAGACAAGACAAGACAAGACAAGACAAGACAAGACAAGACAAGACAGGACAAGACAAGACAAGACAAGACAAGACAAGACAAGACAAGACAAGACAAGATAAGACAACACAACACAACACAACACATGACATGACATGACATGACAAGACAAGACAGGACAGGACAGGACAGGACAAGACAAGACAAGACCAGACAAGACAAGACAAAACAAGACAAGACAAGACAAGACAAGACAAGACAAGACAAGACAAGACAAGACAAGACAAGACAAGACCAAACAAGACAAGACAAGACAAAACAACTCAACACATGACATGACATGACAGGACATGACAAGACACGACAAGACAAGACAAGACAAGACAAGACAAGACAAGACAAGACAAGACAAGACAAGACAAGACAAGACAAGACAAGACAAGACAAGACAAGACAAGACAAGACAAGACAAGACAAGACAAGACAAGACAAGACAAGACAAGACAAGACAAGACAAGACAAGTAAAGACAAGACAAGACAAGACAAGACAAGACAAGACAAGACAAGACAAGACAAGACAAGACAAGACAAGACAAGACAAGACAAGACAAGACAAGACAAGACAAGACAAGACAAGACAAGACAAGACAAGACAAGACAAGACAAGACAAGACAAGACAAGACAAGACAAGACAAGACAAGACAAGACAAGACAAGACAAGACAAGACAAGACAAGACAAGACAAGACAAGACAAGACAAGACAAGACAAGACAAGACAAGACAAGACAAGACAAGACAAGACAAGACAAGACAAGACAAGACAAGACAAGACAAGACAAGACAAGACAAGACAAAACAAGACAAGACAAGACAAAACAACACAGCACAACACATGACATGACATGACAGGACATGACAATACAAGACAGGACAAGACAAGACAAGACAAGACAAGACAAGACAAGACAAGACAAGACAAGACAAGACAAGACAAGACAAGACAAGACAAGACAAGACAAGACAAGACAAGACAAGACAAGACAAGACAAGACAAGACAAGACAAGACAAGACAAGACAAGACAAGACAACACAACACAACACATGACATGACATTACATGACAAGACAAAACAGGACAAGACAAGAGAAGACAAGACAAGACAAGACAAGACAATTGTGTTTGATTTTTTTTTTTAATTAATTAAGAAGACAAAACAAGACAAGACATGACATGACAAGACATGACAAGACAAAACTAAACAAGACAAGACAAGACAAGACAAGACAAGACAAGACAAAACAACACAACACAACACAACACATGACATGACATGACATGACATGACAAGACAAGACAGGAAAGGACAAGACAAGACAAGACAAGAAAAGACAAGACAAGACAAAACAACACAACACAACACATGACATGACATGACATGACATGACAAGACAAGACAGGAAAGGACAAGACAAGACAAGTCCAGACAAGACAAGACAAAACAAGACAAGACAAGACAAGACAAGATAAGACAAGACAAGACAAGACAAGACAAGACAAGACAAGACAAGACAAGACAAGACAAGACAAGACAAGACAAGACAAGACAAGACAAGACAAGACAAGACAAGACAAGACAAGACAAGACAAGACAAGACAAGACAAGACAAGACAAGACAAGACAAGACAAGACAAGACAAGACAAGACAAGACAAGACAAGACAAGACAAGACAAGACAAGACAAGACAAGACAAGACAAGACAAGACAAGACAAGACAAGACAAGACAAGACAAGACAAGACAAGACAAGACAAGACAAGACAAGACAAGACAAGACAAGACAAAACAACACAACACAACACATGACATGTCAAGACAAAACAACACAACACAACACAACACATGACATGACATGACATGACAAGACAAGACAAGACAGGACAAGACAAGACAAGACAAGACAACACAAGACAAGACAAGACAAGACAAGACAAGACAACACAACACAACACATGACATGACATGACATGACAAGACAAAACAGGACAAGAAAAGAGAAGACAAGACAAGACAAGACAAGACAATTGTGTTTGATTTTTTTTTTAATTAATTAAAAAGACAAAACAAGACAAGACATGACATGACAAGACATAACAAGACAAAACTAGACAAGACAAGACAAGACAAGACAAGACAAGACAAGAAAAGACAAGACAAGACAAGACAAAACAACACAACACAACACAACACATGACATGACATGACATGACATGACAAGACAAGACAGGAAAGGACAAGACAAGACAAGACAAGAAAAGACAAGACAAGACAAAACAACACATGACATGACATGACATGACAAGACAAGTAAAGACAAGACAAGACAAGACAAGACAAGACAAGACAAGACAAGACAAGACAGGACAAGACAAGACAAGACAAGACAAGACAAGACAAGACAAGACAAGACAAGACAAGACAAGACAAGACAAGACAAGACAAGACAAGACAAGACAAGACAAGACAAGACAAGACAAGACAAGACAAGACAAGACAAGACAAGACAAGACAAGACAAGACAAGACAAGACAAGACAAGACAAGACAAGACAAGACAAGACAAGACAAGACAAGACAAGACAAGACAAGACAAGACAAGACAAGACAAGACAAGACAAGACAAGACAAGACAAGACAAGACAAAACAAGACAAGACAAGACAAAACAACACAGCACAACACATGACATGACATGACAGGACATGACAATACAAGACAGGACAAGACAAGACAAGACAAGACAAGACAAGACAAGACAAGACAAGACAAGACAAGACAAGACAAGACAAGACAAGACAAGACAAGACAAGACAAGACAAGACAAGACAAGACAAGACAAGACAAGACAAGACAAGACAAGACAAGACAAGACAAGACAAGACAAGACAAGACAAGACAAGACAAGACAAGACAAGACAAGACAAGACAAGACAAGACAAGACAAGACAAGACAAGACAAGACAAGACAACACAACACATGACATGACATTACATGACAAGACAAAACAGGACAAGACAAGAGAAGACAAGACAAGACAAGACAAGACAATTGTGTTTGATTTTTTTTTTTAATTAATTAAGAAGACAAAACAAGACAAGACATGACATGACAAGACATGACAAGACAAAACTAAACAAGACAAGACAAGACAAGACAAGACAAGACAAGACAAAACAACACAACACAACACAACACATGACATGACATGACATGACATGACAAGACAAGACAGGAAAGGACAAGACAAGACAAGACAAGAAAAGACAAGACAAGACAAAACAACACAACACAACACATGACATGACATGACATGACATGACAAGACAAGACAGGAAAGGACAAGACAAGACAAGTCCAGACAAGACAAGACAAAACAAGACAAGACAAGACAAGACAAGATAAGACAAGACAAGACAAGACAAGACAAGACAAGACAAGACAAGACAAGACAAGACAAGACAAGACAAGACAAGACAAGACAAGACAAGACAAGACAAGACAAGACAAGACAAGACAAGACAAGACAAGACAAGACAAGACAAGACAAGACAAGACAAGACAAGACAAGACAAGACAAGACAAGACAAGACAAGACAAGACAAGACAAGACAAGACAAGACAAGACAAGACAAGACAAGACAAGACAAGACAAGACAAGACAAGACAAGACAAGACAAGACAAGACAAGACAAGACAAGACAAAACAACACAACACAACACATGACATGACATGTCAAGACAAAACAACACAACACAACACATGACATGACATGACATGACAAGACAAGACAAGACAAGACAAGACAAGACAAGACAAGACAAGACAAGACAAGACAAGACAAGACAAGACAAGACAAGACAAGACAAGACAAGACAAGACAAGACAAGACAAGACAAGACAAGACAAGACAAGACAAGACAAGACAAGACAAGACAAGACAAAACAACACAACACAACACATGACATGACATGTCAAGACAAAACAACACAACACAACACATGACATGACATGACATGGCAAGACAAGACAAGACAAGACAAGACAAGACAAGACAAGACAAGACAAGACAAGACAAGACAAGACAAGACAAGACAAGACAAGACAAAACAACACAACACAACACAACACATGACATGACATGACATGACATGACAAGACAAGACAGGAAAGGACAAGACAAGACAAGACAAGAAAAGACAAGACAAGACAAAACAACACAACACAACACATGACATGACATGACATGACATGACAAGACAAGACAGGAAAGGACAAGACAAGACAAGTCCAGACAAGACAAGACAAAACAAGACAAGACAAGACAAGACAAGACAAGACAAGACAAGATAAGACAAGACAAGACAAGACAAGACAAGACAAGACAAGACAAGACAAGACAAGACAAGACAAGACAAGACAAGACAAGACAAGACAAGACAAGACAAGACAAGACAAGACAAGACAAGACAAGACAAGACAGGACAAGACAAGACAAGACAAGACAAGACAAGACAAGACAAGACAAGACAAGACAAGATAAGACAACACAACACAACACAACACATGACATGACATGACATGACAAGACAAGACAGGACAGGACAGGACAGGACAAGACAAGACAAGACCAGACAAGACAAGACAAAACAAGGCAAGACAAGACAAGACAAGACAAGACAAGACAAGACAAGACCAAACAAGACAAGACAAGACAAAACAACTCAACACATGACATGACATGACAGGACATGACAAGACACGACAAGACAAGACAAGACAAGACAAGACAAGACAAGACAAGACAAGACAAGACAAGACAAGACAAGACAAGACAAGACAAGACAAGACAAGACAAGACAAGACAAGACAAGACAAGACAAGACAAGACAAGACAAGACAAGACAAGACAAGACAAGACAAGACAAGACAAGACATGACAAGACCAAACAAGATAAGACAAGACAAAACAACTCAACACAACACATGACATGACATGACAAGACAAGACAAGACAGGACAAGACAAGACAAGACAACACAAGACAAGACAAGACAAGACAAGACAAGACAAGACAAGACAAGTCATGACAAGACATGACATGACATGACAAGACAGGACATGACAAGACAGGACATGACATGACAAGACAAGACAGGACAGGACAGGACATGACATGACATGACAAGACAAGACAGGACAGGACAGGGCAGGACAAGACAAGACAAGACAAGACAAGACAAGACAAGACAAGACAAGACAAAACAAGACAAGACAAGACAAGACAAGACAAGACAAGGCATGACATGACATGACATGACAAGACAAGACAAGACAGGACAGGACAGGACAGGGCAGGACAAGACAAGACAAGGCAAGACAAAACAAGACAAGACAAAACAACACAAAACAACACATGACATGACATGACACGACAAGACAAGACAGGACAAGACAAGACAAGACAAGACAACACAAGACAAGACAACACAAGACAAGACAAGACAAGACAAGACAAGACAAGACAAGACAAGACAAGACAAGACAAGACAAGACAAGACAAGACAAGACAAGACAAGACAAGACAAGACAAGACAAGACAAGACAAGACAAGACAAGACAAGACAAGACAAGACAAGACAAGACAAGACAAGACAAGACAAGACAAGACAAGACAAGACAAGACAAGACAAGACAAGACAAGACAAGACAAGACAACACAAGACAAGACAACACAAGACAAGACAAGACAAGACAAGACAAGACAAGACAAGACAAGACAAGACAAGACAAGACAAGACAAGACAAGACAAGACAAGACAAGACAAGACAAGACAAGACAAGACAAGACAAGACAAGACAAGACAAGACAAGACAAGACAAGACAAGACAAGACAAGACAAGACAAGACAAGACAAGACAAGACAAGACAAGACAAGACAAGACAAGACAAGACAAGACAAGACAAGACAAGACATGACATGACATGACATGACAAGACAAGACAGGACAGGACAGGACAGGGCAGGACAAGACAAGACAAGGCAAGACAAAACAAGACAAGACAAAACAACACAACACAACACATGACATGACATGACATGACAAGACAAGACAGGACAAGACAAGACAAGACAAGACAAGACAACACAAGACAAGACAACACAAGACAAGACAAGACAAGACAAGACAAGACAAGACAAGACAAGACAAAACAAAACAAGACAAGACAAAACAATACAACACATGACATGACATGACAAGACAAGACAGGACAGGACAAGACAAGACAAGACCAGACAAGACAAGACAAAACAAGACAAGACAAGACAAGACAAAACAACTCAACACAACACATGACATGACATGACAGGACATGACAAGACAAGACAAGACAAGACAAGACAAGACAAGACAAGACAAGACAAGACAGGACAGGACAAGACAAGACAAGACAAGACAAGACAAGACAAGACATGACAAGACAAGACAAGACACGACAAGACAAGACAAGACAAGACAAGACAAGACAAGAAAAGACAAGACAAAGCAAGACAAGCCAAGACAAGACAAGACAAGACAAGACAAGACAAGACAAGACAGGACAAGACAAGACAAAGCAAGACAAGCCAAGACAAGACAAGACAAGACAAGACAAGACAGGACAAGACAAGACAAGACAAGGCAAGACAAGACAAAACAAGACAAGACAAAACAACACAACACAACACATGACATGACATGACATGACAAGACAAAACAGGACAAGACAAGAGAAGACAAGACAAGACAAGACAAGACAATTGTGTTTGATTTTTTTTTTTTTAATTAATTAAGAAGACAAAACAAGACAAGACATGACATGACAAGACATGACAAGACAAGACAGGACAGGACAAGACAAGACAAGACAAGACAAGACAAGACAAGACAAGACAAGACAAGACAAGACAAGACAAGACAAGACAAGACAAGACAGGACAAGACAAGACAAGACAAGGCAAGACATGACATGACATGACAAGACAAAACAAGGCAATACAAAACTACACAACATACGACATGACATGACATGACAAGACAAAACAACACAACACAACACATGACATGACATGACATGACAAGACAAGACAAGACAGGACAAGACAAGACAAGACAAGACAAGACAACACAAGACAAGACAAGACAAGACAAGACATGACATGACATGACAAGACAAGACAGGACAGGACAGGACAAGACAAGACAAGGCAAGACAAGACAAAACAAGACAAGACAAGACAAGACAAAACAGGACAAAACAAGACAAGACAAGACAAGACAAGACAAGACAAGACAAGACAAGACAAGACAAGACAAGACAAGACAAGACAAGACAAGACAAGACAAGACAAGACAAGACAAGACAAGACAAGACAAGACAAGACAAGACAAGACAAGACAAGACAAGACAAGACAAGACAAGACAAGACAAGACAAGACAAGACAAGACAAGACAAGACAAGACAAGACAAGACAAGACAAGACAAGACAAGACAAGACAAGACAAGACAAGACAAGACAAGACAAGACAAGACAAGACAAGACAAGACAAGACAAGACAAGACAAGACAAGACAAGACAAGACAAGACAAGACAAGACAAGACAAGACAAAACAAGACAAGACAAGACAAGACAAGACAAGACAAAACAATTCAACACAACACATGACATGACATGACAGGACATGACAAGACAAAACAAGACAAGACAAGACAAGACAAGACAAGACAAGACAAGACAAGACAAGACAAGACAAGACAAGACAAGACAAGACAAGACAAGACAAGACAAGACAAGACAAGACAAGACAAGACAAGACAAGACAAGACAAGACAAGACAAGACAAGACAAGACAAGACAAGACAAGACAAGACAAGACAAGACAAGACAAGACAAGACAAGACAAGACAAGACAAGACAAGACAAGACAAGACAAGACAAGACAAGACAAGACAAGACAAGACAAGACAAGACAAGACAAGACAAGACAAGACAAGACAGGACAAGACAAGACAAGACAAGACAAGACAAGACAAGACAAGACAAGACAAGACAAGATAAGACAACACAACACAACACAACACATGACATGACATGACATGACAAGACAAGACAGGACAGGACAGGACAGGACAAGACAAGACAAGACCAGACAAGACAAGACAAAACAAGGCAAGACAAGACAAGACAAGACAAGACAAGACAAGACAAGACCAAACAAGACAAGACAAGACAAAACAACTCAACACATGACATGACATGACAGGACATGACAAGACACGACAAGACAAGACAAGACAAGACAAGACAAGACAAGACAAGACAAGACAAGACAAGACAAGACAAGACAAGACAAGACAAGACAAGACAAGACAAGACAAGACAAGACAAGACAAGACAAGACAAGACAAGACAAGACAAGACAAGACAAGACAAGACAAGACAAGACAAGACAAGACAAGACATGACAAGACCACAATAAATAATACAATAATATGAAATTTAAATGACATGAAGTAAATTATTTAATCCGACCATAGTAGAAGAAATTTCATAATTATTTATTGTCGCGATTTCGTTCTCCTTTGCATTGTGTATATGTCGTGTACTTAATTTTCAAATATTGAAAATATCATTATAAAAATTTATATAGTATAAAAAATATTATATAAATGAATAAAAAATATTATTCTGGTTGATCCTGCCAGTAGTTATATGCTTGTCTCAAAGATTAAGCCATGCATGTCTAAGTACAAACAAATTAAAAGTGAAACCGCAAAAGGCTCATTATATCAGTTATGGTTCCATAGATCGTTAACAGTTACTTGGATAACTGTGGTAATTCTAGAGCTAATACATGCAAAATAAACACGGACCTTTTGGAACGTGTGCTTTTATTAGGCTAAAACCAAGCGATCGTAAGATCGTTATATTGGTTGAACTCTAGATAACTTGCAGATCGTATGGTCTCGTACCGACGACAGATCTTTCAAATGTCTGCCCTATCAACTTTTGATGGTAGTATCTAGGACTACCATGGTTGCAACGGGTAACGGGGAATCAGGGTTCGATTCCGGAGAGGGAGCCTGAGAAACGGCTACCACATCTAAGGAAGGCAGCAGGCGCGTAAATTACCCACTCCCAGTTCGGGGAGGTAGTGACGAAAAATAACAATACAGGACTCATATCCGAGGCCCTGTAATTGGAATGAGTACACTTTAAATCCTTTAACATTCATTCATTTATTTGAATGTTTTTCTTTTTTTTCTTTTTTTTTTTACTCCTTGTATTGTAGTATAATGAAAATTATATCGCATACATTGTATTTGAACGCAACAAACCTTTAAACATATATAGTTGTACTTATTATTTATAAAAATAATATAAATGATAAGTTAATTTGTTCTCATTAACGTGTAATTCCTTAAAAATATATAGAAATTAAATAAAATGTAATAAAAAAGGAATTACTGTTTTTGTTGGACTAAGATTGAAAATTACAATTTATTGAAAGATGTTTTAAAATAATTTATATATTATATACGAAAACGAAATGTTATTCTTTCAATAAATTAAAAACTCTTGACGTTAAATTAAAATAAACAAAAAATTATCACTCTAAGCGGTGGATCACTCGGCTCATGGGTCGATGAAGAACGCAGCTAACTGTGCGTCATCGTGTGAACTGCAGGACACATGAACATCGACATTTTGAACGCATATTGCAGTCCATGCTGTTATGTACTTTAATTAATTTTAAAGTGCTGCTTGGACTACATATGGTTGAGGGTTGTAAGACTATGCTAAATTAGTTGCTTATTCTTTTAGTCAATTAAAAGAATTTAAGCACATGGTATATTACTGGATTGTATTTTTCAATCCATAATATTAATAGCATAAAAAGAAATATAGAAAATATATTCTTGAACACCTCATATTTGAACGAAATTTTATAATAAATAAGAATCTTAGTATTCCCAAAAACAATAAAATTTCAATATTATTATTTCAAATAATATATACATTTAGAGGAACGTCTAGCATAAAATATTATTTTATTCTAGGATTGCCTTAAATGTAAAAAACCAAGAAAATAATATTGTTGTTATAATGAAGTAAGTAGTACGGGATGAAAAGATTGAATATTTATTATTAAGAAAATTATATTGGTGTTAAGAAATAATTATGTATGTTTCTTTAAAATAGCAAAAAGCTAAAATATAAAATAAATATAAATATTTTTATACAACCTCAACTCATATGGGACTACCCCCTGAATTTAAGCATATTAATGAGGGGAGGAAAAGAAACTAACAAGGATTTTCTTAGTAGCGGCGAGCGAAAAGAAAATAGTTCAGCACTAAGTCACTTTGTCTATATGGCAAATGTGAGATGCAGTGTATGGAATATCTTAATATCTAGTATGAGAAATTAACGATTTAAGTCCTTCTTAAATGAGGCCATTTACCCATAGAGGGTGCCAGGCCCGTATAACGTTAATGATTACTAGAAAGATATTTCCAAAGAGTCGTGTTGCTTGATAGTGCAGCACTAAGTGGGTGGTAAACTCCATCTAAAACTAAATATAACCATGAGACCGATAGTAAACAAGTACCGTGAGGGAAAGTTGAAAAGAACTCTGAATAGAGAGTTAAATAGTACGTGAAACTGCTTAGAGGTTAAGCCCGATGAACCTGAATATCCATTATGAAAAATTCATCATTATAACTGTGATATTTATAATATTATAGTAATAGTGTGCATTTTTTTCATATAAGGACATTGTAATCTATTAACATAATAAAATATTTATCAAAAGATCATTGGTGTTAAGTTTATTCAAATTAATTTGCTTTTAGCTTATTAACATAGAATAAATACTGATGATTTGATAAAGTGTTGATAGATTTTACATATATAATGCTTAAATTCTTTTGAATTTTACAATAATATTATTATCATTGATTTTAATATTAATTGTATGCATTTATATGATTAACAATGCGAAAGATTCAGGATACCTTCGGGACCCGTCTTGAAACACGGACCAAGGAGTCTAACATATGTGCAAGTCATTGGGTTATATTAAACCTAATGGCGAAATTAACTTAACTTTTATATAATGGGATTAATTTTTAGTGAAATATTTTACTATTAATTCAATCCCGGGGCGTTCCATATAGTTATGTATAATGATAATTTATTATTATTTATACCTCTAACTGGAGCGTACCTTGAGCATATATGCTGTGACCCGAAAGATGGTGAACTATACTTGATCAGGTTGAAGTCAGGGGAAACCCTGATGGAAGACCGAAACAGTTCTGACGTGCAAATCGATTGTCAGAATTGAGTATAGGGGCGAAAGACCAATCGAACCATCTAGTAGCTGGTTCCCTCCGAAGTTTCCCTCAGGATAGCTGGTGCATTTAAATATTATGTAAAATAATCTTATCTGGTAAAGCGAATGATTAGAGGCCTTAGGGTCGAAACGACCTTAACCTATTCTCAAACTTTAAATGGGTAAGAACCTCACCTTTCTTGATATGAAGGTTGAGGTTATGATATAATGTGCCCAGTGGGCCACTTTTGGTAAGCAGAACTGGCGCTGTGGGATGAACCAAACGTAATGTTACGGTGCCCAAATTAACAACTCATGCAGATACCATGAAAGGCGTTGGTTGCTTAAAACAGCAGGACGGTGGACATGGAAGTCGTAATCCGCTAAGGAGTGTGTAACAACTCACCTGCCGAAGCAACTAGCCCTTAAAATGGATGGCGCTTAAGTTGTATACCTATACATTACCGCTAAAGTACATGATTTATAATACAATTTCGGTTGGATTATAAATTTTGAAACTTTAGTGAGTAGGAGGGTACAATGGTGTGCTTAGAAGTGTTTGGCGTAAGCCTGCATGGAGCCGCCATTGGTACAGATCTTGGTGGTAGTAGCAAATAATCGAATGAGACCTTGGAGGACTGAAGTGGAGAAGGGTTTCGTGTGAACAGTGGTTGATCACGAGTTAGTCGGTCCTAAGTTCAAGGCGAAAGCCGAAAATTTTCAAGTTTTAATGAATTGTTGAGAATATATAATTATTATGTTTTCTTCATAGTAATTAAACACTTGAATAATTTTGAACGAAAGGGAATACGGTTCCAATTCCGTAACCTGTTGAGTATCCGTTTGTTATTAAAAATGGGCCTTGTGCTCATCCTGGCAACAGGAACGACCATAAAGAAGCCGTCGAGAGGTATCGGAAGAGTTTTCTTTTCTGTTTTATAGTCGTACTACCATGGAAGTCTTTCGAAGAGAGATATGGTAGATGGACTAGAAGAGCATGACATTTACTGTTGTGTCGATATTTTCTCCTCGGACCTTGAAAATTTATGGTGGGGTTACGCAAACTTCTCAACAGGCCGTACCAATATCCGCAGCTGGTCTCCAAGGTGAAGAGTCTCTAGTCGATAGAATAATGTAGGTAAGGGAAGTCGGCAAATTAGATCCGTAACTTCGGGATAAGGATTGGCTCTGAAGATTGAGATAGTCGGGCTTGATTGGGAAGCAATACCATGGTTTATGTACTCGTTCTGGGTAAATAGAGAATTTCGGTTCTTGTTCCCCGGATAGTAGTTACGTAGCCAATTGTGGAACTTTCTTGCTAAAATTTTATAAGAATTATATCGCAAGATATATATTCTTATTTAATTATAACGATTATCAATTAACAATCAATTCAGAACTGGCACGGACTTGGGGAATCCGACTGTCTAATTAAAACAAAGCATTGTGATGGCCCTAACGGGTGTTGACACAATGTGATTTCTGCCCAGTGCTCTGAATGTCAAAGTGAAGAAATTCAAGTAAGCGCGGGTAAACGGCGGGAGTAACTATGACTCTCTTAAGGTAGCCAAATGCCTCGTCATCTAATTAGTGACGCGCATGAATGGATTAACGAGATTCCTACTGTCCCTATCTACTCACAGTTGTTTGTAGAACCTCGAAGTGAACGGACGTGTTTGCGCATCATTGCGAGTTTTTAAAAGCGATTTTTAAGTATTTTTCAGTGTTTCTGAAAGTGATAAAATTTTTCGGTTTTTCCGGTCTGTCGGTAGCCTGTTGTGAAAATAGACACAGTGAGCAGGTACGTGAGGGATTATACACATCGTGTGTATTCCCAAAAGTGTGAAAGGATAGCGGCTTAGGCCATTAACGTAGTGTGTATTAGTGAACGAAGTGTGGGATTTCCCAGCAGTGCGGGTATAGCGGCATCTGCCATTAACAAACCCTTGTGCAGTGCAGGTAGTGGAAGTGCGGTTTCTGTATTGTGCGTGAGTGTTGTGCAGCGGAAATGCCTCCACCACGGAGGAGAGGGGCAAAAGCCCCAGCGGAGAGCGAAGACTCCGGGCCTTCAATGGTCCAGGTGGAGTCATCGACGGACGAGGATGGAGTGGGGCAACCCTTACGGCCCCCACCCAAGAGGAAGGCGCGACTAGGTTCGCCACCACAGGCGAATTCAGGCGAGAGCGGATCAGATGGGGTACTCCAGAAGCTGGATACGGTTGCTACGAAAGCAGCCGTAGGAGTAAAGGTTGCGGCGAAGGAAGGAGCCAATGGAGGCAGGAAAGGTTGCCCGGACAACAAGGTAGGGGGCAACAAGGGGGGTAAAGGGGGTGCTATTGGGGGTGAGGGTCATGTTACGGCGATGAAAGCCGTAACAGCCCAGTTGAACGAGGTTGTGTTCGGGGCGAAAAGCCTCGAAGTCACAACGATGAAGGAACTCGTAGGGATCGCCTCTAAATATGAGGAGATCCTTATGAGTGTCCTGACGGAAAATGCTCATCTTCGTGGGCAAATTGAGGGCTTGAAGGGTGGTATTGGGACATCTTCTGTCCCTCGGAGCACAGCAGGGGCGGCTGCTGCTGCTCCCTCGGCGCCTGCCCCTCCAGCACCCGTGCTGGAGGCAATTAATAAGACAAGACAAAACAACTCAACACAACACATGACATGACATGACAAGACAAGACAAGACAGGACAAGACAAGACAAGACAACACAAGACAAGACAAGACAAGACAAGACAAGACAAGACAAGTCATGACAAGACATGACATGACATGACAAGACAGGACATGACAAGACAGGACATGACATGACAAGACAAGACAGGACAGGACAGGACATGACATGACATGACAAGACAAGACAGGACAGGACAGGGCAGGACAAGACAAGACAAGACAAGACAAGACAAGACAAGACAAGACAAGACAAGACAAGACAAGACAAGACAAGGCAAGACAAGACAAAACAAGACAAGACAAAACAACACAACACAACACATGACATGACATGACATGACAAGACAAAACAGGACAAGACAAGAGAAGACAAGACAAGACAAGACAAGACAATTGTGTTTGATTTTTTTTTTTAATTAATTAAGAAGACAAAACAAGACAAGACATGACATGACAAGACATGACAAGACAAGACAGGACAGGACAAGACAAGACAAGACAAGACAAGACAAGACAAGACAAGACAAGACAAGACAAGACAAGACAGGACAAGACAAGACAAGACAAGGCAAGACATGACATGACATGACAAGACAAAACAAGGCAATACAAAACTACACAACATACGACATGACATGACATGACAAGACAAAACAACACAACACAACACATGACATGACATGACATGACAAGACAAGACAAGACAGGACAAGACAAGACAAGACAAGACAAGACAACACAAGACAAGACAAGACAAGACAAGACATGACATGACATGACAAGACAAGACAGGACAGGACAGGACAAGACAAGACAAGGCAAGACAAGACAAAACAAGACAATACAAGACAAGACAAAACAGGACAAAACAAGAGAAGACAAGACAAGACAAGACAAGACAAGACAAGACAAGACAAGACAAGACAAGACAAGACAAGACAAGACAAGACAAGACAAGACAAGACAAGACAAGACAAGACAAGACAAGACAAGACAAGACAAGACAAGACAAGACAAGACAAGACAAGACAAGACAAGACAAGACAAGACAAGACAAGACAAGACAAGACAAGACAAGACAAGACAAGACAAGACAAGACAAGACAAGACAAGACAAGACAAGACAAGACAAGACAAGACAAGACAAGACAAGACAAGACAAGACAAGACAAGACAAGACAAGACAAGACAAGACAAGACAAGACAAAACAAGACAAGACAAGACAAGACAAGACAAGACAAAACAATTCAACACAACACATGACATGACATGACAGGACATGACAAGACAAAACAAGACAAGACAAGACAAGACAAGACAAGACAAGACAAGACAAGACAAGACAAGACAAGACAAGACAAGACAAGACAAGACAAGACAAGACAAGACAAGACAAGACAAGACAAGACAAGACAAGACAAGACAAGACAAGACAAGACAAGACAAGACAAGACAAGACAAGACAAGACAAGACAAGACAAGACAAGACAAGACAAGACAAGACAAGACAAGACAAGACAAGACAAGACAAGACAAGACAAGACAACACAAGACAAGACAAGACAAGACAAGACAAGACAGGACAAGACAAGACAAGACAAGACAAGACAAGACAAGACAAGACAAGATAAGACAACACAACACAACACAACACATGACATGACATGACATGACAAGACAAGACAAGACAGGACAGGACAGGACAGGACAAGACAAGACAAGACCAGACAAGACAAGACAAAACAAGGCAAGACAAGACAAGACAAGACAAGACAAGACAAGACAAGACCAAACAAGACAAGACAAGACAAAACAACTCAACACATGACATGACATGACAGGACATGACAAGACACGACAAGACAAGACAAGACAAGACAAGACAAGACAAGACAAGACAAGACAAGACAAGACAAGACAAGACAAGACAAGACAAGACAAGACAAGACAAGACAAGACAAGACAAGACAAGACAAGACAAGACAAGACAAGACAAGACAAGACAAGACAAGACAAGACAAGACAAGACAAGACAAGACAAGACATGACAAGACCAAACAAGATAAGACAAGACAAAACAACTCAACACAACACATGACATGACATGACAAGACAAGACAAGACAGGACAAGACAAGACAAGACAACACAAGACAAGACAAGACAAGACAAGACAAGACAAGACAAGTCATGACAAGACATGACATGACATGACAAGACAGGACATGACAAGACAGGACATGACATGACAAGACAAGACAGGACAGGACAGGACATGACATGACATGACAAGACAAGACAGGACAGGACAGGGCAGGACAAGACAAGACAAGACAAGACAAGACAAGACAAGACAAGACAAGACAAGACAAGACAAGACAAGACAAGACAAGACAAGACAAGGCATGACATGACATGACATGACAAGACAAGACAAGACAGGACAGGACAGGACAGGGCAGGACAAGACAAGACAAGGCAAGACAAAACAAGACAAGACAAAACAACACAAAACAACACATGACATGACATGACACGACAAGACAAGACAGGACAAGACAAGACAAGACAAGACAACACAAGACAAGACAACACAAGACAAGACAAGACAAGACAAGACAAGACAAGACAAGACAAGACAAGACAAGACAAGACAAGACAAGACAAGACAAGACAAGACAAGACAAGACAAGACAAGACAAGACAAGACAAGACAAGACAAGACAAGACAAGACAAGACAAGACAAGACAAGACAAGACAAGACAAGACAAGACAAGACAAGACAAGACAAGACAAGACAAGACAAGACAAGACAGGACAAGACAAGACAAGACAAGACAAGACAACACAAGACAAGACAACACAAGACAAGACAAGACAAGACAAGACAAGACAAGACAAGACAAGACAAGACAAGACAAGACAAGACAAGACAAGACAAGACAAGACAAGACAAGACAAGACAAGACAAGACAAGACAAGACAAGACAAGACAAGACAAGACAAGACAAGACAAGACAAGACAAGACAAGACAAGACAAGACAAGACAAGACAAGACAAGACAAGACAAGACAAGACAAGACAAGACAAGACAAGACATGACATGACATGACATGACAAGACAAGACAGGACAGGACAGGACAGGGCAGGACAAGACAAGACAAGGCAAGACAAAACAAGACAAGACAAAACAACACAACACAACACATGACATGACATGACATGACAAGACAAGACAGGACAAGACAAGACAAGACAAGACAACACAAGACAAGACAACACAAGACAAGACAAGACAAGACAAGACAAGACAAGACAAAACAAAACAAGACAAGACAAAACAATACAACACATGACATGACATGACAAGACAAGACAGGACAGGACAAGACAAGACAAGACCAGACAAGACAAGACAAAACAAGACAAGACAAGACAAGACAAAACAACTCAACACAACACATGACATGACATGACAGGACATGACAAGACAAGACAAGACAAGACAAGACAAGACAAGACAAGACAAGACAAGACAGGACAGGACAAGACAAGACAAGACAAGACAAGACAAGACAAGACATGACAAGACAAGACAAGACACGACAAGACAAGACAAGACAAGACAAGACAAGACAAGAAAAGACAAGACAAAGCAAGACAAGCCAAGACAAGACAAGACAAGACAAGACAAGACAAGACAGGACAAGACAAGACAAAGCAAGACAAGCCAAGACAAGACAAGACAAGACAAGACAAGACAGGACAAGACAAGACAAGACAAGGCAAGACAAGACAAAACAAGACAAGACAAAACAACACAACACAACACATGACATGACATGACATGACAAGACAAAACAGGACAAGACAAGAGAAGACAAGACAAGACAAGACAAGACAATTGTGTTTGATTTTTTTTTTTTAATTAATTAAGAAGACAAAACAAGACAAGACATGACATGACAAGACATGACAAGACAAGACAGGACAGGACAAGACAAGACAAGACAAGACAAGACAAGACAAGACAAGACAAGACAAGACAAGACAAGACAAGACAGGACAAGACAAGACAAGACAAGGCAAGACATGACATGACATGACAAGACAAAACAAGGCAATACAAAACTACACAACATACGACATGACATGACATGACAAGACAAAACAACACAACACAACACATGACATGACATGACATGACAAGACAAGACAAGACAGGACAAGACAAGACAAGACAAGACAAGACAACACAAGACAAGACAAGACAAGACAAGACATGACATGACATGACAAGACAAGACAGGACAGGACAGGACAAGACAAGACAAGGCAAGACAAGACAAAACAAGACAAGACAAGACAAGACAAAACAGGACAAAACAAGAGAAGACAAGACAAGACAAGACAAGACAAGACAAGACAAGACAAGACAAGACAAGACAAGACAAGACAAGACAAGACAAGACAAGACAAGACAAGACAAGACAAGACAAGACAAGACAAGACAAGACAAGACAAGACAAGACAAGACAAGACAAGACAAGACAAGACAAGACAAGACAAGACAAGACAAGACAAGACAAGACAAGACAAGACAAGACAAGACAAGACAAGACAAGACAAGACAAGACACAAGACAAGACAAGACAAGACAGACAAGACAAGACAAGACAAGACAAGACAAGACAAGACAAGACAAGACAAGACAAAGACAAGACAAGACAAGACAAGACAAGACAAGACAAGACAAGACAAGACAAGACAAGACAAGACAAGACAAGACAAGACAAGACAAGACAAGACAAGACAAGACAAGACAAGACAAGACAAGACAAGACAAGACAAGACAAGACAAGACAAGACAAGACAAGACAAGACAAGACAAGACAAGACAAGACAAGACAAGACAAGACAAGACAAGACAAGACAAGACAAGACAAGACAAGACAAGACAAGACAAGACAAGACAAGACAAGACAAGACAAGACAAGACAAGACAAGACAAGACAAGACAAGACAAGACAAGACAAGACAAGACAAGACAAGACAAGACAAGACAAGACAAGACAAGACAAGACAAGACAAGACAAGACAAGACAAGACAAGACAAGACAAGACAAGACAAGACAAAACAAGACAAGACAACACATGACATGACATGACATGACAAGACAAGACAGGACAAGACAAGACAAGACAAGAAGACATGACAAGACATGACAAGACAAGACAAGACAAGACAAGACAAGACAAGACAAGACAAGACAAGACAAGACAAGACAAGACAAGACAAGACAAGACAAGACAAGACAAGACAAGACAAGACAAGACAAGACAAAACAAGACAAGACAACACATGACATGACATGACATGACAAGACAAGACAGGACAAGACAAGACAAGACAAGACAACACAAGACAAGACAAGACAAGACAGGACAAGACAAGACAAGACAAGACAAGACAAGACAAGACAAGACAAGACAAGACAAGACAAGACAAGACAAGACAAGACAAGACAAGACAAGACAAGACAAGACAAGACAAGACAAGACAAGATAAGACATGATAAGACATGAAAAGACAAAATAAGACAAGACAAAACAGCACAACACACGACATGACATGTCAAGACAAGACAAGACAAGACAAGACAAGACAAGACAAGACAAGACAAGACATGACATGACATGACAAGACAAGACAAGACAGGACAAGACAGGACAAGACAAGACAAGACAACACAAGACAAGACAAGACAAGACAAGACAAGACAAGATAAGACATGACAAGACAAAACAAGGCAAGACAAAACTACACAACATACGACATGACATGACATGACAAGACAAAACAACACAACACAACACATGACATAACATGACATGACAAGACAAGACAAGACAGGACAAGACAAGACAAGACAAGACAACACAACACAAGACAAGACAAGACAAGACAAGACATGACAAGACAAGACAAGACAAGACATGACATGACATGACATGACATGACATGACAAGACAAGACAGGACAGGACAAGACAAGACAAGGCAAGACAAGACAAAACAAGACAAGACAAAACAACACAACACAACACATGACATGACATGACATGACAAGACAAAACAGGACAAAACAAGAGAAGACAAGACAAGACAAGACAAGACAATTGTGTTTGATTTTTTTTTAAATTAATTAAGAAGACAAAACAAGACAAGACATGACATGACAAGACATGACAAGACAAAACAAGACAAGCCTAGACAAGACAAGACAAGAAAAGACTAGACAAGACAAGACAAGACAAGACAAAACAACACAGCACAACACAACACATGACATGACATGACATGACATGACAAGACAAGACAGGAAAGGGCAAGACAAGACAAGACCAGACAAGACAAGACAAAACAAGACAAGACAAGACAAGACAAGACAAGACAAGACAAGACAAGACAAGACAAGACAAGACAAGACAAGACAAACAATTCAACACAACACATGACATGACATGACAGGACATGACAAGACAAGACAAGACAAGACAAGACAAGACAAGACAAGACAAGACAAGACAAGACAAGACAAGACAAGACAAGACAAGACAAGACAAGACAAGACAAGACAAGACAAGACAAGACAAGACAAGACAAGACAAGACAAGACAAGACAAGACAAGACAAGACAAGACAAGACAAGACAAGACAAGACAAGACAAGACAAGACAAGACAAGACAAGACAAGACAAGACAAGACAAGACAAGACAAGACAAGACAAGACAAGACAAGACAAGACAAGACAAGACAAGACAAGACAAGACAAGACAAGACAAGACAAGACAAGACAAGACAAGACAAGACAAGATAAGATAAGACAACACAACACAACACATGACATGACATGACATGACATGACAAGACAAGACAGGACAGGACAGGACAAGACAAGACAAGACCAGACAAGACAAGACAAAACAAGACAAGACAAGACAAGACAAGACAAGACAAGACCAAACAAGACAAGACAAGACAAAACAACTCAACACATGACATGACAGGACAGGACATGACAAGACACGACAAGACAAGACAAGACAAGACAAGACAAGACAAGACAAAACAACTCAACACAACACATGACATGACATGACATGACATGACAAGACAGGACATGACATGACATGACATGACAAGACAAGACAGGACAGGACAGGGCAGGACAAGACAAGACAAGACAAGACAAGACAAGACAAGACAAGACAAGACAAGACAAGACAAGACAAGACAAGACAAGACAAGACAAGACAAGACAAGACAAAACAACACAACACAACACAACACATGACATGACATGACATGACAAGACAAGACAGGACAAGACAAGACAAGACAAGACAACACAAGACAAGACAAGACAACACAAGACAAGACAAGACAAGACAAGACAAGACAAGACAAGACAAGACAAGAAAAGACAAGACAAGACAAGACAAGACAAGACAAGACAAGACAAGACAAGACAAGACAGGACAAGACAAGACAAGACAAGACAAGACAACACAAGACAAGACAACACAAGACAAGACAAGACAAGACAAGACAAGACAAGACAAGACAAGACAAGACAAGACAAGACAAGACAAGACAAGACAAGACAAGACAAGACAAGACAAGACAAGACAAGACAAGACAAGACAAGACAAGACAAGACAAGACAAGACAAGACAAGTCAAGACAAGACAAGACAAGACAAGACAAGACAAGACAAGACAAGACAAGACATGACATGACATGACATGACAAGACAAGACAGGACAGGACAGGACAGGGCAGGACAAGACAAGACAAGGCAAGACAAAACAAGACAAGACAAAACAACACAACACAACACATGACATGACATGACATGACAAGACCAGACAGGACAAGACAAGACAAGACAAGACAACACAAGACAAGACAACACAAGACAGATAAGACAAGACAAGACAAGACAAGCCAAGACAAGACAAGACAAGACAGGACAAGACAAGACAAGACAAGGCAAGACAAGACAAAACAAGACAAGACAAAACAACACAACACAACACATGACATGACATGACATGACAAGACAAAACAGGACAAGACAAGAGAAGACAAGACAAGACAAGACAAGACAATTGTGTTTGATTTTTTTTTTTTTAAATAATTAAGAAGACAAAACAAGACAAGACATGACATGACAAGACATGACAAGACAAGACAGGACAGGACAAGACAAGACAAGACAAGACAAGACAAGACAAGGCAAGACAAGACAAGACAAGCTAAGACAAGACAAGACAAGACAGGACAAGACAAGACAAGACAAGGCAAGACATGACATGACATGACAAGACAAGACAGGACAAGACAAGACAAGACAAGACAAGACAAGACAAGACAAGACAAGACAGGACAAGATAAGACAAGACAAGGCAAGACATGACATGACATGACAAGACAAGACAAGACAAGGCATGACATGACATGACATGACAAGACAAGACAGGACAGGACAGGACAGGACAGGACAGGGCAGGACAGGACAAGACAAGACAAGGCAAGACAAAACGAGACAAGACAAAACAACACAACACAACACATGACATAACATGACATCACAAGACAAGACAAGACAAGACAAGACAAGACAAGACAACACAAGACAAGACAACACAAGACAAGACAAGACAAGACAAGACAAGACAAGACAAGACAAGACAAGACAAGACAAGACAAGACAAGACAAGACAAGACAAGACAAGACAAGACAAGACAAGACAAGACAAGACAAGACAAGACAAGACAAGACAAGACAAGACAAGACAAGACAAGACAAGACAACACAACACAACACATGACATGACATGACATGACATGACAAAACAGGACAAGACAAGAGAAGACAAGACAAGACAAGACAAGACAATTGTGTTTGATTTTTTTTTTAATTAATTAAGAAGACAAAACAAGACAAGACATGACATGACAAGACATGACAAGACAAAACTAGACAAGACAAGACAAGACAAGACAAGACAAGACAAGACAAAACAACACAACACAACACATGACATGACAAGACAAGACAGGAAAGGACAAGACAAGACAAGACAAGAAAAGACAAGACAAGACAAAACAACACAACACAACACATGACATGACATGACATGACATGACAAGACAAGACAGGAAAGGACAAGACAAGACAAGACCAGACAAGACAAGACAAAACAAGACAAGACAAGACAAGACAAGATAAGACAAGACAAGACAAGACAAAACAACACAACACAACACATGACATGACATGAGAGGACATGACAAGACAAGACAGGACAAGACAAGACAAGACAACACAAGACAAGACAAGACAAGACAAGACAACACAACACATGACATGACATGACATGACAAGACAAGACAAGACAGGACAAGACAAGACAAGACAACACAAGACAAGACAAGACAAGACAAGACAAGACAAGACAAGACAAGACAAGACAAGACAAGACAAGACAAGACAAGACAAGACAAGACAAGACAAGACAAGACAAGACAAGACAAGACAAGACAAGACAAGACAAGACAAGACAAGACAAGACAAGACAAGACAAGACAAGACAAGACAAGACAAGACAAGACAAGACAAGACAAGACAAGACAAGACAAGACAAGACAAGACAAGACAAGACAAGACAAGACAAGACAAGACAAGACAAGACAAGACAAGACAAGACAAGACAAGACAAGACAAGACAAGACAAGACAAGACAAGACAAGACAAGACAAGACAAGACAAGACAAGACAAGACAAGACAAGACAAGACAAGACAAGACAAGACAAGACAAGACAAGACAAGACAAGACAAGACAAGACAAGACAAGACAAGACAAGACAAGACAAGACAAGACAAGACAAGACAAGACAAGACAAGACAAGACAAGACAAGACAAGACAAGACAAGACAAGACAAGACAAGACAAGACAAGACAAGACAAGACAAGACAAGACAAGACAAGACAAGACAAGACAAGACAAGACAAGACAAGACAAGACAAGACAAGACAAGACAAGACAAGACAAGACAAGACAAGACAAAACAAGACAAGACAAGACATGACATGACAAGACAAGACAGGACAGGACAGGACAGGGCAGGACAAGACAAGGCAAGACGAAACAAGACAAGACAAAACAACACAACACAACACAACACATGATATGACATGACATGACAAGACAAGACAAGACAAGACAAGACAAGACAAAACAACACAACACACGACATGACAAGACAAGACAAGACAAAACAACACAACACCGACATGACATTACATGACAAGACAAGACAAGACAAGACAAGACAAGACAAGACAAGACAAGACAAGACAAGACAAGACAAGACAAGACAAGACAAGACAAGACAAGACAAAACAAGACAAGACAAGACATGACATGACAAGACAAGACAGGACAGGACAGGACAGGGCAGGACAAGACAAGGCAAGACAAATAAGACAAGACAAAACAACACAACACAACACATGACATGACATGACACGACAAGACAAGACAGGACAAGACAAGACAAGACAAGACAAGACAACACAAGACAAGACAACACAAGACAAGACAAGACAAGACAAGACAAGACAAGACAAGACAATACAAGACAAGACAAGACAAGACAAGACAAGACAAGACAAGACAAGACAAGACAAGACAAGACAAAACAAAACAAGACAAGACAAAACAATACAACACATGACATGACATGACATGACAAGACAAGACAGGACAGGACAAGACAAGACAAGACCAGACAAGACAAGACAAAACAAGACAAGACAAGACAAAACAACTCAACACAACACATGACATGACAGGACAGGACATGACAAGACAAGACAAGACAAGACAAGACAAGACAAGACAAGACAGGACAGGACAGGACAAGACAAGACAAGACAAGACAAGACAAGACATGACAAGACAAGACAAGACAAGACAAAACAACTCAACACAACACATGACATGACAGGACAGGACAAGACAAGACAAGACAAGACAAGACAAGACATGACAAGACAAGGCAAGACAAGACAAAACAAGACAAGACAAACCAACACAACACAACACATGACATGACATGACATGACAAGACAAAACAGGACAAGACAAGAGAAGACAAGACAAGACAAGACAAGACAATTGTGTTTGATTTTTTTTTTTTAATTAATTAAGAAGACAAAACAAGACAAGACATGACATGACAAGACATGACAAGACAAGACAGGACAGGACAAGGCAAGACAAGACCAGACAAGACAAGACAAAACAAGACAACACATGACATGACATGACAAGACAAGACAGGACAGGACAAGACAAGACAAGACCAGACAAGACAAGACAAAACAAGACAAGACAAGACAAAACAACTCAACACAACACATGACATGACAAGACAAGACAAGACAAGACAAGACAAGACAAGACAGGACAGGACAAGACAAGACAAGACAAGACAGGACAGGACAAGACAAGACAAGACAAGACAAGACAAGACATGACATGACAAGACAAGACAAGACAAGACAAGAAAAGACAAGACAAGACAAAGCAAGACAAGCCAAGACAAGACAAGACAAGACAAGACAAGACAAGACAGTTCAAGACAAGACAAAGCAAGACAAGCCAAGACAAGACAAGACAAGACAAGACAAGACAAGACAAGACAAAACAAGACAAGACAAGACAAAACAACACAGCACAACACATGACATGACATGACAGGACATGACAATACAAGACAAGACAAGACAAGACAAGACAAGACAAGACAAGACAAGACAAGACAAGACAAGACAAGACAAGACAAGACAAGACAATATAAGACATGATAAGACATGACAAGACAAAATAAGACAAGACAAAACAACACAACACACGACATGGCATGTCAAGACAAGACAAGACAAGACAAGACAAAACAACACAACACAACACATGACATGACATGACAAGACAAGACAGGACAAGACAAGACAAGACAACACAAGACAAGACAAGACAAGACAAGACAAGACAAGACAAGACAAAATAAGACATGACAAGACAAAACAAGGCAAGACAAAACTACACAACATACGACATGACATGACATGACAAGACAAGACAAGACAAGACAAGACACGACAGGACAGGACAAGACAAGACAAGACAAGACAAAACAACACAACACAACACATGACATGACATGACATGACAAGACAAGACAGGACAAGACAAGACAAGACAAGACAAGACAAGACAAGACAACACAAGACAAGACAAGACAAGACCAGACATGACAAGACAAGACAAGACAAGACGTGACATGACATGACATGACATGACAAGACAAGACAGGACAGGACAGGACAAGACAAGACAAGGCAAGACAAGACCAAACAAGACAAGACAAAACAACACAACACAACACATGACATGACATGACAAGACAAAACAGGACAAAACAAGAGAAGACAAGACAAAACAAGACAAGACAATTATGTTTGATTTTTTTTTTAATTAATTACGAAGACAAAACAAGACAAGACATGACATGACAAGACATGACAAGACAAAACAAGACAAGACTAGACAAGACAAGACAAGAAAAGACAAGACAAGACAAGACAAGACAAGACAAAACAACACAACACAACACAACACATGACATGACATGACATGACATGACAAGACAAGACAGGAAAGGACAAGACAAGACAAGCCCAGACAAGACAAGACAAAACAAGACAAGGCATGACATGACATGACAAGACAAGACAGGACAGGACAGGACAGGACAGGGCAGGACAAGACAAGACAAGGCAAGACAAAACAAGACAAGACAAAACAACACAACACAACACATGACATGACAAGACAGGACAAGACAGGACAAGACAAGACAAGACAAGACAAGACAAGACAAGACAACACAAGACAAGACAACACAAGACAAGACAAGACAAGACAAGACAAGACAAGACAAGACAAGACAAGACAAGGCAAGACAAGACAAGACAAGACAAGACAAGACAAGACAAGACAAGACAAGACAAGACAAGACAAGACAAGACAAGACAAGACAAGACAAGACAAGACAAGACAAGACAAGACAAGACAAGACAAGACAAGACAAGACAAGACAAGACAAGACAAGACAAGACAAGACAAGACAAGACAAGACAAGACAAGACAAGACAAGACAAGACAAGACAAGACAAGACAAGACAAGACAAGACAAGACAAGACAAGACAAGACAAGACAAGACAAGACAAGACAAGACAAGACAAGACAAGACAAGACAAGACAAGACAAGACAAGACAAGACAAGACAAGACAAGACAAGACAAGACAAGACAAGACAAGACAAGACAAGACAAGACAAGACAAGACAAGACAAGACAAGACAAGACAAAACAAAACAAGACAAGACAAGACAAAACAATACAACACATGACATGACATGACAAGACAAGACAGGACAGGACAAGACAAGACAAGACCAGACAAGACAAGACAAAACAATACAAGACAAGACAAAACAACTCAACACAACACATGACATGACATGACAGGAAATGACAAGACAAGACAAGACAAGACAAGACAAGACAAGACAAGACAAGACAAGACAAGACAAGACAAGACAAGACAGGACAGGACAAGACAAGACAAGACAAGACAAGACAAGACAAGACATGACAAGACAAGACAAGACAAGACAAGACAAGACAAGACAAGACAAGACAAAGCAAGACAAGCCAAGACAAGACAAGACAAGACAAGACAGGACAAGACAAGACAAGACAAAGCAAGACAAGCCAAGACAAGACAAGACAAGACAAGACAAGACAGGACAAGACAAGACAAGACAAGGCAAGACAAGACAAAACAAGACAAGACAAAACAACACAACACAACACATGACTTGACATGACATGACAAGACAAAACAGGACAAGACAAGAGAAGACAAGACAAGACAAGACAAGACAAGACAATTGTGTTTGATTTTTTTTTTTTTTAATTAATTACGAAGACAAAACAAGATAAGACATGACATGACAAGACATGACAAGACAAGACAGGACAGGACAAGACAAGACAAGACCAGACAAGACAAGACAAAACAAGACAACACATGACATGACATGACAAGACACGACAGGACAGGACAAGACAAGACAAGACCAGACAAGACAAGACAAAACAAGACAAGACAAGACAAAACAACTCAACACAACACATGACATGACATGACAGGACATGACAAGACAAGACAAGACAAGACAAGACAAGACAAGACAAGACAAGACAAGACAAGACAGGACAGGACAAGACAAGACAAGACAAGACAAGACAAGACATGACAAGACAAGACAAGACAAGACAAGACAAGACAAGAAAAGACAAGACAAGACAAAGCAAGACAAGCCAAGACAAGACAAGACAAGACAAGACAGGACAAGACAAGACAAAGCAAGACAAGCCAAGACAAGACAAGACAAGACAAGACAAGACAAGACAAGACAAGACAAGACAAGACAAGACAAGACAAGACAAGACAAGACAAAACAAGACAAGACAAGACAAAACAACACAGCACAACACATGACATGACATGACAGGACATGACAATACAAGACAAGACAAGACAAGACAAGACAAGACAAGACAAGACAAGACAAGACAAGACAAGACAAGACAAGACAAGACAAGACAAGACAAGACAAGACAAAACAAAACAAGACAAGACAAGACAAAACAATACAACACATGACATGACATGACAAGACAAGACAGGACAGGACAAGACAAGACAAGACCAGACAAGACAAGACAAAACAATACAAGACAAGACAAAACAACACAGCACAACACATGACATGACATGACAGGACATGACAACACAAGACAAGACAAGACAAGACCAGACATGACAAGACAAGACAAGACAAGACGTGACATGACATGACATGACATGACAAGACAAGACAGGACAGGACAGGACAAGACAAGACAAGGCAAGACAAGACCAAACAAGACAAGACAAAACAACACAACACAACACATGATATGACATGACAAGACAAAACAGGACAAAACAAGAGAAGACAAGACAAAACAAGACAAGACAATTATGTTTGATTTTTTTTTTAATTAATTACGAAGACAAAACAAGACAAGACATGACATGACAAGACATGACAAGACAAAACAAGACAAGACTAGACAAGACAAGACAAGATAAGACAAGACAAGACAAGACAAGACAAGACAAAACAACACAACACAACACAACACAACACATGACATGACATGACATGACATGACAAGACAAGACAGGAAAGGACAAGACAAGACAAGCCCAGACAAGACAAGACAAAACAAGACAAGGCATGACATGACATGACATGACAAGACAAGACAGGACAGGACAGGACAGGACAGGGCAGGACAAGACAAGACAAGGCAAGACAAAACAAGACAAGACAAAACAACACAACACAACACATGACATGACATGACATGACAAGACAGGACAAGACAAGACAAGACAAGACAAGACAACACAAGACAAGACAACACAAGACAAGACAAGACAAGACAAGACAAGACAAGACAAGACAAGACAAGACAAGGCAAGACAAGACAAGACAAGACAAGACAAGACAAGACAAGACAAGACAAGACAAGACAAGACAAAACAAGACAAGACAAGACAAAACAACACAGCACAACACATGACATGACATGACAGGACATGACAATACAAGACAAGACAAGACAAGACAAGACAAGACAAGACAAGACAAGACAAGACAAGACAAGACAAAACAAAACAAGACAAGACAAGACAAAACAATACAACACATGACATGACATGACAAGACAAGACAGGACAGGACAAGACAAGACAAGACCAGACAAGACAAGACAAAACAATACAAGACAAGACAAAACAACACAGCACAACACATGACATGACATGACAGGACATGACAACACAAGACAAGACAAGACAAGACAAGACAAGACAAGACAAGACAAGACAAGACAAGACAAGACAAGACAAGACAAGACAAGACAAAACAAAACAAGACAAGACAAGACAAAACAATACAACACATGACATGACATGACAAGACAAGACAGGACAGGACAAGACAAGACAAGACCAGACAAGACAAGACAAGACAAAACAAGACAAGACAAAACAACACAACACAACACATGACATGACATGACATGACAAGACAGGACAAGACAAGACAAGACAAGACAAGACAAGACAAGACAACACAAGACAAGACAACACAAGACAAGACAAGACAAGACAAGACAAGACAAGACAAGACAAGACAAGGCAAGACAAGACAAGACAAGACAAGACAAGACAAGACAAGACAAGACAAGACAAGACAAGACAAGACAAGACAAGACAAGACAAGACAAAACAAGACAAGACAAGACAAAACAACACAGCACAACACATGACATGACATGACAGGACATGACAATACAAGACAAGACAAGACAAGACAAGACAAGACAAGACAAGACAAGACAAGACAAGACAAGACAAGACAAGACAAGACAAGACAAAACAAAACAAGACAAGACAAGACAAAACAATACAACACATGACATGACATGACAAGACAAGACAGGACAGGACAAGACAAGACAAGACCAGACAAGACAAGACAAAACAATACAAGACAAGACAAAACAACACAGCACAACACATGACATGACAGGACATGACAACACAAGACAAGACAAGACAAGACCAGACATGACAAGACAAGACAAGACAAGACGTGACATGACATGACATGACAAGACCAGACAAGACAAGACAAAACAAGACAACACATGACATGACATGACAAGACACGACAGGACAGGACAAGACAAGACAAGACCAGACAAGACAAGACAAAACAAGACAAGACAAGACAAAACAACTCAACACAACACATGACATGACATGACAGGACATGACAAGACAAGACAAGACAAGACAAGACAAGACAAGACAAGACAAGACAAGACAAGACAAGACAAGACAGGACAGGACAAGACAAGACAAGACAAGACAAGACAAGACATGACAAGACAAGACAAGACAAGACAAGACAAGACAAGACAAGACAAGAAAAGACAAGACAAGACAAAGCAAGACAAGCCAAGACAAGACAAGACAAGACAAGACAGGACAAGACAAGACAAAGCAAGACAAGCCAAGACAAGACAAGACAAGACAAGACAAGACAAGACAAGACAAGACAAGACAAGACAAGACAAGACAAGACAAGACAAGACAAGACAAAACAAGACAAGACAAAACAACACAGCACAACACATGACATGACATGACATGACATGACAAGACAAGACAGGAAAGGACAAGACAAGACAAGCCCAGACAAGACAAGACAAAACAAGACAAGGCATGACATGACATGACATGACAAGACAAGACAGGACAGGACAGGACAGGACAGGGCAGGACAAGACAAGACAAGGCAAGACAAAACAAGACAAGACAAAACAACACAACACAACACATGACATGACATGACATGACAAGACAGGACAAGACAAGATAAGACAAGACAAGACAAGACAACACAAGACAAGACAACACAAGACAAGACAAGACAAGACAAGACAAGACAAGACAAGACAAGACAAGACAAGACAAGGCAAGACAAGACAAGACAAGACAAGACAAGACAAGACAAGACAAGACAAGACAAGACAAGACTAGACAAGACAAGACAAGACAAGACAAGACAAGACAAGACAAGACAAGACAAGACAAGACAAGACAAGACAAGACAAGACAAGACAAGACAAGACAAGACAAGACAAGACAAGACAAGACAAGACAAGACAAGACAAGACAAGACAAGACAAGACAAGACAAGACAAGACAAGACAAGACAAGACAAGACAAGACAAGACAAGACAAGACAAGACAAGACAAGACAAGACAAGACAAGACAAGACAAGACAAGACAAGACAAGACAAGACATGACAAGACAAGACAAGACAAGACAAGACAAGAAAAGACAAGACAAGACAAGACAAAACAAGACAAGACAAGACAAGAAAAGACAAGACAAGACAAGACAAGACAAGACAAGAAAAGACAAGACAAGACAAGACAAGACAAGACAAGAAAAGACAAGACAAGACAACACAAGACAAGACAAGACAAGACAAGACAAGACAAGACAACACAACACAACACATGACATGACATGACATGACAAGACAAAACAGGACGAGACAAGAGAAGACAAGACAAGACAAGACAAGACAATTGTGTTTGATTTTTTTTTTTTAATTAATTAAGAAGACAAAACAAGACAAGACATGACATGACAAGACATGACAAGACAAAACTAGACAAGACAAGACAAGACAAGACAAGACAAGACAAGACAAGACAAGACAAGAAAAGACAAGACAAGACAAGACAAGACAAAACAACACAACACATGACATGACATGACATGACATGACAAGACAAGACAGGAAAGGACAAGACAAGACAAGACAAGAAAAGACAAGACAAGACAAAACAACACAACACAACACATGACATGACATGACATGACATGACAAGACAAGACAGGAAAGGACAAGACAAGACAAGACCAGACAAGACAAGACAAAACAAGACAAGACAAGACAAGACAAGATAAGACAAGACAAGACAAGACAAAACAAGACAAGACAAGACAAAACAACACAACACAACACATGACATGACATGAGAGGACAAGACAAGACAGGACAAGACAAGACAACACAAGACAAGACAAGACAAGACAACACAACACAACACATGACATGACATGACATGACAAGCCAAGACAAGACAGGACGAGACAAGACAAGACAACACAAGACAAGACAAGACACGACAAGACAAGACAAGACAAGACAAGACAAGACAAGACAAGACAAGACAAGACAAGACAAGACAAGACAAGACAAGACAAGACAAGACAAGACAAGACAAGACAAGACAAGACAAGACAAGACAAGACAAGACAAGACAAGACAAGACAAGACAAGACAAGACAAGACAAGACAAGACAAGACAAGACAAGACAAGACAAGACAAGACAAGACAAGACAAGACAAGACAAGACAAGACAAGACAAGACAAGACAAGACAAGACAAGACAAAACAAGACAAGACAAGACATGACATGACATGACATGACAAGACAAGACAGGACAGGACAGGACAGGGCAGGACAAGACAAGACAAGGCAAGACAAGACAAGACAAGACAAGACAAGACAAGACAAGACAAGACAAGACAAGACAAGACAAGACAAGACAAGACAAGACAAGACAAGACAAGACAAGACAGGACAGGACAAGACAAGACAAGACAAGACAAGACAAGACATGACAAGACAAGACAAGACAAGACAAGACAAGACAAGACAAGACAAGACAAGAAAAGACAAGACAAGACAAAGCAAGACAAGCCAAGACAAGACAAGACAAGACAAGACAGGACAAGACAAGACAAGACAAAGCAAGACAAGCCAAGACAAGACAAGACAAGACAAGACAAGACAGGACAAGACAAGACAAGACAAGGCAAGACAAGACAAAACAAGACAAGACAAAACAACACAACACAACACATGACATGACATGACATGACAAGACAAAACAGGACAAGACAAGAGAAGAGAAGACAAGACAAGACAAGACAATTGTGTTTGATTTTTTTTTTTTTTAATTAATTACGAAGACAAAACAAGATAAGACATGACATGACAAGACAAGACAGGACAGGACAAGACAAGGCAAGACCAGACAAGACAAGACAAAACAAGACAACACATGACATGACATGACAAGACACGACAGGACAGGACAAGACAAGACAAGACCAGACAAGACAAGACAAAACAAGACAAGACAAGACAAAACAACTCAACACAACACATGACATGACATGACAGGACAAGACAAGACAAGACAAGACAAGACAAGACAAGACAAGACAAGACAAGACAAGACAAGACAAGACAGGACAGGACAAGACAAGACAAGACAAGACAAGACAAGACATGACAAGACAAGACAAGACAAGACAAGACAAGACAAGACATGACAAGACAAGACAAGACAAGACAAGACAAGACAAGAAAAGACAAGACAAGACAAAGCAAGACAAGCCAAGACAAGACAAGACAAGACAAGACAAGACAGGACAAGACAAGACAAAGCAAGACAAGCCAAGACAAGACAAGACAAGACAAGACAAGACAAGACAAGACAAGACAAGACAAGACAAGACAAGACAAGACAAGACAAGACAAGACAAGACAACACAGCACAACACATGACATGACATGACAGGACATGACAATACAAGACAAGACAAGACAAGACAAGACAAGACAAGACAAGACAAGACAAGACAAGACAAGACAAGACAAGACAATATAAGACATGATAAGACATGACAAGACAAAATAAGACAAGACAAAACAACACAACACACGACATGACATGTCAAGACAAGACAAGACAAGACAAGACAAGACAAGACAAGACAAGACAAGACAAGACAAGACAAGACAAGACAAGACAAAACAACACAACACAACACATGACATGACATGACAAGACAAGACAGGACAAGACAAGACAAGACAACACAAGACAAGACAAGACAAGACAAGACAAGAGAAAATAAGACATGACAAGACAAAACAAGGCAAGACAAAACTACACAACATACGACATGACATGACAAGACAAGACAGGACAGGACAAGACAAGACAAGACAAGACAAGACAAGACATGACAAGACAAGACAAGACAAGACAAGACAAGACAAGAAAAGACAAGACAAGACAAAGCAAGACAAGCCAAGACAAGACAAGACAAGACAAGACAAGACAAGACAGGACAAGACAAGACAAAGCAAGACAAGCCAAGACAAGACAAGACAAGACAAGACAAGACAAGACAAGACAAGACAAGACAAGACAAGACAAGACAAGACAAGACAAGACAAGACAAGACAAGACAAGACAAGACAAGACAAGACAAAACAAGACAAGACAAGACAAAACAACACAGCACAACACATGACATGACATGACAGGACATGACAATACAAGACAAGACAAGACAAGACAAGACAAGACAAGACAAGACAAGACAAGACAAGACAAGACAAGACAAGACAATATAAGACATGATAAGACATGACAAGACAAAATAAGACAAGACAAAACAACACAACACACGACATGACATGTCAAGACAGGACAAGACAAGACAAGACAAGACAAGACAAGACAAGACAAGACAAGACAAAACAACACAACACAACACATGACATGACATGACAAGACAAGACAGGACAAGACAAGACAAGACAACACAAGACAAGACAAGACAAGACAAGACAAGACAAGAGAAAATAAGACATGACAAGACAAAACAAGGCAAGACAAAACTACACAACATACGACATTACATGACATGACAAGACAAGACAAGACAAGACACGACAGGACAGGACAAGACAAGACAAGACAAGACAAAACAACACAACACAACACATGACATGACATGACATGAGAAGACAAGACAGGACAAGACAAGACAAGAAAAGACAAGACAAGACAACACAAGACAAGACAAGACAAGACCAGACATGACAAGACAAGACAAGACAAGACGTGACATGACATGACATGACATGACATGACAAGACAAGACAGGACAGGACAAGACAAGACAAGGCAAGACAAGACAAAACAACACAACACAACACATGACATGACATGACAAGACAAAACAGGACAAAACAAGAGAAGACAAGACAAAACAAGACAAGACAATTATGTTTGATTTTTTTTTAATTAATTAAGAAGACAAAACAAGACAAGACATGACATGACAAGACATGACAAGACAAAACAAGACAAGACTAGACAAGACAAGACAAGAAAAGACAAGACAAGACAAGACAAGACAAGACAAAACAACACAACACAACACAACACATGACATGACATGACATGACATGACAAGACAAGACAGGAAAGGACAAGACAAGACAAGCCCAGACAAGACAAGACAAAACAAGACAAGACAAGACAAGACAAGACAAGACAAGACAAGACAAGACAAGACAAGACAAGACAAGACAAGACAAGACAAGACAAGACAAGACAAGACAACACAACACAACACATGACATGACATGACATGACATGACAAGACAAAACAGGACAAGACAAGAGAAGACAAGACAAGACAAGACAAGACAATTGTGTTTGATTTTTTTTTTTAATTAATTAAGAAGACAAAACAAGACAAGACATGACATGACAAGACATGACAAGACAAAACTAGACAAGACAAGACAAGACAAGACAAGACAAGACAAGACAAGACAAGAAAAGACAAGACAAGACAAGACAAAACAACACAACACATGACATGACATGACATGACATGACAAGACAAGACAGGAAAGGACAAGACAAGACAAGACAAGAAAAGACAAGACAAGACAAAACAACACAACACAACACATGACATGACATGACATGACATGACAAGACAAGACAGGAAAGGACAAGACAAGACAAGACCAGACAAGACAAGACAAAACAAGACAAGACAAGACAAGACAAGACAAGATAAGACAAGACAAGACAAGACAAAACAAGACAAGATAAGACAAAACAACACAACACAACACATGACATGACATGAGAGGACATGACAAGACAAGACAGGACAAGACAAGACAACACAAGACAAGACAAGACAAGACAACACAACACATGACATGACATGACATGACAAGACAAGACAAGACAAGACAGGACAAGACAAGACAAGACAAGACAACACAAGACAAGACAAGACAAGACAAGACAAGACAAGACAAGACAAGACAAGACAAGACAAGACAAGACAAGACAAGACAAGACAAGACAAGACAAGACAAGACAAGACAAGACAAGACAAGACAAGACAAGACAAGACAAGACAAGACAAGACAAGACAAGACAAGACAAGACAAGACAAGACAAGACAAGACAAGACAAGACAAGACAAGACAAGACAAGACAAGACAAGACAAGACAAGACAAGACAAGACAAGACAAGACAAGACAAGACAAGACAAGACAAGACAAGACAAGACAAGACAAGACAAGACAAGACAAGACAAGACAAGACAAGACAAGACAAGACAAGACAAGACAAGACAAGACAAGACAAGACAAGACAAGACAAGACAAGACAAGACAAGACAAGACAAGACAAGACAAGACAAGACAAGACAAGACAAGACAAGACAAGACAAGACAAGACAAGACAAGACAAGACAAGACAAGACAAGACAAGACAAGACAAGACAAGACAAGACAAGACAAGACAAGACAAGACAAGACAAGACAAGACAAGACAAGACAAGACAAGACAAGACAAGACAAGACAAGACAAGACAAGACAAGACAAGACAAGACAAGACAAGACAAGACAAGACAAGACAAGACAAGACAAGACAAGACAAGACAAGACAAGACAAGACAAGACAAGACAAGACAAGACAAGACAAGACAAGACAAGACAAGACAAGACAAGACAAGACAAGACAAGACAAGACAAGACAAGACAAGACAAGACAAGACAAGACAAGACAAGACAAGACAAGACAAGACAAGACAAGACAAGACAAGACAAGACAAGACAAGACAAGACAAGACAAGACAAGACAAGACAAGACAAGACAAGACAAGACAAGACAAGACAAGACCAGACCAGACAAGACAAGACAAGACAAGACATGACATGACAAGACAAGACAGGACAGGACAGGACAGGACAGGGCAGGACAAGACAAGACAAAACAACACAACACAACACATGACATGACATGACATGACAAGACAAGACAGGACAAGACAAGACAAGACAAGACAACACAAGACAAGACAACACAAGACAAGACAAGACAAGACAAGACAAGACAAGACAAGACAAGACAAGACAAAACAAAACAAGACAAGACAAGACAAAACAATACAACCCATGACATGACATCACAAGACAAGACAGGACAGGACAAGACAAGACAAGACCAGACAAGACAAGACAAAACAAGACAAGACAAGACAAAACAAGACAAGACAAGACCAGACAAGACAAGACAAAACAAGACAAGACAAGACAAGACAAAACAACTCAACACAACACATGACATGACATGACAGGACATGACAAGACAAGACAAGACAAGACAAGACCTGACAAGACAAGACAAGACAAGACAAGACAAGACAAGACAAGACAGGACAGGACAAGACAAGACAAGACAAGACAAGACAAGACATGACAAGACAAGACAAGACAAGACAAGACAAGACAAGACAAGACAAGACAAGACAAGACAAGACAAGACAAGACAAGACAAGACAAGAAAAGACAAGACAAGACAAAGCAAGACAAGCCAAGACAAGACAAGACAAGACAAGACAAGACAAGACAAGACAAGACAAGACAAGACAAGACAAGACAAGACCAGACAAGACAAGACAAAACAATACAACCCATGACATGACATCACAAGACAAGACAGGACAGGACAAGACAAGACAAGACCAGACAAGACAAGACAAAACAAGACAAGACAAGACAAAACAAGACAAGACAAGACCAGACAAGACAAGACAAAACAAGACAAGACAAGACAAGACAAAACAACTCAACACAACACATGACATGACATGACAGGACATGACAAGACAAGACAAGACAAGACAAGACCTGACAAGACAAGACAAGACAAGACAAGACAAGACAAGACAAGACAGGACAGGACAAGACAAGACAAGACAAGACAAGACAAGAAAAGACAAGACAAGACAAAGCAAGACAAAACAAGACAAGACAAGACAGGACAAGACAAGACAGGACAAGACAAGACAAAGCAAGACAAGCCAAGACAAGACAAGACAAGACAAGACAAGACAAGACAAGACAAGACAAGACAAGACAAGACAAGACAAGACAAGACAAAACAAGACAAGACATGACAAAACAACTCACCACAACACATGACATGACATGACAGGACAAGACAAGACAAGACAAGACAAGACAAGACAAGACAAGACAGGACAGGACAAGACAAGACAAGACAAGACAAGACAAGACATGACAAGACAAGACAAGACAAGACAAGACAAGACAAGACAAGAAAAGACAAGACAAGACAAAGCAAGACCAAACAAGACAAGACAAGACAGGACAAGACAAGACAGGACAAGACAAGACAAAGCAAGACAAGCCAAGACAAGACAAGACAAGACAAGACAAGACAAGACAAGACAAGACAAGACAAGACAAGACAAGACAAAACAAGACAAGACAAGACAAAACAACACAGCACAACACATGACATGACATGACAGGACATGACAATACAAGACAAGACAAGACAAGACAAGACAAGACAAGACAAGACAAGACAAGACAAGACAAGACAAGACAAGACAAGACAAGACAAGACAAGACAAGACAAGACAAGACAAGACAAGACAAGACAAGACAAGACAAGACAAGACAACACAATATAAGACATGATAAGACATGACAAGACAAGCCAAGACAAGACAAGACAAGACAAGACAGGACAAGACAAGACAAAGCAAGACAAGCCAAGACAAGACAAGACAAGACAAGACAAGACAGGACAAGACAAGACAAGACAAGACAAGACAAGACATGACAAGACAAGACAAGACAAGACAAGACAAGACAAGACAAGAAAAGACAAAGCAAGACAAGCCAAGACAAGACAAGACAAGACAAGACAGGACAAGACAAGACAAAGCAAGACAAGCCAAGACAAGACAAGACAAGACAAGACAAGACAGGACAAGACAAGACAAGACAAGGCAAGACAAGACAAAACAAGACAAGACAAAACAACACAACACACGACATGACATGTCAAGACAAGACAAGACAAGACAAGACAAGACAAGACAAGACAAGACAAAACAACACAACACAACACATGACATGACATGACAAGACAAGACAAGACAACACAAGACAAGACAACACAAGACAAGACAAGACAAGACAAGACAAGACAAGACAAGACAAGACAAGACAAAATAAGACATGACAAGACAAAACAAGGCAAGACAAAACTACACAACATACGACATGACATGACATGACAAGACAAGACAAGACAAGACAAGACAAGACACGACAGGACAGGACAAGACAAGACAAGACAAGATAAAACAACACAACACAACACATGACATGACATGACATGACATGACAAGACAAGACAGGACAAGACAAGACAAGACAAGACAAGACAAGACAACACAAGACAAGACAAGACAAGACCAGACATGACAAGACAAGACAAGACAAGACGTGACATGACATGACATGACATGACAAGACAAGACAGGACAGGACAGGACAAGACAAGACAAGGCAAGACAAGACAAAACAAGACAAGACAAAACAACACAACACAACACATGACATGACATGACAAGACAAAACAGGACAAAACAAGAGAAGACAAGACAAAACAAGACAAGACAATTATGTTTGATTTTTTTTTAATTAATTAAGAAGACAAAACAAGACAAGACAAGACAAAACAAGACAAGAATAGACAAGACAAGACAAGAAAAGACAAGACAAGACAAGACAAGACAAGACAAGACAAAACAACACAACACAACACAACACATGACATGACATGACATGACATGACAAGACAAGACAGGAAAGGACAAGACAAGACAAGCCCAGACAAGACAAGACAAAACAAGACAAGACAAGACAAGACAAGACAAGACAAGACAAGACAAGACAAGACAAGACAAGACAAGACAAGACAAGACAAGACAAGACAAGACAAGACAAGACAAGACAAGACAAGACAAGACAAGACAAGACAAGACAAGACAAGACAAGACAAGACAAGACAAGACAAGACAAGACAAGACATGACAAGACAACACATGACATGACATGACATGACAAGACAAGACAGGACTGGACAAGACAAGACAAGACCAGACAAGACCAGACAAAACAAGATAAGACAAGACAAGACAAGACAAGACAAGACAAGACAAGACCAAACAAGACAAGACAAGACAAAACAACTCAACACAACACATGACATGGCATGACAGGACATGACAAGACAAGACAAGACAAGACAAGACAAGACAAGACAAGGCAAGACAAGACAAGACAAGACAAGACAAGACAAGACAAGACAAGACAAGACAAGACAAGACAAGACGAGACAAGACAAGACAAGACAAGACAAGACAAGACAAGACATGACGACAAGACAAGACAAGACAAGACAAGAAAAGACAAGACAAGACAAGACAAGACAAAACAAGACAAGACAAGACAAGACAAGACAAGACAAGGCAAGACAAGACAAGACAAGACAAGACAAGACAAGACAAGACAAGACAACACAACACAACACATGACATGACATGACATGACATGACAAGACAAAACAGGACAAGACAAGAGAAGACAAGACAAGACAAGACAAGACAATTGTGTTTGATTTTTTTTTAATTAATTAAGAAGACAAAACAAGACAAGACAATACAAGACAAGACAAGACAAGACAAGACAACACAACACAACACATGCCATGACATGACATGACAAGACAAAACAGGACAAGACAAGAGAAGACAAGACAAGACAAGACAAGACAATTGTGTTTGATTTTTTTTTTTAATTAATTAAGAAGACAAAACAAGACAAGACATGACATGACAAGACATGACAAGACAAAACTAGACAAGACAAGACAAGACAAGACAAGACAAGAAAAGACCAGACAAGACAAAACAACACAACACATGACATGACATGACATGACATGACAAGACAAGACCAGACAAGACAAGACAAGACAAGACCAGACAAGACAAGACAAAACAAGACAAGACAAGACAAGACAAAACAACACAACACAACACATGACATGACATGAGAGGACATGACAAGACAAGACAGGACAAGACAAGACAACACAAGACAAGACAAGACAACACAACACATGACATGACATGACATGACAAGACAAAACAGGACAAGACAAGAGAAGACAAGACAAGACAAGACAAGACAATTGTGTTTGATTTTTTTTTTTTAATTAATTAAGAAGACAAAACAAGACAAGACATGACATGACAAGACATGACAAGACAAAACTAGACAAGACAAGACAAGACAAAACAACACAACACAACACAACACATGACATGACATGACATGACAATACAAGACAGGACAGGACAAGACAAGACAAGACAAGACAAGACAAGACAAGACAAGACAAGACAAGACAAGACAAGACAAGACAAGACAAGACAAGACAAGACAAGACAAGACAAGACAAGACAAGACAAGACAAGACAAGACAAGACAAGACAAGACAAGACAAGACAAGACAAGACAAGACAAGACAAGACAAGACAAGACAAGACAAGACAAGACAAGACAAGACAAGACAAGACAAGACAAGACAAGACAAGACAAGACAAGACAAGACAAGACAAGACAAGACAAGACAAGACAAGACAAGACAAGACAAGACAAGACAAGACAAGACAAGACAAGACAAGACAAGACAAGACATGACAAGACATGACAAGACAAAACTAGACAAGACAAGACAAGACAAAACAACACAACACAACACAACACATGACATGACATGACATGACATGACATGACAAGGCAAAACAAGACAAGACAAGAGAAGACAAGACAAGACAAGACAAGACAATTGTGTTTGATTTTTTTTTTAATTAATTAAGAAGACAAAACAAGACAAGACAAGACAAGACAAGACAAGACAAGACAAGACAACACAACACAACACATGACATGACATGACATGACAAGACAAAACAGGACAAGACAAGAGAAGACAAGACAAGACAAGACAAGACAATTGTGTTTGATTTTTTTTTTTTTAATTAATTAAGAAGACAAAACAAGACAAGACATGACGTGACAAGACATGACAAGACAAAACTAGACAAGACAAGACAAGACAAAACAACACAACACAACACAACACATGACATGACATGACATGACATGACAAGACAAGACAGGAAAGGACAAGACAAGACAAGACAAGAAAAGACAAGACAAGACAAAACAACACAACACAACACATGACATGACATGACATGACATGACATGAGAAGACAAGACAGGAAAGGACAAGACAAGACAAGACCAGACAAGACAAGACAAAACAAGACAAGACAAGACAAGACAAGATAAGACAAGACAAGACAAGACAAAACTAGACAAGACAAGACAAAACAACACAACACAACACATGACATGACATGAGAGGACATGACAAGACAAGACAGGACAAGACAAGACAACACAAGACAAGACAAGACAAGACAACACTACACATGACATGACATGACATGACAAGACAAGACAAGACAAGACAAGACAAGACAAGACAACACAAGACAAGACAAGACAAGACAAGACAAGACAAGACAAGACAAGACAAGACAAGACAAGACAAGACAAGACAAGACAAGACAAGACAAGACAAGACAAGACAAGACAAGACAAGACAAGACAAGACAAGACAAGACAAGACAAGACAAGACAAGACAAGACAAGACAAGACAAGACAAGACAAGACAAGACAAGACAAGACAAGACAAGACAAGACAAGACAAGACAAGACAAGACAAGACAAGACAAGACAAGACAAGACAAGACAAGACAAGACAAGACAAGACAAGACAAGACAAGACAAGACAAGACAAGACAAGACAAGACAAGACAAGACAAGACAAGACAAGACAAGACAAGACAAGACAAGACAAGACAAGACAAGACAAGACAAGACAAGACAAGACAAGACAAGACAAGACAAGACAAGACAAGACAAGACAAGACAAGACAAGACAAGACAAGACAAGACAAGACAAGACAAGACAAGACAAGACAAGACAAGACAAGACAAGACAAGACAAGACAAGACAAGACAAGACAAGACAAGATAAGACAAGACAAGACAAAACAAGACAAGACAAAACAACACAGCACAACACATGACATGACAGGACATGACAATACAAGACAGGACAGGACAAGACAAGACAAGACAAGACAAGACAAGACAAGACAAGACAAGACAAGACAAGACAAGACAAGACAAGACAAGACAAGACAAGACAAGACAAGACAAGACAAGACAAGACAAGACAAGACAAGACAAGACAAGACAAGACAAGACAAGACAAGACAAGACAAGACAAGACAAGACAAGACAAGACAAGACAAGACAAGACAAGACAAGACAAGACAAGACAAGACAAGACAAGACAAGACAAGACAAGACAAGACAAGACAAGACAAGACAAGACAAGACAAGACAAGACAAGACAAGACAAGATAAGACATGATAAGACATGAAAAGACAAAATAAGACAAGACAAAACAGCACAACACACGACATGACATGTCAAGACAAGACAAGACAAGACAAGACAAGACATGACATGACATGACAAGACAAGACAAGACAGGACAAGACAGGACAAGACAAGACAAGACAACACAAGACAAGACAAGACAAGACAAGACAAGACAAGACAAGATAAGACATGACAAGACAAAACAAGGCAAGACAAAACTACACAACATACGACATGACATGACATGACAAGACAAAACAACACAACACAACACATGACATGACATGACATGACAAGACAAAACAGGACAAAACAAGAGAAGACAAGACAAGACAAGACAAGACAATTGTGTTTGATTTTTTTTTTAAATTAATTAAGAAGACAAAACAAGACAAGACATGACATGACAAGACATGACAAGACAAAACAACACAACACAACACAACACATGACATGACATGACATGACAAGACAAGACAGGAAAGGACAAGACAAGACAAGACCAGACAAGACAAGACAAGACAAAACAAGACAACTCAACACATGACATGACATGACAGGACATGACAAGACAAGACAAGACAAGACATGACAAGACAAGAAAGGACAGGACAGGGCAGGACAAGACAAGACAAGACAAGACAAGACAAGACAAGACAAGACAAGACAAGACAAGACAAGACAAGACAAGACAAGACAAGACAAGCCAAGACAAGACAAGACAAGGCATGACATGACATGACATGACAAGACAAGACAGGACAGGACAGGACAGGGCAGGACAAGACAAGACAAGGCAAGACAAGACAAGACAAGCCAAGACAAGACAAGACAAGGCATGACATGACATGACATGACAAGACAAGACAGGACAGGACAGGACAGGGCAGGACAAGACAAGACAAGACAAGACAAGACAAGACAAGACAAGACAAGCCAAGACAAGACAAGACAAGGCATGACATGACATGACATGACAAGACAAGACAGGACAGGACAGGACAGGGCAGGACAAGACAAGACAAGACAAGACAAGACAAGACAAGACAAGACAAGACAAGACAAGACAAGACAAGACAAGACAAGACAAGACAAGACAAGCCAAGACAAGACAAGACAAGGCATGACATGACATGACATGACAAGACAAGACAGGACAGGACAGGACAGGGCAGGACAAGACAAGACAAGACAAGACAAGACAAGACAAGACAAGACAAGCCAAGACAAGACAAGACAAGGCATGACATGACATGACATGACAAGACAAGACAGGACAGGACAGGACAGGGCAGGACAAGACAAGACAAGGCAAGACAAAACATGACAAGACAACACAACACAACACATGACATGACATGACATGACATGACAAGGCAAGACAGGACAGGACAGGACAAGACAAGACAAGACCAGACAAGACAAGACAAAACAAGACAACTCAACACATGACATGACATGACAGGACATGACAAGACAAGACAAGACATGACAAGACAAGAAAGGACAGGACAGGGCAGGACAAGACAAGACAAGACAAGACAAGACAAGACAAGACAAGACAAGACAAGACAAGACAAGACAAGACAAGACAAGACAAGACAAGCCAAGACAAGACAAGACAAGGCATGACATGACATGACATGACAAGACAAGACAGGACAGGACAGGACAGGGCAGGACAAGACAAGACAAGGCAAGACAAAACAAGACAAGACAAAACAACACAACACAACACATGACATGACATGACATGACAAGACAAGACAGGACAAGACAAGACAAGACAAGACAAGACAAGACAAGACAAGACAAGACAAGACAAGACAAGACAAGACAAGACAAGACAAGACAAGACAAGACAAGACAAGACAACACAAGACAAGACAACACAAGACAAGACAAGACAAGACAAGACAAGACATGACAAGACAAGACAAAACAACACAGCACAACACATGACATGACATGACAGGACATGACAATACAAGACAGTACAAGACAAGACAACACAAGACAAGACAAGACAAGACAAGACAAGACAAGACAAGACAAGACAAGACAAGACAAGACAAGACAACACAAGACAAGACAACACAAGACAAGACAAGACAAGACAAGACAAGACATGACAAGACAAGACAAAACAACACAGCACAACACATGACATGACATGACAGGACATGACAATACAAGACAGTACAAGACAAGACAACACAAGACAAGACAAGACAAGACAAGACAAGACAAGACAAGACAAGACAAGACAAGACAAGACAAGACAAGACAAGACAAGACAAGACAAGACAAGACAAGACAAGACAAGACAAGACAAGACAAGACAAGACAAGACAAGACAAGACAAGTCAAGACAAGACAAGACAAGACAAGACAAAACAACACAGCACAACACATGACATGACATGACAGGACATGACAATACAAGACAGTACAAGACAAGACAACACAAGACAAGACAAGACAACACAACACAACACAAGACAAGACAAGACAAGACAAGACAAGACAAGACAAGACAAGACAAGACAAGACAAAACAACACAGCACAACACATGACATGACATGACAGGACATGACAATACAAGACAGTACAAGACAAGACAACACAAGACAAGACAAGACAAGACAAGGCAAGACAAGACAAGACAAGACAAGACAAGACAAGACAAGACAAGACAAGACAAGACAAGACAAGACAAGTCAAGACAAGACAAGACAAGACAAGACAAGACAACTTAAGACATGACAAGACAAGACAAGACAAAACAAGACATGACATGACATGACATGACAAGACAAGGCAAGACAGGACAGGACAAGACAAAACCAGACAAGACAAAACAAGACAAGTCAAGACAAGACAAGACATGACAAGACAACACAACACAACACATGACATGACATGACATGACATGACAAGACAAGGCAAGACAGGACAGGACAAGACAAGACCAGACAAGACAAAACAAGACAAGTCAAGACAAGACAAGACAAGACAAGACAAGACAAGATAAGACATGATAAGACATGACAAGACAAAATAAGACAAGACAAAACAACACAACACACGACAAGACATGACAGGACATGACAATACAAGACAGGACAAGACAAGACAACACAAGACAAGACAAGACAAGACAAGACAAGACAAGATAAGACCTGATAAGACATGACAAGACAAAATAAGACAGACAAAACAACACAACACACGACAACACAAGACAAGACAAGACAAGACAAGACAAGACAAGACAAGATAAGACCTGATAAGACATGACAAGACAAAATAAGACAAGACAAAACAACACAACACACGACAAGACATGACATGACAAGACAAGACAAGACAAGACAAGACAAGACAAGACAAGACAAGACAAGACAAGACAAGACAAGACAAGACAAGACAAGACAAGACAAGACAAGACAAGACAAGACAAGACAAGACAAGACAAGACAAGACAAGACAAGACAAGACAAGACAAGACAAGACAAGACAAGACAAGACAAGACAAGACAAGACAAGACAAGACAAGACAAGACAAGACAAGACAAGACAAGACAAGACAAGACAAGACAAGACAAGACAAGACAAGACAAGACAAGACAAGACAAGACAAGACAAGACAAGACAAGATAAGACATGACAAGACAAGACAAGACAAAACAAGACATGACATGACATGACATGACAAGACAAGGCAAGACAGGACAGGACAAGACAAGACCAGACAAGACAAGACATGACAAGACAACACAACACAACACATGACATGACATGACATGACAAGACAAGACAAGACAAGACATGACATGACATGACATGACAAGACAAGACAGGACAGGACAGGACAAGACAAGACAAGGCAAGACAAGACAAAACAAGACAAGACAAAACAACACAACACAACACATGACATGACATGACATGACAAGACAAGACAAGACAGGACAAGACAAGACAAGACAAGACAAGACAAGACAACACAAGACAAGACAAGACAAGACAAGACATGACAAGACAAGACAAGACAAGACATGACATGACATGACATGACAAGACAAGACAGGACAGGACAGGACAAGACAAGACAAGGCAAGACAAGACAAAACAAGACAAGACAAAACAACACAACACAACACATGACATGACATGACATGACAAGACAAAACAGGACAAAACAAGAGAAGACAAGACAAGACAAGACAAGACAATTGTGTTTGATTTTTTTTTAAATTAATTAAGAAGACAAAACATGACAAGACATGACAAGACAAAACAAGACAAGCCTAGACAAGACAAGACAAGAAAAGACTAGACAAGACAAGACAAGACAAAACAAAACAACACAACACAACACAACACATGACATGACATGACATGACAAGACAAAACAGGAAAGGACAAGACAAGACAAGACCAGACAAGACAAGACAAAACAAGACAAGGCAAGACAAGACAAGACAAGACAAGACAAGACAAAACAATTCAACACAACACATGACATGACATGACAGGACATGACAAGACAAGACAAGACAAGACAAGACAAGACAAGACAAGACAAGACAAGACAAGACAAGGCAAGACATGACAAGACAACACAACACAACACATGACATGACATGACATGACATGACAAGACAAGACAGGACAGGACAGGACAAGACAAGACAAGACAAGACAAGACCAAACAAGACAAGACAAGACAAAACAACTCAACACATGACATGACATGACAGGACATGACAAGACAAGACAAGACAAGACAAGACAAGACATGACAAGACAAGACAGGACAGGACAGGGCAGGAGAAGACAAGACAAGACAAGACAAGACAAGACAAGACAAGACAAGACAAGACAAGACAAGACAAGACAAGCCAAGACAAGACAAGACAAGGCATGACATGACATGACATGACAAGACAAGACAGGACAGGACAGGACAGGGCAGGACAAGACAAGACAAGGCAAGACAAAACAACACAACACAACACATGACATGACATGACATGACAAGACAAGACAGGACAAGACAAGACAAGGCAAGACAGGACAGGACAAGACAAGACCAGACAAGACAAAACAAGACAAGTCAAGACAAGACAAGACAAGACAAGACAAGACAAGACAAGACAAGATAAGACATGATAAGACATGACAAGACAAAATAAGACAAGACAAAACAACACAACACACGACAAGACATGACAGGACATGATAATACAAGACAGGACAAGACAAGACAACACAAGACAAGACAAGACAAGACAAGACAAGACAAGACAAGACAAGACAAGACAAGACAAGATAAGACATGATAAGACATGACAAGACAAAACAAGACAAGACAAAACAACACAACACAACACATGACATGACATGACATGACAAGACAAGACAGGACAAGACAAGACAAGACAAGACAACACAAGACAAGACAACACAAGACAAGACAAGACAAGACAAGACAAGACAAGACAAGACAAGACAAGACAAGACAAGACAAGACAAGACAAGACAAGACAAGACAAGACAAGACAAGACAAGACAAGACAAGACAAGACAAGACAAGACAAGACAAGACAAGACAAGACAAGACAAGACAAGACAAGACAAGACAAAACAAGACAAGACAAGACAAGACAAGACAAGACAAGACAAGACAAGACAAGACAAGACAGGACAAGACAAGACAACACAAGACAACACAAGACAAGACAAGACAAGACAAGACAAGATAAGACAAGACAAGACAAGACAAGACAAGACAAGACAAGACAAGACAAGACAAGACAAGACAAGACAAGACAAGACAAGACAAGACAAGACAACACAACACATGACATGACATGATCGGCCAGACAAGACAAGACAGGACAAGACAAGACAAGACAAGACAACACAAGACAAGACAACACAAGACAAGACAAGACAAGACAAGACAAGACAAGACAAGACAACACAAGACAAGACAAGACAAGACAAGACAAGACAAGACAAGACAAGACAAGACAAGACAAGACAAGACAAGACAATTGTGTTTGATTTTTTTTAAATTATTTAAGAAGACAAAACAAGACAAGACATGACATGACAAGACATGACAAGACAAAATAAGACAAGCCTAGACAAGACAAGACAAGAAAAGACTAGACAATACAAGACAAGACAAGACAAAACAACACAACACAACACAACACATGACATGACATGACAAGACAAGACAGGACAAGACAAGACAAGACAAGACATGACATGACATGACATGACAAGACAAGACAAGACAAGACAAGACAAGACAACACAACACAACACATGACATGACATGACAAGACAAGACAGGACAAGACAAGACAAGACAACACAAGAGAAGACAAGACAAGACAAGACAATTGTGTTTGATTTTTTTTAAATTATTTAAGAAGACAAAACAAGACAAGACATGACATGACAAGACATGACAAGACAAAATAAGACAAGCCTAGACAAGACAAGACAAGAAAAGACTAGACAAGACAAGACAAGACAAGACAAAACAACACAACACAACACAACACATGACATGACATGACAAGACAAGACAGGACAAGACAAGACAAGACAACACAAGACAAGACAAGACAAGACAAGACAAGACAAGACAAGACAAGACAAGACAAGAGAAGACAAGACAAGACAAGACAAGACAAGACAAGACAGGGCAGGACAAGACAAGACAAGACAAGACAAGACAGGACAAGACAAGACAAGACAAGACAAGACAAGACAAGACAAGACAAGACAAGACAAGACAAGACAAGACAAGACAAGACAAGACAAGACAAGACAAGACAAGACAAGACAAGACAAGACAAGACAAGACAAGACAAGACAAGACAAGACAAGACAAGACAAGACAAGACAAGACAAGACAAGACAAGACAAGACAAGATAAGACATGATAAGACATGAAAAGACAAAATAAGACAAGACAAAACAGCACAACACACGACATGACATGTCAAGACAAGACAAGACAAGACAAGACAAGACAAGACAAGACAAGACATGACATGACAAGACAAGAAAAGACAGGACAAGACAGGACAAGACAAGACAAGACAACACAAGACAAGACAAGACAAGACAAGACAAGACAAGACAAGATAAGACATGACAAGACAAAACAAGGCAAGACAAAACTACACAACATACGACATGACATGACATGACAAGACAAAACAACACAACACAACACATGACATGACATGACATGACAAGACAAGACAAGACAGGACAAGACAAGACAAGACAAGACAAGACAAGACAACACAAGACAAGACAAGACAAGACAAGACATGACAAGACAAGACAAGACAAGACATGACATGACATGACATGACAAGACAAGACAGGACAGGACAGGACAAGACAAGACAAGGCAAGACAAGACAAAACAAGACAAGACAAAACAACACAACACAACACATGACATGACATGACATGACAAGACAAAACAGGACAAAACAAGAGAAGACAAGACAAGACAAGACAATTGTGTTTGATTTTTTTTTAAATTAATTAAGAAGACAAAACATGACAAGACATGACAAGACAAAACAAGACAAGCCTAGACAAGACAAGACAAGAAAAGACTAGACAAGACAAGACAAGACAAAACAAAACAACACAACACAACACAACACATGACATGACATGACATGACAAGACAAAACAGGAAAGGACAAGACAAGACAAGACCAGACAAGACAAGACAAAACAAGACAAGGCAAGACAAGACAAGACAAGACAAAACAATTCAACACAACACATGACATGACATGACAGGACATGACAAGACAAGACAAGACAAGACAAGACAAGACAAGACAAGACAAGACAAGACAAGACAAGACAAGGCAAGACATGACAAGACAACACAACACAACACATGACATGACATGACATGACATGACAAGACAAGACAGGACAGGACAGGACAAGACAAGACAAGACAAGACAAGACCAAACAAGACAAGACAAGACAAAACAACTCAACACATGACATGACATGACAGGACATGACAAGACAAGACAAGACAAGACAAGACAAGACATGACAAGACAAGACAGGACAGGACAGGGCAGGAGAAGACAAGACAAGACAAGACAAGACAAGACAAGACAAGACAAGACAAGACAAGACAAGACAAGACAAGCCAAGACAAGACAAGACAAGGCATGACATGACATGACATGACAAGACAAGACAGGACAGGACAGGACAGGGCAGGACAAGACAAGACAAGGCAAGACAAAACAACACAACACAACACATGACATGACATGACATGACAAGACAAGACAGGACAAGACAAGACAAGGCAAGACAAGACAAGACAAGACAAGACAAGACAAGACAAGACAAGACAAGACAAGACAAGACAAGACAAGACAAGACAAGACAGGACAGGACAGGACAAGACAAGACAAGACAAGACAGGACAATTGTGTTTGATTTTTTTTTTAATTAATTAAGAAGACAAAACAAGACAAGACATGACATGACAAGGCATGACAAGACAAGACAAGACAGGACAGGACAGGACAGGGCAGGACAAGACAAGACAAGGCAAGACAAAACAAGACAAGACAAGACAAGACAAGACAAGTCATGACAAGACAAGACAAGACAAGACATGACATGACATGACAAGACAAGACAAGACAAGACAAGACAAGACAAGACAAGACAAGACAAGACAAGACAAGATAAGACATGACAAGACAAAACAAGACAAGACAAAACAACACAACACAACACATGACATGACATGACATGACAAGACAAGACAGTACAAGACAAGACAAGACAAGACAAGACATGACATGACATGACAAGACAAGACAAGACAGGACAGGACAGGACAAGACAAGACAAGGCAAGACAGGACAGGACAAGACAAGACCAGACAAGACAAAACAAGACAAGTCAAGACAAGACAAGACATGACAAGACAACACAACACAACACATGACATGACATGACATGACATGACAAGACAAGGCAAGACAGGGCAGGACAAGACAAGACCAGACAAGACAAAACAAGACAAGTCAAGACAAGACAAGACAAGACAAGACAAGACAAGATAAGACATGATAAGACATGACAAGACAAAATAAGACAAGACAAAACAACACAACACACGACAAGACATGACAGGACATGACAATACAAGACAGGACAAGACAAGACAACACAAGACAAGACAAGACAAGACAAGACAAGACAAGACAAGACAAGACAAGACAAGATAAGACATGATAAGACATGACAAGACAAAATAAGACAAGACAAAACAACACAACACACGACAAGACATGACATGACAAGACAAGACAAGACAAGACAAGACAAGACAAGACAAGACAAGACAAGACAAAACAACACAACACAACACAACACATGACATGACATGACATGACAAGACAAGACAGGACAAGACAAGACAAGACAACACAAGACAAGACAAGACAAGACAAGACAAGACAAGACATGACATGACATGACATGACAAGACAAGACAGGACAAGACAAGACAACACAAGACAACACAAGACAAGACAAGACAAGACAAGACAAGATAAGACAAGACAAGACAAGACAAGACAAGACAAGACAAGACAAGACAAGACAAGACAAGACAAGACAAGACAAGACAACACAAGACAAGACAACACAACACATGACATGACATGATCGGCCAGACAAGACAAGACAGGACAAGACAAGACAAGACAACACAAGACAAGACAACACAAGACAAGACAAGACAAGACAAGACAAGACAAGACAAGACAAGACAAGACAAGACAAGACAAGACAAGACAAGACAAGACAAGACAAGACAAGACAAGACAAGACAAGACAAGACAAGACAAGACAAGACAACACAAGACAAGACAAGACAAGACAAGACAAGACAAGACAAGACAAGACAAGACAAGACAAGACAAGACAAGACAACACAAGACAAGACAAGACAAGACAAGACATGACATGACATGACAAGACAAGACAGGACAGGACAGGACAAGACAAGACAAGACAAGGCAAGACAAGACAAAACAAGACAAGACAAAACAACACAACACAACACATGACATGACATGACATGACAAGCCAAAACAGGACAAAACAAGAGAAGACAAGACAAGACAAGACAATTGTGTTTGATTTTTTTTAAATTATTTAAGAAGACAAAACAAGACAAGACATGACATGACAAGACATGACAAGACAAAATAAGACAAGCCTAGACAAGACAAGACAAGAAAAGACTAGACAAGACAAGACAAGACAAGACAAAACAACACAACACAACACAACACATGACATGACATGACAAGACAAGACAGGACAAGACAAGACAAGACAACACAAGACAAGACAAGACAAGACAAGACAAGACAAGACAAGACAAGACAAGACAAGACAAGACAAGACAAGACAAGACAAGACAAGACAAGACAAGACAAGACAAGACAAGACAAGACAAGACAAGACAAGACAAGACAAGACAAGACAAGACAAGACAAGACATGACATGACATGACATGACATGACAAGACAGGACAGGACAGGGCAGGACAAGACAAGACAAGACAAGACAAGACAGGACAAGACAAGACAAGACAAGACAAGACAAGACAAGACAAGACAAGACAAGACAAGACAAGACAAGACAAGACAAGACAAGACAAGACAAGACAAGACAAGACAACACAAGACAAGACAAGACAAGACAAGACATGACATGACATGACAAGACAAGACAGGACAGGACAGGACAAGACAAGACAAGACAAGACAAGACAAGACAAGACAAGACAAGACAAGACAAGACAAGACAAGACAAGACAAGACAAGACAAGACAAGACAAGATAAGACATGATAAGACATGAAAAGACAAAATAAGACAAGACAAAACAGCACAACACACGACATGACATGTCAAGACAAGACAAGACAAGACAAGACAAGACAAGACAAGACAAGACATGACATGACAAGACAAGACAAGACAGGACAAGACAGGACAAGACAAGACAAGACAACACAAGACAAGACAAGACAAGACAAGACAAGACAAGATAAGACATGACAAGACAAAACAAGGCAAGACAAAACTACACAACATACGACATGACATGACATGACAAGACAAAACAACACAACACAACACATGACATGACATGACATGACAAGACAAGACAAGACAGGACAAGACAAGACAAGACAAGACAAGACAAGACAACACAAGACAAGACAAGACAAGACAAGACAAGACATGACAAGACAAGACAAGACAAGACATGACATGACATGACATGACAAGACAAGACAGGACAGGACAGGACAAGACAAGACAAGGCAAGACAAGACAAAACAAGACAAGACAAAACAACACAACACAACACATGACATGACATGACATGACAAGACAAAACAGGACAAAACAAGAGAAGACAAGACAAGACAAGACAAGACAATTGTGTTTGATTTTTTTTTAAATTAATTAAGAAGACAAAACATGACAAGACATGACAAGACAAAACAAGACAAGCCTAGACAAGACAAGACAAGAAAAGACTAGACAAGACAAGACAAGACAAAACAAAACAACACAACACAACACAACACATGACATGACATGACATGACAAGACAAAACAGGAAAGGACAAGACAAGACAAGACCAGACAAGACAAGACAAAACAAGACAAGGCAAGACAAGACAAGACAAGACAAGACAAGACAAGACAAAACAATTCAACACAACACATGACATGACATGACAGGACATGACAAGACAAGACAAGACAAGACAAGACAAGACAAGACAAGACAAGACAAGACAAGACAAGACAACACAAGACAAGACAAGACAAGACAAGACATGACAAGACAAGACAAGACAAGACATGACATGACATGACATGACAAGACAAGACAGGACAGGACAGGACAAGACAAGACAAGGCAAGACAAGACAAAACAAGACAAGACAAAACAACACAACACAACACATGACATGACATGACATGACAAGACAAAACAGGACAAAACAAGAGAAGACAAGACAAGACAAGACAAGACAATTGTGTTTGATTTTTTTTTAAATTAATTAAGAAGACAAAACATGACAAGACATGACAAGACAAAACAAGACAAGCCTAGACAAGACAAGACAAGAAAAGACTAGACAAGACAAGACAAGACAAAACAAAACAACACAACACAACACAACACATGACATGACATGACATGACAAGACAAAACAGGAAAGGACAAGACAAGACAAGACCAGACAAGACAAGACAAAACAAAACAACACAACACACGACAAGACATGACAGGACATGATAATACAAGACAGGACAAGACAAGACAAAACAACACAACACAACACACGACAAGACATGACATGACAAGACAAGACAAGACAAGACAAGACAAGACAAGACAAGACAAGACAAGACAAAACAACACAAAACAACACAACACAACACAACACATGACATGACATGACATGACAAGACAAAACAAGGCAAGACAAAACTACACAACATACGACATGACATGACATGACAAGACAAAACAACACAACACAACACATGACATGACATGACATGACAAGACAAGACAAGACAAGACAGGACAAGACAAGATAAGACAAGACAAGACAAGACAACACAAGACAAGTCAAGACAAGACAAGACATGACAAGACAAGACAAGACAAGACATGACATGACATGACATGACAAGACAAGACAGGACAGGACAGGACAAGACAAGACAAGGCAAGACAAGACAAAACAAGACAAGACAAAACAACACAACACAACACATGACATGACATGACATGACAAGACAAAACAGGACAAAACAAGAGAAGACAAGACAAGACAAGACAAGACAATTGTGTTTGATTTTTTTTTAAATTAATTAAGAAGACAAAACATGACAAGACATGACAAGACAAAACAAGACAAGCCTAGACAAGACAAGACAAGAAAAGACTAGACAAGACAAGACAAGACAAAACAAAACAACACAACACAACACAACACATGACATGACATGACATGACAAGACAAAACAGGAAAGGACAAGACAAGACAAGACCAGACAAGACAAGACAAAACAAGACAAGGCAAGACAAGACAAGACAAGACAAGACAAGACAAGACAAGACAAAACAATTCAACACAACACATGACATGACATGACAGGACATGACAAGACAAGACAAGACAAGACCAGACAAGACAAGACAAGACAAGACAAGACAAGACAAGACAAGACATGACAAGACAACACAACACAACACATGACATGACATGACATGACATGACAAGACAAGACAGGACAGGACAGGACAAGACAAGACAAGACAAGACAAGACCAAACAAGACAAGACAAGACAAAACAACTCAACACATGACATGACATGACAGGACATGACAAGACAAGACAAGACAAGACAAGACAAGACATGACAAGACAAGACAGGACAGGACAGGGCAGGAGAAGACAAGACAAGACAAGACAAGACAAGACAAGACAAGACAAGACAAGACAAGACAAGACAAGACAAGACAAGACAAGACAAGGCATGACATGACATGACATGACAAGACAGGACAGGACAGGACAGGGCAGGACAAGACAAGACAAGGCAAGACAAAACAACACAACACAACACATGACATGACATGACATGACAAGACAAGACAGGACAAGGCAAGACAAGGCAAGACAAGACAAGACAAGACAAGACAAGACAAGACAAGACAAGACAAGACAAGACAAGACAAGACAAGACAAGACAAGACAAGACAAGACAAGACAGGACAGGACAGGACAAGACAAGACAAGACAAGACAGGACAATTGTGTTTGATTTTTTTTTTTAATTAATTAAGAAGACAAAACAAGACAAGACATGACATGACAAGGCATGACAAGACAAGACAAGACAGGACAGGACAGGACAGGGCAGGACAAGACAAGACAAGGCAAGACAAAACAAGACAAGACAAGACAAGACAAGACAAGTCATGACAAGACAAGACAAGACAAGACATGACATGACATGACAAGACAAGACAAGACAAGACAAGACAAGACAAGACAAGACAAGACAAGACAAGACAAGACAAGACAAGACAAGATAAGACATGACAAGACAAAACAAGACAAGACAAAACAACACAACACAACACATGACATGACATGACATGACAAGACAAGACAGTACAAGACAAGACAAGACAAGACAAGACATGACATGACATGACATGACAAGACAAGACAAGACAGGACAGGACAGGACAAGACAAGACAAGGCAAGACAGGACAGGACAAGACAAGACCAGACAAGACAAAACAAGACAAGTCAAGACAAGACAAGACATGACAAGACAACACAACACAACACATGACATGACATGACATGACATGACAAGACAAGGCAAGACAGGACAGGACAAGACAAGACCAGACAAGACAAAACAAGACAAGTCAAGCCAAGACAAGACAAGACAAGACAAGACAAGATAAGACATGATAAGACATGACAAGACAAAATAAGACAAGACAAAACAACACAACACACGACAAGACATGACAGGACATGACAATACAAGACAGGACAAGACAAGACAACACAAGACAAGACAAGACAAGACAAGACAAGACAAGACAAGACAAGACAAGACAAGATAAGACATGATAAGACATGACAAGACAAAATAAGACAAGACAAAACAACACAACACACGACAAGACATGACATGACAAGACAAGACAAGACAAGACAAGACAAGACAAGACAAGACAAGACAAGACAAGACAAAACAACACAACACAACACAACACATGACATGACATGACATGACAAGACAAGACAGGACAAGACAAGACAAGACAACACAAGACAAGACAAGACAAGACAAGACAAGACAAGACAAGATAAGACATGACAAGACAAAACAAGACAAGACAAAACTACACAACATACGACATGACATGACATGACAAGACAAGACACGACAGGACAAGACAAGACAAGACAAGACAAGACAAGACAAGACAAGACAAGACAAGACAAGACAAGACAAGACAAGACAAGACAAGACAAGACAAGACAAGACATGACATGACAAGACATGACAAGACAAAATAAGACAAGCCTAGACAAGACAAGACAAGAAAAGACTAGACAAGACAAGACAAGACAAGACAAAACAACACAACACAACACAACACATGACATGACATGACAAGACAAGACAGGACAAGACAAGACAAGACAACACAAGACAAGACAAGACAAGACAAGACAAGACAAGACAAGACAAGACAAGACAAGACAAGACAAGACAAGACAAGACAAGACAAGACAAGACAAGACAAGACAAGACAAGACAAGACAAGACAAGACAAGACAAGACAAGACATGACATGACATGACATGACAAGACAAGACAGGACAGGACAGGGCAGGACAAGACAAGACAAGACAAGACAGGACAAGACAAGACAAGACAAGACAACACAAGACAAGACAAGACAAGACAAGACAAGACAAGACAAGACAAGACAAGACAAGACAAGACAAGACAAGACAAGACAAGACAAGACAAGACAAGACAAGACAAGACAAGACAAGACAAGACAAGACAAGACAAGACAAGATAAGACATGATAAGACATGAAAAGACAAAATAAGACAAGACAAAACAGCACAACACACGACATGACATGTCAAGACAAGACAAGACAAGACAAGACAAGACAAGACAAGACAAGACAAGACATGACATGACAAGACAAGACAAGACAGGACAAGACAGGACAAGACAAGACAAGACAACACAAGACAAGACAAGACAAGACAAGACAAGATAAGACATGACAAGACAAAACAAGGCAAGACAAAACTACACAACATACGACATGACATGACATGACAAGACAAAACAACACAACACAACACATGACATGACATGACATGACAAGACAAGACAAGACAGGACAAGACAAGACAAGACAAGACAAGACAAGACAAGACAACACAAGACAAGACAAGACAAGACAAGACATGACAAGACAAGACAAGACAAGACATGACATGACATGACATGACAAGACAAGACAGGACAGGACAGGACAAGACAAGACAAGGCAAGACAAGACAAAACAAGACAAGACAAAACAACACAACACAACACATGACATGACATGACATGACAAGACAAGCCTAGACAAGACAAGACAAGAAAAGACTAGACAAGACAAGACAAGACAAGACAAGACAAGACAAGACAAGACAAGACAAGACAAGACAAGACAAGACAAGACAAGACAAGATAAGACATGATAAGACATGAAAAGACAAAATAAGACAAGACAAAACAGCACAACACACGACATGACATGTCAAGACAAGACAAGACAAGACAAGACAAGACAAGACAAGACAAGGCATGACATGACATGACATGACAAGACAAGACAGGACAGGACAGGACAGGGCAGGACAAGACAAGACAAGGCAAGACAAAACAACACAACACAACACATGACATGACATGACATGACAAGACAAGACAGGACAAGACAAGGCAAGACAAGACAAAACAAGACAAGACAAAACAACACAACACAACACATGACATGACATGACATGACATGACAAGACAAGACAAGACAGGACAAGACAGGACAAGACAAGACAAGACAACACAAGACAAGACAAGACAAGACAAGACAAGATAAGACATGACAAGACAAAACAAGGCAAGACAAAACTACACAACATACGACATGACATGACATGACAAGACAAAACAACACAACACAACACATGACATGACATGACATGACAAGACGAGACAAGACAGGACAAGACAAGACAAGACAAGACAAGACAAGACAAGACAACACAAGACAAGACAAGACAAGACAAGACAAGACAAGACAAGACAAGACAAGACAAGACAAGACAAGACAAGACAAGACAAGACAAGACAAGACAAGACAAGACAAGACAAGACAAGACAAGATAAGACATGATAAGACATGAAAAGACAAAATAAGACAAGACAAAACAGCACAACACACGACATGACATGTCAAGACAAGACAAGACAAGACAAGACAAGACAAGACAAGACAAGGCATGACATGACATGACATGACAAGACAAGACAGGACAGGACAGGACAGGGCAGGACAAGACAAGACAAGGCAAGACAAAACAACACAACACAACACATGACATGACATGACATGACAAGACAAGACAGGACAAGACAAGGCAAGGCAAGACAAGACAAGACAAGACAAGACAAGACAAGACAAGACAAGACAAGACAAGACAAGACAAGACAAGACAAGACAAGACAAGACAAGACAAGACAAGACAAGACAAGACAAGACAAGACAAGACAAGACAAGACAAGACAAGACAAGACAAGACAAGACAAGACAAGACAAGACATGACATGACAAGACAAGACAGGACAGGACAGGACAGGGCAGGACAAGGCAAGACAAGGCAAGACAAAACAAGACAAGACAAAACAACACAACACAACACATGACATGACATGACATGACAAGACAAGACAGGACAAGACAAGACAAGACAAGACAACACAAGACAAGACAACGCAAGACAAGACAAGACAAGACAAAACAACACAACACAACACATGACATGACATGACATGACAAGACAAGACAGGACAAGACAAGACAAGACAACACAAGACAAGACAAGACAAGACAAGACAAGACAAGACAAGTCATGACAAGACAAGACAAGACAGGACAGGACAGGACAAGACAAGACAAGACAAGACAGGACAATTGTGTTTGATTTTTTTTTAAATTAATTAAGAAGACAAAACAAGACAAGACATGACATGACAAGGCATGACAAGACAAGACAAGACAGGACAGGACAGGACAGGGCAGGACAAGACAAGACAAGGCAAGACAAAACAAGACAAGACAAGACAAGACAAGACAAGTCATGACAAGACAAGACAAGACAAGACATGACATGACATGACAAGACAAGACAAGACAAGACAAGACAAGACAAGACAAGACAAGACAAGACAAGACAAGACAAGACAAGACAAGACAAGATAAGACATGACAAGACAAAACAAGACAAGACAAAACAACACAACACAACACATGACATGACATGACATGACAAGACAAGACAGGACAAGACAAGACAAGACAAGACAAGACATGACATGACATGACATGACAAGACAAGACAGGACAGGACAGGACAAGACAAGACAAGGCAAGACAGGACAGCACAAGACAAGACCAGACAAGACAAAACAAGACAAGTCAAGACAAGACAAGACATGACAAGACAACACAACACAACACATGACATGACATGACATGACATGACAAGACAAGGCAAGACAGGACAGGACAAGACAAGACCAGACAAGACAAAACAAGACAAGTCAAGACAAGACAAGACAAGACAAGACAAGACAAGATAAGACATGATAAGACATGACAAGACAAAATAAGACAAGACAAAACAACACAACACACGACAAGACATGACAGGACATGACAATACAAGACAGGACAAGACAAGACAACACAAGACAAGACAAGACAAGACAAGACAAGACAAGACAAGACAAGACAAGACAAGATAAGACATGATAAGACATGACAAGACAAAATAAGACAAGACAAAACAACACAACACACGACAAGACATGACATGACAAGACAAGACAAGACAAGACAAGACAAGACAAGACAAGACAAGACAAGACAAGACAAAACAACACAACACAACACAACACATGACATGACATGACATGACAAGACAAGACAGGACAAGACAAGACAAGACAACACAAGACAAGACAAGACAAGACAAGACAAGACAAGACAAGATAAGACATGACAAGACAAAACAAGACAAGACAAAACTACACAACATACGACATGACATGACATGACAAGACAAGACACGACAGGACAAGACAAGACAAGATAAGACATGACAAGACAAAACAAGACAAGACAAAACAACACAACACAACACATGACATGACATGACATGACAAGACAAGACAGGACAAGACAAGACAAGACAACACAAGACAAGACAAGACAAGACAAGACAAGACAAGACAAGACAAGTCATGACAAGACAAGACAAGACAAGACAAGACAAGACAAGACAAGACAAGACAAGACAAGACAAGACAAGACAAAACAAGACAAGACAAGACAAGACAAGACAAGACAAGACAAGACAAGACAAGACAAGACAAGACAAGACAAGACAAGACAAGACAAGACAAGACAAGAGTAGACAAGACAAGACAAGACAAGACAAGACAAGACAAGACAAGACAAGACAAGACAAGACAAGACAAGACAAGACAAGACAAGACAAGACAAGACAAGACAAGACAAGACAAGACAAGACAAGACAAGACAAGACAAGACAAGACAAGACAAGACAAGACAAGACAAGACAAGACAAGACAAGACAAGACAAGACAAGACAAGACAAGACAAGACAAGACAAGACAAGACAAGACAAGACAAGACAAGACAAGACAAGACAAGACAAGACAAGACAAGACAAGACAAGACAAGACAAGACAAGACAAGACAAAACAAGACGAGACAAGACAAAACAACGCAGCACAACAAATGACATGACATGACAGGACATGACAATACAAGACAGGACAAGACAAGACAACACAAGACAAGACAAGACAAGACAAGACAAGACAAGACAAGACAAGACAAGACAAGACAAGACAAGATAAGACACGATAAGACATGACAAGACAAAATAAGACAAGACAAAACAAGACAAGACAAGACAAAACAACACAACACATGACATGACATGAGAGGACATGACAAGACAAGACAGGACAAGACAACACAAGACAAGACAAGACAAGACAAGACAAGACAAGACAACACAACACAACGCAACACATGACATGACATGACATGACAAGACAGGACAAGACAAGACAAAACAGGACAAGACAAGACAAGACAATTGTGTTTGATTTTTTTTTTAATTAATTAAGAAGACAAAACAAGACAAGACATGACATGACAAGACATGACAAGACAAGACAGGACAGGACAGGACAAGACAAGACAGGACAAGACAACACAACACAACGCAACACATGACATGACATGACATGACATGACATGACAAGACAAGACAGGACAAGACAACACAACACAACGCAACACATGACATGACATGACATGACAAGACATGACAAGACAAGACAGGACAGGACAGGACAAGACAAGACCAGACAAGACAAAACAAGACAAGACAAGACAAGACAAGACAAGACAAGACAAGACAAGACAAGACAAGACAAGACAAGACAAGACAAGACAAGACAAAACAAGACAAGACAAAACAACACAACACAACACATGACATGACATGACATGACAAGACAAGACAGGACAAGACAAGACAAGACAACACAAGACAAGACAACACAAGACAAGACAAGACAAGACAAGACAAGACAAGACAAGACAAGACAAGACAAGACAAGACAAGACAAGACAAGACAAGACAAGACAAGACAAGACAAGACAAGACAAGACAAGACAAGACAAGACAAGACAAGACAAGACAAGACAAGACAAGACAAGACAAGACAAGACAAGACAAGACAAGACAAGACAAGACAGGACAAGACAAGACAAGACAACACAAGACAAGACAAGACAAGACAAGACAAGACAAGACAAGACAAGACAAGACAAGACAAGACAAGACAAGACAAGACAAGACAAGACAAGACAAGACAAGACAAGACAAGACAAGACAAGACAAGACAAGACAAGACAAGACAAGACAAGACAAGACAAGACAAGACAAGACAAGACAAGACAAGACAAGACAAGACAAGACAAGACAAGACAAGACAAGACAAGACAAGACCAAACAAGACAAGACAAGACAAAACAACTCAACACATGACATGACATGACAGGACATGACAAGACAAGACAAGACAAGACAAGACATGACAAGACAAGACAGGACAGGACAGGGCAGGACAAGACAAGACAAGACAAGACAAGACAAGACAAGACAAGACAAGACAAGACAAGCCAAGACAAGACAAGACAAGGCATGACATGACATGACATGACAAGACAAGACAGGACAGGACAGGATAGGGCAGGACAAGACAAGACAAGGCAAGACAAAACAAGACAAGACAAAACAACACAACACAACACATGACATGACATGACATGACAAGACAAGACAGGACAAGACAAGACAAGACAAGACAAGACAAGACAAGACAAGACAAGACAAGACAAGACAAGACAAGACAAGACAAGACAAGACAAGACAAGACAAGACAAGACAAGACAAGACAAGACAAGACAAGACAAGACAAGACAAGACAAGACAAGACAAGACAAGACAAGACAAGACAAGACAAGACAAGACAAGACAAGACAAGACAAGACAAGACAAGACAAGACAAGACAAGACAAGACAAGACAAGACAAGACAAGACAAGACAAGACAAGACAAGACAAGACAAGACAAAACAAGACAAGACAAGACAAGACAAGACAAGACAAGACAAGACAAGACAAGACAAGACAAGACAAGACAAGACAAGACAATACAAGACAAGACAAGACATGACATGACAAGACAAGACAGGACAGGACAGGACAGGACAAGACAAGACAAGGCAAGACAAAACAAGACAAGACAAAACAACACAACACAACACATGACATGACATGACATGACAAGACAAGACAGGACAAGACAAGACAAGACAAGACAAGACAACACAAGACAAGACAACGCAAGACAAGACAAAACAACACAACACAACACATGACATGACATGACAAGACAAGACAGGACAGGACAGGACAGGACAAGACAAGACAAGGCAAGACAAAACAAGACAAGACAAAACAACACAACACAACACATGACATGACATGACAAGACAAGACAAGACAAGACAAGACAAGACAAGACAAGACAAGACAAGACAAGACAAGACAAAACAAGACAAGACAAGACAAGACAAGACAAGACAAGACAAAACAAGACAAGACAAGACAAGACAAGACAAGACAAGACAAGACAAGACAAGACAAGACAAGACAAGACATGACATGACAAGGCATGACAAGACAAGACAAGACAGGACAGGACAGGACAGGGCAGGAAAAGACAAGACAAGGCAAGACAAAAAAAAACAAGACAAGACAAGACAAGACAAGTCATGACAAGACAAGACAAGACAAGACATGACATGACATGACATGGCAAGACAAGACAAGACAAGACAAGACAAGACAAGACAAGACAAGACAAGACAAGACAAGACAAGACAAGACAAGATAAGTCATGACAAGACAAAACAAGACAAGACAAAACAACACAACACAACACATGACATGACATGACATGACAAGACAAGACAGGACAAGACAAGACAAGACAACACAAGACAAGACAAGACAAGACAAGACAAGACAAGTCATGACAAGACAAGACAAGACAAGACATGACATGACATGACATGACAAGACAAGACAGGACAGGACAGGACAAGACAAGACAAGGCAAGACAAGACAAAACAACACAGCACAACACATGACATGACATGACAGGACATGACAATACAAGACAGTACAAGACAAGACAACACAAGACAAGACAAGACAAGACAAGACAAGACAAGACAAGACAAGACAAGACAAGACAAGACAAGACAAGACAAGACAAGACAAGACAAGACAAGACAAGACAAGACAAGTCAAGACAAGACAAGACAAGACAAGATAAGACATGACAAGACAAGACAAGACAAAACAAGACATGACATGACATGACATGACAAGACAAGGCAAGACAGGACAGGACAAGACAAGACCAGACAAGACAAAACAAGACAAGTCAAGACAAGACAAGACATGACAAGACAACACAACACAACACATGACATGACATGACATGACATGACAAGACAAGGCAAGACAGGACAGGACAAGACAAGACCAGACAAGACAAAACAAGACAAGTCAAGACAAGACAAGACAAGACAAGACAAGACAAGATAAGACATGATAAGACATGACAAGACAAAATAAGACAAGACAAAACAACACAACACACGACAAGACATGACAGGACATGACAATACAAGACAGGACAAGACAAGACAACACAAGACAAGACAAGACAAGACAAGACAAGACAAGACAAGACAAGACAAGACAAGATAAGACATGATAAGACATGACAAGACAAAATAAGACAAGACAAAACAACACAACACACGACAAGACATGACATGACAAGACAAGACAAGACAAGACAAGACAAGACAAGACAAGACAAGACAAGACAAGACAAGACAAGACAAGACAAGACAAGACAAGACAAGACAAGACAAGACAAGACAAGACAAGACAAGACAAGACAAGACAAGACAAGACAAGACAAGACAAGACAAGACAAGACAAGACAAGACAAGACAAGACAAGACAAGACAAGACAAGACAAGACAAGACAAGACAAGACAAGACAAGACAAGACAAGACAAGACAAGACAAGACAAGACAAGACAAGACAAGACAAGACAAGACAAGACAAGACAAGACAAGACAAGACAAGACATGACATGACAAGACAAGACAGGACAGGACAGGACAGGGCAGGACAAGACAAGACAAGGCAAGACAAAACAAGACAAGACAAAACAACACAACACAACACATGACATGACATGACATGACATGACAAGACAAGGCAAGACAGGACAGGACAAGACAAGACAAGACAAGACAAGACATGACATGACAAGACAAGACAGGACAGGACAGGACAGGGCAGGACAAGACAAGACAAGGCAAGACAAAACAAGACAAGACAAAACAACACAACACAAAACAAGACATGACATGACATGACATGACAAGACAAGGCAAGACAGGACAGGACAAGACAAGACAAGACAAGACAAGACAAGACAAGACAAGACAAGACAAGACAAGACAAGACAAGACAAGACAAGACAAGACAAGACAAGACAAGACAAGACAAGACAAGACAAGACAAGACAAGACAAGACAAGACAAGACAAGACAAGACATGACATGACAAGACAAGACAGGACAGGACAGGACAGGGCAGGACAAGACAAGACATGACAAGACAACACAACACAACACATGACATGACATGACATGACATGACAAGACAAGGCAAGACAGGACAGGACAAGACAAGACCAGACAAGACAAAACAAGACAAGTCAAGACAAGACAAGACAAGACAAGACAAGACAAGATAAGACATGATAAGACATGACAAGACAAAATAAGACAAGACAAAACAACACAACACACGACAAGACATGACATGACATGACAAGACAAGACAGGACAAGACAAGACAAGACAACACAAGACAAGACAAGACAAGACAAGACAAGACAAGTCATGACAAGACAAGACAAGACAAGACATGACATGACAAGACAAGACAAGACAAGACAAGCCAAGACAAGACAAGACAAGGCATGACATGACATGACATGACAAGACAAGACAGGACAGGACAGGACAGGGCAGGACAAGACAAGACAAGGCAAGACAAAACAAGACAAGACAAAACAACACAACACAACACATGACATGACATGACATGACAAGACAAGACAGGGCAAGACAAGACAAGACAAGACAAGACAAGACAAGACAAGACAAGACAAGACAAGACAAGACAAGACAAGACAAGACAAGACAAGACAAGACAAGACAAGACAAGACAAGACAAGACAAGACAAGATAAGACAAGACAAGACAAGACAAGACAAGACAAGACAAGACAAGACAAGACAAGACAAGACAAGACAAGACAAGACAAGACAAGACAAGACAAGACAAGACAAGACAAGACAAGACAAGACAAGACAAGACAAGACAAGACAAGACAAGACAAGACAAGACAAGACAAGACAAGACAAGACAAGACAAGACAAGACAAGACAAGACAAGACAAGACAAGACAAGACAAGACAAGACAAGACAAGACAAGACAAGACAAGACAAGACAAGACAAGACAAGACAAGACAAGACAAGACAAGACAAGACAAGACAAGACAAGACAAGACAAGACAAGACAAGACAAGACAAGACAAGACAAGACAAGACAAGACAAGACAAGACAAGACAAGACAAGACAAGACAAGACAAGACAAGACAAGACAAAACAAGACAAGACAAGACAAGACAAGACAAGACAAGACAAGACAAGACAAGACAAGACAAGACATGACATGACAAGACAAGACAGGACAGGACAGGGCAGGACAAGACAAGACAAAGCAAGACAAAACAAGACAAGACAAAACAACACAACACATGACATGACATGACATGACAAGACAAGACAGGACAAGACAAGACAAGACAAGACAACACAAGACAAGACAACGCAAGACAAGACAAGACAAGACAAAACAACACAACACAACACATGACATGACATGACATAACAAGACAAGACAGGACAAGACAAGACAAGACAACACAAGACAAGACAAGACAAGACAAGACAAGACAAGACAAGACAAGTCATGACAAGACAAGACAAGACAAGACATGACATGACATGACATGACATGACAAGACAAGACAGGACAGGACAGGACAAGACAAGACAAGACAAGACAGGACAATTGTGTTTGATTTTTTTTTTAAATTAATTAAGAAGACAAAACAAGACAAGACATGACATGACAAGGCATGACAAGACAAGACAGGACAGGACAGGGCAGGACAAGACAAGACAAGGCAACACAAAACAAGACAAGACAAGACAAGACAAGACAAGTCATGACAAGACAAGACAAGACAAGACATGACATGACATGACATGGCAAGACAAGACAAGACAAGACAAGACAAGACAAGACAAGACAAGACAAGACAAGACAAGACAAGACAAGATAAGACATGACAAGACAAAACAAGACAAGACAAAACAACACAACACAACACATGACATGACATGACATGACAAGACAAGACAGGACAAGACAAGACAAGACAACACAAGACAAGACAAGACAAGACAAGACAAGACAAGTCATGACAAGACAAGACAAGACATGACATGACATGACATGACAAGACAGGACAGGACAGGACAAGACAAGACAAGGCAAGACAAGACAAAACAAGACAAGACAAGACAAGACAAGACAAGACAAGACAAGACAAGACAAGACAAGACAAAACAACACAGCACAACACATGACATGACATGACAGGACATGACAATACAAGACAGTACAAGACAAGACAACACAAGACAAGACAAGACAAGACAAGACAAGACAAGACAAGACAAGACAAGACAAGACAAGACAAGACAAGACAAGACAAGACAAGACAAGACAAGACAAGACAAGTCAAGACAAGACAAGACAAGACAAGACAAGATAAGACATGACAAGACAAGACAAGACAAAACAAGACATGACATGACATGACATGACAAGACAAGGCAAGACAGGACAGGACAAGACAAGACCAGACAAGACAAAACAAGACAAGTCAAGACAAGACAAGACATGACAAGACAACACAACACAACACATGACATGACATGACATGACATGACAAGACAAGGCAAGACAGGACAGGACAAGACAAGACCAGACAAGACAAAACAAGACAAGTCAAGACAAGACAAGACAAGACAAGACAAGACAAGATAAGACATGATAAGACATGACAAGACAAAATAAGACAAGACAAAACAACACAACACACGACAAGACATGACAGGACATGACAATACAAGACAGGACAAGACAAGACAACACAAGACAAGACAAGACAAGACAAGACAAGACAAGACAAGACAAGACAAGACAAGACAAGACAAGACAAGATAAGACATGATAAGACATGACAAGACAAAATAAGACAAGACAAAACAACACAACACACGACAAGACATGACATGACAAGACAAGACAAGACAAGACAAGACAAGCCAAGACAAGACAAGACAAGACAAAACAACACAACACAACACAACACATGACATGACATGACATGACAAGACAAGACAGGACAAGACAAGACAAGACAACACAAGACAAGACAAGACAAGACAAGACAAGACAAGACAAGACAAGACAAGATAAGACATGACAAGACAAAACAAGACAAGGCAAAACTACACAACATACGACATGACATGACATGACAAGACAAGACACGACAGGACAAGACAAGACAAGACAAGATAAGACATGACAAGACAAAACAAGACAAGACAAAACAACACAACACAACACATGACATGACATGACATGACAAGACAAGACAGGACAAGACAAGACAAGACAACACAAGACAAGACAAGACAAGACAAGACAAGACAAGTCATGACAAGACAAGACAAGACAAGACATGACATGACATGACATGACAAGACAAGACAGGACAGGACAGGACAAGACAAGACAAGGCAAGACAAGACAAAACAAGACAAGAAAAAAAAACAACACAACACAACACATGACATGACATGACATGACAAGACAAAACAGGACAAAACAAGAGAAGACAAGACGAGACAAGACAAGACAATTGTGTTTGATTTTTTTTTTTAATTAATTAAGAAGACAAAACAAGACAAGACATGACATGACAAGACATGACAAGACAAAACAAGACAAGACAAGACAAGACAAGAAAAGACAAGACAAGACAAGACAAGACAAAACAAGACAAGACAAGATAAGACAAGACAAGACAAGACAAGACAAAACAAGACAAGACAAGACAAGACAAGACAAGACAAGACAAGACAAGACAAGACAAGACAAGACAAGACAAGACAAGACAAGACAAGACAAGACAAGACAAGACAAGACAAGACAAGACAAGACAAGACAAGACAAGACAAGACAAGACAAGACAAGACAAGACAAGACAAGGCAAGACAAGACACGACAAGACAAGACAAGACAAGACAAGACAAGACAAGACAAGACAAGACAAGACAAGACAAGACAAGACAAAACAAGACGAGACAAGACAAAACAACGCAGCACAACAAATGACATGACATGACAGGACATGACAATACAAGACAGGACAAGACAAGACAACACAAGACAAGACAAGACAAGACAAGACAAGACAAGACAAGACAAGACAAGACAAGACAAGATAAGACATGATAAGACATGACAAGACAAAATAAGACAAGACAAAACAAGACAAGACAAGACAAGACAAAACAACACAACACATGACATGACATGAGAGGACATGACAAGACAAGACGGGACAAGACAAGACAACACAAGACAAGACAAGACAAGACAAGACAAGACAAGACAACACAACACAACGCAACACATGACATGACAAGACAGGACAAGACAAGACAAAACAGGACAAGACAAGACAAGACAATTGTGTTTGATTTTTTTTTAATTAATTAAGAAGACAAAACAAGACAAGGCATGACATGACAAGACATGACAAGACAAGACAGGACAGGACAGGACAGGACAAGACAAGACAGGACAAGACAACACAACACAACGCAACACATGACATGACATGACATGACATGACATGACAAGACAAGACAGGACAAGACAACACAACACAACGCAACACATGACATGACATGACAAGACATGACAAGACAGGACAGGACAGGACAGGACAGGACAAGACAAGACCAGACAAGACAAAACAAGACAAGACAAGACAAGACAAGACAAGACAAGACAAGACAAGACAAGACAAGACAAGACAAGACAAGACAAGACAAGACAAGACAAGACAAGACAAGACAAGACAAGACAAGACAAGACAAGACAAGACAAGACAAGACAAGACAAGGCAAGACAAGACAAGACAAGACAAGACAAGACAAGACAAGACAAAACAAGACAAGACAAGACAAGACAAAACAACACAGCACAACACATGACATGACATGACAGGACATGACAATCCAAGACAGGACAAGACAAGACAACACAAGACAAGACAAGACAAAACAACACAACACATGACATGACATGACATGACAAGACAAGACAAGACAAAACAGGACAAGACAAGAGAAGACAAGACAAGACAAGACAAGACAATTGTGTTTGATTTTTTTTTTTAATTAATTAAGAAGACAACACAAGACAAGACATGACATGACAAGACATGACCAGACAAGATAGGACAGGACAAGACAAGACTAGACAAGACAAAACAAGACAAGACAAGACAAGACAAGACAAGACAAGACAAGGCAAGACAAGACAAGACAAGACAAGACAAGACAAGACAAGACAAGACAAGACAAGACAAGACAAGACAAGACAAGACAAGACAAGACAAGACAAGACAAGACAAGACAAGACAAGACAAGACAAGACAAGACAAGACAAGACAAGACAAGACAAGACAAGACAAGACAAGACAAGACAAGACAAGACAAGACAAGACAAGACAAGACAAGACAAGACAAGACAAGACAAGACAAGACAAGACAAGACAAGACAAGACAAGACAAGACAAGACAAGACAAGACAAGACAAGACAAGACAAGACAAGACAAGACAAGACAAGACAAGACAAGACAAGACAAGACAAGACAAGACAAGACAAGACAAGACAAGACAAGACAAGACAAGACAAGACAAGGCAAGACAAGACACGACAAGACAAGACAAGACAAGACAAGACAAGACAAGACAAGACAAGACAAGACAAGACAAGACAAGACAAAACAAGACGAGACAAGACAAAACAACGCAGCACAACAAATGACATGACATGACAGGACATGACAATACAAGACAGGACAAGACAAGACAACACAAGACAAGACAAGACAAGACAAGACAAGACAAGACAAGACAAGACAAGACAAGACAAGATAAGACATGATAAGACATGACAAGACAAAATAAGACAAGACAAAACAAGACAAGACAAGACAAGACAAAACAACACAACACATGACATGACATGAGAGGACATGACAAGACAAGACGGGACAAGACAAGACAACACAAGACAAGACAAGACAAGACAAGACAACACAACACAACGCAACACATGACATGACAAGACAGGACAAGACAAGACAAAACAGGACAAGACAAGACAAGACAATTGTGTTTGATTTTTTTTTAATTAATTAAGAAGACAAAACAAGACAAGGCATGACATGACAAGACATGACAAGACAAGACAGGACAGGACAGGACAGGACAAGACAAGACAGGACAAGACAACACAACACAACGCAACACATGACATGACATGACATGACATGACATGACAAGACAAGACAGGACAAGACAACACAACACAACGCAACACATGACATGACATGACAAGACATGACAAGACAGGACAGGACAGGACAGGACAGGACAAGACAAGACCAGACAAGACAAAACAAGACAAGACAAGACAAGACAAGACAAGACAAGACAAGACAAGACAAGACAAGACAAGACAAGACAAGACAAGACAAGACAAGACAAGACAAGACAAGACAAGACAAGACAAGACAAGACAAGACAAGACAAGACAAGACAAGACAAGACAAGACAAGACAAAACAAGACAAGACAAAACAACACAACACAACACATGACATGACATGACATGACAAGACAAGACAAGACAGGACAAGACAAGACAAGACAACACAAGACAAGACAACACAAGACAAGACAAGACAAGACAAGACAAGACAAGACAAGACAAGACAAGACAAGACAAGACAAGACAAGACAAGACAAGACAAGACAAGACAAGACAAGACAAGACAAGACAAGACAAGACAAGACAAGACAAGACAAGACAAGACAAGACAAGACAAGACAAGACAAGACAAGACAAGACAAGACAAGACAAGACAAGACAAGACAAGACAAGACAGGACAAGACAAGACAAGACAAGACAAGACAAGACAAGACAAGACAAGACAAGACAAGACAAGACAAGACAAGACAAGACAAGACAAGACAAGACAAGACAAGACAAGACAAGACAAGACAAGACAAGACAAGACAAGACAAGACAAGACAAGACAAGACAAGACAAGACAAGACAAGACAAGACAAGACAAGACAAGACAAGACAAGACAAGACAAGACAAGACAAGACAAGACAAGACAAGACAAGACAAGACAAGACAAGACAAGACAAGACAAGACAAGACAAGACAAGACAAGACAAGACAGGACAGGACAGGGCAGGACAAGACAAGACAAGGCAAGACAAAACAAGACAAGACAAAACAACACAACACAACACATGACATGACATGACATGACAAGACAAGACAGGACAAGACAAGACAAGACAAGACAAGACAACACAAGACAAGACAACACAAGACAAGACAAGACAAGACAAAACAACACAACACAACACATGACATGACATGACATGACAAGACAAGACAGGACAAGACAAGACAAGACAAGACAACACAAGACAAGACAACACAAGACAAGACAAGACAAGACAAAACAACACAACACAACACATGACATGACATGACATGACAAGATAAGACAGGACAGGACACGACAAGACAGGACAAGACAAGACAAGACAAGACAAGACAACACAAGACAAGACAACACAAGACAAGACAAGACAAGACAAGGCAAGACAAGACAAGACAAGATAAGACATGACAAGACAAAACAAGGCAAGACAAAACTACACAACATACGACATGACTTGACATGACAAGACAAAACAACACAACACAACACATGACATGACATGACATGACAAGACAAGACAAGACAGGACAAGACAAGACAAGACAAGACAAGACAACACAAGACAAGACAAGACAAGGCAAGACATGACATGACATGACAAGACAAGACAGGACAGGACAGGACAAGACAAGACAAGGCAAGACAAGACAAAACAAGACAAGACAAAACAACACAACACAAGACAAGACAAGACATGACATGACATGACATGACAAGACAAGACAAGACAAGACAAGACAAGACAAGACAAGACAAGACAAGACAAGACAAGACAAGACAAGACAAGACAAGACAAGATAAGACATGACAAGACAAAACAAGACAAGACAAAACAACACAACACAACACATGACATGACATGACATGACAAGACAAGACAGGACAAGACAAGACAAGACAACACAAGACAAGACAAGACAAGACAAGACAAGACAAGTCATGACAAGACAAGACAAGACATGACATGACATGACATGACAAGACAGGACAGGACAGGACAAGACAAGACAAGGCAAGACAAGACAAAACAAGACAAGACAAGACAAGACAAGACAAGACAAGACAAGACAAGACAAGACAAAACAACACAGCACAACACATGACATGACATGACAGGACATGACAATACAAGACAGTACAAGACAACACAAGACAAGACAAGACAAGACAAGACAAGACAAGACAAGACAAGACAAGACAAGACAAGACAAGACAAGACAAGACAAGACAAGACAAGACAAGACAAGACAAGACAAGACAAGGCAAGACAGGACAGGACAAGACAAGACAAGACAAAACAAGACAAGTCAAGACAAGACAAGACAAGACAAGACAAGACAAGATAAGACATGATAAGACATGACAAGACAAAATAAGACAAGACAAAACAACACAACACACGACAAGACATGACAGGACATGACAATACAAGACAGGACAAGACAAGACAACACAAGACAAGACAAGACAAGACAAGACAAGACAAGACAAGACAAGACAAGACAAGACAAGATAAGACATGATAAGACATGACAAGACAAAATAAGACAAGACAAAACAACACAACACACGACAAGACATGACATGACAAGACAAGACAAGACAAGACAAGACAAGACAAGACAAGACAAGACAAGACAAGACAAGACAAAACAACACAACACAACACAACACATGACATGACATGACATGACAAGACAAGACAGGACAAGACAAGACAAGACAAGACAACACAAGACAAGACAAGACAAGACAAGACAAGACAAGACAAGACAAGACAAGACAAGATAAGACATGACAAGACAAAACAAGACAAGGCAAAACTACACAACATACGACATGACATGACATGACAAGACAAGACACGACAGGACAAGACAAGACAAGACAAGATAAGACATGACAAGACAAAACAAGACAAGACAAAACAACACAACACAACACATGACATGACATGACATGACAAGACAAGACAGGACAAGACAAGACAAGACAACACAAGACAAGACAAGACAAGACAAGACAAGACAAGTCATGACAAGACAAGACAAGACAAGACATGACATGACATGACATGACAAGACAAGACAGGACAGGACAGGACAAGACAAGACAAGGCAAGACAAGACAAAACAAGACAAGAAAAAAAAACAACACAACACAACACATGACATGACATGACATGACAAGACAAAACAGGACAAAACAAGAGAAGACAAGACAAGACAAGACAAGACAATTGTGTTTGATTTTTTTTTTTAATTAATTAAGAAGACAAAACAAGACAAGACATGACATGACAAGACATGACAAGACAAAACAAGACAAGACAAGACAAGACAAGAAAAGACAAGACAAGACAAGACAAGACAAAACAACTCAACACAACACATGACATGACATGACATGACATGACATGACAAGACAAGACAGGAAAGGACAAGACAAGACAAGACAAGACCAGACAAGACAAGACAAAACAAGACAAGACAAGACAAGACAAGACAAGACAAGACAAGATAAGACAAGACAAGACAGGACAAGACAAAACAAGACAAGACAAGACAAAACAACACAACACAACACATGACATGACATGAGAGGACATGACAAGACAAGACAGGACAAGACAAGACAACACAACACAAGACAAGACAAGACAACACAACACAACACAACACATGACATGACATGACATGACAAGACAACACAGGACAAAACAAGACAAGACAAGACAAGACAAGACAAGACAAGACAAGACAAGACAAGACAAGACAAGACAAGACAAGACAAGACAAGACAAGACAAGACAAGACAAGACAAGACAAGACAAGACAAGACAAGACAAGACAAGACAAGACAAGACAAGACAAGACAAGACAAGACAAGACAAGACAAGACAAGACAAGACAAGACAAGACAAGACAAGACAAGACAAGACAAGACAAGACAAGACAAGACAAGACAAGACAAGACAAGACAAGACAAGACAAGACAAGACATGACATGACATGACATGACAAGACAAGACAGGACAGGACAGGGCAGGACAAGACAAGACAAGGCAAGACAAAACAAGACAAGACAAAACAACACAACACAACACAACACAACACATGACATGACATGACATGACCAGACAAAACAGGACAAGACAAGAGAAGACAAGACAAGACAAGACAATTGTGTTTGATTTTTTTTTTTTAATTATTTAAGAAGACAAAACAAGACAAGACATGACATGACAAGACATGACAAGACAAGACAGGACAGGACAAGACAAGACAAGACCAGACAAGACAAGACAAAACAACACAAGACAAGACAAGACAAGACAAGACAAGACAAGACAAGACAAGACAAGACAAGACAAGACAAGACAAGACAAGACAAGACAAGACAAGACAAGACAAGACAAGACAAGACAAGACAAGACAAGACAAGACAAGACAAGACAAGACAAGACAAGACAAGACAAGACAAGACAAGACAAGACAAGACAAGACAAGACAAGACAAGACAAGACAAGACAAGACAAGACAAGACAAGACAAGACAAGACAAGACAAGACAAGACAAGACAAGACAAGACAAGACAAGACAAGACAAGACAAGACAAGACAAGACAAGACAAGACAAGACAAGACAAGACAAAACAAGACAAGACAAGACAAAACAACACAGCACAACACATGACATGACATGACAGGACATGACATGACAATCCAAGACAGGACAAGACAAGACAACACAAGACAAGACAAGACAAGACAAGACAAGACAAGACAAGATAAGACATGATAAGACATGACAAGACAAAATAAGACAAGACAAAACAAGACAAGACAAGACAAAACAACACAACACATGACATGACATGAGAGGACATGACAAGACAAGACGGGACAAGACAAGACAACACAAGACAAGACAAGACAAGACAAGACAAGACAAGACAACACAACACAACGCAACACATGACATGACAAGACAGGACAAGACAAGACAAAACAGGACAAGACAAGACAAGACAATTGTGTTTGATTTTTTTTTAATTAATTAAGAAGACAAAACAAGACAAGGCATGACATGACAAGACATGACAAGACAAGACAGGACAGGACAGGACAAGACAAGACAGGACAAGACAACACAACACAACGCAACACATGACATGACATGACATGACATGACATGACAAGACAAGACAGGACAAGACAACACAACACAACGCAACACATGACATGACATGACATGACAAAACATGACAAGACAGGACAGGACAGGACAGGACAAGACAAGACCAGACAAGACAAAACAAGACAAGACAAGACAAGACAAGACAAGACAAGACAAGACAAGACAAGACAAGACAAGACAAGACAAGACAAGACAAGACAAGACAAGACAAGACAAGACAAGACAAGACAAGACAAGACAAGACAAGACAAAACAAGACAAGACAAAACAACACAACACAACACATGACATGACATGACATGACAAGACAAGACAGGACAACACAAGACAAGACAACACAAGACAACACAAGACAAAACAAGACAAGACAAGACAAGACAAGACAAGACAAGACAAGACAAGACAAGACAAGACAAGACAAGACAAGACAAGACAAGACAAGACAAGACAAGACAAGACAAGACAAGACAAGACAAGACAAGACAAGACAAGACAAGACAAGACAAGACAAGACAAGACAAGACAAGACAAGACAGGACAAGACAAGACAAGACAAGACAAGACAAGACAAGACAAGACAAGACAAGACAAGACAAGACAAGACAAGACAAGACAAGATAAGACATGACAAGACAAAACAAGACAAGGCAAAACTACACAACATACGACATGACATGACATGACAAGACAAGACACGACAGGACAAGACAAGACAAGACAAGATAAGACATGACAAGACAAAACAAGACAAGACAAAACAACACAACACAACACATGACATGACATGACATGACAAGACAAGACAGGACAAGACAAGACAAGACAACACAAGACAAGACAAGACAAGACAAGACAAGACAAGTCATGACAAGACAAGACAAGACAAGACATGACATGACATGACATGACAAGACAAGACAGGACAGGACAGGACAAGACAAGACAAGGCAAGACAAGACAAAACAAGACAAGAAAAAAAAACAACACAACACAACACATGACATGACATGACATGACAAGACAAAACAGGACAAAACAAGAGAAGACAAGACAAGACAAGACAAGACAATTGTGTTTGATTTTTTTTTTTAATTAATTAAGAAGACAAAACAAGACAAGACATGACATGACAAGACATGACAAGACAAAACAAGACAAGACAAGACAAGACAAGAAAAGACAAGACAAGACAAGACAAGACAAAACAACTCAACACAACACATGACATGACATGACATGACATGACATGACAAGACAAGACAGGAAAGGACAAGACAAGACAAGACAAGACCAGACAAGACAAGACAAAACAAGACAAGACAAGACAAGACAAGACAAGACAAGACAAGATAAGACAAGACAAGACAAGACAAGACAAAACAAGACAAGACAAGACAAAACAACACAACACAACACATGACATGACATGAGAGGACATGACAAGACAAGACAGGACAAGACAAGACAACACAACACAAGACAAGACAAGACAACACAACACAACACAACACATGACATGACATGACATGACAAGACAACACAGGACAAAACAAGACAAGACAAGACAAGACAAGACAAGACAAGACAAGACAAGACAAGACAAGACAAGACAAGACAAGACAAGACAAGACAAGACAAGACAAGACAAGACAAGACAAGACAAGACAAGACAAGACAAGACAAGACAAGACAAGACAAGACAAGACAAGACAAGACAAGACAAGACAAGACAAGACAAGACAAGACAAGACAAGACAAGACAAGACAAGACAAGACAAGACAAGACAAGACAAGACAAGACAAGACAAGACAAGACAAGACATGACATGACATGACATGACAAGACAAGACAGGACAGGACAGGGCAGGACAAGACAAGACAAGGCAAGACAAAACAAGACAAGACAAAACAACACAACACAACACAACACAACACATGACATGACATGACATGACCAGACAAAACAGGACAAGACAAGAGAAGACAAGACAAGACAAGACAATTGTGTTTGATTTTTTTTTTTTAATTATTTAAGAAGACAAAACAAGACAAGACATGACATGACAAGACATGACAAGACAAGACAGGACAGGACAAGACAAGACAAGACCAGACAAGACAAGACAAAACAACACAAGACAAGACAAGACAAGACAAGACAAGACAAGACAAGACAAGACAAGACAAGACAAGACAAGACAAGACAAGACAAGACAAGACAAGACAAGACAAGACAAGACAAGACAAGACAAGACAAGACAAGACAAGACAAGACAAGACAAGACAAGACAAGACAAGACAAGACAAGACAAGACAAGACAAGACAAGACAAGACAAGACAAGACAAGACAAGACAAGACAAGACAAGACAAGACAAGACAAGACAAGACAAGACAAGACAAGACAAGACAAGACAAGACAAGACAAGACAAGACAAGACAAGACAAGACAAGACAAGACAAAACAAGACAAGACAAGACAAAACAACACAGCACAACACATGACATGACATGACAGGACATGACATGACAATCCAAGACAGGACAAGACAAGACAACACAAGACAAGACAAGACAAGACAAGACAAGACAAGACAAGATAAGACATGATAAGACATGACAAGACAAAATAAGACAAGACAAAACAAGACAAGACAAGACAAAACAACACAACACATGACATGACATGAGAGGACATGACAAGACAAGACGGGACAAGACAAGACAACACAAGACAAGACAAGACAAGACAAGACAAGACAAGACAACACAACACAACGCAACACATGACATGACAAGACAGGACAAGACAAGACAAAACAGGACAAGACAAGACAAGACAATTGTGTTTGATTTTTTTTTAATTAATTAAGAAGACAAAACAAGACAAGGCATGACATGACAAGACATGACAAGACAAGACAGGACAGGACAGGACAAGACAAGACAGGACAAGACAACACAACACAACGCAACACATGACATGACATGACATGACATGACATGACAAGACAAGACAGGACAAGACAACACAACACAACGCAACACATGACAGGACAACACAAGACAAGACAACACAAGACAACACAAGACAAAACAAGACAAGACAAGACAAGACAAGACAAGACAAGACAAGACAAGACAAGACAAGACAAGACAAGACAAGACAAGACAAGACAAGACAAGACAAGACAAGACAAGACAAGACAAGACAAGACAAGACAAGACAAGACAAGACAAGACAAGACAAGACAAGACAAGACAAGACAAGACAGGACAAGACAAGACAAGACAAGACAAGACAAGACAAGACAAGACAAGACAAGACAAGACAAGACAAGACAAGACAAGACAAGACAAGACAAGACAAGACAAGACAAGACAAGACAAGACAAGACAAGACAAGACAAGACAAGACAAGACAAGACAAGACAAGACAAGACAAGACAAGACAAGACAAGACAAGACAAGACAAGACAAGACAAGACAAGACAAGACAAGACAAGACAAGACAAGACAAGACAAGACAAGACAAGACAAGACAAGACAAGACAAGACAAGACAAGACAAGACAAGACAAGACAACACATGACATGACATGACATGACAAGACAAGACAGGACAAGACAAGACAAGACAAGACAACACAAGACAAGACAACACAAGACAAGACAAGACAAGACAAAACAACACAACACAACACATGACATGACATGACATGACAAGATAAGACAGGACAGGACACGACAAGACAGGACAAGACAAGACAAGACAAGACAAGACAACACATGACAAGACAACACAAGACAAGACAAGACAAGACAAGGCAAGACAAGACAAGACAAGATAAGACATGACAAGACAAAACAAGGCAAGACAAAACTACACAACATACGACATGACTTGACATGACAAGACAAAACAACACAACACAACACATGACATGACATGACATGACAAGACAAGACAAGACAGGACAAGACAAGACAAGACAAGACAAGACAACACAAGACAAGACAAGACAAGACAAGACATGACATGACATGACAAGACAAGACAGGACAGGACAGGACAAGACAAGACAAGGCAAGACAAGACAAAACAAGACAAGACAAAACAACACAACACAAGACAAGACAAGACATGACATGACATGACATGACAAGACAAGACAAGACAAGACAAGACAAGACAAGACAAGACAAGACAAGACAAGACAAGATAAGACATGACAAGACAAAACAAGACAAGACAAAACAACACAACACAACACATGACATGACATGACATGACAAGACAAGACAGGACAAGACAAGACAAGACAACACAAGACAAGACAAGACAAGACAAGACAAGACAAGTCATGACAAGACAAGACAAGACATGACATGACATGACATGACAAGACAGGACAGGACAGGACAAGACAAGACAAGGCAAGACAAGACAAAACAAGACAAGACAAGACAAGACAAGACAAGACAAGACAAGACAAGACAAGACAAGACAAGACAAGACAAGACAAAACAACACAGCACAACACATGACATGACATGACAGGACATGACAATACAAGACAGTACAAGACAAGACAACACAAGACAAGACAAGACAAGACAAGACAAGACAAGACAAGACAAGACAAGACAAGACAAGACAAGACAAGACAAGACAAGGCAAGACAGGACAGGACAAGACAAGACCAGACAAGACAAAACAAGACAAGTCAAGACAAGACAAGACAAGACAAGACAAGACAAGATAAGACATGATAAGACATGACAAGACAAAATAAGACAAGACAAAACAACACAACACACGACAAGACATGACAGGACATGACAATACAAGACAGGACAAGACAAGACAACACAAGACAAGACAAGACAAGACAAGACAAGACAAGACAAGACAAGACAAGACAAGACAAGACAAGACAAGACAAGATAAGACATGATAAGACATGACAAGACAAAATAAGACAAGACAAAACAACACAACACACGACAAGACATGACATGACAAGACAAGACAAGACAAGACAAGACAAGACAAGACAAGACAAGACAAAACAACACAACACAACACAACACATGACATGACATGACATGACAAGACAAGACAGGACAAGACAAGACAAGACAACACAAGACAAGACAAGACAAGACAAGACAAGACAAGACAAGACAAGACAAGACAAGATAAGACATGACAAGACAAAACAAGACAAGGCAAAACTACACAACATACGACATGACATGACATGACAAGACAAGACACGACAGGACAAGACAAGACAAGACAAGATAAGACATGACAAGACAAAACAAGACAAGACAAAACAACACAACACAACACATGACATGACATGACATGACAAGACAAGACAGGACAAGACAAGACAAGACAACACAAGACAAGACAAGACAAGACAAGACAAGACAAGTCATGACAAGACAAGACAAGACAAGACATGACATGACATGACATGACAAGACAAGACAGGACAGGACAGGACAAGACAAGACAAGGCAAGACAAGACAAAACAAGACAAGAAAAAAAAACAACACAACACAACACATGACATGACATGACATGACAAGACAAAACAGGACAAAACAAGAGAAGACAAGACAAGACAAGACAAGACAATTGTGTTTGATTTTTTTTTTTAATTAATTAAGAAGACAAAACAAGACAAGACATGACATGACAAGACATGACAAGACAAAACAAGACAAGACAAGACAAGACAAGAAAAGACAAGACAAGACAAGACAAGACAAAACAACTCAACACAACACATGACATGACATGACATGACATGACATGACAAGACAAGACAGGAAAGGACAAGACAAGACAAGACAAGACCAGACAAGACAAGACAAAACAAGACAAGACAAGACAAGACAAGACAAGACAAGACAAGATAAGACAAGACAAGACAAGACAAGACAAAACAAGACAAGACAAGACAAAACAACACAACACAACACATGACATGACATGAGAGGACATGACAAGACAAGACAGGACAAGACAAGACAACACAACACAAGACAAGACAAGACAACACAACACAACACAACACATGACATGACATGACATGACAAGACAACACAGGACAAAACAAGACAAGACAAGACAAGACAAGACAAGACAAGACAAGACAAGACAAGACAAGACAAGACAAGACAAGACAAGACAAGACAAGACAAGACAAGACAAGACAAGACAAGACAAGACAAGACAAGACAAGACAAGACAAGACAAGACAAGACAAGACAAGACAAGACAAGACAAGACAAGACAAGACAAGACAAGACAAGACAAGACAAGACAAGACAAGACAAGACATGACATGACATGACATGACAAGACAAGACAGGACAGGACAGGGCAGGACAAGACAAGACAAGGCAAGACAAAACAAGACAAGACAAAACAACACAACACAACACAACACAACACATGACATGACATGACATGACCAGACAAAACAGGACAAGACAATTGTGTTTGATTTTTTTTTTTAATTATTTAAGAAGACAAGACAAGACAAGACAAGACAAGACAAGACAAGACAAGACAAGACAAGACAAGACAAGACAAGACAAGACAAGACAAGACAAGACAAGACAAGACAAGACAAGACAAGACAAGACAAGACAAGACAAGACAAGACAAGACAAGACAAGACAAGACAAGACATGACATGACATGACATGACAAGACAAGACAGGACAGGACAGGGCAGGACAAGACAAGACAAGGCAAGACAAAACAAGACAAGACAAAACAACACAACACAACACAACACAACACATGACATGACATGACATGACCAGACAAAACAGGACAAGACAATTGTGTTTGATTTTTTTTTTTAATTATTTAAGAAGACAAAACAAGACAAGACATGACATGACAAGACATGACAAGACAAGACAGGACAGGACAAGACAAGACAAGACCAGACAAGACAAGACAAAACAACACAAGACAAGACAAGACAAGACAAGACAAGACAAGACAAGACAAGACAAGACAAGACAAGACAAGACAAGACAAGACAAGACAAGACAAGACAAGACAAGACAAGACAAGACAAGACAAGACAAGACAAGACAAGACAAGACAAGACAAGACAAGACAAGACAAGACAAGACAAGACAAGACAAGACAAGACAAGACAAGACAAGACAAGACAAGACAAGACAAGACAAGACAAGACAAGACAAGACAAGACAAGACAAGACAAGACAAGACAAGACAAGACAAGACAAGACAAGACAAGACAAGACAAGACAAGACAAGACAAGACAAGACAAGACAAGACAAGACAAGACAAGACAAGACAAGACAAGACAAGACAAGACAAGACAAGACAAGACAAGACAAGACAAGACAAGACAAGACAAGACAAGACAAGACAAGACAAGACAAGACAAGACAAGACAAGACAAGACAAGACAAGACAAGACAAGACAAGACAAAACAAGACAAGACAAGACAAAACAACACAGCACAACACATGACATGACATGACAGGACATGACATGACAATCCAAGACAGGACAAGACAAGACAACACAAGACAAGACAAGACAAAACAACACAACACATGACATGACATGACATGACAAGACAAGACAAGACAAAACAGGACAAGACAAGAGAAGACAAGACAAGACAAGACAAGACAATTGTGTTTGATTTTTTTTTTTAAATTAATTAAGAAGACAACACAAGACAAGACATGACATGACAAGACATGACCAGACAAGATAGGACAGGACAAGACAAGACTAGACAAGACAAAACAAGACAAGACAAGACAAGACAAGACAAGACAAGACAAGGCAAGACAAGACAAGACAAGACAAGACAAGACAAGACAAGACAAGACAAGACAAGACAAGACAAGACAAGACAAGACAAGACAAGACAAGACAAGACAAGACAAGACAAGACAAGACAAGACAAGACAAGACAAGACAAGACAAGACAAGACAAGACAAGACAAGACAAGACAAGACAAGACAAGACAAGACAAGACAAGACAAGACAAGACAAGACAAGACAAGACAAGACAAGACAAGACAAGACAAGACAAGACAAGACAAGACAATACAAGACAAGACAAGACAAGACAAGACAAGACAAGACAAGACAAGACAAGACAAGACAAGACACGACAAGACAAGACAAGACAAGACAAGACAAGACAAGACAAGACAAGACAAGACAAGACAAGACAAGACAATACAAGACAAGACAAGACAAGACAAGACAAGACAAGACAAGACAAGACAAGACAAGACAAGACACGACAAGACAAGACAAGACAAGACAAGACAAGACAAGACAAGACAAGACAAGACAAGACAAGACAAGACAAAACAACGCAGCACAACAAATGACATGACATGACAGGACATGACAATACAAGACAGGACAAGACAAGACAACACAAGACAAGACAAGACAAGACAAGACAAGACAAGACAAGACAAGACAAGATAAGACATGATAAGACATGACAAGACAAAATAAGACAAGACAAAACAAGACAAGACAAGACAAAACAACACAACACATGACATGACATGAGAGGACATGACAAGACAAGACGGGACAAGACAAGACAACACAAGACAAGACAAGACAAGACAAGACAAGACAACACAACACAACGCAACACATGACATGACAAGACAGGACAAGACAAGACAAAACAGGACAAGACAAGACAAGACAATTGTGTTTGATTTTTTTTTTTAATTAATTAAGAAGACAAAACAAGACAAGGCATGACATGACAAGACATGACAAGACAAGACAGGACAGGACAGGACAAGACAAGACAGGACAAGACAACACAACACAACGCAACACATGACATGACATGACATGACATGACATGACAAGACAAGACAGGACAAGACAACACAACACAACGCAACACATGACATGACATGACATGACAAGACATGACAAGACAGGACAGGACAGGACAGGACAAGACAAGACCAGACAAGACAAAACAAGACAAGACAAGACAAGACAAGACAAGACAAGACAAGACAAGACAAGACAAGACAAGACAAGACAAGACAAGACAAGGCAAGACAAGACAAGACAAGACAAGACAAGACAAGACAAGACAAGACAAGACAAGACAAGACAAGACAAGACAAGACAAGACAAGACAAGACAAGACAAGACAAGACAAGACAAGACAAGACAAGACAAGACAAGACAAGACAAGACAAGACAAGACAAGACAAGACAAGACAAGACAAGACAAGACAAGACAAGACAAGACAAGACAAGACAAGACAAGACAAGACAAGACAAGACAAGACAAGACAAGACAAGACAAGACAAGACAAGACATGACATGACATGACATGACAAGACAAGACAGGACAGGACAGGACAGGGCAGGACAAGACAAGACAAGGCAAGGCAAGACAAAACAAGACAAGACAAAACAACACAACACAACACATGACATGACATGACATGACAAGACAAGACAGGACAAGACAAGACAAGACAACACAAGACAAGACAACACAAGACAACACAAGACAAGACAAAACAACACAACACAACACATGACATGACATGACATGACAAGACAAGACAGGACAAGACAAGACAAGACAAGACAAGACAACACAAGACAAGACAACACAAGACAAGACAAGACAAGACAAAACAACACAACACAACACATGACATGACATGACATGACAAGATAAGACAGGACAGGACACGACAAGACAGGACAAGAAAAGACAAGACAAGACAACACAAGACAAGACAACACAAGACAAGACAAGACAAGACAAGGCAAGACAAGACAAGACAAGATAAGACATGACAAGACAAAACAAGGCAAGACAAAACTACACAACATACGACATGACATGACATGACAAGACAAAACAACACAACACAACACATGACATGACATGACATGACAAGACAAGACAAGACAGGACAAGACAAGACAAGACAAGACAAGACAACACAAGACAAGACAAGACAAGACAAGACAAGACAAGACCAAACAAGACAAGACAAGACAAAACAACTCAACACCTGACATGACATGACAGGACATGACAAGACAAGACAAGACAAGACAAGACAAGACAAGACAAGACAAGACATGGCAAGACCAAACAAGACAAGACAAGACAAGACAAGACAAGACAAGACAAGACAAGACAAGACAAGACAAAACAACGCAGCACAACAAATGACATGACATGACAGGACATGACAATACAAGACAGGACAAGACAAGACAACACAAGACAAGACAAGACAAGACAAGACAAGACAAGACAAGACAAGAGAAGATAAGACATGATAAGACATGACAAGACAAAATAAGACAAGACAAAACAAGACAAGACAAGACAAAACAACACAACACATGACATGACATGAGAGGACATGACAAGACAAGACGGGACAAGACAAGACAACACAAGACAAGACAAGACAAGACAAGACAAGACAACACAACACAACGCAACACATGACATGACAAGACAGGACAAGACAAGACAAAACAGGACAAGACAAGACAAGACAATTGTGTTTGATTTTTTTTTTTAATTAATTAAGAAGACAAAACAAGACAAGGCATGACATGACAAGACATGACAAGACAAGACAGGACAGGACAGGACAAGACAAGACAGGACAAGACAACACAACACAACGCAACACATGACATGACATGACATGACATGACATGACAAGACAAGACAGGACAAGACAACACAACACAACGCAACACATGACATGACATGACATGACAAGACATGACAAGACAGGACAGGACAGGACAGGACAAGACAAGACCAGACAAGACAAAACAAGACAAGACAAGACAAGACAAGACAAGACAAGACAAGACAAGACAAGACAAGACAAGACAAGACAAGGCAAGACAAGACATGACAAGACAAGACAAGACAAGACAAGACAAGACAAGACAAGACAAGACAAGACAAGACAAGACAAGACAAGACAAGACAAGACAAGACAAGACAAGACAAGACAAGACAAGACAAGACAAGACAAGACAAGACAAGACAAGACAAGACAAGACAAGACAAGACAAGACAAGACAAGACAAGACAAGACAAGACAAGACAAGACAAGACAAGACAAGACAAGACAAGACAAGACAAGACAAGACAAGACAAGACAAGACAAGACAAGACAAGACAAGACAAGACAAGACAAGACAAGACAAGACAAGACAAGACAAGACAAGACAAGACATGACATGACATGACATGACAAGACAAGACAGGACAGGACAGGACAGGGCAGGACAAGACAAGACAAGGCAAGACAAAACAAGACAAGACAAAACAACACAACACAACACATGACATGACATGACATGACAAGACAAGACAGGACAAGACAAGACAAGACAAGACAACACAAGACAAGACAACACAAGACAACACAAGACAAGACAAAACAACACAACACAACACATGACATGACATGACATGACAAGACAAGACAGGACAAGACAAGACAAGACAAGACAAGACAACACAAGACAAGACAACACAAGACAAGACAAGACAAGACAAAACAACACAACACAACACATGACATGACATGACATGACAAGATAAGACAGGACAGGACACGACAAGACAGGACAAGAAAAGACAAGACAAGACAACACAAGACAAGACAACACAAGACAAGACAAGACAAGACAAGGCAAGACAAGACAAGACAAGATAAGACATGACAAGACAAAACAAGGCAAGACAAAACTACACAACATACGACATGACATGACATGACAAGACAAAACAACACAACACAACACATGACATGACATGACATGACAAGACAAGACAAGACAGGACAAGACAAGACAAGACAAGACAAGACAACACAAGACAAGACAAGACAAGACAAGACAAGACAAGACCAAACAAGACAAGACAAGACAAAACAACTCAACACCTGACATGACATGACAGGACATGACAAGACAAGACAAGACAAGACAAGACAAGACAAGACAAGACAAGACATGGCAAGACCAAACAAGACAAGACAAGACAAAACAACTCAACACAACACATGACATGACATGACATGACATGACAAGACAAGACAGGACAAGACAAGACAAGACAACACAAGACAAGACAAGACAAGACAAGTCATGGCAAGACATGACATGACATGACAAGACAGGACATGACATGACATGACATGACAAGACAAGACAAGACAGGACAGGACAGGGCAGGACAAGACAAGACAAGACAAGACAAGACAAGACAAGACAAGACAAGACAAGACAAGACAAGGCATGACATGACATGACATGACAAGACAAGACAGGACAGGACAGGACAGGGCAGGACAAGACAAGACAAGGCAAGACAAAACAAGACAAGACAAAACAACACAACACAACACATGACATGACATGACAAGACAAGACAGGACAAGACAAGACAAGACAAGACAAGACAAGACAAGACAAGACAAGACAAGACAAGACAAGACAAGACAAGACAAGACAAGACAAGACAAGACAAGACAAGACAAGACAAGACAAGACAAGACAAGACAAGACAAGACAAGACAAGACAAGACAAGACAAGACAAGACAAGACAAGACAAGACAAGACAAGACAAGACAAGACAAGACAAGACAAGACAAGACAAGACAAGACAAGACAAGACAAGACAAGACAAGACAAGACAAGACAAGACAAGACAAGACAAGACAAGACAAGACAAGACAAGACAAGACAAGACAAGACAAGACAAGACAAGACAAGACAAGACAAGACAAGACAAGACAAGACAAGACAAGACAAGACAAGACAAGACAAGACAAGACAAGACAAGACAAGACAAGACAAGACAAGACAAGACAAGACAAGACAAGACAAGACAAGACAAGACAAGACAAGACAAGACAAGACAAGACAAGACAAGACAAGACAAGACAAGACAAGACATGACAAGACAAGACAGGACAGGACAGGACAGGGCAGGACAAGACAAGACAAGGCAAGACAAAACAAGACAAGACAAAACAACACAACACAACACATGACATGACATGACATGACAAGACAAGACAGGACAAGACAAGACAAGACAAGACAACACAAGACAAGACAACGCAAGACAAGACAAGACAAGACAAAACAACACAACACAACAAATGACATGACATGACATGACAAGACAAGACAGGACAAGACAAGACAAGACAACACAAGACAAGACAAGACAAGACAAGACAAGACAAGACAAGACAAGTCATGACAAGACAAGACAAGACAAGACATGACATGACATGACATGACAAGACAAGACAGGACAGGACAGGACAAGACAAGACAAGACAAGACAGGACAATTGTGTTTGATTTTTTTTTTAATTAATTAAGAAGACAAAACAAGACAAGACATGACATGAGAAGGCATGACAAGACAAGACAAGACATGACAGGACAGGACAGGGCAGAACAAGACAAGACAAGGCAAGACAAAACAAGACAAGACAAGACAAGACAAGACAAGTCATGACAAGACAAGACAAGACAAGACAAGACATGACATGACATGACATGACAAGACAAGACAAGACAAGACAAGACAAGACAAGACAAGACAAGACAAGACAAGACAAGACAAGATAAGACATGACAAGACAAAACAAGACAAGACAAAACAACACAACACAACACATGACATGACATGACATGACAAGACAAGACAGGACAAGACAAGACAAGACAACACAAGACAAGACAAGACAAGACAAGACAAGACAAGACAAGACAAGACAAGTCATGACAAGACAAGACAAGACAAGACATGACATGACATGACATGACAAGACAAGACAGGACAGGACAGGACAGGACAGGACAAGACAAGACAAGGCAAGACAAGACAAAACAAGACAAGACAAGACAACACAAGACAAGACAAGACAAGACAAGACAAGACAAGACAAGACAAGACAAGACAAAACAACACAGCACAACACATGACATGACATGACAGGACATGACAATACAAGACAGTACAAGACAAGACAACACAAGACAAGACAAGACAAGACAAGACAAGACAAGACAAGACAAGACAAGACAAGACAAGACAAGACAAGACAAGACAAGACAAGACAAGACAAGACAAGACAAGACAAGACAAGTCAAGACAAGACAAGACAAGGCAAGACAAGACAAGATAAGACATGACAAGACAAGACAAGACAAAACAAGACATGACATGACATGACATGACAAGACAAGGCAAGACAGGACAGGACAAGACAAGACCAGACAAGACAAAACAAGACAAGTCAAGACAAGACAAGACAAGACAAGACATGACAAGACAACACAACACAACACATGACATGACATGACATGACATGACAAGACAAGGCAAGACAGGACAGGACAAGACAAGACCAGACAAGACAAAACAAGACAAGTGAAGACAAGACAAGACAAGACAAGATAAGACATGATAAGACATGACAAGACAAAATAAGACAAGACAAAACAACACAACACACGACAAGACATGACAGGACATGACAATACAAGACAGGACAAGACAAGACAACACAAGACAAGACAAGACAAGACAAGACAAGACAAGATAAGACATGATAAGACATGATAAGACATGACAAGACAAGACAAAACAACACAACACACGACAAGACATGACATGACAAGACAAGACAAGACAAGACAAGACAAGACAAGACAAGACAAGACAAGACATGACAAGACAAGACAAGACAAGACAAAACAACACAACACAACACAACACATGACATGACATGACATGACAAGACAAGACAAGACAGGACAAGACAAGACAAGACAACACAAGACAAGACAAGACAAGACAAGACAAGACAAGACAAGATAAGACATGACAAGACAAAACAAGACAAGACAAAACTACACAACATACGACATGACATGACATGACAAGACAAGACACGACAGGACAAGACAAGACAAGACAAGATAAGACATGACAAGACAAAACAAGACAAGACAAAACAACACAACACAACACATGACATGACATGACAAGACAAGACAAGACAGGACAAGACAAGACAAGACAACACAAGACAAGACAAGACAAGACAAGATAAGACATGATAAGACATGACAAGACAAAATAAGACAAGACAAAACAACACAACACACGACAAGACATGACATGACATGACAAGACAAGACAAGACAAGACAAGACAAGACAAGACAAGACAAGACAAGACATGACAAGACAAGACAAGACAAGACAAAACAACACAACACAACACAACACATGACATGACATGACATGACAAGACAAGACAGGACAAGACAAGACAAGACAACACAAGACAAGACAAGACAAGACAAGACAAGACAAGTCATGACAAGACAAGACAAGACAAGACATGACATGACATGACATGACAAGACAAGACAGGACAGGACAGGACAGGACAAGACAAGACAAGGCAAGACAAGACAAAACAAGACAAGACAAGACAACACAAGACAAGACAAGACAAGACAAGACAAGACAAGACAAGACAAGACAAGACAAGACAAGACAAGACAAGACAAGACAAAACAACACAGCACAACACATGACATGACATGACAGGACATGACAATACAAGACAGTACAAGACAAGACAACACAAGACAAGACAAGACAAGACAAGACAAGACAAGACAAGACAAAACAACACAACACACGACAAGACATGACATGACAAGACAAGACAAGACAAGACAAGACAAGACAAGACAAGACAAGACAAGACATGACAAGACAAGACAAGGCAAGACAAAACAACACAACACAACACAACACATGACATGACATGACATGACAAGACAAGACAAGACAGGACAAGACAAGACAAGACAACACAAGACAAGACAAGACAAGACAAGACAAGACAAGACAAGACAAGATAAGACATGACAAGACAAAACAAGACAAGACAAAACTACACAACATACGACATGACATGACATGACAAGACAAGACAGGACAAGACAAGACAAGACAACACAAGACAAGACAAGACAAGACAAGACAAGACAAGACAAGACAAGTCATGACAAGACAAGACAAGACAAGACATGACATGACATGACATGACAAGACAAGACAGGACAGGACAGGACAGGACAGGACAAGACAAGACAAGGCAAGACAAGACAAAACAAGACAAGACAAGACAACACAAGACAAGACAAGACAAGACAAGACAAGACAAGACAAGACAAGACAAGACAAAACAACACAGCACAACACATGACATGACATGACAGGACATGACAATACAAGACAGTACAAGACAAGACAACACAAGACAAGACAAGACAAGACAAGACAAGACAAGACAAGACAAGACAAGACAAGACAAGACAAGACAAGACAAGACAAGACAAGACAAGACAAGACAAGACAAGACAAGACAAGACAAGACAAGACAAGACAAGACAAGACAAGACAAGACAAGACAAGACAAGACAAGACAAGACAAGACAAGACAAGACAAGACAAGACAAGACAAGACAAGACAAGACAAGACAAGACAAGACAAGACAAGACAAGACAAGACAAGACAAGACAAGACAAGACAAGACAAGACAAGACAAGACAAGACAAGACAAGACAAGACAAGACAAGACAAGACAAGACAAGACAAGACAAGACAAGACAAGACAATACAAGACAAGACAAGACAAGACAAGACAAGACAAGACAAGACAAGACAAGACAAGACAAGACAAGACAAGACAAGACAAGACAAGACAAGACAAGACAAGACAAGACAAGACAAGACAAGACAAGACAAGACAAGACAAGACAAGACAAGACAAGACAAGACAAGACAAGACAAGACAAGACAAGACAAGACAAGACATGACATGACAAGACAAGACAGGACAGGACAGGACAGGGCAGGACAAGACAAGACAAGGCAAGACAAAACAAGACAAGACAAAACAACACAACACAACACATGACATGACATGACATGACAAGACAAGACAGGACAAGACAAGACAAGACAAGACAACACAAGACAAGACAACGCAAGACAAGACAAGACAAGACAAAACAACACAACACAACAAATGACATGACATGACATGACAAGACAAGACAGGACAAGACAAGACAAGACAACACAAGACAAGACAAGACAAGACAAGACAAGACAAGACAAGACAAGTCATGACAAGACAAGACAAGACAAGACATGACATGACATGACATGACAAGACAAGACAGGACAGGACAGGACAAGACAAGACAAGACAAGACAGGACAATTGTGTTTGATTTTTTTTTTAATTAATTAAGAAGACAAAACAAGACAAGACATGACATGAGAAGGCATGACAAGACAAGACAAGACATGACAGGACAGGACAGGGCAGAACAAGACAAGACAAGGCAAGACAAAACAAGACAAGACAAGACAAGACAAGACAAGTCATGACAAGACAAGACAAGACAAGACAAGACATGACATGACATGACATGACAAGACAAGACAAGACAAGACAAGACAAGACAAGACAAGACAAGACAAAACAAGACAAGACAAGATAAGACATGACAAGACAAAACAAGACAAGACAAAACAACACAACACAACACATGACATGACATGACATGACAAGACAAGACAGGACAAGACAAGACAAGACAACACAAGACAAGACAAGACAAGACAAGACAAGACAAGACAAGACAAGTCATGACAAGACAAGACAAGACAAGACATGACATGACATGACATGACATGACAAGACAAGACACGACAGGACAAGACAAGACAAGACAAGATAAGACAAGACAAGACAACACAAGACAAGACAAGACAAGACAAGACAAGACAAGACAAGACAAGACAAGACAAGACAAGACAAGACAAGACAAGACAAAACAACACAGCACAACACATGACATGACATGACAGGACATGACAATACAAGACAGTACAAGACAAGACAACACAAGACAAGACAAGACAAGACAAGACAAGACAAGACAAGACAAGACAAGACAAGACAAGACAAGACAAGACAAGACAAGACAAGACAAGACAAGACAAGACAAGACAAGACAAGTCAAGACAAGACAAGACAAGGCAAGACAAGACAAGATAAGACATGACAAGACAAGACAAGACAAAACAAGACATGACATGACATGACATGACAAGACAAGGCAAGACAGGACAGGACAAGACAAGACCAGACAAGACAAAACAAGACAAGTCAAGACAAGACAAGACAAGACAAGACATGACAAGACAACACAACACAACACATGACATGACATGACATGACATGACAAGACAAGGCAAGACAGGACAGGACAAGACAAGACCAGACAAGACAAAACAAGACAAGTGAAGACAAGACAAGACAAGACAAGACAAGATAAGACATGATAAGACATGACAAGACAAAATAAGACAAGACAAAACAACACAACACACGACAAGACATGACAGGACATGACAATACAAGACAGGACAATACAAGACAACACAAGACAAGACAAGACAAGACAAGACAAGACAAAACAACACAACACACGACAAGACATGACATGACAAGACAAGACAAGACAAGACAAGACAAGACAAGACAAGACAAGACAAGACAAGACAAGACAAGACAAGACAAGACAAGACAAGACAAGACAAGACAAGACATGACAAGACAAGACAAGACAAGACAAAACAACACAACACAACACAACACATGACATGACATGACATGACAAGACAAGACAAGACAGGACAAGACAAGACAAGACAACACAAGACAAGACAAGACAAGACAAGACAAGACAAGACAAGATAAGACATGACAAGACAAAACAAGACAAGACAAAACTACACAACATACGACATGACATGACATGACAAGACAAGACACGACAGGACAAGACAAGACAAGACAAGATAAGACATGACAAGACAAAACAAGACAAGACAAAACAACACAACACAACACATGACATGACATGACAAGACAAGACAAGACAGGACAAGACAAGACAAGACAACACAAGACAAGACAAGACAAGACAAGATAAGACATGATAAGACATGACAAGACAAAATAAGACAAGACAAAACAACACAACACACGACAAGACATGACATGACATGACAAGACAAGACAAGACAAGACAAGACAAGACAAGACAAGACAAGACAAGACATGACAAGACAAGACAAGACAAGACAAAACAACACAACACAACACAACACATGACATGACATGACATGACAAGACAAGACAGGACAAGACAAGACAAGACAACACAAGACAAGACAAGACAAGACAAGACAAGACAAGTCATGACAAGACAAGACAAGACAAGACATGACATGACATGACATGACAAGACAAGACAGGACAGGACAGGACAGGACAAGACAAGACAAGGCAAGACAAGACAAAACAAGACAAGACAAGACAACACAAGACAAGACAAGACATGACATGACAAGACAAGACAGGACAAGACAAGACAAGACAACACAAGACAAGACAAGACAAGACAAGACAAGACAAGACAAGACAAGTCATGACAAGACAAGACAAGACAAGACATGACATGACATGACATGACAAGACAAGACAGGACAGGACAGGACAGGACAGGACAAGACAAGACAAGGCAAGACAAGACAAAACAAGACAAGACAAGACAACACAAGACAAGACAAGACAAGACAAGACAAGACAAGACAAGACAAGACAAGACAAGACAAAACAACACAGCACAACACATGACATGACATGACAGGACATGACAATACAAGACAGTACAAGACAAGACAACACAAGACAAGACAAGACAAGACAAGACAAGACAAGACAAGACAAGACAAGACAAGACAAGACAAGACAAGACAAGACAAGACAAGACAAGACAAGACAAGACAAGACAAGACAAGTCAAGACAAGACAAGACAAGGCAAGACAAGACAAGATAAGACATGACAAGACAAGACAAGACAAAACAAGACATGACATGACATGACATGACAAGACAAGGCAAGACAGGACAGGACAAGACAAGACCAGACAAGACAAAACAAGACAAGTCAAGACAAGACAAGACAAGACAAGACATGACAAGACAACACAACACAACACATGACATGACATGACATGACATGACAAGACAAGGCAAGACAGGACAGGACAAGACAAGACCAGACAAGACAAAACAAGACAAGTGAAGACAAGACAAGACAAGACAAGACAAGATAAGACATGATAAGACATGACAAGACAAAATAAGACAAGACAAAACAACACAACACACGACAAGACATGACAGGACATGACAATACAAGACAGGACAATACAAGACAACACAAGACAAGACAAGACAAGACAAGACAAGACAAGACAAGATAAGACATGATAAGACATGATAAGACATGACAAGACAAGACAAAACAACACAACACACGACAAGACATGACATGACAAGACAAGACAAGACAAGACAAGACAAGACAAGACAAGACAAGACAAGACATGACAAGACAAGACAAGACAAGACAAAACAACACAACACAACACAACACATGACATGACATGACATGACAAGACAAGACAAGACAGGACAAGACAAGACAAGACAACACAAGACAAGACAAGACAAGACAAGACAAGACAAGACAAGATAAGACATGACAAGACAAAACAAGACAAGACAAAACTACACAACATACGACATGACATGACATGACAAGACAAGACACGACAGGACAAGACAAGACAAGACAAGATAAGACATGACAAGACAAAACAAGACAAGACAAAACAACACAACACAACACATGACATGACATGACAAGACAAGACAAGACAGGACAAGACAAGACAAGACAACACAAGACAAGACAAGACAAGACAAGATAAGACATGATAAGACATGACAAGACAAAATAAGACAAGACAAAACAACACAACACACGACAAGACATGACATGACATGACAAGACAAGACAAGACAAGACAAGACAAGACAAGACAAGACAAGACAAGACATGACAAGACAAGACAAGACAAGACAAAACAACACAACACAACACAACACATGACATGACATGACATGACAAGACAAGACAGGACAAGACAAGACAAGACAACACAAGACAAGACAAGACAAGACAAGACAAGACAAGTCATGACAAGACAAGACAAGACAAGACATGACATGACATGACATGACAAGACAAGACAGGACAGGACAGGACAGGACAAGACAAGACAAGGCAAGACAAGACAAAACAAGACAAGACAAGACAACACAAGACAAGACAAGACAAGACAAGACAAGACAAGACAAGACAAGACAAGACAAGACAAGACAAGACAAGACAAAACAACACAGCACAACACATGACATGACATGACAGGACATGACAATACAAGACAGTACAAGACAAGACAACACAAGACAAGACAAGACAAGACAAGACAAGACAAGACAAGACAAAACAACACAACACACGACAAGACATGACATGACAAGACAAGACAAGACAAGACAAGACAAGACAAGACAAGACAAGACAAGACAAGACATGACAAGACAAGACAAGGCAAGACAAAACAACACAACACAACACAACACATGACATGACATGACATGACAAGACAAGACAAGACAGGACAAGACAAGACAAGACAACACAAGACAAGACAAGACAAGACAAGACAAGACAAGACAAGACAAGATAAGACATGACAAGACAAAACAAGACAAGACAAAACTACACAACATACGACATGACATGACATGACAAGACAAGACACGACAGGACAAGCAAAAGACAAGACAAGATAAGACATGACAAGACAAAACAAGACAAGACAAAACAACACAACACAACACATGACATGACATGACAAGACAAGACAAGACAGGACAAGACAAGACAAGACAACACAAGACAAGACAAGACAAGACAAGACAAGACAAGACAAGATAAGACATGACAAGACAAAACAAGACAAGACAAAACTACACAACATACGACATGACATGACATGACAAGACAAGACACGACAGGACAAGACAAGACAAGACAAGACAAGACAAGACAAGACAAGACAAGTCATGACAAGACAAGACAAGACAAGACATGACATGACATGACATGACAAGACAAGACAGGACAGGCAGGACAAGACAAGACAAGGCAAGACAAGACAAAACAAGACAAGAAAAAAAAACAACACAACACAACACATGACATGACATGACATGACAAGACAAAACAGGACAAACCAAGAGAAGACAAGACAAGACAAGACAAGACAATTGTGTTTGATTTTTTTTTTTTAATTAATTAAGAAGACAAAACAAGACAAGACATGACATGACAAGACATGACAAGACAAAACAAGACAAGACAAGACAAGACAAGAAAAGACAAGACAAGACAAGACAAGGCAAAACAACTCAACACAACACATGACATGACATGACATGACATGACATGATAAGACAAGACAGGAAAGGACAAGACAAGACAAGACCAGACAAGACAAGACAAAACAAGACAAGACAAGACAAGACAAGACAAGACAAGATAAGACAAGACAAGACAAGACAAGACAAAACAAGACAAGACAAGACAAAACAACACAACACAACACATGACATGACATGAGAGGACATGACAAGACAAGACAGGAAAGGACAAGACAAGACAAGACCAGACAAGACAAGACAAAACAAGACAAGACAAGACAAGACAAGACAAGACAACACAAGACAAGACAAGACAACACAACACAACACAACACATGACATGACATGACATGACAAGACAACACAGGACAAAACAAGACAAGACAAGACAAGACAAGACAAGACAAGACAAGACCAGACAAGACAAGACAAGACAAGACAAGACAAGACAAGACAAGACAAGACAAGACAAGACAAGACAAGACAAGACAAGACAAGACAAGACAAGACAAGACAAGACAAGACAAGACAAGACAAGACAAGACATGACATGACATGACATGACAAGACAAGACAGGACAGGACAGGGCAGGACAAGACAAGACAAGGCAAGACAAAACAAGACAAGACAAAACAACACAACACAACACAACACAACACATGACATGACATGACATGACCAGACAAAACAGGACAAGACAAGAGAAGACAAGACAAGACAAGACAATTGTGTTTGATTTTTTTTTTTAATTATTTAAGAAGACAAAACAAGACAAGACATGACATGACAAGACATGACAAGACAAGACAGGACAGGACAAGACAAGACAAGACCAGACAAGACAAGACAAAACAACACAAGACAAGACAAGACAAGACAAGACAAGACAAGACAAGACAAGACAAGACAAGACAAGACAAGACAAGACAAGACAAGACAAGACAAGACAAGACAAGACAAGACAAGACAAGACAAGACAAGACAAGACAAGACAAGACAAGACAAGACAAGACAAGACAAGACAAGACAAGACAAGACAAGACAAGACAAGACAAGACAAGACAAGACAAGACAAGACAAGACAAGACAAGACAAGACAAGACAAAACTACACAACATACGACATGACATGACATGACAAGACAAGACACGACAGGACAAGACAAGACAAGACAAGATAAGACATGACAAGACAAAACAAGACAAGACAAAACAACACAACACAACACATGACATGACATGACAAGACAAGACAAGACAGGACAAGACAAGACAAGACAACACAAGACAAGACAAGACAAGACAAGACAAGATAAGACATGATAAGACATGACAAGACAAAATAAGACAAGACAAAACAACACAACACACGACAAGACATGACATGACAAGACAAGACAAGACAAGACAAGACAAGACAAGACAAGACAAGACAAGACATGACAAGACAAGACAAGACAAGACAAAACAACACAACACAACACAACACATGACATGACATGACATGACAAGACAAGACAGGACAAGACAAGACAAGACAACACAAGACAAGACAAGACAAGACAAGACAAGACAAGTCATGACAAGACAAGACAAGACAAGACATGACATGACATGACATGACAAGACAAGACAGGACAGGACAGGACAGGACAAGACAAGACAAGGCAAGACAAGACAAAACAAGACAAGACAAGACAACACAAGACAAGACAAGACAAGACAAGACAAGACAAGACAAGACAAGACAAAACAACACAGCACAACACATGACATGACATGACAGGACATGACAATACAAGACAGTACAAGACAAGACAACACAAGACAAGACAAGACAAGACAAGACAAGACAAGACAAGACAAGACAAGACAAGACAAGACAAGACAAGACAAGACAAGACAAGACAAGACAAGACAAGGCAAGACAAGTCAAGACAAGACAAGACAAGACAAGACAAGACAAGATAAGACATGACAAGACAAGACAAGACAAAACAAGACATGACATGACATGACATGACAAGACAAGGCAAGACAGGACAGGACAAGACAAGACCAGACAAGACAAAACAAGACAAGTCAAGACAAGACAAGACAAGACAAGACATGACAAGACAACACAACACAAAACATGACATGACATGACATGACATGACAAGACAAGGCAAGACAGGACAGGACAAGACAAGACCAGACAAGACAAAACAAGACAAGTGAAGACAAGACAAGACAAGACAAGACAAGACAAGATAAGACATGATAAGACATGACAAGACAAAATAAGACAAGACAAAACAACACAACACACGACAAGACATGACAGGACATGACAATACAAGACAGGACAAGACAAGACAACACAAGACAAGACAAGACAAGACAAGACAAGACAAGACAAGACAAGATAAGACATGATAAGACATGACAAGACAAAATAAGACAAGACAAAACAACACAACACACGACAAGACATGACATGACAAGACAAGACAAGACAAGACAAGACAAGACAAGACAAGACAAGACAAGACAAGACAAGACATGACAAGACAAGACAAGGCAAGACAAAACAACACAACACAACACAACACATGACATGACATGACATGACAAGACAAGACAAGACAGGACAAGACAAGACAAGACAACACAAGACAAGACAAGACAAGACAAGACAAGACAAGACAAGATAAGACATGACAAGACAAAACAAGACAAGACAAAACTACACAACATACGACATGACATGACATGACAAGACAAGACACGACAGGACAAGCAAAAGACAAGACAAGATAAGACATGACAAGACAAAACAAGACAAGACAAAACAACACAACACAACACATGACATGACATGACAAGACAAGACAAGACAGGACAAGACAAGACAAGACAACACAAGACAAGACAAGACAAGACAAGACAAGACAAGACAAGATAAGACATGACAAGACAAAACAAGACAAGACAAAACTACACAACATACGACATGACATGACATGACAAGACAAGACACGACAGGACAAGACAAGACAAGACAAGACAAGACAAGACAAGACAAGACAAGTCATGACAAGACAAGACAAGACAAGACATGACATGACATGACATGACAAGACAAGACAGGACAGGCAGGACAAGACAAGACAAGGCAAGACAAGACAAAACAAGACAAGAAAAAAAAACAACACAACACAACACATGACATGACATGACATGACAAGACAAAACAGGACAAAACAAGAGAAGACAAGACAAGACAAGACAAGACAATTGTGTTTGATTTTTTTTTTTAATTAATTAAGAAGACAAAACAAGACAAGACATGACATGACAAGACATGACAAGACAAAACAAGACAAGACAAGACAAGACAAGAAAAGACAAGACAAGACAAGACAAGGCAAAACAACTCAACACAACACATGACATGACATGACATGACATGACATGATAAGACAAGACAGGAAAGGACAAGACAAGACAAGACCAGACAAGACAAGACAAAACAAGACAAGACAAGACAAGACAAGACAAGACAAGATAAGACAAGACAAGACAAGACAAGACAAAACAAGACAAGACAAGACAAAACAACACAACACAACACATGACATGACATGAGAGGACATGACAAGACAAGACAGGAAAGGACAAGACAAGACAAGACCAGACAAGACAAGACAAAACAAGACAAGACAAGACAAGACAAGACAAGACAACACAAGACAAGACAAGACAAGACAACACAACACAACACAACACATGACATGACATGACATGACAAGACAACACAGGACAAAACAAGACAAGACAAGACAAGACAAGACAAGACAAGACAAGACCAGACAAGACAAGACAAGACAAGACAAGACAAGACAAGACAAGACAAGACAAGACAAGACAAGACAAGACAAGACAAGACAAGACAAGACAAGACAAGACAAGACAAGACAAGACAAGACAAGACAAGACAAGACAAGACAAGACAAGACAAGACAAGACAAGACAAGACAAGACAAGACAAGACAAGACATGACATGACATGACATGACAAGACAAGACAGGACAGGACAGGGCAGGACAAGACAAGACAAGGCAAGACAAAACAAGACAAGACAAAACAACACAACACAACACAACACAACACATGACATGACATGACATGACCAGACAAAACAGGACAAGACAAGAGAAGACAAGACAAGACAAGACAATTGTGTTTGATTTTTTTTTTTAATTATTTAAGAAGACAAAACAAGACAAGACATGACATGACAAGACATGACAAGACAAGACAGGACAGGACAAGACAAGACAAGACCAGACAAGACAAGACAAAACAACACAAGACAAGACAAGACAAGACAAGACAAGACAAGACAAGACAAGACAAGACAAGACAAGACAAGACAAGACAAGACAAGACAAGACAAGACAAGACAAGACAAGACAAGACAAGACAAGACAAGACAAGACAAGACAAGACAAGACAAGACAAGACAAGACAAGACAAGACAAGACAAGACAAGACAAGACAAGACAAGACAAGACAAGACAAGACAAGACAAGACAAGACAAGACAAGACAAGACAAGACAAGACAAGACAAGACAAGACAAGACAAGACAAGACAAGACAAGACAAGACAAGACAAGACAAGACAAGACAAGACAAGACAAGACAAGACAAGACAAGACAAGACAAGACAAGACAAGACAAGACAAGACAAGACAAGACAAGACAAGACAAGACAAGACAAGACAAGACAAGACAAGACAAGACAAGACAAGACAAGACAAGACAAGACAAGACAAGACAAGACAAGACAAGACAAGACAAGACAAGACAAGACAAGACAAGACAAGACAAGACAAGACAAGACAAGACAAGACAAGACAAGACAAAACAAGACAAGACAAGACAAGACAAAACAAGACAAAACAAGACGAGACAAGACAAAACAAAACAACGCAGCACAACAAATGACATGACATGACAGGACATGACAATACAAGACAGGACAAGACAAGACAACACAAGACAAGACAAGACAAGACAAGATAAGACATGACAAGACAAAATAAGACAAGACAAAACAAGACAAGACAAGACAAGACAAGTCATGACAAGACAAGACAAGACAAGACATGACATGACATGACATGACATGACAAAACAAGACAAGACAAGACAAAACAACACAACACATGACATGACATGAGAGGACATGACAAGACAAGACAGGACAAGACAAGACAACACAAGACAAGACAAGACAAGACAAGACAAGACAAGACAAGACAAGACAAGACAAGGCAAGACAAGACAAGACAAGACAAGACAAGACAAGACAAGACAAGACAAGACAAGACAAGACAAGACAAGACAAGGCAAGACAAGACAAGACAAGACAAGACAAGACAAGACAAGACAAGACAAGACAAGACAAGACAAGACAAGACAAGACAAGACAAGACAAGACAAGACAAGACAAGACAAGACAAGACAAGACAAGACAAGACAAGACAAGACAAGACAAGACAAGACAAGACAAGACAAGACAAGACAAGACAAGACAAGACAAGACAAGACAAGACAAGACAAGACAAGACAAGACAAGACAAGACAAGACAAGACAAGACAAGACAAGACAAGACAAAACAAGACAAGACAAGACAAGACAAAACAAGACAAAACAAGACGAGACAAGACAAAACAACGCAGCACAACAAATGACATGACATGACAGGACATGACAATACAAGACAGGACAAGACAAGACAACACAAGACAAGACAAGACAAGACAAGACAAGACAAGATAAGACATGATAAGACATGACAAGACAAAATAAGACAAGACAAAACAAGACAAGACAAGACAAGACAAGTCATGACAAGACAAGACAAGACAAGACATGACATGACATGACAAAACAAGACAAGACAAGACAAAACAACACAACACATGACATGACATGAGAGGACATGACAAGACAAGACAGGACAAGACAAGACAACACAAGACAAGACAAGACAAGACAAGACAAGACAAGACAAGACAAGACAAGACAAGGCAAGACAAGACAAGACAAGACAAGACAAGACAAGACAAGACAAGACAAGACAAGACAAGACAAGACAAGACAAGACAAGACAAGACAAGACAAGACAAGGCAAGACAAGACAAGACAAGACAAGACAAGACAAGACAAGACAACACAACACAACGCAACACATGACATGACATGACATGACAAGACAGGACAAGACAAGACAAAACAGGACAAGACAAGACAAGACAATTGTGTTTGATTTTTTTTTTAATTAATTAAGAAGACAAAACAAGACAAGACATGACATGACAAGACATGACAAGACAAGACAGGACAGGACAGGACAAGACAAGACCAGACAAGACAAAACAAGACAAGACAAGACAAGACAAGACAAGACAAGACAAGACAAGACAAGACAAGACAAGACAAGACAAGACAAGACAAGACAAGACAAGACAAGACAAGACAAGACAAGACAAGACAAGACAAGACAAGACAAGACAAGACAAGACAAGACAAGACAAGACAAGACAAGACAAGACAAGACAAGACAAGACAAGACAAGACAAGACAAGACAAGACAAGACAAGACAAGACAAGACAAGACAAGACAAGACAAGACAAGACCAGACAAGACAAGACAAGACAAGACAAGACAAGACAAGACAAGACAAGACAAGACAAGACAAGACAAGACAAGACAAGACAAGACAAGACAAGACAAGACAAGACAAGACAAGACAAGACAAGACAAGACAAGACAAGACAAGACAAGACAAGACAAGACAAGACAAGACAAGACAAGACCAGACAAGACAAGACAAGACAAGACAAGACAAGACAAGACAAGACAAGACAAAACAACACAGCACAACACATGACATGACATGACAGGACATGACAATACAAGACAGGACAAGACAACACAAGACAAGACAAGACAAGACAAGACAAGACAAGACAAGATAAGACATGACAAGACAAGACAAGACAAGACAAGACAAGACAAGACAAGACAAGACAAGACAAGACAAGACAAGACAAGGCAAGACAAGACAAGACAAGACAAGACAAGACAAGACAAGACAAGACTAGACAAGACAAGACAAGACAAAACAAGACAAGACAAGACAAGACAAGACAAGACAAAACAACACAGCACAACACATGACAAGACATGACAGGACATGACAATACAAGACAGGACAAGACAAGACAACACAAGACAAGACAAGACAAGACAAGACAAGACAAGATAAGACATGATAAGACATGACAAGACAAAATAAGACAACACAAAACAACACAACACACGACAAGACATGACATGACAAGACAAGACAAGACAAGACAAGACAAGACAAGACAAGACAAGACAAGACAAGACAAGACAAGACAAGACAAAACAACACAACACAACACAACACATGACATGACATGACATGACAAGACAAGACAAGACAGGACAAGACAAGACAAGACAACACAAGACAAGACAAGACAAGACAAGACAAGACAAGACAAGACAAGACAAGACAAGACAAGACAAGACAAGACAAGACAAGACAAGACAAGATAAGACATGACAAGACAAAACAAGGCAAGACAAAACTACACAACATACGACATGACATGACATGACAAGACAAGACACGACAGGACAGGACAAGACAAGACAAGACAAGATAAGACATTACAAGACAAAACAAGACAAGACAAAACAACACAACATAACACATGACATGACATGACATGACATGACAAGACAAGACAAGACAAGACAAGACAAGACAACACAAGACAAGACAAGACAAGACAAGACAAGACAAGACAAGACAAGACAAAACAACACAGCACAACACATGACATGACATGACAGGACATGACAATACAAGACAGGACAAGACAACACAAGACAAGACAAGACAAGACAAGACAAGACAAGACAAGATAAGACATGACAAGACAAGACAAGACAAGACAAGACAAGACAAGACAAGACAAGACAAGACAAGACAAGACAAGACAAGACAAGACAAGACAAGACAAGACAAGACAAGACAAGACAAGACAAGACAAGACAAGACAAGACAAGACAAGACAAGACAAGACAAGACTAGACAAGACAAGACAAGACAAAACAAGACAAGACAAGACAAGACAAGACAAGACAAAACAACACAGCACAACACATGACAAGACATGACAGGACATGACAATACAAGACAGGACAAGACAAGACAACACAAGACAAGACAAGACAAGACAAGACAAGATAAGACATGATAAGACATGACAAGACAAAATAAGACAACACAAAACAACACAACACACGACAAGACATGACATGACAAGACAAGACAAGACAAGACAAGACAAGACAAGACAAGACAAGACAAGACAAGACAAGACAAGACAAGACAAAACAACACAACACAACGCAACACATGACATGACATGACATGACAAGACAAGACAAGACAGGACAAGACAAGACAAGACAACACAAGACAAGACAAGACAAGACAAGACAAGACAAGACAAGACAAGACAAGACAAGACAAGACAAGACAAGACAAGATAAGACATGACAAGACAAAACAAGGCAAGACAAAACTACACAACATACGACATGACATGACATGACAAGACAAGACACGACAGGACAGGACAAGACAAGACAAGACAAGATAAGACATTACAAGACAAAACAAGACAAGACAAAACAACACAACACAACACATGACATGACATGACATGACATGACAAGACAAGACAAGACAAGACAAGACAACACAAGACAACACAACACAACACATGACATGACATGAGAGGACATGATAATACAACACAGGACAAGACAAGACAGCACAAGACAAGACAAGACAAGACAAGACAAGACAAGACAAGACAAGATAAGACATGATAAGACATGACAAGACAAAATAAGACAAGACAAGACAAGACAAGACAAGACAAGACAAGATAAGACAAGACAAGACAAGACAAGACAAAACAAGACAAGACAAGACAAAACAACACAACACATGACATGACATGAGAGGACATGACAAGACAAGACAGGACAAGACAAGACAACACAAGACAAGACAAGACAAGACAAGACCAGACCAGACCAGACAAGACAAGACAAGACAAGACAAGACAAAACAACACAGCACAACACATGACATGACATGACAGGACATGACAACACAAGACATGACAAGACAAGACAACACAAAACAAGACAAGACAAGACAAGACAAGACAAGATAAGACATGATAAGACATGACAAGACAAAATAAGACAAGACAAAACAAGACAAGACAAGACAAGACAAGACAAGACAAGACAAGACAAGACAAGACAAGACAAGACAAGACAAGACAAGACAAGACAAGACAAGACAAGACAAGACAAGACAAGACAAGACAAGACAAGACAAGACAAGACAAGACAAGACAAGACAAGACAAGACAAGACAAGACAAGACAAGACAAGACAAGACAAGACAAGACAAGACAAGACAAGACAAGACAAGACAAGACAAGACAAGACAAGACAAGACAAGACAAGACAAGACAAGACAAGACAAGACAAGACAAGACAAGACAAAACAAGACAAGACAAGACAAGACAAGACAAGACAAGACAAGACCAGACAAGACAAGACAAGACAAGACAAGACAAGACAAGACAAGACAAGACAAAACAACACAGCACAACACATGACATGACATGACAGGACATGACAATACAAGACAGGACAAGACAACACAAGACAAGACAAGACAAGACAAGACAAGACAAGACAAGATAAGACATGACAAGACAAGACAAGACAAGACAAGACAAGACAAGACAAGACAAGACAAGACAAGACAAGACAAGACAAGGCAAGACAAGACAAGACAAGACAAGACAAGACAAGACAAGACAAGACAAGACTAGACAAGACAAGACAAGACAAAACAAGACAAGACAAGACAAGACAAGACAAGACAAGACAAAACAACACAGCACAACACATGACAAGACATGACAGGACATGACAATACAAGACAGGACAAGACAAGACAACACAAGACAAGACAAGACAAGACAAGACAAGATAAGACATGATAAGACATGACAAGACAAAATTAAACAACACAAAACAACACAACACACGACAAGACATGACATGACAAGACAAGACAAGACAAGACAAGACAAGACAAGACAAGACAAAACAACACAACACAACACAACACATGACATGACATGACATGACAAGACAAGACAAGACAGGACAAGACAAGACAAGACAACACAAGACAAGACAAGACAAGACAAGACAAGACAAGACAAGACAAGACAAGACAAGACAAGACAAGACAAGACAAGACAAGACAAGATAAGACATGACAAGACAAAACAAGGCAAGACAAAACTACACAACATACGACATGACATGACATGACAAGACAAGACACGACAGGACAGGACAAGACAAGACAAGACAAGATAAGACATTACAAGACAAAACAAGACAAGACAAAACAACACAACACAACACATGACATGACATGACATGACATGACAAGACAAGACAAGACAAGACAAGACAACACAAGACAAGACAAGACAAGACAAGACAAGACAAGACAAGATAAGACATGACAAGACAAGACAAGACAAGACAAGACAAGACAAGACAAGACAAGACAAGACAAGACAAGACAAGACAAGACAAGACAAGACAAGACAAGACAAGACAAGACAAGACAAGACAAGACAAGACAAGACAAGACAAGACAAGACAAGACAAGACAAGACAAGACAAGACAAGACAAGACAAGACAAGACAAGATAAGACATGACAAGACAAAACAAGACAAGACAAAACAACACAACACAACACATGACATGACATGACATGACAAGACAAGACAGGACAAGACAAGACAAGACAACACAAGACAAGACAAGACAAGACAAGACAAGACAAGTCATGACAAGACAAGACAAGACAAGACATGACATGACATGACATGACAAGACAAGACAGGACAGGACAGGACAGGACAGGACAAGACAAGACAAGGCAAGACAAGACAAAACAAGACAAGACAAGACAACACAAGACAAGACAAGACAAGACAAGACAAGACAAGACAAGACAAGACAAGACAAGATAAGACATGACAAGACAAAACAAGACAAGACAAAACAACACAACACAACACATGACATGACATGACATGACAAGACAAGACAGGACAAGACAAGACAAGACAACACAAGACAAGACAAGACAAGACAAGACAAGACAAGTCATGACAAGACAAGACAAGACAAGACATGACATGACATGACATGACAAGACAAGACAGGACAGGACAGGACAGGACAGGACAAGACAAGACAAGGCAAGACAAGACAAAACAAGACAAGACAAGACAACACAAGACAAGACAAGACAAGACAAGACAAGACAAGACAAGACAAGACAAGACAAAACAACACAGCACAACACATGACATGACATGACAGGACATGACAATACAAGACAGTACAAGACAAGACAACACAAGACAAGACAAGACAAGACAAGACAAGACAAGACAAGACAAGACAAGACAAGACAAGACAAGACAAGACAAGACAAGACAAGACAAGACAAGACAAGACAAGTCAAGACAAGACAAGACAAGGCAAGACAAGACAAGATAAGACATGACAAGGCAAGACAAGACAAAACAAGACATGACATGACATGACATGACAAGACAAGGCAAGACAGGACAGGACAAGACAAGACCAGACAAGACAAAACAAGACAAGTCAAGACAAGACAAGACAAGACAAGACATGACAAGACAACACAACACAACACATGACATGACATGACATGACATGACAAGACAAGGCAAGACAGGACAGGACAAGACAAGACCAGACAAGACAAAACAAGACAAGTGAAGACAAGACAAGACAAGACAAGACAAGACAAGATAAGACATGATAAGACATGACAAGACAAAATAAGACAAGACAAAACAACACAACACACGACAAGACATGACAGGACATGACAATACAAGACAGGACAAGACAAGACAACACAAGACAAGACAAGACAAGGCAAGACAAGACAAGATAAGACATGATAAGACATGATAAGACATGACAAGACAAGACAAAACAACACAACACACGACAAGACATGACATGACAAGACAAGACAAGACAAGACAAGACAAGACAAGACAAGACAAGACAAGACATGACAAGACAAGACAAGACAAGACAAAACAACACAACACAACACAACACATGACATGACATGACATGACAAGACAAGACAAGACAGGACAAGACAAGACAAGACAACACAAGACAAGACAAGACAAGACAAGACAAGACAAGACAAGACAAGATAAGACATGACAAGACAAAACAAGACAAGACAAAACTACACAACATACGACATGACATGACATGACAAGACAAGACACGACAGGACAAGACAAGACAAGACAAGATAAGACATGACAAGACAAAACAAGACAAGACAAAACAACACAACACAACACATGACATGACATGACAAGACAAGACAAGACAGGACAAGACAAGACAAGACAACACAAGACAAGACAAGACAAGACAAGACAAGATAAGACATGATAAGACATGACAAGACAAAATAAGACAAGACAAAACAACACAACACACGACAAGACATGACATGACAAGACAAGACAAGACAAGACAAGACAAGACAAGACAAGACAAGACAAGACAAGACATGACAAGACAAGACAAGACAAGACAAGACAAGACAAGACAAGGCTAGACAAGACAAAACAAGACAAGAAAAAAAAAACAACACAACACAACACATGACATGACATGACATGACAAGACAAGACAGGACAAGACAAGACAAGACAACACAAGACAAGACAAGACAAGACAAGACAAGACAAGTCATGACAAGACAAGACAAGACAAGACATGACATGACATGACATGACAAGACAAGACAGGACAGGACAGGACAGGACAAGACAAGACAAGGCAAGACAAGACAAAACAAGACAAGACAAGACAACACAAGACAAGACAAGACAAGACAAGACAAGACAAGACAAGACAAGACAAGACAAGACAAGACAAGACAAGACAAAACAACACAGCACAACACATGACATGACATGACAGGACATGACAATACAAGACAGTACAAGACAAGACAACACAAGACAAGACAAGACAAGACAAGACAAGACAAGACAAGACAAGACAAGACAAGACAAGACAAGACAAGACAAGACAAGACAAGACAAGACAAGACAAGTCAAGACAAGACAAGACAAGACAAGACAAGACAAGATAAGACATGACAAGACAAGACAAGACAAAACAAGACATGACATGACATGACATGACAAGACAAGGCAAGACAGGACAGGACAAGACAAGACCAGACAAGACAAAACAAGACAAGTCAAGACAAGACAAGACAAGACAAGACATGACAAAACAACACAACACAACACATGACATGACATGACATGACATGACAAGACAAGGCAAGACAGGACAGGACAAGACAAGACCAGACAAGACAAAACAAGACAAGTGAAGACAAGACAAGACAAGACAAGACAAGACAAGATAAGACATGATAAGACATGACAAGACAAAATAAGACAAGACAAAACAACACAACACACGACAAGACATGACAGGACATGACAATACAAGACAGGACAAGACAAGACAACACAAGACAAGACAAGACAAGACAAGACAAGACAAGACAAGACAAGACAAGATAAGACATGATAAGACATGACAAGACAAAATAAGACAAGACAAAACAACACAACACACGACAAGACATGACATGACAAGACAAGACAAGACAAGACAAGACAAGACAAGACAAGACAAGACAAGACAAGACAAGACATGACAAGACAAGACAAGGCAAGACAAAACAACACAACACAACACAACACATGACATGACATGACATGACAAGACAAGACAAGACAGGACAAGACAAGACAAGACAACACAAGACAAGACAAGACAAGACAAGACAAGACAAGACAAGATAAGACATGACAAGACAAAACAAGACAAGACAAAACTACACAACATACGACATGACATGACATGACAAGACAAGACACGACAGGACAAGCAAAAGACAAGACAAGATAAGACATGACAAGACAAAACAAGACAAGACAAAACAACACAACACAACACATGACATGACATGACAAGACAAGACAAGACAGGACAAGACAAGACAAGACAACACAAGACAAGACAAGACAAGACAAGACAAGACAAGACAAGATAAGACATGACAAGACAAAACAAGACAAGACAAAACTACACAACATACGACATGACATGACATGACAAGACAAGACACGACAGGACAAGACAAGACAAGACAAGACAAGACAAGACAAGACAAGACAAGTCATGACAAGACAAGACAAGACAAGACATGACATGACATGACATGACAAGACAAGACAGGACAGGCAGGACAAGACAAGACAAGGCAAGACAAGACAAAACAAGACAAGAAAAAAAAACAACACAACACAACACATGACATGACATGACATGACAAGACAAAACAGGACAAAACAAGAGAAGACAAGACAAGACAAGACAAGACAATTGTGTTTGATTTTTTTTTTTTAATTAATTAAGAAGACAAAACAAGACAAGACATGACATGACAAGACATGACAAGACAAAACAAGACAAGACAAGACAAGACAAGAAAAGACAAGACAAGACAAGACAAGGCAAAACAACTCAACACAACACATGACATGACATGACATGACATGACATGATAAGACAAGACAGGAAAGGACAAGACAAGACAAGACCAGACAAGACAAGACAAAACAAGACAAGACAAGACAAGACAAGACAAGACAAGATAAGACAAGACAAGACAAGACAAGACAAAACAAGACAAGACAAGACAAAACAACACAACACAACACATGACATGACATGAGAGGACATGACAAGACAAGACAGGAAAGGACAAGACAAGACAAGACCAGACAAGACAAGACAAAACAAGACAAGACAAGACAAGACAAGACAAGACAAGACAAGACAAGACAAGACAAGACAAGACAAGACAAGACAAGACAAGACAAGACAAGACAAGACAAGACAAGAGAAGACAAGACAAGACAAGACAAGACAAGACAAGACAAGACAAGACAAGACAAGACAAGACAAGACAAGACAAGACAAGACAAGACCAGACAAGACAAGACAAGACAAGACAAGACAAGACAAGACAAGACAAGACAAGACAAGACAAGACAAGACAGGACAAGACAAGACAAGACAAGACAAGACAAGACAAGACAAGACAAGACAAGACAAGACAAGACAAGACAAGACAAGACAAGACAAGACAAGACAAGACAAGACAAAACAAGACAAGACAAGACAAGACAAAACAAGACAAAACAAGACGAGACAAGACAAAACAACGCAGCACAACAAATGACATGACATGACAGGACATGACAATACAAGACAGGACAAGACAAGACAACACAAGACAAGACAAGACAAGACAAGACAAGACAAGATAAGACATGATAAGACATGACAAGACAAAATAAGACAAGACAAAACAAGACAAGACAAGACAAGACAAGTCATGACAAGACAAGACAAGACAAGACATGACATGACATGACAAAACAAGACAAGACAAGACAAAACAACACAACACATGACATGACATGAGAGGACATGACAAGACAAGACAGGACAAGACAAGACAACACAAGACAAGACAAGACAAGACAAGACAAGACAAGACAAGACAAGACAAGACAAGGCAAGACAAGACAAGACAAGACAAGACAAGACAAGACAAGACAAGACAAGACAAGACAAGACAAGACAAGACAAGACAAGACAAGACAAGACAAGACAAGACAAGGCAAGACAAGACAAGACAAGACAAGACAAGACAAGACAAGACAACACAACACAACGCAACACATGACATGACATGACATGACAAGACAGGACAAGACAAGACAAAACAGGACAAGACAAGACAAGACAAGACAATTGTGTTTGATTTTTTTTTTAATTAATTAAGAAGACAAAACAAGACAAGACATGACATGACAAGACATGACAAGACAAGACAGGACAGGACAGGACAAGACAAGACCAGACAAGACAAAACAAGACAAGACAAGACAAGACAAGACAAGACAAGACAAGACAAGACAAGACAAGACAAGACAAGACAAGACAAGACAAGACAAGACAAGACAAGACAAGACAAGACAAGACAAGACAAGACAAGACAAGACAAGACAAGACAAGACAAGACAAGACAAGACAAGACAAGACAAGACAAGACAAGACAAGACAAGACAAGACAAGACAAGACAAGACAAGACAAGACAAGACAAGACAAGACAAGACAAGACAAGACAAGACAAGACAAGACAAGACAAGACAAGACAAGACAAGACAAGACAAGACAAGACAAGACAAGACAAGACAAGACAAGACAAGACAAGACAAGACAAGACCAGACAAGACAAGACAAGACAAGACAAGACAAGACAAGACAAGACAAGACAAGACAAGACAAGACAAGACAAGACAAGACAAGACAAGACAAGACAAGACAAGACAAGACAAGACAAGACAAGACAAGACAAGACAAGACAAGACAAGACAAGACAAGACAAGACAAGACAAGACCAGACAAGACAAGACAAGACAAGACAAGACAAGACAAGACAAGACAAAACAACACAGCACAACACATGACATGACATGACAGGACATGACAATACAAGACAGGACAAGACAACACAAGACAAGACAAGACAAGACAAGACAAGACAAGACAAGATAAGACATGACAAGACAAGACAAGACAAGACAAGACAAGACAAGACAAGACAAGACAAGACAAGACAAGGCAAGACAAGACAAGACAAGACAAGACAAGACAAGACAAGACAAGACTAGACAAGACAAGACAAGACAAAACAAGACAAGACAAGACAAGACAAGACAAGACAAAACAACACAGCACAACACATGACAAGACATGACAGGACATGACAATACAAGACAGGACAAGACAAGACAACACAAGACAAGACAAGACAAGACAAGACAAGACAAGATAAGACATGATAAGACATGACAAGACAAAATAAGACAACACAAAACAACACAACACACGACAAGACATGACATGACAAGACAAGACAAGACAAGACAAGACAAGACAAGACAAGACAAGACAAGACAAGACAAGACAAGACAAGACAAGACAAGACAAGACAAGACAAAACAACACAACACAACACAACACATGACATGACATGACATGACAAGACAAGACAAGACAGGACAAGACAAGACAAGACAACACAAGACAAGACAAGACAAGACAAGACAAGACAAGACAAGACAAGACAAGACAAGACAAGACAAGACAAGATAAGACATGACAAGACAAAACAAGGCAAGACAAAACTACACAACATACGACATGACATGACATGACAAGACAAGACACGACAGGACAGGACAAGACAAGACAAGACAAGATAAGACATTACAAGACAAAACAAGACAAGACAAAACAACACAACATAACACATGACATGACATGACATGACATGACAAGACAAGACAAGACAAGACAAGACAACACAAGACAAGACAAGACAAGACAAGACAAGACAAGACAAGACAAGACAAGACAAAACAACACAGCACAACACATGACATGACATGACAGGACATGACAATACAAGACAGGACAAGACAACACAAGACAAGACAAGACAAGACAAGACAAGACAAGACAAGATAAGACATGACAAGACAAGACAAGACAAGACAAGACAAGACAAGACAAGACAAGACAAGACAAGACAAGACAAGACAAGACAAGACAAGACAAGACAAGACAAGACAAGACAAGACAAGACAAGACAAGACAAGACAAGACAAGACAAGACAAGACAAGACAAGACAAGACTAGACAAGACAAGACAAGACAAAACAAGACAAGACAAGACAAGACAAGACAAGACAAAACAACACAGCACAACACATGACAAGACATGACAGGACATGACAATACAAGACAGGACAAGACAAGACAACACAAGACAAGACAAGACAAGACAAGACAAGATAAGACATGATAAGACATGACAAGACAAAATAAGACAACACAAAACAACACAACACACGACAAGACATGACATGACAAGACAAGACAAGACAAGACAAGACAAGACAAGACAAGACAAGACAAGACAAGACAAAACAACACAACACAACGCAACACATGACATGACATGACATGACAAGACAAGACAAGACAGGACAAGACAAGACAAGACAACACAAGACAAGACAAGACAAGACAAGACAAGACAAGACAAGACAAGACAAGACAAGACAAGACAAGATAAGACATGACAAGACAAAACAAGGCAAGACAAAACTACACAACATACGACATGACATGACATGACAAGACAAGACACGACAGGACAGGACAAGACAAGACAAGACAAGATAAGACATTACAAGACAAAACAAGACAAGACAAAACAACACAACACAACACATGACATGACATGACATGACATGACAAGACAAGACAAGACAAGACAAGACAACACAAGACAACACAACACAACACATGACATGACATGAGAGGACATGATAATACAACACAGGACAAGACAAGACAGCACAAGACAAGACAAGACAAGACAAGACAAGACAAGACAAGACAAGATAAGACATGATAAGACATGACAAGACAAAATAAGACAAGACAAGACAAGACAAGACAAGACAAGACAAGATAAGACAAGACAAGACAAGACAAGACAAAACAAGACAAGACAAGACAAAACAACACAACACATGACATGACATGAGAGGACATGACAAGACAAGACAGGACAAGACAAGACAACACAAGACAAGACAAGACAAGACAAGACCAGACCAGACCAGACAAGACAAGACAAGACAAGACAAGACAAAACAACACAGCACAACACATGACATGACATGACAGGACATGACAACACAAGACATGACAAGACAAGACAACACAAAACAAGACAAGACAAGACAAGACAAGACAAGATAAGACATGATAAGACATGACAAGACAAAATAAGACAAGACAAAACAAGACAAGACAAGACAAGACAAGACAAGACAAGACAAGACAAGACAAGACAAGACAAGACAAGACAAGACAAGACAAGACAAGACAAGACAAGACAAGACAAGACAAGACAAGACAAGACAAGACAAGACAAGACAAGACAAGACAAGACAAGACAAGACAAGACAAGACAAGACAAGACAAGACAAGACAAGACAAGACAAGACAAGACAAGACAAGACAAGACAAGACAAGACAAGACAAGACAAGACAAGACAAGACAAGACAAGACAAGACAAGACAAGACAAGACAAGACAAGACAAGACAAGACAAGACAAGACAAGACAAGACAAGACAAGACAAGACAAGACAAGACAAGACAAGACAAGACAAGACAAGACAAGACAAGACAAGACAAGACAAGACCAGACAAGACAAGACAAGACAAGACAAGACAAGACAAGACAAGACAAAACAACACAGCACAACACATGACATGACATGACAGGACATGACAATACAAGACAGGACAAGACAACACAAGACAAGACAAGACAAGACAAGACAAGACAAGACAAGATAAGACATGACAAGACAAGACAAGACAAGACAAGACAAGACAAGACAAGACAAGACAAGACAAGACAAGACAAGACAAGACAAGGCAAGACAAGACAAGACAAGACAAGACAAGATAAGACATGACAAGACAAGACAAGACAAGACAAGACAAGACAAGACAAGACAAGACAAGACAAGACAAGACAAGACAAGACAAGGCAAGACAAGACAAGACAAGACAAGACAAGACAAGACAAGACAAGACAAGACAAGACTAGACAAGACAAGACAAGACAAAACAAGACAAGACAAGACAAGACAAGACAAAACAACACAGCACAACACATGACAAGACATGACAGGACATGACAATACAAGACAGGACAAGACAAGACAACACAAGACAAGACAAGACAAGACAAGACAAGATAAGACATGATAAGACATGACAAGACAAAATAAGACAACACAAAACAACACAACACACGACAAGACATGACATGACAAGACAAGACAAGACAAGACAAGACAAGACAAGACAAGACAACACAACACAACACATGACATGACATGACATGACAAGACAAGACAAGACAAGACAAGACAGGACAAGACAAGACAAGACAACACAAGACAAGACAAGACAAGACAAGACAAGACAAGACAAGACAAGACAAGACAAGACAAGACAAGACAAGATAAGACATGACAAGACAAAATAAGACAAAACAACACAACACAACACAACACATGACATGACATGACATGACAAGACAAGACAAGACAAGACAAGACAACACAAGACAACACAACACAACACATGACATGACATGAGAGGACATGATAATACAACACAGGACAAGACAAGACAGCACAAGACAAGACAAGACAAGACAAGACAAGACAAGACAAGACAAGATAAGACATGATAAGACATGACAAGACAAAATAAGACAAGACAAGACAAGACAAGACAAGACAAGACAAGATAAGACAAGACAAGACAAGACAAGACAAAACAAGACAAGACAAGACAAAACAACACAACACATGACATGACATGAGAGGACATGACAAGACAAGACAGGACAAGACAAGACAACACAAGACAAGACAAGACAAGACAAGACCAGACCAGACCAGACAAGACAAGACAAGACAAGACAAGACAAAACAACACAGCACAACACATGACATGACATGACAGGACATGACAACACAAGACATGACAAGACAAGACAACACAAAACAAGACAAGACAAGACAAGACAAGACAAGATAAGACATGATAAGACATGACAAGACAAAATAAGACAAGACAAAACAAGACAAGACAAGACAAGACAAGACAAGACAAGACAAGACAAGACAAGACAAGACAAGACAAGACAAGACAAGACAAGACAAGACAAGACAAGACAAGACAAGACAAGACAAGACAAGACAAGACAAGACAAGACAAGACAAGACAAGACAAGACAAGACAAGACAAGACAAGACAAGACAAGACAAGACAAGACAAGACAAGACAAGACAAGACAAGACAAGACAAGACAAGACAAGACAAGACAAGACAAGACAAGACAAGACAAGACAAGACAAGACAAGACAAGACAAGACAAGACAAGACAAGACAAGACAAGACAAGACAAGACAAGACAAGACAAGACAAGACAAGACAAGACCAGACAAGACAAGACAAGACAAGACAAGACAAGACAAGACAAGACAAAACAACACAGCACAACACATGACATGACATGACAGGACATGACAATACAAGACAGGACAAGACAACACAAGACAAGACAAGACAAGACAAGACAAGACAAGACAAGATAAGACATGACAAGACAAGACAAGACAAGACAAGACAAGACAAGACAAGACAAGACAAGACAAGACAAGACAAGACAAGACAAGGCAAGACAAGACAAGACAAGACAAGACAAGACAAGACAAGACAAGACAAGACAAGACTAGACAAGACAAGACAAGACAAAACAAGACAAGACAAGACAAGACAAGACAAAACAACACAGCACAACACATGACAAGACATGACAGGACATGACAATACAAGACAGGACAAGACAAGACAACACAAGACAAGACAAGACAAGACAAGACAAGATAAGACATGATAAGACATGACAAGACAAAATAAGACAACACAAAACAACACAACACACGACAAGACATGACATGACAAGACAAGACAAGACAAGACAAGACAAGACAAGACAAGACAAAACAACACAACACAACACAACACATGACATGACATGACATGACAAGACAAGACAAGACAGGACAAGACAAGACAAGACAACACAAGACAAGACAAGACAAGACAAGACAAGACAAGACAAGACAAGACAAGACAAGACAAGACAAGACAAGATAAGACATGACAAGACAAAACAAGGCAAGACAAAACTACACAACATACGACATGACATGACATGACAAGACAAGACACGACAGGACAGGACAAGACAAGACAAGACAAGATAAGACATTACAAGACAAAACAAGACAAGACAAAACAACACAACACAACACATGACATGACATGACATGACATGACAAGACAAGACAAGACAAGACAAGACAACACAAGACAAGACAAGACAAGACAAGACAAGACAAGACAAGATAAGACATGACAAGACAAGACAAGACAAGACAAGACAAGACAAGACAAGACAAGACAAGACAAGACAAGACAAGACAAGACAAGACAAGACAAGACAAGACAAGACAAGACAAGACAAGACAAGACAAGACAAGACAAGACAAGACAAGACAAGACAAGACAAGACAAGACAAGACAAGGCAAGACAAGACCAGACAAGACAAGACAAGACAAGACAAGACAAGACAAGACAAGACAAGACAAGACAAGACAAAACAACACAGCACAACACATGACATGACATGACAGGACATGACAATACAAGACAGGACAAGACAACACAAGACAAGACAAGACAAGACAAGACAAGACAAGACAAGACAAGACAAGATAAGACATGACAAGACAAGACAAGACAAGACAAGACAAGACAAGACAAGACAAGACAAGACAAGACAAGACAAGACAAGACAAGACAAGACAAGACAAGACAAGACAAGACAAGACAAGACAAGACAAGACAAGACAAGACAAGACAAGACAAGACAAGACAAGACAAGACAAGACAAGACAAGACAAGACAAGACAAGACAAGACAAGACAAGACAAGACAAGACAAGACAAGACAAGACAAGACAAGACAAGACAAGACAAGACAAGACAAGACAAGACCAGACAAGACAAGACAAGACAAGACAAGACAAGACAAGACAAGACAAGACAAGACAAGACAAGACAAGACAAGACAAGACAAGACAAGACAAGACAAGACAAGACAAGACAAGACAAGACAAGACAAGACAAGACAAGACAAGACAAGACAAGACAAGACAAGACCAGACAAGACAAGACAAGACAAGACAAGACAAGACAAGACAAGACAAGACAAAACAACACAGCACAACACATGACATGACATGACAGGACATGACAATACAAGACAGGACAAGACAACACAAGACAAGACAAGACAAGACAAGACAAGACAAGACAAGATAAGACATGACAAGACAAGACAAGACAAGACAAGACAAGACAAGACAAGACAAGACAAGACAAGACAAGACAAGACAAGACAAGACAAGACAAGACAAGGCAAGACAAGACAAGACAAGACAAGACAAGACAAGACAAGACAAGACAAGACTAGACAAGACAAGACAAGACAAAACAAGACAAGACAAGACAAGACAAGACAAGACAAAACAACACAGCACAACACATGACAAGACATGACAGGACATGACAATACAAGACAGGACAAGACAAGACAACACAAGACAAGACAAGACAAGACAAGACAAGATAAGACATGATAAGACATGACAAGACAAAATAAGACAACACAAAACAACACAACACACGACAAGACATGACATGACAAGACAAGACAAGACAAGACAAGACAAGACAAGACAAGACAAGACAAGACAAGACAAGACAAAACAACACAACACAACACAACACAACACATGACATGACATGACATGACAAGACAAGACAAGACAGGACAAGACAAGACAAGACAACACAAGACAAGACAAGACAAGACAAGACAAGACAAGACAAGACAAGACAAGACAAGACAAGACAAGACAAGATAAGACATGACAAGACAAAACAAGGCAAGACAAAACTACACAACATACGACATGACATGACATGACAAGACAAGACACGACAGGACAGGACAAGACAAGACAAGACAAGATAAGACATTACAAGACAAAACAAGACAAGACAAAACAACACAACATAACACATGACATGACATGACATGACATGACAAGACAAGACAAGACAAGACAAGACAAGACAACACAAGACAAGACAAGACAAGACAAGACAAGACAAGACAAGACAAGACAAAACAACACAGCACAACACATGACATGACATGACAGGACATGACAATACAAGACAGGACAAGACAGCACAAGACAAGACAAGACAAGACAAGACAAGACAAGACAAGATAAGACATGACAAGACAAGACAAGACAAGACAAGACAAGACAAGACAAGACAAGACAAGACAAGACAAGACAAGACAAGACAAGACAAGACAAGACAAGACAAGACAAGACAAGACAAGACAAGACAAGACAAGACAAGACAAGACAAGACAAGACTAGACAAGACAAGACAAGACAAAACAAGACAAGACAAGACAAGACAAGACAAGACAAAACAACACAGCACAACACATGACAAGACATGACAGGACATGACAATACAAGACAGGACAAGACAAGACAACACAAGGCAAGACAAGACAAGACAAGACAAGATAAGACATGATAAGACATGACAAGACAAAATAAGACAACACAAAACAACACAACACACGACAAGACATGACATGACAAGACAAGACAAGACAAGACAAGACAAGACAAGACAAGACAAGACAAGACAAGACAAGACAAGACAAGACAAAACAACACAACACAACGCAACACATGACATGACATGACATGACAAGACAAGACAAGACAGGACAAGACAAGACAAGACAACACAAGACAAGACAAGACAAGACAAGACAAGACAAGACAAGACAAGACAAGACAAGACAAGACAAGACAAGACAAGACAAGACAAGACAAGATAAGACATGACAAGACAAAACAAGGCAAGACAAAACTACACAACATACGACATGACATGACATGACAAGACAAGACACGACAGGACAGGACAAGACAAGACAAGACAAGATAAGACATTACAAGACAAAACAAGACAAGACAAAACAACACAACACAACACATGACATGACATGACATGACATGACAAGACAAGACAAGACAAGACAAGACAACACAAGACAACACAACACAACACATGACATGACATGAGAGGACATGATAATACAACACAGGACAAGACAAGACAGCACAAGACAAGACAACACAAGACAAGACAAGACAAGACAAGACAAGATAAGACATGATAAGACATGACAAGACAAAATAAGACAAGACAAGACAAGACAAGACAAGACAAGACAAGATAAGACAAGACAAGACAAGACAAGACAAAACAAGACAAGACAAGACAAAACAACACAACACATGACATGACATGAGAGGACATGACAAGACAAGACAGGACAAGACAAGACAACACAAGACAAGACAAGACAAGACAAGACCAGACCAGACCAGACAAGACAAGACAAGACAAGACAAAACAACACAGCACAACACATGACATGACATGACAGGACATGACAACACAAGACATGACAAGACAAGACAACACAAAACAAGACAAGACAAGACAAGACAAGACAAGATAAGACATGATAAGACATGACAAGACAAAATAAGACAAGACAAAACAAGACAAGACAAGACAAGACAAGACAAGACAAGACAAGACAAGACAAGACAAGACAAGACAAGACAAGACAAGACAAGACAAGACAAGACAAGACAAGACAAGACAAGACAAGACAAGACAAGACAAGACAAGACAAGACAAGACAAGACAAGACAAGACAAGACAAGACAAGACAAGACAAGACAAGACAAGACAAGACAAGACAAGACAAGACAAGACAAGACAAGACAAGACAAGACAAGACAAGACAAGACAAGACAAAACAACACAGCACAACACATGACATGACATGACAGGACATGACAATACAAGACAGGACAAGACAACACAAGACAAGACAAGACAAGACAAGACAAGACAAGACAAGATAAGACATGACAAGACAAGACAAGACAAGACAAGACAAGACAAGACAAGACAAGACAAGACAAGACAAGACAAGACAAGACAAGGCAAGACAAGACAAGACAAGACAAGACAAGACAAGACAAGACAAGACAAGACAAGACTAGACAAGACAAGACAAGACAAAACAAGACAAGACAAGACAAGACAAGACAAGACAAGACAAAACAACACAGCACAACACATGACAAGACATGACAGGACATGACAATACAAGACAGGACAAGACAAGACAACACAAGACAAGACAAGACAAGACAAGACAAGATAAGACATGATAAGACATGACAAGACAAAATAAGACAACACAAAACAACACAACACACGACAAGACATGACATGACAAGACAAGACAAGACAAGACAAGACAAGACAAGACAAGACAAAACAACACAACACAACACAACACATGACATGACATGACATGACAAGACAAGACAGGACAAGACAAGACAAGACAACACAAGACAAGACAAGACAAGACAAGACAAGACAAGACAAGACAAGATAAGACATGACAAGACAAAACAAGGCAAGACAAAACTACACAACATACGACATGACATGACATGACAAGACAAGACACGACAGGACAGGACAAGACAAGACAAGACAAGATAAGACATTACAAGACAAAACAAGACAAGACAAAACAACACAACACAACACATGACATGACATGACATGACATGACAAGACAAGACAAGACAAGACAAGACAACACAAGACAAGACAAGACAAGACAAGACAAGACAAGACAAGATAAGACATGACAAGACAAGACAAGACAAGACAAGACAAGACAAGACAAGACAAGACAAGACAAGACAAGACAAGACAAGACAAGACAAGACAAGACAAGACAAGACAAGACAAGACAAGACAAGACAAGACAAGACAAGACAAGACAAGACAAGACAAGACAAGACAAGACAAGACAAGACAAGACAAGACAAGACAAGACCAGACAAGACAAGACAAGACAAGACAAGACAAGACAAGACAAGACAAGACAAAACAACACAGCACAACACATGACATGACATGACAGGACATGACAATACAAGACAGGACAAGACAACACAAGACAAGACAAGACAAGACAAGACAAGACAAGACAAGATAAGACATGACAAGACAAGACAAGACAAGACAAGACAAGACAAGACAAGACAAGACAAGACAAGACAAGACAAGACAAGACAAGACAAGACAAGACAAGACAAGACAAGACAAGACAAGACAAGACAAGACAAGACAAGACAAGACAAGACAAGACAAGACAAGACTAGACAAGACAAGACAAGACAAAACAAGACAAGACAAGACAAGACAAGACAAGACAAAACAACACAGCACAACACATGACAAGACATGACAGGACATGACAATACAAGACAGGACAAGACAAGACAACACAAGACAAGACAAGACAAGACAAGACAAGATAAGACATGATAAGACATGACAAGACAAAATAAGACAACACAAAACAACACAACACACGACAAGACATGACATGACAAGACAAGACAAGACAAGACAAGACAAGACAAGACAAGACAAGACAAGACAAAACAACACAACACAACGCAACACATGACATGACATGACATGACAAGACAAGACAAGACAGGACAAGACAAGACAAGACAACACAAGACAAGACAAGACAAGACAAGACAAGACAAGACAAGACAAGACAAGACAAGACAAGACAAGACAAGACAAGACAAGATAAGACATGACAAGACAAAACAAGGCAAGACAAAACTACACAACATACGACATGACATGACATGACAAGACAAGACACGACAGGACAGGACAAGACAAGACAAGACAAGATAAGACATTACAAGACAAAACAAGACAAGACAAAACAACACAACACAACACATGACATGACATGACATGACATGACAAGACAAGACAAGACAAGACAAGACAACACAAGACAACACAACACAACACATGACATGACATGAGAGGACATGATAATACAACACAGGACAAGACAAGACAGCACAAGACAAGACAAGACAAGACAAGACAAGACAAGACAAGACAAGATAAGACATGATAAGACATGACAAGACAAAATAAGACAAGACAAGACAAGACAAGACAAGACAAGACAAGATAAGACAAGACAAGACAAGACAAGACAAAACAAGACAAGACAAGACAAAACAACACAACACATGACATGACATGAGAGGACATGACAAGACAAGACAGGACAAGATAAGACAACACAAGACAAGACAAGACAAGACAAGACCAGACCAGACCAGACAAGACAAGACAAGACAAGACAAAACAACACAGCACAACACATGACATGACATGACAGGACATGACAACACAAGACATGACAAGACAAGACAACACAAAACAAGACAAGACAAGACAAGACAAGACAAGATAAGACATGATAAGACATGACAAGACAAAATAAGACAAGACAAAACAAGACAAGACAAGACAAGACAAGACAAGACAAGACAAGACAAGACAAGACAAGACAAGACAAGACAAGACAAGACAAGACAAGACCAGACAAGACAAGACAAGACAAGACAAGACAAGACAAGACAAGACAAGACAAAACAACACAGCACAACACATGACATGACATGACAGGACATGACAATACAAGACAGGACAAGACAACACAAGACAAGACAAGACAAGACAAGACAAGACAAGACAAGACAAGACAAGACAAGACCAGACAAGACAAGACAAGACAAGACAAGACAAGACAAGACAAGACAAGACAAAACAACACAGCACAACACATGACATGACATGACAGGACATGACAATACAAGACAGGACAAGACAACACAAGACAAGACAAGACAAGACAAGACAAGACAAGACAAGATAAGACATGACAAGACAAGACAAGACAAGACAAGACAAGACAAGACAAGACAAGACAAGACAAGACAAGACAAGACAAGACAAGACAAGGCAAGACAAGACAAGACAAGACAAGACAAGACAAGACAAGACAAGACAAGACAAGACTAGACAAGACAAGACAAGACAAAACAAGACAAGACAAGACAAGACAAGACAAGACAAAACAACACAGCACAACACATGACAAGACATGACAGGACATGACAATACAAGACAGGACAAGACAAGACAACACAAGACAAGACAAGACAAGACAAGACAAGATAAGACATGATAAGACATGACAAGACAAAATAAGACAACACAAAACAACACAACACACGACAAGACAAGACAAGACAAGACAAGACAAGACAAAACAACACAGCACAACACATGACAAGACATGACAGGACATGACAATACAAGACAGGACAAGACAAGACAACACAAGACAAGACAAGACAAGACAAGACAAGATAAGACATGATAAGACATGACAAGACAAAATAAGACAACACAAAACAACACAACACACGACAAGACATGACATGACAAGACAAGACAAGACAAGACAAGACAAGACAAGACAAGACAAGACAAGACAAGACAAGACAAGACAAGACAAGACAAGACAAGACAAAACAACACAACACAACACAACACATGACATGACATGACATGACAAGACAAGACAAGACAGGACAAGACAAGACAAGACAACACAAGACAAGACAAGACAAGACAAGACAAGACAAGACAAGACAAGACAAGACAAGACAAGACAAGACAAGATAAGACATGACAAGACAAAACAAGGCAAGACAAAACTACACAACATACGACATGACATGACATGACAAGACAAGACACGACAGGACAGGACAAGACAAGACAAGACAAGACAAGATAAGACATTACAAGACAAAACAAGACAAGACAAAACAACACAACACAACACATGACATGACATGACATGACATGACAAGACAAGACAAGACAAGACAAGACAACACAAGACAACACAACACAACACATGACATGACATGAGAGGACATGATAATACAACACAGGACAAGACAAGACAGCACAAGACAAGACAAGACAAGACAAGACAAGACAAGACAAGACAAGATAAGACATGATAAGACATGACAAGACAAAATAAGACAAGACAAGACAAGACAAGACAAGACAAGACAAGATAAGACAAGACAAGACAAGACAAGACAAAACAAGACAAGACAAGACAAAACAACACAACACATGACATGACATGAGAGGACATGACAAGACAAGACAGGACAAGACAAGACAACACAAGACAAGACAAGACAAGACAAGACCAGACCAGACCAGACAAGACAAGACAAGACAAGACAAGACAAAACAACACAGCACAACACATGACATGACATGATAGGACATGACAACACAAGACATGACAAGACAAGACAACACAAAACAAGACAAGACAAGACAAGACAAGACAAGATAAGACATGATAAGACATGACAAGACAAAATAAGACAAGACAAAACAACACAACACACGACAAGACATGACATGACAAGACAAGACAAGACAAGACAAGACAAGACAAGACAAGACAAGACAAGACAAGACAAGACAAGACAAGACAAGACAAGACAAGACAAGACAAGACAAGACAAGACAAGACAAGACAAGACAAGACAAGACAAGACAAGACAAAACAACACAACACAACACATGACATGACATGACATGACAAGACAAGACAGGACAAGACAAGACAAGACAAGACAAGACAAGACAAGACAAGACAAGACAAAACAACACAACACAACACAACACATGACATGACATGACAGGACTAGACAAGACAGGACAAGACAAGACAAGACAAGACAAGACAAGACAAGACAAGACAAGACAAGACAAGATAAGACATGATAAGACATGACAAGACAAAATAAGACAAGACAAAACAACACAACACACGACAAGACATGACATGACAAGACAAGACAAGACAAGACAAGACAAGACAAGACAAGACAAGACAAGACAAGACAAGACAAGACAAGACAAGACAAGACAAGACAAGACAAAACAACACAACACAACACATGACATGACATGACATGACAAGACAAGACAGGACAAGACAAGACAAGACAACACAAGACAAGACAAGACAAGACAAGACAAGACAAGACAAGACAAGACAAGACAAGACAAGACAAGACAAGACAAGACAAGACAAGACAAGACAAGACAAGACAAGACAAGACAAGACAAGACAAGACAAGACAAGACAAGACAAGACAAGACAAGACAAGACAAGATAAGACATGACAAGACAAAACAAGGCAAGACAAAACTACACAACATACGACATGACATGACATGACAAGACAAGACAAGACACGACAGGACAGGACAAGACAAGACACGATAAGACATGACAAGACAAAACAAGACAAGACAAAACAACACAACACAACACATGACAGGACATGACATGACAAGACAAGACAGGACAAGACAAGACAAAACAACACAAGACAAGACAAAACAACACAAGACAAGACAAGACAAGACAAGACAAGTCATGACAAGACAAGACAAGACAAGACAAGACAAGACAAGACATGACATGACATGACAAGACAAGACAGGACAGGACAGGACAAGACAAGACAAGGCAAGACAAGGCAAAACAAGACAAGACAAAACAACACAACACAACACATGACATGACATGACAAGACAAAACAGGACAAAACAAGAGAAGACAAGACAAGACAGGACAAGACAAGACAAAACAGGACAAGACAAAACAAGACAAGACAAGACAATTGTGTTTGATTTTTTTTAATTAATTAAGAAGACAAAACAAGACAAGACATGACATGACAAGACATGACAAGACAAGACATTACAGGACAAGACAAGACCAGACAAGACAAGACAAAACAAGACAAGACAAGACAAGACAAGGCAAGACAAGACAAGACAAGACAAGACAAGACAAGACAAGACAAGACAAGACAAGACAAGACAAGACAAGACAAGACAAGACAAGACAAGACAAGACAAGACAAGACAAGACAAGACAAGACAAGACAAGACAAGACAAGACCAGACAAGACAAGACAAGACAAGACAAGACAAGACAAGACAAGACAAGACAAGACAAGACAAGACAAGACAAGACAAGACAAGACAAGACAAGACAAGACAAGACAAGACAAGACAAGACAAGACAAGGCAAGGCAAGACAAGGCAAGGCAAGACAAGACAAGACAAGACAAGACAAGACAAGACAAGACAAGACAAGACAAGACAAGACAAGACAAGACAAGACAAAACAACACAACACACGACAAGACATGACATGACAAGACAAGACAAGACAAGACAAGACATGACATGACAAGACAAGACAAGACAAGAAAAGACAAGACAAGACAAGACAAGACAAAACAACACAGCACAACACATGACAAGACATGACAGGACATGACAATACAAGACAGGACAAGACAAGACAACACAAGACAAGACAAGACAAGACAAGACAAGACAAGACAAGATAAGACATGATAAGACATGACAAGATAAAATAAGACAAGACAAAACAACACAACACACGACAAGACATGACATGACAAGACAAGACAAGACAGGACAGGACAAGACAAGACAAGACAAGACAAGACAAGACAAGACAAGACAAGACAAGACAAGACAAGATAAGACATGATAAGACATGACAAGATAAAATAAGACAAGACAAAACAACACAACACACGACAAGACATGACATGACAAGACAAGACAAGACACGACAGGACAGGACAAGACAAGACAAGACAAGATAAGACATGACAAGACAAAACAACACAACACAACACATGACATGACATGACATGACAAGACAAGACAGGACAAGACAAGACAAGACAACACAAGACAACACAACACAACACATGACATGACATGAGAGGACATGACAAGACAAGACAGGACAAGACAAGACAAAACAGGACAAGACAAGAGAAGACAAGACAAGCAAGACAAGACAATTGTGTTTGATTTTTTTTTTTAATTAATTAAGAAGACAAAACAAGACAAGACATGACATGACAAGGCATGACAAGACAAGACAGGACAGGACAAGACAAGACCAGACAAGACAAGACAAAACAAGACAAGACAAGACAAGACAAGACAAGACAAGACAAGACAAGACAAAACTACACAACATACGACATGACATGACATGACAAGACAAGACAAGACAGGACAGGACCAGACAAGACAAGACAAGACAAGACAAGACAAGACAAGACAAGACAAGACAAGACAAGACAAGACAAGATAAGACAAGATAAGACATGACAAGACAAAACAAGGCAAGACAAAACTACACAACATACGACATGACATGACATGACAAGACAAGACAAGACACGACAGGACAGGACAAGACAAGACAAGACAAGATAAGACATGACAAGACAAAACAACACAACACAACACATGACATGACATGACATGACAAGACAAGACAGGACAAGACAAGACAAGACAACACAAGACAACACAACACAACACATGACATGACATGAGAGGACATGACAAGACAAGACAGGACAAGACAAGACAAAACAGGACGAGACAAGAGAAGACAAGACAAGCAAGACAAGACAATTGTGTTTGATTTTTTTTTTTAATTAATTAAGAAGACAAAACAAGACAAGACATGACATGACAAGGCATGACAAGACAAGACAGGACAGGACAAGACAAGACCAGACAAGACAAGACAAAACAAGACAAGACAAGACAAGACAAGACAAGACAAGACAAGACAAGACAAGACAAGACAAGACAAGACAAGACAAGACAAGACAAGACAAGACAAGACAAGACAAGACAAGACAAGACAAGACAAGACAAGACAAGACAAGACAAGACAAGACAAGACAAGACAAGACAAGACAAGACAAGACAAGACAAGACAAGACAAGACTAGACAAGACAAGACAAGACAAGACAAAACAACACAGCACAACACATGACATGACATGACAGGACATGACAATACAAGACAGGACAAGACAAGACAGCACACGACAAGACAAGACAAGACAAGACAAGACAAGATAAGACATGATAAGACATGACAAGACAAAATAAGACAAGACAAGACAAGACAAGACAAGACAAGACAAGATAAGACAAGACAAGACAAGACAAAACACGACAAGACAAGACAAAACAACACAACACAGACATGACATGAGAGGACATGACAAGACAAGACAGGACAAGACAAGACAACACAAGACAAGACAAGACAAGACAAGACCAGACCAGACAAGACAAGACAAGACAAGACAAAACAACACAGCACAACACATGACATGACATGACAGGACCTGACAATACAAGACATGACAAGACAAGACAACACAAGACAAGACAAGACAAGACAAGACAAGACAAGATAAGACATGATAAGACATGACAAGACAAAATAAGACAAGACAAAACAACACAACACAAGACATGACATGACAAGACAAGACAAGACAAGACAAGACAAGACAAGACAAGACAAGACAAGACAAGACAAGACAAGACAAGACAAGACAAGACAAGACAAGACAAGACAAGACAAGACAAGACAAGACAAGACAAAACAACACAACACAACACATGACATGACATGACATGACATGACATGACAAGACAAGACAGGACAAGACAAGACAAGACAAGACAAGACAAGACAAGACAAGACAAGACAAGACAAGACAAGACAAGACAAGACAAGACAAGACAAGACAAGACAAGACAAGACAAGATAAGACATGACAAGACAAAACAAGGCAAGACAAAACTACACAACATACGACATGACATGACATGGCAAGACAAGACAAGACAAGACAGGACAGGACAAGACAAGACAAGACAAGATAAGACATGACAAGACAAAACAAGACAAGACAAAACAACACAACACAACACAACACATGACATGACATGAGAGGACATGACAAGACAAGACAGGACAAGACAAGACAACACAAGACAAGACAAGACAAGACAAGACAACACAACACAACACTTGACATGGCATGACATGACAAGACAGGACAGGACAAGACAAGACAAGACAACACAAGACAAGACAAGACAAGACAAGATAAGACATGATAAGACATGACAAGACAAAATAAGACAAGACAAAACATGACATGACACGACAAGACAAGACAAGACAAGACAAAACAAGACAAGACAAGACAAGACAAGACATGACATGACATGATATGGCAAGACAAAACAGGACAGGACAGGGCAGGACAAGACAAGACAAGACAAGACAAAACAAGACAAGACAAGACAATTGTGTTTGATTTTTTTTTTAAATTAATTAAGAAGACAAAACAAGACAAGACATGACATGACAAGGCATGACAAGACAAGACATAACAGGACAAGACAAGACAAGACCAGACAAGACAAGACAAAACAAAACAACACAAGACAAGACAAGACAAGACAAGACAAGACGAGACAAGACAAGACAAGACAAGACAAGACAAGACAAGACAAGACAAGACAAGACAAGACAAGACAAGACAAGACAAGACAAGACAAGACAAGACAAGACAAGACAAGACAAGACAAGACAAGACAAGACAAGACAAGACAAGACAAGACAAGACAAGACAAGACAAGACAAGACAAGACAAGACAAGACAAGACAAGACAAGACAAGACAAGACAAGACAAGACAAGACAAGACAAGACAAGACAAGACAAGACAAGACAAGACAAGACAAGACAAGACAAGACAAGACAAGACAAGACAAGACAAGACAAGACAAGACAAGACAAGACAAGACAAGACAAGACAAGACAAGACAAGACAAGACAAGACAAGACAAGACAAGACAAGACAAGACAAGACAAGACAAGACAAGACAAGACAAGACAAGACAAGACAAGACAAGACAAGACAAGACAAGACAAGACAAGACAAGACAAGACAAGACAAGACAAGACAAGACAAGACAAGACAAGACAAGACAAGACAAGACAAGACAAGACAAGACAAGACAAGACAAGACAAGACAAGACAAGACAAGACAAGACAAGACAAGACAAGACAAGACAAGACAAGACAAGACAAGACAAGACAAGACAAGACAAGACAAGACAAGACAAGACAAGACAAGACAAGACAAGACAAGACAAGACAAGACAAGACAAGACAAGACAAGACAAGACAAGACAAGACAAGACAAGACTAGACAAGACAAGACAAGACAAGACCAGACAAGACAAGACAACACAACACTTGACATGGCATGACATGACAAGACAAAACAGGACAAAACAAGAGAAGACAAGACAAGACAAGACAAGAAAATTGTGTTTGATTTTTTTTTTTTTAATTAATTAAGAAGACAAAACAAGACAAGACATGACATGACAAGACATGACAAGACAAAACAAGACAAGACAAGACAAGACAAGACAAGAAAAGACAAGACAAGACAAAACAACACAACACAACACATGACATGGCATGACATGACATGACATGACATGACAAGACAAGACAGGAAAGGACAAGACAAGACAAGACCAGACAAGATAAGACAAAACAAGACAAGACAAGACAAGACAAGATAAGACATGACAAGACAAAACAAGGCAAGACAAAACTACACAACATACGACATGACATGACATGACAAGACAAGACAAGACACGACAGGACAGGACAAGACAAGACAAGATAAGACATGACAAGACAAAACAAGACAAGACAAAACAACACAACACTACACATGACATGACATGACATGACAAGACAAGACAAGACAAGACAGGACAAGACAAGACAAGACAACACAAGACAAGACAAGACAAGACAAGACAAGTCATGACAAGACAAGACAAGACAAGACATGACATGACATGACATGACATGACATGACAAGACAAGACAGGACAGGACAGGACAGGTCAAGACAAGACAAGGCAAGACAAGACAAGACAAGACAAGACAAAACAACACAACACAACACATGACATGACATGACAAGACAAAACAGGACAAAACAAGAGAAGACAAGACAAGACAGGACATGACAAGACAAAACAGGACAAGACAAGAGAAGACAAGACAAGACAAGACAATTGTGTTTGATTTTTTTTTTAATTAATTAAGAAGACAAAACAAGACAAGACATGACATGACAAGACATGACAAGAAAAGACATTACAGGACAAGACACGACCAGACAAGACAAGACAAAACAAGACAAGACAAGACAAGACAAGGCAAGACAAGACAAGACAAGACAAGACAAGACAAGACAAGACAAGACAAGACAAGACAAGACAAGACAAGACAAGACAAGACAAGACAAGACAAGACAAGACAAGACAAGACAAGACAAGACATGACAAGACAAAACAAGGCAAGACAAAACTACACAACATACGACATGACATGACATGACAAGACAAGACACGACAGGACAGGACAAGACAAGACAAGACAAGATAAGACATTACAAGACAAAACAAGACAAGACAAAACAACACAACACAACACATGACATGACATGACATGACATGACAAGACAAGACAAGACAAGACAAGACAACACAAGACAAGACAAGACAAGACAAGACAAGACAAGACAAGACAAGACCAGACAAGACAAGACAAGACAAGACAAAACAACACAGCACAACACATGACATGACATGACAGGACATGACATGACATGACAGGACATGACAATACAAGACAGGACAAGACAACACAAGACAAGACAAGACAAGACAAGACAAGACAAGACAAGATAAGACATGACAAGACAAGACAAGACAAGACAAGACAAGACAAGACAAGACAAGACAAGACAAGACAAGACAAGACAAGACAAGACAAGACAAGACAAGACAAGACAAGACAAGACAAGACAAGACAAGACAAGACTAGACAAGACAAGACAAGACAAAACAAGACAAGACAAGACAAGACAAGACAAGACAAGACAAAACAACACAGCACAACACATGACAAGACAAGACAAGACAAGACAAGACAAGACAAGACAAGACAAGACAAGACAAGACAAGACAAGACAAGACAAGACAAGACTAGACAAGACAAGACAAGACAAAACAAGACAAGACAAGACAAGACAAGACAAGACAAGACAAAACAACACAGCACAACACATGACAAGACATGACAGGACATGACAATACAAGACAGGACAAGACAAGACAACACAAGACAAGACAAGACAAGACAAGACAAGATAAGACTTGATAAGACATGACAAGACAAAATAAGACAACACAAAACAACACAACACACGACAAGACATGACATGACAAGACAAGACAAGACAAGACAAGACAAGACAAGACAAGACAAGACAAGACAAGACAAGACAAGACAAGACAAGACAAGACAAGACAAAACAACACAACACAACACAACACATGACATGACATGACATGACAAGACAAGACAAGACAGGACAAGACAAGACAAGACAACACAAGACAAGACAAGACAAGACAAGACAAGACAAGACAAGACAAGACAAGACAAGACAAGACAAGACAAGACAAGACAAGATAAGACATGACAAGACAAAACAAGGCAAGACAAAACTACACAACATACGACATGACATGACATGACAAGACAAGACACGACAGGACAGGACAAGACAAGACAAGACAAGATAAGACATTACAAGACAAAACAAGACAAGACAAAACAACACAACACAACACATGACATGACATGACATGACATGACAAGACAAGACAAGACAAGACAAGACAACACAAGACAACACAACACAACACATGACATGACATGAGAGGACATGATAATACAACACAGGACAAGACAAGACAGCACAAGACAAGACAAGACAAGACAAGACAAGACAAGACAAGACAAGACAAGATAAGACATGATAAGACATGACAAGACAAAATAAGACAAGACAAGACAAGACAAGACAAGACAAGACAAGATAAGACAAGACAAGACAAGACAAGACAAAACAAGACAAGACAAGACAAAACAACACAACACATAACATGACATGAGAGGACATGACAAGACAAGACAGGACAAGACAAGACAACACAAGACAAGACAAGACAAGACAAGACCAGACCAGACCAGACAAGACAAGACAAGACAAGACAAGACAAAACAACACAGCACAACACATGACATGACATGACAGGACATGACAACACAAGACATGACAAGACAAGACAACACAAAACAAGACAAGACAAGACAAGACAAGACAAGATAAGACATGATAAGACATGACAAGACAAAATAAGACAAGACAAAACAACACAACACACGACAAGACATGACATGACAAGACAAGACAAGACAAGACAAGACAAGACAAGACAAGACAAGACAAGACAAGACAAGACAAGACAAGACAAGACAAGACAAGACAAGACAAGACAAGACAAGACAAGACAAGACAAGACAAGACAAGACAAGACAAGACAAAACAACACAACACAACACATGACATGACATGACATGACAAGACAAGACAGGACAAGACAAGACAAGACAAGACAAGACAAGACAAGACAAGACAAAACAACACAACACAACACAACACATGACATGACATGACATGACATGACAAGACAAGACAAGACAGGACAAGACAAGACAAGACAAGACAAGACAAGACAAGACAAGACAAGACAAGATAAGACATGATAAGACATGACAAGACAAAATAAGACAAGACAAAACAACACAACACACGACAAGACATGACATGACAAGACAAGACAAGACAAGACAAGACAAGACAAGACAAGACAAGACAAGACAAGACAAGACAAGACAAGACAAGACAAGACAAAACAACACAACACAACACATGACATGACATGACATGACAAGACAAGACAGGACAAGACAAGACAAGACAACACAAGACAAGACAAGACAAGACAAGACAAGACAAGACAAGACAAGACAAGACAAGACAAGACAAGACAAGACAAGACAAGACAAGACAAGACAAGACAAGACAAGACAAGACAAGACAAGACAAGACAAGACAAGACAAGACAAGACAAGACAAGACAAGACAAGACAAGACAAGACAAGACAAGACAAGACAAGATAAGACATGACAAGACAAAACAAGGCAAGACAAAACTACACAACATACGACATGACATGACATGACAAGACAAGACAAGACACGACAGGACAGGACAAGACAAGACACGATAAGACATGACAAGACAAAACAAGACAAGACAAAACAACACAACACAACACATGACATGACATGACATGACAAGACAAGACAGGACAAGACAAGACAAGACAACACAAGACAAGACAAGACAAGACAAGACAAGTCATGACAAGACAAGACAAGACAAGACATGACATGACATGACATGACAAGACAAGACAGGACAGGACAGGACAGGACAAGACAAGACAAGGCAAGACAAGGCAAAACAAGACAAGACAAAACAACACAACACAACACATGACATGACATGACAAGACAAAACAGGACAAAACAAGAGAAGACAAGACAAGACAGGACAAGACAAGACAAAACAGGACAAGACAAGACAAGACAAGACAAGACAATTGTGTTTGATTTTTTTAATTAATTAAGAAGACAAAACAAGACAAGACATGACATGACAAGACATGACAAGACAAGACATTACAGGACAAGACAAGACCAGACAAGACAAGACAAAACAAGACAAGACAAGACAAGACAAGGCAAGACAAGACAAGACAAGACAAGACAAGACAAGACAAGACAAGACAAGACAAGACAAGACAAGACAAGACAAGACAAGACAAGACAAGACAAGACAAGACAAGACAAGACAAGACAAGACCAGACAAGACAAGACAAGACAAGACAAGACAAGACAAGACAAGACAAGACAAGACAAGACAAGACAAGACAAGACAAGACAAGACAAGACAAGACAAGACAAGACAAGACAAGACAAGACAAGACAAGACAAGACAAGACAAGACAAGACAAGGCAAGACAAGACAAGACAAGACAAGACAAGACAAGACAAGACAAGACAAGACAAGACAAGACAAGACAAGACAAGACAAGACAAAACAACACAACACACGACAAGACATGACATGACAAGACAAGACAATTGTGTTTGATTTTTTTTTTTTAATTAATTAAGAAGACAAAACAAGACAAGACATGACATGACAAGGCATGACAAGACAAGACAGGACAGGACAAGACAAGACCAGACAAGACAAGACAAAACAAGACAAGACAAGACAAGACAAGACAAGACAAGACAAGACAAAACTACACAACATACGACATGACATGACATGACAAGACAAGACAAGACAGGACAGGACCAGACAAGACAAGACAAGACAAGACAAGACAAGACAAGACAAGACAAGACAAGACAAGACAAGACAAGACAAGACAAGACAAGATAAGACAAGATAAGACATGACAAGACAAAACAAGGCAAGACAAAACTACACAACATACGACATGACATGACATGACAAGACAAGACAAGACACGACAGGACAGGACAAGACAAGACAAGACAAGATAAGACATGACAAGACAAAACAACACAACACAACACATGACATGACATGACATGACAAGACAAGACAGGACAAGACAAGACAAGACAACACAAGACAACACAACACAACACATGACATGACATGAGAGGACATGACAAGACAAGACAGGACAAGACAAGACAAAACAGGACAAGACAAGAGAAGACAAGACAAGCAAGACAAGACAATTGTGTTTGATTTTTTTTTTTAATTAATTAAGAAGACAAAACAAGACAAGACATGACATGACAAGGCATGACAAGACAAGACAGGACAGGACAAGACAAGACCAGACAAGACAAGCCAAAACAAGACAAGACAAAACAAGACAAGACAAGACAAGACAAGACAAGACAAGACAAGACAAGACAAGACAAGACAAGACAACACAAGACAAGACAAGACAAGACAAGACAAGACAAGACAAGACAAGACAAGACAAGACAAGACAAGACAAGACTAGACAAGACAAGACAAGACAAGACAAAACAACACAGCACAACACATGACATGACATGACAGGACATGACAATACAAGACAGGACAAGACAAGACAGCACACGACAAGACAAGACAAGACAAGACAAGACAAGATAAGACATGATAAGACATGACAAGACAAAATAAGACAAGACAAGACAAGACAAGACAAGACAAGACAAGATAAGACAAGACAAGACAAGACAAAACACGACAAGACAAGACAAAACAACACAACACATGACATGACATGAGAGGACATGACAAGACAAGACAGGACAAGACAAGACAACACAAGACAAGACAAGACAAGACAAGACCAGACCAGACAAGACAAGACAAGACAAGACAAAACAACACAGCACAACACATGACATGACATGACAGGACCTGACAATACAAGACATGACAAGACAAGACAACACAAGACAAGACAAGACAAGACAAGACAAGACAAGATAAGACATGATAAGACATGACAAGACAAAATAAGACAAGACAAAACAACACAACACAAGACATGACATGACAAGACAAGACAAGACAAGACAAGACAAGACAAGACAAGACAAGACAAGACAAGACAAGACAAGACAAGACAAGACAAGACAAGACAAGACAAGACAAGACAAGACAAGACAAGACAAGACAAGACAAGACAAGACAAGACAAAACAACACAACACAACACATGACAAGACATGACAAGACAAGACAAGACAAGACAAGACAAGACAAGACAAGACAAGACAAGACAAGACAAGACAAGACAAGACAAGACAAGACAAGACAAGACAAGACAAGACAAGACAAGATAAGACATGACAAGACAAAACAAGGCAAGACAAAACTACACAACATACGACATGACATGACATGGCAAGACAAGACAAGACAAGACAGGACAGGACAAGACAAGACAAGACAAGATAAGACATGACAAGACAAAACAAGACAAGACAAAACAACACAACACAACACAACACATGACATGACATGAGAGGACATGACAAGACAAGACAGGACAAGACAAGACAACACAAGACAAGACAAGACAAGACAAGACAACACAACACAACACTTGACATGGCATGACATGACAAGACAGGACAGGACAAGACAAGACAAGACAACACAAGACAAGACAAGACAAGACAAGATAAGACATGATAAGACATGACAAGACAAAATAAGACAAGACAAAACATGACATGACAAGACAAGACAAGACAAGACAAGACAAAACAAGACAAGACAAGACAAGACAAGACAAGACATGACATGACATGATATGACAAGACAAAACAGGACAGGACAGGGCAGGACAAGACAAGACAAGACAAGACAAAACAAGACAAGACAAGACAATTGTGTTTGATTTTTTTTTTAAATTAATTAAGAAGACAAAACAAGACAAGACATGACATGACAAGGCATGACAAGACAAGACATAACAGGACAAGACAAGACAAGACCAGACAAGACAAGACAAGACAAAACAAAACAACACAAGACAAGACAAGACAAGACAAGACAAGACAAGACAAGACAAGACAAGACAAGACAAGACAAGACAAGACAAGACAAGACAAGACAAGACAAGACAAGACAAGACAAGACAAGACAAGACAAGACAAGACAAGACAAGACAAGACAAGACAAGACAAGACAAGACAAGACAAGACAAGACAAGACAAGACAAGACAAGACAAGACAAGACAAGACAAGACAAGACAAGACAAGACAAGACAAGACAAGACAAGACAAGACAAGACAAGACAAGACAAGACAAGACAAGACAAGACAAGACAAGACAAGACAAGACAAGACAAGACAAGACAAGACAAGACAAGACAAGACAAGACTAGACAAGACAAGACAAGACAAGACCAGACAAGACAAGACAAGACAAGACAACACAACACTTGACATGGCATGACATGACAAGACAAAACAGGACAAAACAAGAGAAGACAAGACAAGACAAGACAAGACAATTGTGTTTGATTTTTTTTTTTTTTAATTAATTAAGAAGACAAAACAAGACAAGACATGACATGACAAGACATGACAAGACAAAACAAGACAAGACAAGACAAGACAAGACAAGAAAAGACAAGACAAGACAAAACAACACAACACAACACATGTCATGACATGACATGACATGACATGACATGACATGACATGACATGACATGACAAGACAAGACAGGAAAGGACAAGACAAGACAAGACCAGACAAGACAAGACAAAACAAGACAAGACAAGACAAGACAAGACAAGATAAGACATGACAAGACAAAACAAGGCAAGACAAAACTACACAACATACGACATGACATGACATGACAAGACAAGACAAGACACGACAGGACAGGACAAGACAAGACAAGATAAGACATGACAAGACAAAACAAGACAAGACAAAACAACACAACACTACACATGACATGACATGACATGACAAGACAAGACAAGACAAGACAAGACAAGACAAGACAAGTCATGACAAGACAAGACAAGACAAGACATGACATGACATGACATGACAAGACAAGACAGGACAGGACAGGACAAGACAAGACAAGGCAAGACAAGACAAGACAAGACAAGACAAAACAACACAACACAACACATCACATGACATGACATGACAAGACAAAACAGGACAAAACAAGAGAAGACAAGACAAGACAGGACATGACAAGACAAAACAGGACAAGACAAGAGAAGACAAGACAAGACAAGACAATTGTGTTTGATTTTTTTTTAAATTAATTAAGAAGACAAAACAAGACAAGACATGACATGACAAGACATGACAAGAAAAGACATTACAGGACAAGACACGACCAGACAAGACAAGACAAAACAAGACAAGACAAGACAAGACAAGGCAAGAGAAGACAAGACAAGACAAGACAAGACAAGACAAGACAAGACAAGACAAGACAAGACAAGACAAGACAAGACAAGACAAGACAAGACAAGACAAGACAAGACAAGACAAGACAAGACAAGACAAGACAAGACAAGACCAGACAAGACAAGACAAGACAAGACAAGACAAGACAAGACAAGACAAGACAAGACAAGACAAGACAAAACAAGACAAGACAAGACAAGACAAGACAAGACAAGACAAGACAAGACTAGACAAGACAAGACAAGACAAGACAAGACAAGACAAGACAAGACAAGACAAGACAAGACAAGACAAGACAAGACAAGACAAGACAAAACAACACAGCACAACACATGACAAGACATGACAGGACATGACAATACAAGACAGGACAAGACAAGACAACACAAGACAAGACAAGACAAGACAAGACAAGACAAGACAAGATAAGACATGATAAGACATGACAAGACAAAATAAGACAAGACAAAACAACACAACACACGACAAGACATGACATGACAAGACAAGACAAGACAGGACAGGACAAGACAAGACAAGACAAGACAAGACAAGACAAGACAAGACAAGACAAGACAAGACAAGACAAGACAAAACAACACAACACAACACATGACATGACATGACATGACAAGACAAGACAGGACAAGACAAGACAAGACAACACAAGACAAGACAAGATAAGACAAGACAAGACAAGACAAGACAAGACAAGACAAGACAAGACAAGACAAGACAAGACAAGACAAGATAAGACATGACAAGACAAAACAAGACAAGACAAAACTACACAACATACGACATGACATGACATGACAAGACAAGACAAGACACGACAGGACAGGACAAGACAAGACAAGACAAGATAAGACATGACAAGACAAAACAAGACAAGACAAAACAACACAACACAACACATGACATGACATGACATGACAAGACAAGACAGGACAAGACAAGACAAGACAACACAAGACAACACAACACAACACATGACATGACATGAGAGGACATGAGAGGACATGACAAGACAAGACAGGACAAGAAAAGACAAAACAGGACAAGACAAGAGAAGACAAGACAAGCAAGACAAGACAATTGTGTTTGATTTTTTTTTTTTAATTAATTAAGAAGACAAAACAAGACAAGACATGACATGACAAGGCATGACAAGACAAGACAGGACAGGACAAGACAAGACCAGACAAGACAAGACAAAACAAGACAAGACAAGACAAGACAAGACAAGACAAGACAAGACAAGACAAGACAAGACAAGACAACACAACACAAGACAAGACAAGACAAGACAAGACAAGACAAGACAAGACAAGACAAGACAAGACAAGACTAGACAAGACAAGACAAGACAAGACAAAACAACACAGCACAACACATGACATGACATGACAGGACATGACAATAGAAGACAGGACAAGACAAGACAGCACACGACAAGACAAGACAAGACAAGACAAGACAAGATAAGACATGATAAGACATGACAAGACAAAATAAGACAAGACAAGACAAGACAAGACAAGACAAGACAAGACAAGATAAGACAAGACAAGACAAGACAAAACAAGACAAGACAAGACAAAACAACACAACACATGACATGACATGAGAGGACATGACAAGACAAGACAGGACAAGACAAGACAACACAAGACAAGACAAGACAAGACAAGACCAGACCAGACAAGACAAGACAAGACAAGACAAGACAAAACAACACAGCACAACACATGACATGACATGACAGGACATGACAATACAAGACATGACAAGACAAGACAACACAAGACAAGACAAGACAAGACAAGACAAGACAAGATAAGACATGATAAGACATGACAACACAAAATAAGACAAGACAAAACAACACAACACACGACAAGACATGACATGACAAGACAAGACAAGACAAGACAAGACAAGACAAGACAAGACAAGACAAGACAAGACAAGACAAGACAAGACAAGACAAGACAAGACAAGACAAGACAAGACAAAACAACACAACACAACACATGACATGACATGACATGACAAGACAAGACAGGACAAGACAAGACAAGACAAGACAAGACAAGACAAGACAAGACAAGACAAGACAAGACAAGACAAGACAAGACAAGACAAGACAAGACAAGACAAGACCAGACAAGACAAGACAAGACAAGACAAGACAAGACAAGACAAGACAAGACAAGACAAGACAAGACAAGACAAGACAAAACAAGACAAGACAAGACAAGACAAGACAAGACAAGACAAGACAAGACTAGACAAGACAAGACAAGACAAGACAAGACAAGACAAGACAAGACAAGACAAGACAAGACAAGACAAGACAAGACAAGACAAGACAAGACAAGACAAAACAACACAGCACAACACATGACAAGACATGACAGGACATGACAATACAAGACAGGACAAGACAAGACAACACAAGACAAGACAAGACAAGACAAGACAAGATAAGACATGATAAGACATGACAAGACAAAATAAGACAAGACAAAACAACACAACACACGACAAGACATGACATGACAAGACAAGACAAGACAGGACAGGACAAGACAAGACAAGACAAGACAAGACAAGACAAGACAAGACAAGACAAGACAAGACAAGACAAGACAAAACAACACAACACAACACATGACATGACATGACATGACAAGACAAGACAGGACAAGACAAGACAAGACAACACAAGACAAGACAAGATAAGACAAGACAAGACAAGACAAGACAAGACAAGACAAGACAAGACAAGACAAGACAAGACAAGACAAGATAAGACATGACAAGACAAAACAAGACAAGACAAAACTACACAACATACGACATGACATGACATGACAAGACAAGACAAGACACGACAGGACAGGACAAGACAAGACAAGACAAGATAAGACATGACAAGACAAAACAAGACAAGACAAAACAACACAACACAACACATGACATGACATGACATGACAAGACAAGACAGGACAAGACAAGACAAGACAACACAAGACAACACAACACAACACATGACATGACATGAGAGGACATGAGAGGACATGACAAGACAAGACAGGACAAGAAAAGACAAAACAGGACAAGACAAGAGAAGACAAGACAAGCAAGACAAGACAATTGTGTTTGATTTTTTTTTTTTAATTAATTAAGAAGACAAAACAAGACAAGACATGACATGACAAGGCATGACAAGACAAGACAGGACAGGACAAGACAAAACCAGACAAGACAAGACAAGACAAGACAAGACAAGACAAGACAAGACAAGACAAGACAAGACAAGACAAGACAAGACAAGACAACACAACACAAGACAAGACAAGACAAGACAAGACAAGACAAGACAAGACAAGACTAGACAAGACAAGACAAGACAAGACAAAACAACACAGCACAACACATGACATGACATGACAGGACATGACAATAGAAGACAGGACAAGACAAGACAGCACACGACAAGACAAGACAAGACAAGACAAGACAAGATAAGACATGATAAGACATGACAAGACAAAATAAGACAAGACAAGACAAGACAAGACAAGACAAGACAAGACAAGATAAGACAAGACAAGACAAGACAAAACAAGACAAGACAAGACAAAACAACACAACACATGACATGACATGAGAGGACATGACAAGACAAGACAGGACAAGACAAGACAACACAAGACAAGACAAGACAAGACAAGACCAGACCAGACAAGACAAGACAAGACAAGACAAGACAAAACAACACAGCACAACACATGACATGACATGACAGGACATGACAATACAAGACATGACAAGACAAGACAACACAAGACAAGACAAGACAAGACAAGACAAGACAAGATAAGACATGATAAGACATGACAACACAAAATAAGACAAGACAAAACAACACAACACACGACAAGACATGACATGACAAGACAAGACAAGACAAGACAAGACAAGACAAGACAAGACAAGACAAGACAAGACAAGACAAGACAAGACAAGACAAGACAAGACAAGACAAGACAAGACAAAACAACACAACACAACACATGACATGACATGACATGACAAGACAAGACAGGACAAGACAAGACAAGACAAGACAAGACAAGACAAGACAAAACAACACAACACAACACACGACATGACATGACATGACAAGACAAGACAAGACAAGACCAGACAAGACAAGACAAGACAAGACAAGACAAGACAAGATAAGACATGATAAGACATGACAAGACAAGACAAGACTAGACAAGACAAGACAAGACAAGACAAGACAAGACAAGACAAGACAAGACAAGACAAGACCAGACAAGACAAGACAAGACAAGACAAGACAAGACAAGACAAGACAAGACAAGACAAGACAAGACAAGACAAGACAAGACAAAACAACACAGCACAACACATGACAAGACATGACAGGACATGACAATACAAGACAGGACAAGACAAGACAACACAAGACAAGACAAGACAAGACAAGACAAGACAAGACAAGACAAGACAAGACAAGATAAGACATGATAAGACATGACAAGACAAAATAAGACAAGACAAAACAACACAACACACGGCAAGACATGACATGACAAGACAAGACAAGACAGGACAGGACAAGACAAGACAAGACAAGACAAGACAAGACAAGACAAGACAAGACAAGACAAGACAAAACAACACAACACAACACATGACATGACATGACATGACAAGACAAGACAGGACAAGACAAGACAAGACAACACAAGACAAGACAAGATAAGACAAGACAAGACAAGACAAGACAAGACAAGACAAGACAAGACAAGATAAGACATGACAAGACAAAACAAGACAAGACAAAACTACACAACATACGACATGACATGACATGACAAGACAAGACAAGACACGACAGGACAGGACAAGACAAGACAAGACAAGATAAGACATGACAAGACAAAACAAGACAAGACAAAACAACACAACACAACACATGACATGACATGACATGACAAGACAAGACAGGACAAGACAAGACAAGACAACACAAGACAACACAACACAACACATGACATGACATGAGAGGACATGAGAGGACATGACAAGACAAGACAGGACAAGAAAAGACAAAACAGGACAAGACAAGAGAAGACAAGACAAGCAAGACAAGACAATTGTGTTTGATTTTTTTTTTTTAATTAATTAAGAAGACAAAACAAGACAAGACATGACATGACAAGGCATGACAAGACAAGACAGGACAGGACAAGACAAGACCAGACAAGACAAGACAAAACAAGACAAGACAAGACAAGACAAGACAAGACAAGACAAGACAAGACAAGACAAGACAAGACAAGACAAGACAAGACAACACAACACAAGACAAGACAAGACAAGACAAGACAAGACAAGACAAGACAAGTCAAGACAAGACTAGACAAGACAAGACAAGACAAGACAAAACAACACAGCACAACACATGACATGACATGACAGGACATGACAATACAAGACAGGACAAGACAAGACAGCACACGACAAGACAAGACAAGACAAGATAAGACATGATAAGACATGACAAGACAAAATAAGACAAGACAAGACAAGACAAGACAAGACAAGACAAGACAAGATAAGACAAGACAAGACAAGACAAAACAAGACAAGACAAGACAAAACAACACAACACATGACATGACATGAGAGGACATGACAAGACAAGACAGGACAAGACAAGACAACACAAGACAAGACAAGACAAGACAAGACCAGACCAGACAAGACAAGACAAGACAAGACAAGACAAAACAACACAGCACAACACATGACATGACATGACAGGACATGACAATACAAGACATGACAAGACAAGACAACACAAGACAAGACAAGACAAGACAAGACAAGACAAGATAAGACATGATAAGACATGACAACACAAAATAAGACAAGACAAAACAACACAACACACGACAAGACATGACATGACAAGACAAGACAAGACAAGACAAGACAAGACAAGACAAGACAAGACAAGACAAGACAAGACAAGACAAGACAAGACAAGACAAGACAAGACAAGACAAGACAAGACAAGACAAGACAAGACAAGACAAGACAAGACAAGACAAGACAAAACAACACAACACAACACATGACATGACATGACATGACAAGACAAGACAGGACAAGACAAGACAAGACAAGACAAGACAAGACAAGACAAAACAACACAACACAACACACGACATGACATGACATGACAAGACAAGACAGGACAAGACAAGACAAGACAAGACAAGACAAGACAAGACAAGACAAGACAAGACAAGACAAGACAAGACAAGACAAGACAAGATAAGACATGATAAGACATGACAAGACAAAATAAGACAAGACAAAACAACACAACACACGACAAGACATGACATGACAAGACAAGACAAGACAAGACAAGACAAGACAAGACAAGACAAGACAAGACAAGACAAGACAAGACAAGACAAGATAAGACATGACAAGACAAAACAAGGCAAGACAAAACTACACAACATACGACATGACATGACATGACAAGACAAGACAAGACAAGACAGGACAGGACAAGACAAGACAAGACAAGACAAGATAAGACATGACAAGACAAAACAAGACAAGACAAAACAACACAACACAACACATGACATGACATGACATGACAAGACAAGACAGGACAAGACAAGACAAGACAACACAAGACAAGACAAGACAAGACAAGACAAGTCATGACAAGACCAGACAAGACAAGACATGACATGACATGACATGACATGACAAGACAAGACAGGACAGGACAGGACAGGACAAGACAAGACAAGGCAAGACAAGACAAAACAAGACAAGACAAAACAACACAACACAACACATGACATGACATGACAAGACAAAACAGGACAAAACAAGAGAAGACAAGACAAGACAAGACAAGACAATTGTGTTTGATTTTTTTTTTAATTAATTAAGAAGACAAAACAAGACAAGACATGACATGACAAGACATGACAAGACAAAACAAGACAAGACAAGACAAGACAAGAAAAGACAAGACAAGACAAAACAACACAACACAACACATGACATGACATGACATGACATGACAAGACAAGACAGGAAAGGACAAGACAAGACAAGACCAGACAAGACAAGACAAAACAAGACAAGACAAGACAAGACAAGACAAGACAAGACAAGATAAGACAAGACAAGACAAGACAAGACAAAACAAGACAAGACAAGACAAAACAACACAACACAACACATGACATGACATGAGAGGACATGACAAGACAAGACAGGACAAGACAAGACAACACAAGACAAGACAAGACAAGACAAGACAACACAACACAACACTTGACATGACATGACATGACAAGACAGGACAGGACAAGACAAGACAAGACAACACAAGACAAGACAAGACAAGACAAGATAAGACATGATAAGACATGACAAGACAAAATAAGACAAGACAAAACATGACATGACAAGACAAGACAAGACAAGACAAGACAAGACAAGACAAGACAAGACAAAACAAGACAAGACAAGACAAGACAAGACAAGACAAGACAAGACATGACATGACATGATATGACAAGACAAAACAGGACAGGACAGGGCAGGACAAGACAAGACAAGACAAAACAAGACAAGACAAGACAATTGTGTTTAATTTTTTTTTAATTAATTAAGAAGACAAAACAAGACAAGACATGACATGACAAGACATGACAAGACAAGACATAACAGGACAAGACAAGACAAGACCAGACAAGACAAGACAAAACAAAACAACACAAGACAACACAAGACAAGACAAGACAAGACAAGACAAGACAAGACAAGACAAGACAAGACAAGACAAGACAAGACAAGATAAGACAAGACAAGACAAGACAAGACAAGACAAGACAAGACAAGACAAGACTAGACAAGACAAGACAAGACAAGACAAGACAAGACAAGACAAGACAAGACAATTGTGTTTGATTTTTTTTTTTAATTAATTAAGAAGACAAAACAAGACAAGACATGACATGACAAGACATGACAAGACAAAACAAGACAAGACAAGACAAGACAAGACAAGAAAAGACAAGACAAGACAAAACAACACAACACAACACATGACATGACATGACATGACATGACATGACATGACAAGACAAGACAAGACAAGACAAGACAAGACAAGACAAGACAAGACAAGACAAGACAAGACAAGACAAGACAAGACAAGACAAGACAAGACAAGACAAGACAAGACAAGACAAGACAAGACAAGACAAGACAAGACAAGACAAGACAAGACAAGACAAGACAAGACAAGACAAGACAAGACAAGACAAGACAAGACAAGACAAGACAAGACAAGACAAGACAAGACAAGACAAGACAAGACAAGACAAGACAAGACAAGACAAGACAAGACAAGACAAGACAAGACAAGACAAGACAAGACAAGACAAGACAAGACAAGACAAGACAAGACAAGACAAGACAAGACAAGACAAGACAAGACAAGACAAGACAAGACAAGACAAGACAAGACAAGACAAGACAAGACAAGACAAGACAAGACAAGACAAGACAAGACAAGACAAGACAAGACAAGACAAGACAAGACAAGACAAGACAAGACAAGACAAGACAAGACAAGACAAGACAAGACAAGACAAGACAAGACAAGACAAGACAAGACAAGACAAGACAAGACAAGACAAGACAAGACAAGACAAGACAAGACAAGACAAGACAAGACAAGACAAGACAAGACAAGACAAGACAAGACAAGACAAGACAAGACAAGACAAGACAAGACAAGACAAGACAAAACAACACAACACAACACATGACATGACATGACATGACAAGACAAAACAGGACAAGACAAGAGAAGACAAGACAAGACAAGACAAGACAAGACAAGACAAGACAAGACAAGACAATTGTGTTTGATTTTTTTTTAATTAATTAAAAAGACAAAACAAGACAAGACAATACAAGACAAGACAAGACAAGACAAGCCAACACAACACAACACATGACATGACATGACATGACAAGACAAAACAGGACAAAACAAGAGAAGACAAGACAAGACAAGACAAGACAATTGTGTTTGATTTTTTTTTAATTAATTAAGAAGACAAAACAAGACAAGACATGACATGACAAGACATGACAAGTCAAAACAAGACAAGACAATACAAGACAAGACAAGACAAGAAAAGACAAGACAAGACAAGACAAAACAACACAACACAACACAACACATGACATGACATGACATGACATGACAAGACAAAACAGGACAAAACAAGAGAAGACAAGACAAGACAAGACAAGACAATTGTGTTTGATTTTTTTTTTTAATTAATTAAGAAGACAAAACAAGACAAGACATGACATGACAAGACAAGACAAGACAAGATAAGACAAGACAAGACAAGACAAAATAAGACAAGACAAGACAAAACAACACAACACAACACATGACATGACATGAGAGGACATGACAAGACAAGACAGGACAAGACAAGACAACACAACACAACACATGACATGACATGACATGACAAGACAAGACAAGACAAGACAAGACAAGACAAGACCAGACAAGAAAAGACAAAACAACACAAGACAAGACAAGACAAGACAAGACAAGACAAGACAAGACAAGACAAGACAAGACAAGACAAGACAAGACAAGACAAGACAAGACAAGACAAGACAAGACAAGACAAGACAAGACAAGACAAGACAAGACAAGACAAGACAAGACAAGACAAGACAAGACAAGACAAGACAAGACAAGACAAGACGAGACAAGACAAGACAAGACAAGACAAGACTAGACAAGACAAGACAAGACAAGACAAGACAAGACAAGACAAGACAAGACAAGACAAGACAAAACGAGACAAGACAAGACAAAACAAGACAAAACAACACATGACATGACATGACAGGACATGACAGGACATGACAATACAAGACAGGACAAGACAAGACAAGACAAGACAATATAAGACAAGACAAGACAAGACAAGACAAGACAAGACAACACAAGACAAGACCAGACAAGACAAGACAAAACAACACAAGACAAGACAAGACAAGACAAGACAAGACAAGACAAGACAAGATAAGACAAGACAAGACAAGACAAGACAAGACAAGACAAGACAAGACAAGACAAGACAAGACAAGACAAGACAAGACAAGACAAGACAAGACAAGACAAGACAAGACAAGACAAGACAAGACAAGACAAGACAAGACAAGACAAGACAAGACAAGACAAGACAAGACAAGACAAGACAAGACAAGACAAGACAAGACAAGACAAGACAAGACAAGACAAGACAAGACAAGACAAGACAAGACAAGACAAGACAAGACAAGACAAGACAAAACAACGCAGCACAACACATGACATGACATGACATGACAAGACAAGACAGGACAAGACAAGACAAGACAAGACAACACAAGACAAGACAAGACAAGACAAGACAAGACAAGACAAGACAAGACAAGACAAGACAAGACAAGACAAGACAAGACAAGACAAGACAAGACAAGACAAGACAAGACAAGACAAGACAAGACAAGACAAGACAAGACAAGACAAGACAAGACAAGACAAGACAAGACAAGACAAGACAAGACAAGACAAGACAAGACAAGACAAGACAAGACAAGACAAGACAAGACAAGACAAGACAAGACAAGACAAGACAAGACAAGACAAGACAAGACAAGACAAGACAAGACAAGACAAGACAAGACAAGACAAGACATGATAAGACAAAACAAGGCAAGACAAAACTACACAACATACGACATGACATGACATGACAAGACAAGACAAGACACGAACGGACAGGACAAGACAAGACAAGACAAGATAAGACATGACAAAACTAGACAAGACAAAATAACACAACACAACACAACACATGACATGACATGACATGACAAGACAAAACAGGACAAAACAAGAGAAGACAAGACAAGACAAGACAAGACAAGACAAGACAATTGTGTTTGATTTTTTTTTTAATTAATTAAGAAGACAAAACAAGACAAGACATGACATGACAAGACATGACAAGACAAAACAAGACAAGACTAGACAAGACAAGACAAGAAAAGACTAGACAAGACAAGACAAGACAAAACAACACAACACAACACAACACATGACATGACATGACATGACATGACAAGACAAAACAGGACAAGACAAGAGAAGACAAGACAAGACAAGACAAGACAATTGTGTTTGATTTTTTTTTTAATTAATTAAGAAGACAAAACAAGACAAGACAATACAAGACAAGACAAGACAAGATAAGACATGACAAGACAAAACAAGGCAAGACAAAACTACACAACATACGACATGACATGACATGACATGACAAGACAAGACAAGACACGAACGGACAGGACAAGACAAGACAAGACAAGATAAGACATGACAAGACAAAACAAGACAAGACAAAACAACACAACACAACACATGACATGACAAGACAAGACACGACAAGACATGACATGACAAGACAAGACAAGACAAGACAAGACAAGACAAGACAAGACAAGACATGACATGACATGACATGACAAGACAAGATAGGACAGGACAGGACAAGACAAGACAAGATAAGACAAGACAAGACAAGACAAGACAAGACAAGACAAGACAAGACAAGACAAGACAAGACAAGACATGACAAGACAAGACAAGACAAGACAAGACATGACAAGACAAAACAAGACAAGACAAAACAACACAACACAACACATGACATGACATGACAGGACAAGACAAGACAAGACAAGACAAGACAAGACATGACAAGACAAGACAAGACAAGACAAGACAAGACAAGACAAGACAAGACAAGACAAGACAAGACAAGACAAGACAAGACAAGACAAGACAAGACAAGACAAGACAAGACAAGACAAGACAAGACAAGACAAGACAAGACAAGACAAGACAAGACAAGACAAGACAAGACAAGACAAGACAAGACAAGACAAGACAAGACAAGACAAGACAAGACAAGACAAGACAAGACAAGACAAGACAAGACAAGACAAGACAAGACAAGACAAGGTAAGACAAGATAAGACAAGATAAGACAAGACAAGACAAGACAAGACAAGACAAGACAAGACAAGACAAGACAAGACAAGACAAGACAAGACAAGACAAGACAAGACAAGACAAGACAAGACAAGACAAGACAAGACAAGACAAGACAAGACAAGACAAGGTAAGACAAGATAAGACAAGACAAGACAAGACAAGACAAGACAAGACAAGACAAGACAAGACAAGATAAGACAAGATAAGACCAGACAAGACAAGACAAGACAAGACAAGACAAGACAAGACAAGACAAGACAAGACAAGACAAGACAAGACAAGACAAGACAAGACAAGACAAGACAAGACAAGACAAGACATGACAAGACAAGACAAGACAAGACAAGACATGACAAGACAAAACAAGACAAGACAAAACAACACAACACAACACATGACATGACATGACAGGACAAGACAAGACAAGACAAGACAAGACAAGACAAGACAAGACAAGACAAGACAAGACAAGACAAGACAAGACAAGACAAGACAAGACAAGACAAGACAAGACAAGACAAGACAAGACAACACAACATACGACATGACATGACAAGACAAGACAAGACAAGACAAGACAAGACAAGACAAGACAAGACAAGACAAGATAAGACAAGACAAGACATGACATGACATGACATGACATGACATGACATGACAAGACAAGACAGGACAGGACAGGACAGGACAGGACAGGACAGGACAAGACAAGACAAGGCAAGACAAGACAAAACAAGACAACACAACACAACACATGACATGACATGACATGACAAGACAAAACAAGACAAGACAAAACAACACAACATACGACATGACATGACAAGACAAGACAAGACAAGACAAGACAAGACAAGACAAGACAAGACAAGACAAGACAAGATAAGACAAGACAAGACATGACATGACATGACATGACAAGACAAGACAGGACAGGACAGGACAGGACAGGACAGGACAAGACAAGACAAGGCAAGACAAGACAAAACAAGACAACACAACACAACACATGACATGACATGACATGACAAGACAAAACAGGACAAGAGAAGAGAAGACAAGACAAGAGAAGACAAGACAAGACAAGACAAGGCAATTGTGTTTGATTTTTTTTTTTAATTAATTAAGAAGACAAAACAAGACAAGACATGACATGACAAGACATGACAAGACAAGACAGGAAAGGACAAGACAAGACAAGACCAGACAAGACAAGACAAGACAAGACAAAACAAGACAAAACAACACATGACATGACATGACAGGACATGACAGGACATGACAATACAAGACAGGACAAGACAAGACAAGACAAGACAATATAAGACAAGACAAGACAAGACAAGACAAGACAAGACAAGACAAGACAAGACAACACAAGACAAGACCAGACAAGACAAGACAAAACAACACAAGACAAGACAAGACAAGACAAGACAAGACAAGACAAGACAAGACAAGACAAGACAAGACAAGACAAGACAAGACAAGACAAGACAAGACAAGACAAGACAAGACAAGACAAGACAAGACAAGACAAGACAAGACAAGACAAGACAAGACAAGACAAGACAAGACAAGACACGACAAGACAAGACAAGACAAGACAAGACAAGACAAGACAAGACCAGACAAGACAAGACAAAACAACACAAGACAAGACAAGACAAGACAAGACAAGACAAGACAAGACAAGACAAGACAAAACAACGCAGCACAACACATGACATGACATGACATGACAAGACAAGACAGGACAAGACAAGACAAGACAAGACAAGACAAGACAAGACAAGACAAGACAAGACAAGACAAGACAAGACAAGACAAGACAAGACAAGACAAGACAAGACAAGACAAGACAAGACAAGACAAGACAAGACAAGACAAGACAAGACAAGACAAGACAAGACAAGACAAGACAAGACAAGACAAGACAAGACAAGACAAGACAAGACAAGACAAGACAAGACAAGACAAGACAAGACAAGACAAGACAAGACAAGACAAGACAAGACAAGACAAGACAAGACAAGACAAGACAAGACAAGACAAGACAAGACAAGACAAGACAAGACAAGACAAGACAAGACAAGACAAGACAAGACAAGACAAGACAAGACAAGACATGACAAGACAAAACAAGGCAAGACAAAACTACACAACATACGACATGACATGACATGACAAGACAAGACAAGACACGAACGGACAGGACAAGACAAGACAAGACAAGATAAGACATGACAAAACTAGACAAGACAAAACAACACAACACAACACAACACATGACATGACATGACATGACAAGACAAAACAGGACAAAACAAGAGAAGACAAGACAAGACAAGACAAGACAAGACAATTGTGTTTGATTTTTTTTTAAATTAATTAAGAAGACAAAACAAGACAAGACATGACATGACAAGACATGACAAGACAAAACAAGACAAGACTAGACAAGACAAGACAAGAAAAGACTAGACAAGACAAGACAAGACAAAACAACACAACACAACACATGACATGACATGACATGACATGACAAGACAAAACAGGACAAGACAAGAGAAGACAAGACAAGACAAGACAAGACAATTGTGTTTGATTTTTTTTTAAATTAATTAAGAAGACAAAACAAGACAAGACAATACAAGACAAGACAAGACAAGATAAGACATGACAAGACAAAACAAGACAAGACAAAACAACACAACACAACACATGACATGACAAGACAAGACACGACAAGACATGACATGACAAGACAAGACAAGACAAGACAAGACATGACATGACATGACATGACAAGACAAGACAGGACAGGACAGGACAAGACAAGACAAGATAAGACAAGACAAGACAAGACAAGACAAGACAAGACAAGACAAGACAAGACAAGACAAGACAAGACAAGACAAGACAAGACATGACAAGACAAGACAAGACAAGACAAGACAAAACAAGACAAAACAAGACAAGAGAAAACAACACAACACAACACATGACATGACATGACAGGACAAGACAAGACAAGACAAGACAAGACAAGACAAGACAAGACAAGACAAGATAAGACCAGACAAGACAAGACAAGACAAGACAAGACAAGACAAGACAAGACAAGACAAGACAAGACAAGACAAGACATGACAAGACAAGACAAGACAAGACAAGACAAGACAAAACAAGACAAGACAAAACAACACATGACATGACATGACAGGACAAGACAAGACAAGACAAGACAAGACAAGACAAGACAAGACAAGACAAGACAAGATAAGACAAGACAAGACAAGACAAGACAAGACAAGACAAGACAAAACAAGACAAGACAAGACAAGACAAGACAAGACATGACAAGACAAGACAAGACAAGACAAGACAAAACAAGACAAAACAAGACAAGAGAAAACAACACAACACAACACATGACATGACATGACAAGACAAGACAAGACACGAACGGACAGGACAAGACAAGACAAGACAAGATAAGACATGACAAGACAAAACAAGACAAGACAAGACAAGACAAGACAAGACATGACAAGACATGACAAGACAAGACAAGACAAGACAAGACAAAACAAGACAAAACAAGACAAGAGAAAACAACACAACATACGACATGACATGACATGACAAGACAAGACAAGACACGAACGGACAGGACAAGACAAGACAAGACAAGATAAGACATGACAAGACAAAACAAGACAAGACAAAACAACACAACACAACACATGACATGACAAGACAAGACACGACAAGACATGACATGACAAGACAAGACAAGACAAGACAAGACATGACATGACATGACATGACAAGACAAGACAGGACAGGACAGGACAAGACAAGACAAGATAAGACAAGACAAGACAAGACAAGACAAGACAAGACAAGACAAGACAAGACAAGACAAGACAAGACAAGACAAGACATGACAAGACAAGACAAGACAAGACAAGACAAAACAAGACAAAACAAGACAAGAGAAAACAACACAACACAACACATGACATGACATGACAGGACAAGACAAGACAAGACAAGACAAGACAAGACAAGACAAGACAAGACAAGACAAGACAAGACAAGACAAGACAAGGTAAGACAAGATAAGACAAGACAAGACAAGACAAGAAAAGACAAGACAAGACAAGACAAGACAAGACAAGACAAGACAAGACAAGACAAGACAAGGTAAGACAAGACAAGACAAGACAAGACAAGACAAGACAAGACAAGACAAGACAAGACAAGACAAGACAAGACAAGACAAGACAAGACAAGATAAGACAAGATAAGACCAGACAAGACAAGACAAGACAAGACAAGACAAGACAAGACAAGACAAGACAAGACAAGACAAGACAAGACAAGACAAGACATGACAAGACAAGACAAGACAAGACAAGACAAGACAAAACAAGACAAGACAAAACAACACATGACATGACATGACAGGACAAGACAAGACAAGACAAGACAAGACAAGACAAGACAAGACAAGATAAGACAAGACAAGACAAGACAAGACAAGACAAGACAAGACAAGACAAGACAAAACAAGACAAGACAAGACAAGACAAGACAAGACAAGACAAGACAAGACAAGACAAGACAAGACAAGACAAGACAAGACAAGACAAGACAAGACAAGACAAGACAAGACAAGACAAGACAAGACAAGACAAGACAAGACAAGACAAGACAAGACAAGACAAGACAAGACAAGACAAGACAAGACAAGACAAGACAAGACAAGACAAGACAAGACAAGACAAGACAAGACAAGACAAGACAAGACAAGACAAGACAAGACAAGACAAGATAAGATAAGACAAGACAACACCAGACAAGACAAGACAAGACAAGACAAGACAAGACAAGACATGACAAGACAAGACAAGACAAGACAAGACATGACAAGACAAAACAAGACAAGACAAAACAACACAACACAACACATGACATGACATGACATGACATGACAGGACAAGACAAGACAAGACAAGACAAGACAAGACAAGACAAGACAAGACAAGACAAGACAAGACAAGACATGACATGACAAGACAAGACAAGACAAGACAAGACAAGACAAGACAAGACAAGACAAGAAAAGAGAAGACAAGACAAGACAAGACAAGACAAAACAACACAACACACGACATGACATGACATGACATGACATGACAAGACAAGACAGGACAGGACAGGACAAGACAAAATAAGACACGACAAAACAACACAACACACGACATGACAAGACAAGACAAGACAAGACAAGACAAGACAAGACAAGACAAGACAAGACAAGACAAGACAAGACAAGACAAGACAAGACAAGAAAGACAAGACAAGACATGACAAGACAAAACAAGACAAAACAAGACAAGACAAGACAAGACAAGACAAAACAACACAACACACGACATGACATGACATGACAAGACAAGACAAGACAAGACAAGACAATATAAGACAAGACATGACAAAACAACACAACACACGACATGACATTACATGACAAGACAAGACAAGACAAGACAACATAAAACAAGACAAGACAAGACAAAACAAGACAAGACAAGACAAGACAATATAAGACAAGACATGACAAAACAACACAACACACGACATGACATTACATGACAAGACAACATAAAACAAGACAAGAAAAGACAAGGCAAGACAAGACAAGACAAAAACACACAACACAACACATGACATGACATGACATGACAAGACAAGATAAGACATGACAAGACAAAACAAGACAAGACAAAACAACACAACACACGACATGACATGACATGACATGACAAGACAAGACATGACAAGACAAGACAAGACAAGACAAGACATGACAAGACAAAACAAGACAAGACAAAACAACACAACACAACACATGACATGACATGACAGGACAAGACAAGACAAGACAAGACAAGACAAGACAAGACAAGACAAGACAAGACAAGACAAGACAAGACAAGACAAGACAAGACAAGACAAGACAAGACAAGACAAGACAAGACAAGACAAGACAACACAACATACGACATGACAAGACAAGACAAGACAAGACAACACAACACATGACATGACATGACATGACAAGACAAAACAAGACAAGACAAAACAACACAACATACGACATGACATGACAAGACAAGACAAGACAAGACAAGACAAGACAAGACAAGACAAGACAAGACAAGACAAGACAAGATAAGACAAGACAAGACATGACATGACATGACATGACAAGACAAGACAGGACAGGACAGGAGAGGACAGGACAGGACAAGACAAGACAAGGCAAGACAAGACAAGACAACACAACACAACACATGACATGACATGACATGACAAGACAAAACAGGACAAGAGAAGAGAAGACAAGACAAGAGAAGACAAGACAAGACAAGACAAGGCAATTGTGTTTGATTTTTTTTTTTAATTAATTAAGAAGACAAAACAAGACAAGACATGACATGACAAGACATGACAAGACAAGACAGGAAAGGACAAGACAGGACAAGACCAGACAAGACAAGACAAGACAAGGCAAGACAAGACAAGACAAGACAAGACAAGACATGACAAGACAAGACAGGACAGGACAGGACAAGACAAGACAAGGCAAGACAAGACAAGACAAGACAAGACAAGACAAGACAAGACAAGACAAGACAAGACAAGACAAGACAAGACAAGACAAGACAAGACAAGACAAGACAAGACAAGACAAGACAAGACAAGACAAGACAAGACAAGACAAGACAAGACAAGACAAGACAAGACAAGACAAGACAAGACAAGACAAGACAAGACAAGACAAGACAAGACAAGACAAGACAAGACAAGACAAGACAAGACAAGACAAGACAAGACAAGACAAGATAAGACAAGACAAGACATGACATGACATGACATGACAAGACAAGACAGGACAGGACAGGAGAGGACAGGACAGGACAAGACAAGACAAGGCAAGACAAGACAAGACAACACAACACAACACATGACATGACATGACATGACAAGACAAAACAGGACAAGAGAAGAGAAGACAAGACAAGAGAAGACAAGACAAGACAAGACAAGGCAATTGTGTTTGATTTTTTTTTTTAATTAATTAAGAAGACAAAACAAGACAAGACATGACATGACAAGACATGACAAGACAAGACAGGAAAAGACAAGACAAGACAAGACCAGACAAGACAAGACAAAACAACACAAGACAAGACAAGACAAGACAAGACAAGACAAGACAAGACAAGACAAGACAAGACAAGACAAGACAAGACAAGACAAGACAAGACAAGACAAGACAAGACAAAACAACACAACACACGACATGACATGACATGACAAGACAAGACAAGACAAGACAAGACAATATAAGACAAGACATGACAAAACAACACAACACACGACATGACATTACATGACAAGACAAGACAAGACAAGACAACATAAAACAAGACAAGACAAGACAAAACAAGACAAGACAAGACAAGACAAGACAATATAAGACAAGACATGACAAAACAACACAACACACGACATGACATTACATGACAAGACAACATAAAACAAGACAAGAAAAGACAAGGCAAGACAAGACAAGACAAAAACACACAACACAACACATGACATGACATGACATGACAAGACAAGATAAGACATGACAAGACAAAACAAGACAAGACAAAACAACACAACACACGACATGACATGACATGACATGACAAGACAAGACAGGACAGGACAAGACAAGACAAGACAAGACAAGACAGGACAAGACAAGACAAGACAAGACAAGACAAGACAAGACAAGATAAGACAAGACATGACAAGACAAGACAAGACAAGACAAGGCAAGATAAGGCAAGACAAGACAAGACAAGACAAGACAAGACAAGACAAGACATGACAAGACAAGACAAGACAAGACAAGACAAAACAACACAACACAACACATGACAAGACAAGGCAGGACAGGACAGGACAAGACAAGACAAGGCAAGACAAGACAAGACAAGAAATGACAAGACAAGACAAGATAAGAAAAGACAAGACAAGACAAGACAAGGCAAGTCATGACATGACAGGACAGGACAAGACAAGACAAGACAAGACAAGACAAGACAAGACAAGACAAGACAAGACAAGACAAGACAAGACAAGACAAGACAAGACAAGACAAGACAAGATAAGACAAGACAAGACAAGAAAATACAAGACAGGGCAAGACAAGACAAGACACGACAAGACAAGACACGACAAGACAAGACAAGACAAGACAAGACAAGACAAGACAAGACAAGACAAGACAAAACAACACAACACACGACATGACATGACATGACATGACATGACAAGACAAAACAGGACAAGACAAGAGAAGACAAGACAAGACAAGACAAGACAATTGTGTTTGATTTTTTTTTTAATTAATTAAGAAGACAAAACAAGACAAGACAATACAAGACAAGACAAGACAAGATAAGACATGACAAGACAAAACAAGGCAAGACAAAACTACACAACATACGACATGACATGACATGACAAGACAAGACAAGACACGAACGGACAGGACAAGACAAGACAAGACAAGATAAGACATGACAAGACAAAACAAGACAAGACAAAACAACACAACACAACACATGACATGACAAGACAAGACACGACAAGACATGACATGACAAGACAAGACAAGACAAGACAAGACATGACATGACATGACATGACAAGACAAGACAGGACAGGACAGGACAAGACAAGACAAGATAAGACAAGACAAGACAAGACAAGACAAGACACGAACGGACAGGACAAGACAAGACAAGACAAGATAAGACATGACAAAACTAGACAAGACAAAACAACACAACACAACACAACACATGACATGACATGACATGACAAGACAAAACAGGACAAAACAAGAGAAGACAAGACAAGACAAGACAATTGTGTTTGATTTTTTTTTAAATTAATTAAGAAGACAAAACAAGACAAGACATGACATGACAAGACATGACAAGACAAAACAAGACAAGACTAGACAAGACAAGACAAGAAAAGACTAGACAAGACAAGACAAGACAAAACAACACAACACAACACATGACATGACATGACATGACATGACATGACAAGACAAAACAGGACAAGACAAGAGAAGACAAGACAAGACAAGACAAGACAATTGTGTTTGATTTTTTTTTAAATTAATTAAGAAGACAAAACAAGACAAGACAATACAAGACAAGATAAGACATGACAAGACAAAACAAGGCAAGACAAAACTACACAACATACGACATGACATGACATGACAAGACAAGACAAGACACGAACGGACAGGACAAGACAAGACAAGACAAGATAAGACATGACAAGACAAAACAAGACAAGACAAAACAACACAACACAACACATGACATGACAAGACAAGACACGACAAGACATGACATGACAAGACAAGACAAGACAAGACAAGACATGACATGACATGACATGACAAGACAAGACAGGACAGGACAGGACAAGACAAGACAAGATAAGACAAGACAAGACAAGACAAGACAAGACAAGACAAGACAAGACAAGACAAGACAAGACAAGACAAGACAAGACAAGACATGACAAGACAAGACAAGACAAGACAAGACAAAACAAGACAAAACAAGACAAGACAAAACAACACAACACAACACATGACATGACATGACAGGACAAGACAAGACAAGACAAGACAAGACAAGACAAGACAAGACAAGACAAGACAAGACAAGACAAGACAAGACAAGACAAGATAAGACAAGACAAGACAAGACAAGACAAGACAAGACAAGACAAGACAAGACAAGACAAGACAAGACAAGACAAGACAAGGTAAGACAAGATAAGACAAGACAAGACAAGACAAGACAAGACAAGACAAGACAAGACAAGACAAGACAAGACAAGACAAGACAAGACAAGACAAGACAAGACAAGACAAGACAAGGTAAGACAAGATAAGACAAGACAAGACAAGACATGACATGACATGACATGACAAGACAAGACAGGACAGGACAGGACAAGACAAGACAAGATAAGACAAGACAAGACAAGACAAGACAAGACAAGACAAGACAAGACAAGACAAGACAAGACAAGACAAGACAAGACAAGACAAGACAAGACATGACAAGACAAGACAAGACAAGACAAGACAAAACAAGACAAAACAAGACAAGACAAAACAACACAACACAACACATGACATGACATGACAGGACAAGACAAGACAAGACAAGACAAGACAAGACAAGACAAGACAAGACAAGACAAGACAAGACAAGACAAGACAAGATAAGACAAGACAAGACAGGACAAGACAAGACAAGATAAGACAAGACAAGACAAGACAAGACAAGAAAAGACAAGACAAGACAAGACAAGACAAGACAAGACAAGACAAGACAAGACAAGACAAGACAAGACAAGACAAGACAAGACAAGACAAGACAAGACAAGACAAGACAAGACAAGACAAGACAAGGTAAGACAAGATAAGACAAGACAAGACAAGACAAGACAAGACAAGACAAGACAAGACAAGACAAGACAAGACAAGACAAGACAAGACAAGATAAGACCAGACAAGACATGACATGACATGACATGACATGACATGACATGACAAGACAAGACAGGACAGGACAGGACAGGACAGGACAGGACAGGACAAGACAAGACAAGGCAAGACAAGACAAAACAAGACAACACAACACAACACATGACATGACATGACATGACAAGACAAAACAAGACAAGACAAAACAACACAACATACGACATGACATGACAAGACAAGACAAGACAAGACAAGACAAGACAAGACAAGACAAGACAAGACAAGACAAGATAAGACAAGACAAGACATGACATGACATGACATGACAAGACAAGACAGGACAGGACAGGAGAGGACAGGACAGGACAAGACAAGACAAGGCAAGACAAGACAAGACAACACAACACAACACATGACATGACATGACATGACAAGACAAAACAGGACAAGAGAAGAGAAGACAAGACAAGAGAAGACAAGACAAGACAAGACAAGGCAATTGTGTTTGATTTTTTTTTTTAATTAATTAAGAAGACAAAACAAGACAAGACATGACATGACAAGACATGACAAGACAAGACAGGAAAGGACAAGACAAGACAAGACCAGACAAGACAAGACAAAACAACACAAGAAAAGACAAGACAAGACAAGACAAGACAAGACAAGACAAGACAAGACAAGACAAGACAAGACAAGACAAGACAAGACAAGACAAGACAAGACAAGACAAGACAAGACAAGACAAGACAAGACAAGACAAGACAAGACAAGACAAGACAAGACAAGACAAGACAAGACAAGACAAGACAAGACAAGACAAGACAAGACAAGACAAGACAAGACAAGACAAGACAAGACAAGACAAGACAAGACAAGACAAGACAAGACAAGACAAGACAAAACAAGACAAGACAAGACAAAACAAGACAAAACAACACATGACATGACATGACAGGACATGACAGGACATGACAATACAAGACAGGACAAGACAAGACAAGACAAGACAAGACAATATAAGACAAGACAAGACAAGACAAGACAAGACAAGACAACACAAGACAAGACCAGACAAGACAAGACAAAACAACACAAGACAAGACAAGACAAGACAAGACAAGACAAGACAAGACAAGACAAGACAAGACAAGACAAGACAAGACAAGACAAGACAAGACAAGACAAGGCAAGACAAGACAAGACAAGACGAGACAAGACAAGACAAGACAAGACAAGACAAGACAAGACAAGACAAGACAAGACAAGACAAGACAAGACAAGACAAGACAAGACAAGACAAGACAAGACAAGACAAGACAAGACAAGACAAGACAAGACAAGACAAGACAAGACAAGACAAGACAAGACAACACATGACATGACATGACATGACATGACAAGACAAGACAGGACAAGACAAGACAAGACAAGATAAGACATGACAAGACAAAACAAGACAAGACAAGACAAGACAAGACAAGACAAGACAAGACATGACAAGACAAGACAAGACATGACATGACATGACATGACAAGACAAGACAGGACAGGACAGGACAAGACAAGACAAGACAAGGCAAGACAAGACAAGACAAGACAAGACAAGACATGACAAGACAAGACAGGACAGGACAGGACAAGACAAGACAAGGCAAGACAAGACAAGACAAGACAAGACAAGACAAGACAAGACAAGACAAGACAAGACAAGACAAGACAAGACAAGACAAGACAAGACAAGACAAGACAAGACAAGACAAGACAAGACAAGACAAGACAAGACAAGACAAGACAAGACAAGACAAGACAAGACAAGACAAGACAAGACAAGACAAGACAAGACAAGACAAGACAAGACAAGACAAGACAAGACAAGACAAGACAAGACAAGACAAGACAAGACAAGACAAGACAAGACAAGACAAGACCAGACAGGACAAGACAAAACAAGACAAGACAAGACAAGACAAGACAAGAAAAGACAAGACAACACAAGACAAGACAAGACAAGACAAGACAAGACAAGACAAGACATGACAAGACAAGACAAGACAAGACAAGACATGACAAGACAAAACAAGACAAGACAAAACAACACAACACAACACATGACATGACATGACAGGACAAGACAAGACAAGACAAGACAAGACAAGACAAGACAAGACAAGACAAGACAAGACAAGACAAGACAAGACAAGACAAGACAAGACAAGACAAGACAAGACAAGACAAGACAACACAACATACGACATGACAAGACAAGACAAGACAAGACAACACAACACATGACATGACATGACATGACAAGACAAAACAAGACAAGACAAAACAACACAACATACGACATGACATGACAAGACAAGACAAGACAAGACAAGACAAGACAAGACAAGACAAGACAAGACAAGACAAGACAAGACAAGACAAGATAAGACAAGACAAGACATGACATGACATGACATGACAAGACAAGACAGGACAGGACAGGAGAGGACAGGACAGGACAAGACAAGACAAGGCAAGACAAGACAAGACAACACAACACAACACATGACATGACATGACATGACAAGACAAAACAGGACAAGAGAAGAGAAGACAAGACAAGAGAAGACAAGACAAGACAAGACAAGGCAATTGTGTTTGATTTTTTTTTTTAATTAATTAAGAAGACAAAACAAGACAAGACATGACATGACAAGACATGACAAGACAAGACAGGAAAGGACAAGACAAGACAAGACCAGACAAGACAAGACAAGACAAGGCAAGACAAGACAAGACAAGACAAGACAAGACATGACAAGACAAGACAGGACAGGACAGGACAAGACAAGACAAGGCAAGACAAGACAAGACAAGACAAGACAAGACAAGACAAGACAAGACAAGACAAGACAAGACAAGACAAGACAAGACAAGACAAGACAAGACAAGACAAGACAAGACAAGACAAGACAAGACAAGACAAGACAAGACAAGACAAGACAAGACAAGACAAGACAAGACAAGACAAGACAAGACAAGACAAGACAAGACAAGACAAGACAAGACAAGACAAGACAAGACAAGACAAGACAAGACAAGACAAGACAAGACAAGACAAGACAAGACAAGACAAGATAAGACAAGACAAGACATGACATGACATGACATGACAAGACAAGACAGGACAGGACAGGAGAGGACAGGACAGGACAAGACAAGACAAGGCAAGACAAGACAAGACAACACAACACAACACATGACATGACATGACATGACAAGACAAAACAGGACAAGAGAAGAGAAGACAAGACAAGAGAAGACAAGACAAGACAAGACAAGGCAATTGTGTTTGATTTTTTTTTTTAATTAATTAAGAAGACAAAACAAGACAAGACATGACATGACAAGACATGACAAGACAAGACAGGAAAGGACAAGACAAGACAAGACCAGACAAGACAAGACAAAACAACACAAGACAAGACAAGACAAGACAAGACAAGACAAGACAAGACAAGACAAGACAAGACAAGACAAGACAAGACAAGACAAGACAAGACAAGACAAGACAAGACAAGACAAGACAAGACAAGACAAGACAAGACAAGACAAGACAAGACAAAACAAGACAAGACAAGACAAAACAAGACAAAACAACACATGACATGACATGACAGGACATGACAGGACATGACAATACAAGACAGGACAAGACAAGACAAGACAAGACAAGACAATATACATGACATGACATGACAGGACAAGACAAGACAAGACAAGACAAGACAAGACAAGACAAGACAAGACAAGACAAGACAAGACAAGACAAGACAAGACAAGACAAGACAAGACAAGACAAGACAAGACAAGACAAGACAAGACAAGACAAGACAAGACAAGACAAGACAACACAACATACGACATGACATGACAAGACAAGACAAGACAAGACAACACAACACATGACATGACATGACATGACAAGACAAAACAAGACAAGACAAAACAACACAACATACGACATGACATGACAAGACAAGACAAGACAAGACAAGACAAGACAAGACAAGACAAGACAAGACAAGACAAGACAAGACAAGACAAGATAAGACAAGACAAGACATGACATGACATGACATGACAAGACAAGACAGGACAGGACAGGAGAGGACAGGACAGGACAAGACAAGACAAGGCAAGACAAGACAAGACAACACAACACAACACATGACATGACATGACATGACAAGACAAAACAGGACAAGAGAAGAGAAGACAAGACAAGAGAAGACAAGGCAAGACAAGACAAGGCAATTGTGTTTGATTTTTTTTTTTAATTAATTAAGAAGACAAAACAAGACAAGACATGACATGACAAGACATGACAAGACAAGACAGGAAAGGACAAGACAAGACAAGACCAGACAAGACAAGACAAGACAAGGCAAGACAAGACAAGACAAGACAAGACAAGACATGACAAGACAAGACAGGACAGGACAGGACAAGACAAGACAAGGCAAGACAAGACAAGACAAGACAAGACAAGACAAGACAAGACAAGACAAGACAAGACAAGACAAGACAAGACAAGACAAGACAAGACAAGACAAGACAAGACAAGACAAGACAAGACAAGACAAGACAAGACAAGACAAGACAAGAAAAGACAAGACAACACAAGACAAGACAAGACAAGACAGGTTAGGACAGGACAAGACAAGACAAGGCAAGACAAGACAAGACAAGACAAGACAAGACAAGACAAGACAAGACAAGACAAGACAAGACAAGACAAGACAAGACAAGACAAGACAAGACAAGACAAGACAAGACAAGACAAGACAAGACAAGACAAGACAAGACAAGACAAGACAAGACAAGACAAGACAAGACAAGACAAGACAAGACAAGACAAGACAAGACAAGACAAGACAAGACAAGACAAGACAAGACAAGACAACACATGACATGACATGACATGACATGACAAGACAAGACAGGACAAGACAAGACAAGACAAGATAAGACATGACAAGACAAAACAAGACAAAACAACACAAGACAAGACAAGACAAGACAAGACAAGACAAGACAAGACAAGACAAGACAAGACAAGACAAGACAAGACAAGACAAGACAAGACAAGACAAGACAAGACAAGACAAGACATGACAAGACAAGACAAGACAAGACAAGACATGACAAGACAAAACAAGACAAGACAAAACAACACAACACAACACATGACATGACATGACAGGACAAGACAAGACAAGACAAGACAAGACAAGACAAGACAAGACAAGACAAGACAAGACAAGACAAGACAAGACAAGACAAGACAAGACAAGACAAGACAAGACAAGACAAGACAAGACAAGACAAGACAAGACAACACAACATACGACATGACATGACAAGACAAGACAAGACAAGACAAGACAAGACAAGACAAGACAAGACAAGACAAGACAAGACAAGATAAGACAAGACAAGACATGACATGACATGACATGACAAGACAAGACAGGACAGGACAGGAGAGGACAGGACAGGACAAGACAAGACAAGGCAAGACAAGACAAGACAACACAACACAACACATGACATGACATGACATGACAAGACAAAACAGGACAAGAGAAGAGAAGACAAGACAAGAGAAGACAAGACAAGACAAGACAAGACAACACAACATACGACATGACATGACAAGACAAGACAAGACAAGACAAGACAAGACAAGACAAGACAAGACAAGACAAGACAAGACAAGACAAGACAAGATAAGACAAGACAAGACATGACATGACATGACATGACATGACAAGACAAGACAGGACAGGACAGGAGAGGACAGGACAGGACAAGACAAGACAAGACAAGACAAGACAAGATAAGACAAGACAAGACATGACATGACATGACATGACAAGACAAGACAGGACAGGACAGGAGAGGACAGGACAGGACAAGACAAGACAAGGCAAGACAAGACAAGACAACACAACACAACACATGACATGACATGACAAGACAAGACAAGACAAGACAAGACAAGACAAGACAAGACAAGACAAGACAAGACAAGACAAGACAAGACAAGACAACACAACATACGACATGACATGACAAGACAAGACAAGACAAGACAAGACAGGACAAGACAAGACATGACAAGACAAAACAAGACAAGACAAAACAACACAACATACGACATGACATGACAAGACAAGACAAGACAAGACAAGACAAGACAAGACAAGACAAGACAAGACAAGACAAGATAAGACAAGACAAGACATGACATGACATGACATGACAAGACAAGACAGGACAGGACAGGAGAGGACAGGACAGGACAAGACAAGACAAGGCAAGACAAGACAAGACAACACAACACAACACATGACATGACATGACATGACAAGACAAAACAGGACAAGAGAAGAGAAGACAAGACAAGAGAAGACAAGACAAGACAAGACAAGGCAATTGTGTTTGATTTTTTTTTTTAATTAATTAAGAAGACAAAACAAGACAAGACATGACATGACAAGACATGACAAGACAAGACAGGAAAGGACAAGACAAGACAAGACCAGACAAGACAAGACAAGACAAGGCAAGACAAGACAAGACAAGACAAGACAAGACATGACAAGACAAGACAGGACAGGACAGGACAAGACAAGACAAGGCAAGACAAGACAAGACAAGACAAGACAAGACAAGACAAGACAAGACAAGACAAGACAAGACAAGACAAGACAACACAACACAACACATGACATGACATGACATGACAAGACAAAACAGGACAAGAGAAGAGAAGACAAGACAAGAGAAGACAAGACAAGACAAGACAAGGCAATTGTGTTTGATTTTTTTTTTTAATTAATTAAGAAGACAAAACAAGACAAGACATGACATGACAAGACATGACAAGACAAGACAAGACAAGACAAGACAAGACAAGACAAGACAAGACAAGATAAGACAAGACAAGACATGACATGACATGACATGACAAGACAAGACAGGACAGGACAGGAGAGGACAGGACAGGACAAGACAAGACAAGGCAAGACAAGACAAGACAACACAACACAACACATGACATGACATGACATGACAAGACAAAACAGGACAAGAGAAGAGAAGACAAGACAAGAGAAGACAAGACAAGACAAGACAAGACAAGACAAGACAAGACAAGACAAGACAAGACAAGACAAGACAAGACAAGACAAGACAAGACAAGACAAAACAAGACAAGACAAGACAAAACAAGACAAAACAACACATGACATGACATGACATGACATGACATGACAAGACAAAACAGGACAAGAGAAGAGAAGACAAGACAAGAGAAGACAAGACAAGACAAGACAAGACAAGACAAGACAAGACAAGACAAGACAAGACAAGACAAGACAAGACAAGGCAAGACAAGACAAGACAAGACAAGACAAGACAAGACAAGACAAGACAAGACAAGACAACACAACACAACACATGACATGACATGACATGACAAGACAAAACAGGACAAGAGAAGACAAGACAAGACAAGACAAAACAAGACCAGACAGGACAAGACAAGACAAAACAAGACAAAACAAGACAAGACAAGACAAGACAAGACAAGGCAAGACAAGACAAGACAAGACAAGACAAGAAAAGACAAGACAAGACAAGACAAGACAAGACAAGACAAGACAAGACAAGACAAGACAAGACAAGACAAGACAAGACAAGACAAGACAAGACAAGACAAGACAAGACAAGACAAGTCAAGACAAGACAAGACAAGACAAGACAAGACAAGACAAGACAAGACAAGACAAGACAAGACAAGACAAGACAAGGCAAGGCAAGACAAGACAAGACAAGACAAGACAAGACAAGACAAGACAAGACAAGACAAGACAAGACAAGACAAGACAAGACAAAACTACACAACATTCGACATGACATGACATGACAAGACAAGACAAGACAAGACAAGATAAGACATGACAAGACAAAACAAGGCAAGACAAAACTACACAACATACGACATGACATTACATGACAAGACAAGACAAGACAAGAAAAGACAAGACAAGACAAGACAAGACAAGACAAGACAAGACAAGACAAGACAAGACAAGACAAGACAAGACAAGGCAAGACAAGACAAGACAAGACAAGACAAGACAAGACAAGACAAGACAAGACAAGACAAGACAAGACAAGACAAGACAAGACAAGACAAGACAAGAGGAAACAAGACAAGACAAGACAAAACAACACAACACAACACAACACATGACATGACATGACATGACATGACAAGACAAGACAGGAAAGGACAAGACAAGACAAGACCAGACAAGACAAGACAAAACAAGACAAGACAAGACAAGACAAGACAAGACAAGACAAGACCAGACAAGACAAGACAAGACCAGACCAGACAGGACAAGACAAAACAAGACAAGACAAGACAAGAAAAGACAAGACAAGACAAGACAAGACAAGACAAGACAAGACAAGACAAGACAAGACAAGACAAGACAAGACAAGACAAGACAAGACAAGACAAGACAAGACAAGACAAGACAAGACAAGACAAGACAAGACAAGACAAGACAAGACAAGACAAGACAAGACAAGACAAGACAAGACAAGACAAGGCAAGACAAGACAAGACAAGACAAGACAAGACAAGACAAGACAAGACAAGACAAGACAAGACAAGACAAGACAAGACAAGACAAGACAAGACAAGACAAGACAAGACAAGACAAGACAAGACAAGACAAGACAAGACAAGACAAGACAAGACAAGACAAGACAAGACAAGACAAGACAAGACAAGACAAGACAAGACAAGACAAGACAAGACAAGACAAGACAAGACAAGACAAGACAAGACAAGACAAGACAAGACAAGACAAGACAAGACAAGACAAGACAAGACAAGACAAGCAAAGACAAGACAAGACAAGCCAAGACAAGACAAGACAAGACAAGACAAGACAAGACAAGACAAGACAAGACAAGACAGGACAGGACAGGACAAGACAAGACAAGACAAGACAAGACAAAACAAGAAAAGACAAGACAAAACAAAACAATACAACACATGACATGACATGACATGACAAGACAAGACAGAACAGGACAAGACAAGACAAGACAAGACAAGACAAGACAAGACAAGACAAGACAAGACAAGACAAAACAATACAACACATGACATGACATGACAAGACAAGACAGAACAGGACAAGACAAGACAAGACAAGACAAGACAAGACAAGACAAGACAAGACAAGACAAGACAAGACAAGACAAGACAAGACAAGACAAGACAAGACAAGACAAGACAAAACAAGAAAAGACAAGACAAAACAAAACAATACAACACATGACATGACATGACATGACATGACAAGACAAGACAGAACAGGACAAGACAAGACAAGACAAGACAAGACAAGACAAGAAAAGACAAGACAAAACAAAACAATACAACACATGACATGACATGACATGACAAGACAAGACAGAACAGGACAAGACAAGACAAGACAAGACAAGACAAGACAAGACAAGACAAGACAAGACAAGACAAGACAAAACAATACAACACATGACATGACATGACAAGACAAGACAGAACAGGACAAGACAAGACCAGACAGGACAAGACAAAACAAGACAAGACAAGACAAGAAAAGACAAGACAAGACAAGACAAGACAAGACAAGACAAGACAAGACAAGACAATACAAGACAAGACAAGACAAAACAAGAAAAGACAAGACAAAACAAAACAATACAACACATGACATGACATGACAAGACAAGACAGAACAGGACAAGACAAGACAAGACAAGACAAGACAAGACAAGACAAGACAAGACAAGACAAAACAATACAACACATGACATGACATGACAAGACAAGACAGAACAGGACAAGACAAGACCAGACAGGACAAGACAAAACAAGACAAGACAAGACAAGAAAAGACAAGACAAGACAAGACAAGACAAGACAAGACAAGACAAGACAAGACAAGACAAGACCAGACCAGACAGGACAAGACAAAACAAGACAAGACAAGACAAGACAAGACAAGACAAGACAAGACAAGACAAGACAAGACAAAACAAGAAAAGACAAGACAAAACAAAACAATACAACACATGACATGACATGACATGACAAGACAAGACAGAACAGGACAAGACAAGACAAGACAAGACAAGACAAGACAAGACAAGACAAGACAAGACAAGACAAGACAAGACAAGACAAGACAAGACAAGACAAGACAAGACAAGACAAGACAAGACAAGACAAGACAAGACAAGACAAGACAAGACAAGACAAGACAAGACAAGACCAGACCAGACAGGACAAGACAAAACAAGACAAGACAAGACAAGAAAAGACAAGACAAGACAAGACAAGACAAGACAAGACAAGACAAGACAAGACAAGACAAGACAAGACAAGACAAGACAAGACAAGACAAGACAAGACAAGACAAGACAAGACAAGACAAGACAAGACAAGACAAGACAAGACAAGACAAGACAAGACAAGACAAGACAAGACAAGACAAGACAAGACAAGACAAGACAAGACAAGACAAGACAAGACAAGACAAGACAAGACAAGACAAGACAAGACAAGACAAGACAAGACAAGACAAGACAAGACAAGACAAGACAAGACAAGACAAGACAAGACAAGACAAGACAAGACAAGACAAGACAAGACAAGACAAGACAAGACAAGACAAGACAAGACAAGACAAGACAAGACAAGACAAGACAAGACAAGACAAGACAAGACAAGACAAGACAAGACAAGACAAGACAAGACAAGACAAGACAAGACAAGACAAGACAAGACAAGACAAGACAAGACAGGACAGGACAAGACAAGACAAGACAAAACAAGAAAAGACAAGACAAAACAAAACAATACAACACATGACATGACATGACATGACAAGACAAGACAGAACAGGACAAGACAAGACAAGACAAGACAAGACAAGACAAGACAAGACAAGACAAGACAAGACAAGACAAGACAAGACAAGACAAAACAATACAACACATGACATGACATGACAAGACAAGACAGAACAGGACAAGACAAGACAAGACAAGACAAGACAAGACAAGACAAGACAAGACAAGACAAGACAAGACAAGACAAGACAAGACAAGACAAGACAAGACAAGACAAAACAAGAAAAGACAAGACAAAACAAAACAATACAACACATGACATGACATGACATGACAAGACAAGACAGAACAGGACAAGACAAGACAAGACAAGACAAGACAAGACAAGACAAGAAAAGACAAGACAAAACAAAACAATACAACACATGACATGACATGACATGACAAGACAAGACAGAACAGGACAAGACAAGACAAGACAAGACAAGACAAGACAAGACAAGACAAGACAAGACAAGACAAAACAATACAACACATGACATGACATGACAAGACAAGACAGAACAGGACAAGACAAGACCAGACAGGACAAGACAGGACAAGACAAAACAAGACAAGACAAGACAAGAAAAGACAAGACAAGACAAGACAAGACAAGACAAGACAAGACAAGACAATACAAGACAAGACAAGACAAAACAAGAAAAGACAAGACAAAACAAAACAATACAACACATGACATGACATGACAAGACAAGACAGAACAGGACAAGACAAGACAAGACAAGACAAGACAAGACAAGACAAGACAAGACAAGACAAGACAAAACAATACAACACATGACATGACATGACAAGACAAGACAGAACAGGACAAGACAAGACCAGACAGGACAAGACAAAACAAGACAAGACAAGACAAGAAAAGACAAGACAAGACAAGACAAGACAAGACAAGACAAGACAAGACAAGACAAGACAAGACAAGACAAGACAAGACAAGACAAGACAAAACAAGAAAAGACAAGACAAAACAAAACAATACAACACATGACATGACATGACATGACAAGACAAGACAGAACAGGACAAGACAAGACAAGACAAGACAAGACAAGACAAGACAAGACAAGACAAGACAAGACAAGACAAGACAAGACAAGACAAGACAAGACAAGACAAGACAAGACAAGACAAGACAAGACAAGACAAGACAAAACAAGACAAGACAAGACAAGACAAAACAAGAAAAGACAAGACAAGACAAAACAAAACAATACAACACATGACATGACATGACAAGACAAGACAGAACAGGACAAGACAAGACAAGACAAGACAAGACAAGACAAGACAAGACAAGACAAGACAAGACAAGACAAGACAAGACAAGACCAGACAGGACAAGACAAGACAAAACAAGACAAGACAAGACAAGACAAGACAAGACAAGACAAGGCAAGACAAGACAAGACAAGACAAGACAAGACAAGAAAAGACAAGACAAGACAAGACAAGACAAGACAAGACAAGACAAGACAAGACAAGACAAGACAAGACAAGACAAGACAAGACAAGAAAAGACAAGACAAGACAAGACAAGACAAGACAAGACAAGACGAGACAAGACAAGACAAGAAAAGACAAGACAAGACAAGACAAGACAAGACAAGACAAGACAAGACAAGACAAGACAAGACAAGACAAGACAAGACAAGACAAGACAAGACAAAACAAAACAATACAACACATGACATGACATGACAAGACAAGACAGAACAGGATAAGACAAGACAAGGCAAGACAAGACAAGACAAGACAAGACAAGACAAGACAAGACAAGACAAGACAAGACAAGACAAGACAAGACAAGACAAGACAAGACAAGACAAGACAAGACAAGACAAGACAAGACAAGACAAGACAAGACAAGACAAGACAAGACAAGACAAGACAAGACAAGACCAGACAGGACAAGACAAGACAAAACAAGACAAAACAAGACAAGACAAGACAAGACAAGACAAGACAAGGGAAGACAAGACAAGACAAGACAAGACAAGAAAAGACAAGACAAGACAAGACAAGACAAGACAAGACAAGACAAGACAAGACAAGACAAGACAAGACAAGACAAGACAAGACAAGACAAGACAAGACAAGACAAGTCAAGACAAGACAAGACAAGACAAGACAAGACAAGACAAGACAAGACAAGACAAGACAAGACAAGACAAAACAAGAAAAGACAAGACAACACAACACAACACAACACATGACATGACATGACATGACATGACAAGACAAGACAGGACAAGACAAGACAAGACAAGATAAGACATGACAAGACAAAACAAGACAAGACAAGACAAGACAAGACAAGACATGACAAGACAAGACAAGGCAAGACATGACATGACATGACATGACAAGACAAGACAGGACAGGACAGGACAAGACAAGACAAGGCAAGACAAGACAAAACAAGACAAGACAAAACAACACAACACAACACAACACATGACATGACATGACATGACATGACAAGACAAGACAGGACAAGACAAGACAAGACAAGATAAGACATGACAAGACAAAACAAGACAAGACAAGACAAGACAAGACAAGACAAGACATGACAAGACAAGACAAGACATGACATGACATGACATGACATGACAAGACAAGACAGGACAGGACAGGACAAGACAAGACAAGGCAAGACAAGACAAGACAAGACAAGACAAGACAAGACAAGACAAGACAAGACAAGACAAGACAAGACAAGACAAGACAAGACAAGACAAGACAAGACAAGACAAGACAAGACAAGACAAGACAAGACAAGACAAGACAAGACAAGACAAGACAAGACAAGACAAGACAAGACAAGACAAGACAAGACAAGACAAGACAAGACAAGACCAGACAGGACAAGACAAGACAAAACAAGACAAAACAAGACAAGACAAGACAAGACAAGACAAGACAAGGCAAGACAAGACAAGACAAGACAAGACAAGAAAAGACAAGACAAGACAAGACAAGACAAGACAAGACAAGACAAGACATGACATGACAAGACATGACAAGACAAGACAAGACAAGACAAGACAAGACAAGACAAGACAAGACAAGACAAGACAAAACAAGAAAAGACAAGACAACACAACACAACACAACACATGACATGACATGTCATGACATGACAAGACAAGACAGGACAAGACAAGACAAGACAAGATAAGACATGACAAGACAAAACAAGACAAGACAAGACAAGACAAGACAAGACATGACAAGACAAGACAAGGCAAGACATGACATGACATGACATGACAAGACAAGACAGGACAGGACAGGACAAGACAAGACAAGGCAAGACAAGACAAAACAAGACAAGACAAAACAACACAACACAACACAACACATGACATGACATGACATGACATGACAAGACAAGACAGGACAAGACAAGACAAGACAAGATAAGACATGACAAGACAAAACAAGACAAGACAAGACAAGACAAGACAAGACAAGACATGACAAGACAAGACAAGACATGACATGACATGACATGACATGACAAGACAAGACAGGACAGGACAGGACAAGACAAGACAAGGCAAGACAAGACAAGACAAGACAAGACAAGACAAGACAAGACAAGACAAGACAAGACAAGACAAGACAAGACAAGACAAGACAAGACAAGACAAGACAAGACAAGACAAGACAAGACAAGACAAGACAAGACAAGACAAGACAAGACAAGACAAGACAAGACAAGACAAGACAACACAAGACAAGACAAGACAAGACAAGACAAGACAAGACAAGACAAGACAAGACAAGACAAGACAAGACAAGACAAGACAAGACAAGACAAGACAAGACAAGACAAGACAAGACAAGACAAGACCAGACAAGACAAGACAAGACCAGACAGGACAAGACAAAACAAGACAAGACAAGACAAGACAAGACAAGAAAAGACAAGACAACACAAGACAAGACAAGACAAGACAGGTTAGGACAGGACAAGACAAGACAAGGCAAGACAAGACAAGACAAGACAAGACAAGACAAGACAAGACAAGACAAGACAAGACAAGACAAGACAAGACAAGACAAGACAAGACAAGACAAAACAAGACAAGACATGACATGACAAGACATGACAAGACAAAACAAGACAAGACAAGACAAGACAAGAAAAGACAAGACAAAACAAGACAAGACAAGACAAGACAAGACATGACAAGACAAGACAAGACAAGACATGACATGACATGACATGACAAGACAAGACAGGACAGGACAGGACAAGACAAGACAAGGCAAGACAAGACAAAACAAGACAAGACAAAACAACACAACACAACACAACACATGACATGACATGACATGACATGACAAGACAAGACAGGACAGGACAAGACAAGACAAGATAAGACATGACAAGACAAAACAAGACAAGACAAGACAAGACAAGACATGACAAGACAAGACAAGACAAGACAAGACATGACATGACATGACATGACAAGACAAGACAAGACAAGACAAGACAACACAACACATGACATGACATGACATGACAAGACAAGACAGGACAGGACAGGACAGGACAAGACAAGACAAGACAAGACAAGACAAGACAACACAACACATGACATGACATGACATGACAAGACAAGACAGGACAAGACAAGACAAGACAAGACAAGACAAGACAAGACAAGACAAGACAAGACAAGACAAGACAAGACAAGACAAGACAAGACAAGACAAGACAAGACAAGACAAGACAAAACAAGAAAAGACAAGACAAAACAAAACAATACAACACATGACATGACATGACAAGACAAGACAGAACAGGACAAGACAAGACAAGACAAGACAAGACAAGACAAGACAAGACAAGACAAGACAAGACAAGACAAGACAAGACAAGACAAGACAAGACAAGACAAGACAAGACAAGACAAGACAAGACAAGACAAGACAAGACAAGACAAGACAAGACAAGACAAGACAAGACAAGACAAGACAAGACAAGACAAGACAAGACAAGACAAGACAAGACAAGACAAGACAAGACAAGACAAGACAAGACAAGACAAGAAAAGACAAGACAAGACAAGACAAGACAAGACAAGACAAGACAAGACAAGACAAGACAAGACAAGACAAGACAACACAAGACAAGACAAGACAAGACAAGACAAGACAAGACAAGACAAGACAAGACAAGACAAGACAAGACAAGACAAGACAAGACAAGACAAGACAAGACAAGACAAGACAAGACAAGACAAGACAAGACAAGACAAGACAAGACAAGACAAGACAAGACAAGACAAGACAAGACAAGACAAGACAAGACAAGATAAGACATGACAAGACAAAACAAGGCAAGACAAAACTACACAACATACGACATGACATGACATGACAAGACAAGACAAGACAAGACAAGACAAGACAAGACAAGACAAGACAAGACAAGACAAGACAAGACAAGACAAGACAAGACAAGACAAGACAAGACAAGACAAGACAAGACAAGACAAGACAAGACAAGACAAGGCAAGACAAGACAAGACAAGACAAGACAAGACAAGACAAGACAAGACAAGACAAGACAAGACAAGACAAGACAAGACAAGACAAGACAAGACAAGACAAGACAAGACAAGACAAGACAAGACAAGACAAGACAAGACAAGACAAGACAAGACAAGACAAGACAAGACAAGACAAGACAAGACAAGACAAGACAAGACAAGACAAGACAAGACAAGACAAGACAAGACAAGACAAGACAAGACAAGACAAGACAAGACAAGACAAGACAAGACAAGACAAGACAAGACAAGACAAGACAAGACAAGACAAGACAAGACAAGACAAGACAAGACAAGACAAGACAAGACAAGACAAGACAAGACAAGACAAGACAAGACAAGACAAGACAAGACAAGACAAGACAAGACAAGACAAGACAAGACAAGGCAAGACAAGACAAGACAAGACAAGACAAGACAAAACAAGACAAGACATGACATGACATGACAAGACATGACATGACATGACATGACAAGACAGGACAGGACAGGACAAGACAAGACAAGGCAAGACAAGACAAAACAAGACAAGACAAAACAACACAACACAACACAAGACATGGCATGACATGACATGACAAGACAAGACAGGACAAGACAAGACAAGACAAGATAAGACATGACAAGACAAAACAAGACAAGACAAGACAAGACAAGACAAGACATGACAAGACAAGACAAGACAAGACATGACATGACATGACATGACAAGACAAGACAGGACAGGACAGGACAAGACAAGACAAGGCAAAACAAGACAAAACAAGACAAGACAAAACAACACAACACAACACATGACATGACATGACATGACAAGACAAGACAGGACAAGACAATACAAGACAAGACAACACAAGACAGGACAAGACAAGACAAGACATGACAAGACAAGACAAGACAAGACATGACATGACATGACATGACAAGACAAGACAGGACAGGACAGGACAAGACAAGACAAGGCAAGACAAGACAAAACAAGACAAGACAAAACAACACAACACAACACATGACATGACATGACATGACAAGACAAAACAGGACAAAACAAGAGAAGACAAGACAAGACAAGACAAGACAATTGTGTTTGATTTTTTTTTTTTAATTAATTAAGAAGACAAAACAAGACAAGACATGACAAGACAAGACATGACATGACAAGACAAGACAAGACAAGACAAGACAAGACAAAACAACACAACACAACACAACACATGACATGACATGACATGACATGACAAGACAGGAAAGGACAAGACAAGACAAGACCAGACAAGACAAGACAGGACAGGACAGGACAAGACAAGACAAGGCAAGACAAGACAAAACAAGACAAGACAAAACAACACAACACAACACATGACATGACATGACATGACAAGACAAAACAGGACAAAACAAGAGAAGACAAGACAAGACAAGACAAGACAACACAACACAACACATGACATGACGTGACATGACAAGACAAGACAGGAAAGGACAAGACAAGATAAGACCAGACAAGACAAGACAAACCAAGACAAGACAAGACAAGACAAGACAAGACAAGACAAGACAAGACAAGACAAGACAAGACAAGACAAGACAAGACAAGACAAGACAAGACAAGACAAGACAAGACAAGACAAGACAAGACAAGACAAGACCAGACAAGACAAGACCAGACAAGACAAGACAAGACCAGACCAGACAGGACAAGACAAAACAAGACAAGACAAGACAAGACAAGAAAAGACAAGACAAGACAAGACAAGACAAGACAAGACAAGACAAGACAAGACAAGACAAGACAAGACAAGACAAGACAAGACAAGACAAGACAAGACAAGACAAGACAAAACAAGACAAGACAAGACAAGACAAGACAAGACAAGACAAGACAAGACAAGACAAGAAAAGACAAGACAAGACAAGACAAGATAAGACATGACAAGACAAAGTAAGACAAGACAAAACAACACAACACATGACATGACATGACATGACATGACATGACATGACAAGACAAGACAAGACAAGACAAGACAAGACAAGACAAGACAAGACAAGACAAGATAAGACATGACAAGACAAAATAAGACAAGACAAAACAACACAACACATGACATGACATGACATGACATGACAAGACAAGACAAGACAAGACAAGACAAGACAAGACAAGACAAGACAAGACAACACAAGACAAGAAAATACAAGACAAGACAAGACAAGACAAGACAAAACAACACAACACAACACAACACATGACATGACATGACATGACATGACAAGACAAGACAGGAAAGGACAAGACAAGACAAGACCAGACAAGACAAGACAAAACAAGACAAGACAAGACAAGACAAGACAAGACAAGACAAGACAAGACAAGACAAGACAAGACAAGACAAGACAAGACAAGACAAGACAAGACAAGACAAGACAAGACAAGACAAGACAAGACAAGACAAGACAAGACAAGACAAGACAAGACAAGACAAGACAAGACAAGACAAGACAAGACAAGACAAGACAAGACAAGACAAGACAAGACAAGGCAAGACAAGACAAGACAAGACAAGACAAGACAAGACAAGACAAGACAAGACAAGACAAGACATGACAAGACAAGACAAGACAAGACAAGACAAGACAAGACAAGACAAGACAAGACAAGACAAGACAAGACAAGACAAGACAAGACAAGACAAGACAAGACAAGACAAGAAAATACAAGACAAGACAAGACAAGACAAGACAAGACAAGACAAGACAAGACAAGACAAAACAACACAACACAACACATGACATGACATGACATGACAAGACAAGACAGGAAAGGACAAGACAAGACAAGACCAGACAAGACAAGACAAAACAAGACAAGACAAGGCAAGACAAGACAAAACAACACAACACAACACAACACATGACATGACATGACATGACATGACAAGACAAGACAGGAAAGGACAAGACAAGACAAGACCAGACAAGACAAGACAAAGCAAGACAAGACAAGACAAGACAAGACAAGACAAGACAAGACAAGACAAGACCAAACAAGACAAGACCAAACAAGACAAGACAAAACAACACAACACAACACAACACATGACATGACATGACAGGACATGACAAGACAAGACAGGACAAGACAAGACAAGACAAGACAAGACAAGACGAGACAAGACAAGACAAGACAAGACAAGACAAGACAAGACAAGGCAAGACAAGACAAGACAAGACAAGACAAGACAAGACAAGACAAGAAAAGACAAGACAAGACAAGACAAGACAAGACAAGACAAGACAAGACAAGACAAGACAAGACAAGACAAGACAAGACAAGACAAGACAAGACAAGACAAGACAAGACAAGACAAGACAAGACAAGACAAGACAAGACAAGACAAGACAAGACAAGACAAGACAAGACAAGACAAGACAAGACAAGACAAGACAAGACAAGACAAGACAAGACAAGACAAGACAAGACAAGACAAGACAAGACAAGACAAGACAAGACAAGACAAGACAAGACAAGACAAGACAAGACAAGACAAGACAAGACAAGACAAGACAAGACAAGACAAGACAAGACAAGACAAGACAAGACAAGACAAAACAAGACAAGACAAGACAAGACAAGACAAGACAAGACAAGACAAGACAAGACAAGACAAGACAAGACAAGAAAAGACAAGACAAGACAAGACAAGATAAGACATGACAAGACAAAATAAGACAAGACAAAACAACACAACACATGACATGACATGACATGACATGACATGACATGACAAGACAAGACAAGACAAGACAAGACAAGACAAGACAAGACAAGACAAGACAAGACAAGACAAGATAAGACATGACAAGACAAAATAAGACAAGACAAAACAACACAACACATGACATGACATGACATGACATGACATGACAAGACAAGACAAGACAAGACAAGACAAGACAAGACAAGACAAGACAAGACAAGAAAATACAAGACAAGACAAGACAAGACAAGACAAAACAACACAACACAACACAACACATGACATGACATGACATGACATGACAAGACAAGACAGGAAAGGACAAGACAAGACAAGACCAGACAAGACAAGACAAAACAAGACAAGACAAGACAAGACAAGACAAGACAAGACAAGACAAGACAAGACAAGACAAGACAAGACAAGACAAGACAAGACAAGACAAGACAAGACAAGACAAGACAAGACAAGACAAGACAAGACAAGACAAGACAAGACAAGACAAGACAAGACAAGGCAAGACAAGACAAGACAAGACAAGACAAGACAAGACAAGACAAGACAAGACAAGACAAGACAAGACATGACAAGACAAGACAAGACAAGACAAGACAAGACAAGACAAGACAAGACAAGACAAGACAAGACAAGACAAGACAAGACAAGACAAGACAAGACAAGACAAGACAAGACAAGACAAGAAAATACAAGACAAGACAAGACAAGACAAGACAAGACAAGACAAGACAAGACAAAACAACACAACACAACACATGACATGACATGACATGACAAGACAAGACAGGAAAGGACAAGACAAGACAAGACCAGACAAGACAAGACAAAACAAGACAAGACAAGGCAAGACAAGACAAAACAACACAACACAACACAACACATGACATGACATGACATGACATGACAAGACAAGACAGGAAAGGACAAGACAAGACAAGACCAGACAAGACAAGACAAAGCAAGACAAGACAAGACAAGACAAGACAAGACAAGACAAGACAAGACAAGACCAAACAAGACAAGACCAAACAAGACAAGACAAAACAACACAACACAACACAACACATGACATGACATGACAGGACATGACAAGACAAGACAGGACAAGACAAGACAAGACAAGACAAGACAAGACGAGACAAGACAAGACAAGACAAGACAAGACAAGACAAGACAAGGCAAGACAAGACAAGACATGACAAGGCAAGACAAGACAAGACAAGACAAGACAAGACAAGACAAGACAAGACAAGACAAGACAAGACAAGAAAAGACAAGACAAGACAAGACAAGATAAGACATGACAAGACAAAATAAGACAAGACAAAACAACACAACACATGACATGACATGACATGACATGACATGACATGACAAGACAAGACAAGACAAGACAAGACAAGACAAGACAAGACAAGACAAGACAAGACAAGACAAGACAAGACAAGACAAGACAAGACAAGACAAGACAAGACAAGACAAGACAAGACAAGACAAGACAAGACAAGACAAGACAAGACAAGACAAGACAAGACAAGACAAGACAAGACAAGACAAGACAAGACAAGACAAGACAAGACAAGACAAGACAAGACAAGACAAGACAAGAAAAGACAAGACAAGACAAGAAAAGACAAGACAAGACAAGACAAGACAAGAAAAGACAAGACAAGACAAGACAAGACAAGACAAGACAAGACAAGACAAGACAAGACAAGACAAGACAAGACAAGACAAGACAAGACAAGACAAGACAAGACAAGACAAGACAAGACAAGACAAGACAAGACAAGACAAGACAAGACAAGACAAGACAAGACAAGACAAGACAAGACAAGACAAGACAAGACAAGACAAGAAAAGACAAGACAAGACAAGACAAGACAAGACAAGACAAGACAAGACAAGACAAGACAAGATAAGACAAGACAAGACAAGACAAGACAAGACAAGACAAGACAAGACAAGACAAGACAAGGCAAGACAAGACAAGACAAGACAAGACAAGACAAGACAAGACAAGACAAGACAAGACAAGACAAGACAAGACAAGACAAGACAAGACAAGACAAGACAAGACAAGACAAGACAAGACAAGACAAAACAAGAAGAGACAAGACAAAACAAAACAATACAACACATGACATGACATGACAAGACAGAACAGGACAAGACAAGACAAGGCAAGACAAGACAAGACAAGACAAGACAAGACAAGACAAGACAAGACAAGACCAGACAGGACAAGACAAGACAAAACAAGACAAGACAAGACAAGACAAGACAAGACAAGGCAAGACAAGACAAGACAAGACAAGACAAGAAAAGACAAGACAAGACAAGACAAGACAAGACAAGACAAGACAAGACAAGACAAGACAAGACAAGACAAGACAAGACAAGACAAGACAAGACAAGACAAGACAAGACAAGACAAGACAAGACAAGACAAGACAAGACAAGACAAGACAAGACAAGACAAGACAAGACAAGACAAGACAAGACAAGACAAGACAAGACAAGACAAGACAAGACAAGACAAGACAAGACAAGACAAGACAAGACAAGACAAGACAAGACAAGACAAGACAAGACAAGACAAGACAAGACAAGACAAGACAAGACAAGACAAAACAAGAAGAGACAAGACAAAACAAAACAATACAACACATGACATGACATGACAAGACAGAACAGGACAAGACAAGACAAGGCAAGACAAGACAAGACAAGACAAGACAAGACAAGACAAGACAAGACAAGACCAGACAGGACAAGACAAGACAAAACAAGACAAGACAAGACAAGACAAGACAAGACAAGGCAAGACAAGACAAGACAAGACAAGACAAGAAAAGACAAGACAAGACAAGACAAGACAAGACAAGACAAGACAAGACAAGACAAGACAAGACAAGACAAGACAAGACAAGACAAGACAAGACAAGACAAGACAAGACAAGACAAGACAAGACAAGACAAGACAAGACAAGACAAGACAAGACAAGACAAGACAAGACAAGACAAGACAAGACAAGACAAGACAAGACAAGACAAGACAAGACAAGACAAGACAAGACAAGACAAGACAAGACAAGACAAAACAAGACAAGACCAGACAAGACAAGAAAAGACAAGACAAAACAAGACAAGACAAGACAAGACAAGACAAGACAAGACAAGACAAGACAAGACAAGACAAGACAAGACAAGACAAGACAAGACAAGACAAGACAAGACAAGACAAGACAAGACAAGACAAGACAAGACAAGACAAGACAAGACAAGACAAAACAAGACAAGACATGACATGACAAGACATGACAAGACATGACAAGACAAAACAAGACAAGACAAGACATGACATGACATGACAAGACAAGACAGGACAAGACAAGACAAGACAAGATAAGACATGACAAGACAAAACAAGACAAGACAAGACAAGACAAGACAAGACAAGACAAGACAAGACAAGACAAGACAAGACAAGACAAGACAAGACAAGACAAGACAAGACAAGACAAGACAAGACAAGACAAGACAAGACAAGACAAGACAAGACCAGACAAGACAAGACAAGACCAGACAGGACAAGACAAAACAAGACAAGACAAGACAAGACAAGAAAAGACAAGACAAGACAACACAAGACAAGACAAGACAGGTTAGGACAGGACAAGACAAGACAAGGCAAGACAAGACAAGACAAGACAAGACAAGACAAGACAAGACAAGACAAGACAAGACAAGACAAGACAAGACAAAACAAGACAAGACATGACATGACAAGACATGACAAGACAAAACAAGACAAGACAAGACAAGACAAGACAAGAAAAGACAAGACAAAACAAGACAAGACAAGACAAGACAAGACAAGACATGACAAGACAAGACAAGACAAGACATGACATGACATGACATGACAAGACAAGACAGGACAGGACAGGACAAGACAAGACAAGGCAAGACAAGACAAAACAAGACAAGACAAAACAACACAACACAACACAACACATGACATGACATGACATGACATGACAAGACAAGACAGGACAAGACAAGACAAGACAAGATAAGACATGACAAGACAAAACAAGACAAGACAAGACAAGACAAGACAAGACATGACAAGACAAGACAAGACAAGACATGACATGACATGACATGACAAGACAAGACAGGACAGGACAGGACAAGACAAGACAAGGCAAGACAAGACAAAACAAGACAAGACAAAACAACACAACACAACACATGACATGACATGACATGACAAGACAAGACAGGACAAGACAAGACAAGACAAGACAACACAAGACAAGACAAGACAAGACAAGACAAGACAAGACAAGACAAGACAAGACAAGACAAGACAAGACAAAACAAGAAAAGACAAGACAAAACAAAACAATACAACACATGACATGACATGACAAGACAAGACAGGACAAGACAAGACAAGACAAGACAAGACAAGACAAGACAAGACAAGACAAGACAAGACAAGACAAGACAAGACAAGACAAGACAAGACAAGACAAGACAAGACAAGACAAGACAAGACAAGACAAGACAAGACAAGACAAGACAAGACAAGACAAGACAAGACAAGACAAGACAAGACAAGACAAGACAAGACAAGACAAGACAAGACAAGACAAGACAAGACAAGACAAGACAAGACAAGACAAGACAAGACAAGACAAGACAAGACAAGACAAGACAAGACAAGACAAGACAAGACAAGACAAGAAAAGACAAGACAAAACAAAACAATACAACACATGACATGACATGACATGACAAGACAAGACAGAACAGGACAAGACAAGACAAGACAAGACAAGACAAGACAAGACAAGACAAGACAAAACAAGACAAGACAAGACAAGACCAGACAGGACAAGACAAGACAAAACAAGACAAGACAAGACAAGACAAGACAAGACAAGACAAGACAAGACAAGACAAAACAAGACAAGACAAGACAAGACAAGACAAGACAAGACAAGACAAGACAAGACAAGACAAGACAAGACAAGACAAGACAAGACAAGACCAGACAGGACAAGACAAGACAAAACAAGACAAGACAAGACAAGACAAGACAAGACAAGACAAGACAAGACAAGACAAAACAAGACAAGACAAGACAAGACAAGACAAGACAAGACAAGACAAGACAAGACAAGACAAGACAAGACAAGACAAGACAAGACAAGGCAAGGCAAGACAAGACAAAACAACACAACACAACACATGACATGACATGACATGACAAGACAAGACAGGACAAGACAAGACAAGACAAGACAAGACAACACAAGACAGGACAAGACAAGACAAGACATGACAAGACAAGACAAGACAAGACAAGACAAGACAAGACAAGACAAGACAAGACAAGACAAGACAAGACAAGACAAGACAAGACAAGACAAGACAAGACAAGACAAGTCAAGACAAGACAAGACAAGACAAGACAAGACAAGACAAGACAAGACAAGACAAGACAAGACAAGACAAGACAAGACAAGACAAGACAAGACAAGACAAGACAAGACAAGACAAGACAAGACAAGACAAGACAAGACAAGACAAGACAAGACAAGACAAGACAAGACAAGACAAGACAAGACAAGACAAGACAAGACAAGACAAGACAAGACAAGACAAGACAAGACAAGACAAGACAAGACAAGACAAGACAACACAAGACAAGACAAGACAAGATAAGACATGACAAGACAAAACAAGGCAAGACAAAACTACACAACATACGACATGACATGACATGACAAGACAAGACAAGACAAGACAGGACAGGACAGGACAAGACAAGACAAGGCAAGACAAGACAAAACAAGACAAGACAAAACAACACAACACAACACATGACATGACATGACATGACAAGACAAGACAGGACAAGACAAGACAAGACAAGACAACACAAGACAGGACAAGACAAGACAAGACATGACAAGACAAGACAAGACAAGACATGACATGACATGACATGACAAGACAAGACAGGACAGGACAGGACAAGACAAGACAAGGCAAGACAAGACAAAACAAGACAAGACAAAACAACACAACACAACACATGACATGACATGACATGACAAGACAAAACAGGACAAAACAAGAGAAGACAAGACAAGACAAGACAAGACAATTGTGTTTGATTTTTTTTTTAAATTAATTAAGAAGACAAAACAAGACAAGACATGACAAGACAAGACATGACATGACAAGACAAGACAAGACAAGACAAGACAAGACAAAACAACACAACACAACACAACACATGACATGACACGACATGACATGACAAGACAGACAAGACAAGGCAGGACAGGACAGGACAAGACAAGACAAGGCAAGACAAGACAAAACAAGACAAGACAAAACAACACAACACAACACATGACATGACATGACATGACAAGACAAAACAGGACAAAACAAGAGAAGACAAGACAAGACAAGACAAGACAACACAACACAACACATGACATGACATGACGTGACATGACAAGACAAGACAGGAAAGGACAAGACAAGATAAGACCAGACAAGACAAGACAAACCAAGACAAGACAAGACAAGACAAGACAAGACAAGACAAGACAAGACAAGACAAGACAAGACAAGACAAGACAAGACAAGACAAGACAAGACAAGACAAGACAAGACAAGACAAGACAAGACGAGACAAGACAAGACAAGACAAGACAAGACAAGACAAGACAAGACAAGACAAGACAAGACAAGACAAGACAAGACAAGACAAGACAAGACAAGACAAGACAAGACAAGACAAGACAAAACAAGACAAGACAAGACCAGACAAGACAAGAAAAGACAAAACAAGACAAGACAAGACAAGACAAGACAAGACAAGACAAGACAAGACAAGACAAGACAAGACAAGACAAGACAAGACAAGACAAGACAAGACAAGACAAGACAAGACAAGACAAGACAAGACAAAACAAGACAAGACATGACATGACAAGACATGACAAGACAAAACAAGACAAGACAAGACATGACATGACATGACAAGACAAGACAGGACAAGACAAGACAAGACAAGACAAGACCAGACAAGACAAGACAAGACCAGACAGGACAAGACAAAACAAGACAAGACAAGACAAGACAAGAAAAGACAAGACAAGACAACACAAGACAAGACAAGACAGGTTAGGACAGGACAAGACAAGACAAGGCAAGACAAGACAAGACAAGACAAGACAAGACAAGACAAGACAAAACAAGACAAGACATGACATGACAAGACATGACAAGACAAAACAAGACAAGACAAGACAAGACAAGACAAGAAAAGACAAGACAAAACAAGACAAGACAAGACAAGACAAGACAAGACAAAACAAGACAAGACAAGACAAGACAAGACAAGACATGACAAGACAAGACAAGACAAGACATGACATGACATGACATGACAAGACAAGACAGGACAGGACAGGACAAGACAAGACAAGGCAAGACAAGACAAAACAAGACAAGACAAAACAACACAACACAACACAACACATGACATGACATGACATGACATGACAAGACAAGACAGGACAAGACAAGACAAGACAAGATAAGACATGACAAGACAAAACAAGACAAGACAAGACAAGACAAGACAAGACATGACAAGACAAGACAAGACAAGACATGACATGACATGACATGACAAGACAAGACAGGACAGGACAGGACAAGACAAGACAAGGCAAGACAAGACAAAACAAGACAAGACAAAACAACACAACACAACACATGACATGACATGACATGACAAGACAAGACAGGACAAGACAAGACAAGACAAGACAACACAAGACAAGACAAGACAAGACAAGACAAGACAAGACAAGACAAGACAAGACAAGACAAGACAAGACAAGACAAGACAAGACAAGACAAGACAAGACAAGACAAGACAAAACAAGAAAAGACAAGACAAAACAAAACAATACAACACATGACATGACATGACAAGACAAGACAGAACAGGACAAGACAAGACAAGACAAGACAAGACAAGACAAGACAAGACAAGACAAGACAAGACAAGACAAGACAAGACAAGACAAGACAAGACAAGACAAGACAAGACAAGACAAGACAAGACAAGACAAGACAAGACAAGACAAGACAAGACAAGACAAGACAAGACAAGACAAGACAAGACAAGACAAGACAAGACAAGACAAGACAAGACAAGACAAGACAAGACAAGACAAGACAAGACAAGACAAGACAAGACAAGACAAGACAAGACAACACAAGACAAGACAAGACAAGATAAGACATGACAAGACAAAACAAGGCAAGACAAAACTACACAACATACGACATGACATGACATGACAAGACAAGACAAGACAAGACAGGACAGGACAGGACAAGACAAGACAAGGCAAGACAAGACAAAACAAGACAAGACAAAACAACACAACACAACACATGACATGACATGACATGACAAGACAAGACAGGACAAGACAAGACAAGACAAGACAACACAAGACAGGACAAGACAAGACAAGACATGACAAGACAAGACAAGACAAGACATGACATGACATGACATGACAAGACAAGACAGGACAGGACAGGACAAGACAAGACAAGGCAAGACAAGACAAAACAAGACAAGACAAAACAACACAACACAACACATGACATGACATGACATGACAAGACAAAACAGGACAAAACAAGAGAAGACAAGACAAGACAAGACAAGACAAGACAAGACAAGACAAGACAAGACAAGACAAGACAAGACAAGACAAGACAAGACAAGACAAGACAAGACAAGACAAGACAAAACAACACAACACAACACATGACATGACATGACGTGACATGACAAGACAAGACAGGAAAGGACAAGACAAGATAAGACCAGACAAGACAAGACAAACCAAGACAAGACAAAACAAGACAAGACAAGACAAGACAAGACAAGACAAGACAAGACAAAACAAGACAAGACAAGACAAGACAAGATAAGACCAGACAAGACAAGACAAACCAAGACAAGACAAAACAAGACAAGACAAGACAAGACAAGACAAGACAAGACAAGACAAAACAAGACAAGACAAGACAAGACAAGACAAGACAAGACAAGACAAGACAAGACAAGACAAGACAAGACAAGACAAGACAAGACAAGACAAGACAAGACAAGACAAGACAAGACATGACATGACAAGACAAGACAGAACAGGACAAGACAAGACAAGACAAGACAAGACAAGGCAAGACAAGACATGACAAGACAAGACAAGACAAGAGAAGACAAGACAAGACAAGACAAGACAAGACAAGACAAGACAAGACAAGACAAGACAAGACAAGACAAGACAAGACAAGACAAGACAAGACAAGACAAAACAAGACAAGACAAAACAATACAACAAATGACATGACGTGACATTACAAGACAAGACAGAACAGGACAAGACCAGACAAGACAAGACAAGACAAGACAAGACAAGACAAGACACGACATGACATGACAGGACAAGATAAGACAAGACAAGACAAGACAAGACAAGACAAGACAAGACATGACAAGACAAGACAGGAAAGGACAAGACAAGACAAGACCAGACAAGACAAGACAAGACAAGACAAGACAAGACAAGACAAGACAAGACAAGACAAGACAAGACAAGACAAGACAAGACAAGACAAGACAAGACAAGACAAGACAAAACAAGACAAGACAAGACAAGACAAGACAAGACAAGACAAGACAAGACAAGACAAGACAAGACAAGACAAGACAAGACAAGACAAGACAAGACAAGACAAGACAAGACAAGACAAGACAAGACAAGACAAGACGAGACAAGACAAGACAAGACAAGACAAGACAAGACAAGACAAGACAAGACAAGACAAGACAAAACAACACAACACAACACATGACATGACATGAGAGGACATGACAAGACAAGACAGGAAAAGACAAGACAACACAAGACAAGACAAGACAAGACAAGACATGACAAGACAAGACAAGACAAGACATGACATGCCATGACATGACAAGACAAGACAGGACAGGACAAGACAAGATAAGGCAAGACAAGACAAAACAACACAACACAACACATGACATGACATGACATGACAAGACAAAACAGGACAAGACAAGACAAGACAATTGTGTTTGATTTTTTTTTTAAATTAATTAAGAAGACAAAACAAGACAAGACATGACATGACAAGACATGACAAGACAAAACAAGACAAGACAAGACAAAACAACACAACACAACACAACACATGACATGACATGACATGACAAGACAAGACAGGACAGGACAAGACAAGACAAGGCAAGACAAGACAAGACAAGACCAGACAAGACAAGACAAAACAAGACATGACAGGACAAGACAAGACAAGACAAGACAAGACAAGACAAGACAAGACAAGACAAGACAAGACAAGACAAGACAAGACAAGACAAGACAAGACAAGACAAGACAAGACAAGACAAGACAAGACAAGACAAGACAAGACAAGACAAGACAAGACAAGACAAGACAAGACAAGACAAGACAAGACAAGACAAGACAAGACAAGACAAGACAAGACAAGACAAGACAAGACAAGACAAGACAAGACAAGACAAGACAAGACAAGACAAGACAAGACAAGACAAGACAAGACAAGACAAGACAAGATAAGAGAAGACAAGACAAGACAAGACAAGACAAGACAGGACAAGACAGGACAAGACAAGACAAGACAAGACAAGACAAGACAAGACAAGACAAGACAAGACAAGACAAGATAAGAGAAGACAAGACAAGACAAGACAAGACAAGACAAGACAAGACAACACAACACAACACAACACAACACATGACATGACATGACATGACAAGACAAGACAGGACAGGACAAGACAAGACAAGGCAAGTCAAGACAAAACAAGACAAGACAAAACAACACAACACAACACATGACATGACATGACATGACAAGACAAAACAGGACAAGACAAGACAATTGTGTTTGATTTTTTTTTTAAATTAATTAAGAAGACAACACAACACATGACATGACATGAGAGGACATGACAAGACAGGACAAGACAAGACAAGACAAGACAAGACAAGACAAGACAAGACAAGACAAGACAAGACAAGACAAGACAAGACAAGACAAGACAAGACAAGACAAGACAAGACAAGACAAGACAAGACAAGACAAGACAAGACAAGACATGACATGACATGACAAGACAAGACAGGACAGGACAAGACAAGACAAGGCAAGTCAAGACAAAACAAGACAAGACAAAACAACACAACACAACACATGACATGACATGACATGACAAGACAAAACAGGACAAGACAAGACAATTGTGTTTGATTTTTTTTTTAAATTAATTAAGAAGACAACACAACACATGACATGACATGAGAGGACATGACAAGACAGGACAAGACAAGACAAGACAAGACAAGACAAGACAAGACAAGACAAGACAAGACAAGACAAGACAAGACAAGACAAGACAAGACAAGACAAGACAAGACAAGACAAGACAAGACAAGACAAGACAAGACAAGACAAGACAAGACAAGACAAGACAAGACAAGACAAGACAAGACAAGACAAGACAAGACAAGACAAGACAAGACAAGACAAGACAAGACAAGACAAGACAAGACAAGACAAGACAAGACAAGACAAGACAAGACAAGACAAGACAAGACAAGACAAGACATGACAAGACAAGACAAGACAAGACATGACAAGACAAGACAAGACAAGACAAGACAAGACAAGACAAGACAAGACAAGACAAGACAAGACAAGACAAGACAAGACAAGACAAGACAAGACAAGACAAGACAAGACAAGACAAGACAAGACAAGACAAGACAAGACAAGACAAGACAAGACAAGACAAGACAAGACAAGACAAGACAAGACAAGACAAGACAAGACAAGACAAGACAAGACAAGACAAGACAAGACAAGACAAGACAAGACAAGACAAGACAAGACAGGACAAGACAAGACAAGACAAGACAAGACAAGACAAGACAAGACAAGACAAGACAAGACATGACAAGACAAGACAAGACAAGACAAGACAAGACAAGACAAGACAAGACAAGACAAGACAAGACAAGACAAGACAAGACAAGACAAGACAAGACAAGACAAGACAAGACAAGACAAGACAAGACAAGACAAGACAAGACAAGACAAGACAAGACAAGACAAGACAAGACAAGACAAGACAAGACAAGACAAGACAAGACAAGACAAGACAAGACAAGACAAGACAAGACAAGACAAGACAAGACAAGACAAGACAAGACAAGACAAGACAAGACAAGACAAGACAAGACAAGACAAGACAAGACAAGACAAGACAAGACAAGACAAGACAAGACAAGACAAGACAAGACAAGACAAGACAAGACAAGACAAGACAAGACAAGACAAGACAAGACAAGACATGACAAGACAAGACAAAACAAGACAAGACAAGACAAGACATGACAAGACAAGACAAGACAAAACAAGACAAGACAAGACAAGACAAGACAAGACAAGACAAGGCAAGACAAGACAAGACATGACAAGACAAGACAAGACAAGACAAGACAAGACAAGACAAGACAAGACATGACAAGACAAGACAAGACAAAACAAGACAAGACAAGACAATCCAAGACAAGACAAAACAAGACAAGACAAGACAAGACATGACAAGACAAGACAAGACAAAACAAGACAAGACAAGACAAGACAAGACAAGACAAGACAAGACAAGATAAGAGATGACAAGACAAAACAAGGCAAGACAAAACAACACAACATACGACATGACATGACATGACAAGACAAGACAAGACAAGGCAAGACAAGACAAGACATGACAAGACAAGACAAGACAAGACAAGACAAGACAAGACAAGACAAGACATGACAAGACAAGACAAGACAAGACAAGACAAGACAAGACAAGACAAGACATGACAAGACAAGACATGACAAGACAAGACAAGACAAAACAAGACAAGACAAAACAAGACAAGACAAGACAAGACAAGGTAAGACAAGACAAGACAAGACAAGACAAGACAAGACAAGACAAGGCAAGACAAGACAAGACAATCCAAGACAAGACAAAACAAGACAAGACAAGACAAGACAAGACAAGACAAGACAAGACAAGACAAGACAAGACAAGACAAGACAAGACAAGACAAGACAAGACAAGACAAGACAAGACAAGACAAGAGAAGACAAGACAAGACAAGACAAGACAAGACAGGACAAGACAGGACAAGACAAGACAAGACAAGACAAGACAAGACAAGACAAGACAAGACAAGACAAGACAAGACAAGATAAGAGAAGACAAGACAAGACAAGACAAGACAAGACAACACAACACAACACAACACAACACAACACATGACATGACATGACATGACAAGACAAAACAGGACAAGACAAGACAATTGTGTTTGATTTTTTTTTTAAATTAATTAAGAAGACAACACAACACATGACATGACATGAGAGGACATGACAAGACAGGACAAGACAAGACAAGACAAGACAAGACAAGACAAGACAAGACAAGACAAGACAAGACAAGACAAGACATGACATGACATGACATGACAAGACAAGACAAGACAGGACAGGACAAGACAAGACAATTGTGTTTGATTTTTTTTTTAATTAATTAAGAAGACAACACAACACATGACATGACATGAGAGGACATGACAAGACAGGACAAGACAAGACAAGACAAGACAAGACAAGACAAGACAAGACAAGACAAGACAAGACAAGACAAGACAAGACAAGACAAGACAAGACAAGACAAGACAAGACAAGACAAGACAAGACAAGACAAGACAAGACAAGACAAGACAAGACAAGACAAGACAAGACAAGACAAGACAAGACAAGACAAGACAAGACAAGACAAGACAAGACAAGACAAGACAAGACAAGACAAGACAAGACAAGACAAGACAAGACAAGACAAGACAAGACAAGACAAGACAAGACAAGACAAGACAAGACAAGACAAGACAAGACAAGACAAGACAAGACAAGACAAGACAAGACAAGACAAGACAAGACAAGACAAGACAAGACAAGACAAGACAAGACAAGACAAGACAAGACAAGACAAGACAAGACAAGACAAGACAAGACAAGACAAGACAAGACAAGACAAGACAAGACAAGACAAGACAAGACAAGACAAGACAAGACAAGACAAGACAAGACAAGACAAGACAAGACAAGACAAGACAAGACAAGACAAGACAAGACAAGACAAGACAAGACAAGACAAGACAAGACAAGACAAGACAAGACAAGACAAGACAAGACAAGACAAGACAAGACAAGACAAGACAAGACAAGACAAGACAAGACAAGACAAGACAAGACAAGACAAGACAAGACAAGACAAGACAAGACAAGACAAGACAAGACAAGACAAGACAAGACAAGACAAGACAAGACAAGACAAGACAAGACAAGACAAGACAAGACAAGACATGACAAGACAAGACAAGACAAGACACGACAAGACAGGACAACACAAGACAACACAAGACAAGACAAGACAAGACAAGACAAGACAAGACAAGACAAGACAAGACAAGACAAGACAAGACAAGACAAGACAAGACAAGACAAGACAAGACAAGACAAGACAAGACAAGACATGACAAGACAAGACAAGACAAAACAAGACAAGACAAGACAATCCAAGACAAGACAAAACAAGACAAGACAAGACAAGACAAGACAAGACAAGACAAGACAAGACAAGACAAGACAAGACAAGACAAGACAAGACAAGACAAGACAAGACAAGACAAGACAAGACAAGACAAGACATGACAAGACAAGACAAGACAAGACAAGACAAGACAAGACAAGACGACAAGACAAGACAAGACAAGACAAGACAAGATAAGAGATGACAAGACAAAACAAGGCAAGACAAAACAACACAACATACGACATGACATGACATGACAAGACAAGACAGGACAGGACAAGACAAGACAAGACAAGGCAAGACAAGACAAAACAAGACAAGACAAAACAACACAACACATGACATGACAAGACAAAACAGGACAAGACAAGAGATGACAAGACAAGACAAGACAAGACAAGACAAGACAAGACAAGACAAGACACGACAAGACACGACATGACATGACATGACAAGACAAGACAAGACAAGACAAGACAAGACAAGACAAGACAAGACAAGACAAGACAAGACAAGACATGACAAGACAAAACAGGACAAGACAAGAGATGACAAGACAAGACAAGACAAGACAAGACAAGACAAGACAGCACAGCACAACACATGACATGACATGACAGGACATGACAATACAAGACAGGACAAGACAAGACAACACAAGACAAGACAAGACAAGACAAGACAAGACAAGACAAGACAAGACAAGACAAGACAAGACAAGACAAGACAAGACAAGACAAGACAAGACAAGACAAGACAAGACATGACAAGACAAGACAGGACAGGACAAGACAAGACAATTGTGTTTGATTTTTTTTTTTTAATTAATTAAGAAGACAACACAACACATGACATGACATGAGAGGACATGACAAGACAGGACAAGACAAGACAAGACAAGACAAGACAAGACAAGACAAGACAAGACAAGACAAGACAAGACAAGACAAGACAAGACAAGACAAGACAAGACAAGACAAGACAAGACAAGACAAGACAAGACAAGACAAGACAAGACAAGACAAGACAAGACAAGACAAGACAAGACAAGACAAGACAAGACAAGACAAGACAAGACAAGACAAGACAAGACAAGACAAGACAAGACAAGACAAGACAAGACAAGACAAGACAAGACAAGACAAGACAAGACAAGACAAGACAAGACAAGACAAGACAAGACAAGACAAGACAAGACAAGACAAGACAAGACAAGACAAGACAAGACATGACAAGACAAGACAAGACAAGACAAGACAAGACAAGACAAAACAAGACAAGACAAGACATGACAAGACAAGACAAGACAAGACAAGACATGACAAGACAAGACAAAACAAGACAAGACAAGACAATCCAAGACAAGACAAAACAAGACAAGACAAGACAAGACATGACAAGACAAGACAAGACAAGACAAAACAAGACAAGACAAGACAAGACAAGACAAGACAAGACAAGGCAAGGCAAGACAAGACAAGACATGACAAGACAAGACAAGACAAGACAAGACAAGACAAGACAAGACAAGACAAGACAAGACAAGACAAGACAAGACAAGGCAAGACAAGACAAGACAAGGCAAGACAAGACAAGATAAGAGATGACAAGACAAAACAAGGCAAGACAAGACAAGACAAGACAAGACAAGACAAGACAAGACAAGACAAGACACGACAAGACACGACATGACATGACATGACAAGACAAGACAAGACAAGACAAGACAAGACAAAACAAGACAAGACAAGACAAAACAACACAGCACAACACATGACATGACATGACAGGACATGACAATACAAGACAGGACAAGACAAGACAACACAAGACAAGACAAGACAAGACAAGACAAGACAAGACAAGACAAGACAAGACAAGACAAGACAAGACAAGACAAGACAAGACAAGACAAGACAAGACAAGACAAGACAAGACAAGACAAGACAAGACAAGACAAGACAAGACAAGACATGACATGACATGACAAGACAAGACAGGAAAGGACAAGACAAGACAAGACCAGACAAGACAAGACAAAACAAGACAAGACAAGACAGGACAAGACAAGACAACACAAGACAAGACAAGACAAGACATGACAAGACAAGACAAGACAAGACAAGACATGACATGACATGACAAGACAAGACAGGACAGGACAAGACAAGACAATTGTGTTTGATTTTTTTTTTTAATTAATTAAGAAGACAAAACAAGACAAGACATGACATGACAAGACATGACAAGACAAAACAAGACAAGACAAGACAAGACAAGAAAAGACAAGACAAGACAAGACAAAACAACACAACACAACACAACACATGACATGACATGACATGACAAGACAAGACAGGACAGGACAAGACAAGACAGGACAGGACAAGACAAGACAAGACCAGACAAGACGAAACAAGACAAGACAAGACAAGACAAGACAAGACAAGACAAGCCAAGACAAGACCAGACAAGACAAGACAAGACAAGACAAGACAAGACAAGACAAGACAAGACATGACAAGACAAGACAAGACAAGACAAGACAAGACAAAACAAGACAAGACAAGACAAAACAACACAGCACAACACAGCACAACACATGACATGACATGACAGGACATGACAATACAAGACAGGACAAGACAAGACAATTGTGTTTGATTTTTTTTTTTAATTAATTAAGAAGACAAAACAAGACAAGACATGACAAGACAAGACAAGACAAGACAAGACAAGACAAGACAAGACAAGACAAGACAAGACAAGACAAGACAAGACAAGACAAGACAAGACATGACAAGACAAGACAAGACAAGACAAGACAAGACAAAACAAGACAAGACAAGACAAAACAACACAGCACAACACAGCACAACACATGACATGACATGACAGGACATGACAATACAAGACAGGACAAGACAAGACAACACAAGACAAGACAAGACAAGACAAGACAAGACAAGACAAGACAAGACAAGACAAGACAAGACAAGACAAGACAAGACAAGACAAGACAAGACAAGACAAGAAAAGACAAGACAAGACAAGACAGGACAAGACAAGACAAGACAAGACAAGACAAGACAAGACAAGACAAGACAAGACAAGACAAAACAAGACAAGACAAGACAAGACAAGACGAGACAAGACAAGACAAGACAAGACAAGACAAGACAAGACAAGAAAAGACAAGACATGACATGACATGACAATACAAGACAGGACAAGACAAGACAACACAAGACAAGACAAGACAAGACAAGACAAGACAAGACAAGACAAGACAAGACAAGACAAGACAAGACAAAACAAGACAAGACAAGACAAAACAACACAGCACAACACAGCACAACACATGACATGACATGACAGGACATGACAATACAAGACAGGACAAGACAAGACAACACAAGACAAGACAAGACAAAACAAGACAAGACAAAAAAACACAACACACGACATGACATGACATGAAAAGACAAGACAGGACAGGACAAGACAAGACAAGACAAGACAAGACAAGACAAGACAAGAAAAGACAAACCAAGACAAGACAAGACAAAACAAGACAAGACAAAACAAGACAAGACAAGACAAAACAACACAGCACAACACATGACATGACATGACAGGACATGACAATACAAGACAGGACAAGACAAGACAACACAAGACAAGACAAGACAAAACAAGACAAGACAAAACAACACAACACATGACATGACATGACAGGACATGACAATACAAGACAAGGCAAGACAAGACAAGACAAGACAAGACAAGACAAGACAAGACAAGACAAGACAAGACAAGACAAGACAAGACAAGACAAGACAAGACAAGACAAGACAAGACAAGACAAGACAAGACAAGACAAGACAAGACAAGACAAGACAAGACAAGACAAGACAAGACAAAACAAGACAAGACAAAACAACACAACACAACACATGACATGACATGACATGACAAGACAAAGCAGGACAAGACAAGAGAAGACAAGACAAGACAATTGTGTTTGATTTTTTTATTTTAAATTAATTAAGAAGACAAAACAAAACAAGACATGACATGACAAGACATGACAAGACAAAACAAGACAAGACAAGACAAGACAAGACAAGAAAAGACAAGACAAGACAAGACAAGACAAGACAAGACAAGACAAAACAACACAACACAACACAACACAACACAACACATGACATGACATGACATGACATGACAAGACAAGACAGGAGAGGACAAGACAAGACAAGACAAGACAAGACAAGACAAGACAAGACAAGACAAGACAAGACAAGACAAGACAAGACAAGACAAGACAAGACAAGACAAGACAAGACAAGACAAGACAAGACAAGACAAGACAAGACAAGACAAGACAAAACAAGACAAGACAAGACAAGACAAGACGAGACAAGACAAGACAAGACAAGACAAGACAAGACAAGACAAGACAAGACAAGAAAAGACAAGACAAGACAAGACAAGACAAGACAAGACAAGACAAGACAAGACAAGACAAGACAAAACAACACAAAACAACACAACACATGACATGACATGACATGACAAGACAAGACAGGACAGGACAAGACAAGACAAGACAAGGCAAGAGAAGACAAAACAAAACAAGACAAGACAAAACAACACAACACAACACATGACATGACATGACATGACAAGACAAAACAGGACAAGACAAGAGATGACAAGACAAGACAAGACAAGACAAGACACGACAAGACACGACAAGACACGGCATGACATGACATGACAAGACAAGACAAGACAACCTAACACAACACATGACATGACATGACATGACAAGACAAGACAGGAAAGGACAAGACAAGACAAGACCAGACGAGACAAGACAAGACAAAACAAGACAAGACAAGACAGGACAAGACAAGACAACACAAGACAAGACAAGACAAGACAAGACATGACAAGACAAGACAAGACAAGACATGACATGACATGACATGACAAGACAAGACAGGACAGGACAGGACAGGACAGGACAAGACAAGACAAGGCAAGACAAGACAAAACAAGACAAGACAAAACAACACAACACAACACAACACATGACATGACATGACAAGACTAAACAGGACAAGACAAGAGATGACAAGACAAGACAAGACAATTGTGTTTGATTTTTTTTTTTAATTAATTAAGAAGACAAAACAAGACAAGACATGACATGACAAGACATGACAAGACAAAACAAGACAAGACAAGACAAGACAAGACAAGAAAAGACAAGACAAGACAAGACAAGAAAAGACAAGACAAGACAAGACAAAACAACACAACACAACACAACACATGACATGACATGACATGACATGACAAGACAAGACAGGACAGGACAAGACAAGACAAGACCAGACAAGACAAGACAAAACAAGACTAGACAAGACAAGACAAGACAAGACTAGACAAGACAAGACAAGACAAGACAAGACAAGACAAGACAAGACAAGACAAGACAAGACAAGACAAGACAAGACAAGACAAGACAAGACAAGACAAGACAAGACAAGACAAGACAAGACAAGACAAGACAAGGCAAGAGAAGACAAAACAAGACAAGACAAAACAACACAACACAACACATGACATGACATGACATGACAAGACAAAACAGGACAAGACAAGAGATGACAAGACAAGACAAGACAAGACAAGACAAGATAAGACAAGACAAGACACGACAAGACACGACAAGACACGGCATGACATGACATGACAAGACAAAACAAGACAACCTAACACAACACATGACATGACATGACATGACAAGACAAGACAGGAAAGGACAAGACAAGACAAGACCAGACGAGACAAGACAAGACAAAACAAGACAAGACAAGACAGGACAAGACAAGACAAGACAAGACAAGACAAGACAAGACAAGACATGACAAGACAAGACAAGACAAGACATGACATGACATGACATGACAAGACAAGACAGGACAGGACAGGACAGGACAAGACAAGACAAGGCAAGACAAGACAAAACAAGACAAGACAAAACAACACAACACAACACATGACATGACATGACATGACAAGACAAAACAGGACAAGACAAGAGATGACAAGACAAGACAAGACAATTGTGTTTGATTTTTTTTTTTTAATTAATTTAGAAGACAAAACAAGACAAGACATGACATGACAAGACATGACAAGACAAAACAAGACAAGACAAGACAAGACAAGACAAGAAAAGACAAGACAAGACAAGACAAGAAAAGACAAGACAAGACAAGACAAAACAACACAACACAACACAACACATGACATGACATGACATGACATGACAAGACAAGACAGGACAGGACAAGACAAGACAAGACCAGACAAGACAAGACAAAACAAGACTAGACAAGACAAGACAAGACAAGACTAGACAAGACAAGACAAGACAAGACAAGACAAGACAAGACAAGACAAGACAAGACAAGACAAGACAAGACAAGACAAGACAAGACAAGACAAAACAACACAGCACAACACATGACATGACATGACAGGACATGACAGGACATGACAATACAAGACAGGACAAGACAAGACAACACAAGACAAGACAAGACAAGAAAAGACAAGACAAGACAAGACAAGACAAGACAAGACAAAACAACACAGCGCAACACATGACATGACATGACAGGACATGACAATACAAGACAGGACAAGACAACACAAGACAAGACAAGGCAAGACGAGACAAGACAAGACAAGATAAGATAAGACATGACAAGACAAAACAAGACAAGACAAAACAACACAACACACGACATGACATGACATGACAGGACATGACAGGACATGACAATACAAGACAGGACAAGACAAGATAAGATAAGACATGACAAGACAAAACAAGACAAGACAAGACAAAACAACACAGCACAACACATGACATGACATGACAGGACATGACAGGACATGACAATACAAGACAGGACAAGACAAGACAACACAAGACAAGACAAGACAAGAAAAGACAAGACAAGACAAGACAAGACAAGACAAGACAAGACAAAACAACACAGCGCAACACATGACATGACATGACAGGACATGACAATACAAGACAGGACAAGACAACACAAGACAAGACAAGGCAAGACGAGACAAGACAAGACAAGATAAGACAAGACAAGACAAGACAAGACAAGACAAGACAAGACAAGACAAGACAACACAAGACAAGACAAAACAAGACAAGACAAGACAAGACAAGACGAGACAAGACAAGACAAGACAAGACAAGACAAGACAAGACAAGACAAGAAAAGACAAGACATGACATGACATGACAATACAAGACAGGACAAGACAACACAAGACAAGACAAGACAAGACAAGACAAGACAAGACAAGACAAGACAAGACAAGACAAGACAAGACAAGACAAGACAAGACAAGACAAGACAAGACAAGACAAGACAAGATAAGACAAGACAAAACAAGACAAGACAAGACAAAACAACACAGCACAACACATGACATGACATGACAGGACATGACAATACAAGACAGGACAAGACAAGACAACACAAGACAAGACAAGACAAAACAAGACAAGACAAAAAAACACAACACACGACATGACATGACATGAAAAGACAAGACAGGACAGGACAAGACAAGACAAGACAAGACAAGACAAGACAAGACAAGAAAAGACAAACCAAGACAAGACAAGACAAAACAAGACAAGACAAAACAAGACAGGACAAGACAAAACAACACAGCACAACACATGACATGACATGACAGGACATGACAATACAAGACAGGACAAGACAAGACAACACAAGACAAGACAAGACAAAACAAGACAAGACAAAACAACACAACACATGACATGACATGACAGGACATGACAATACAAGACAAGACAAGACAAGACAAGACAAGACAAGACAAGACAAGACAAGACAAGACAAGACAAGACAAGAAAAGACAAGACAAGACAAGACAAGACAAGACAAGACAAGACAAGACAAGACAAGACAAGACAAGACAAGACAAGACAAGACAAGACAAGACAAGACAAGACAAGACAAGACAAGACAAGACAAGACAAGACAAGACAAGACAAGACAAGACAAGACAAGACAAGACAAGACAAGACAAGACAAGACAAGACAAGACAAGACAAGACAAGACAAGACAAGACAAGACAAGACAAGACAAGACAAGACAAGACAAGACAAGACAAGACAAGACAAGACAAGACAAGACAAGACAAGACAAAACAAGACAAGACAAAACAACACAACACAACACATGACATGACATGACATGACATGACAAGACAAAGCAGGACAAGACAAGAGAAGACAAGACAAGACAATTGTGTTTGATTTTTTTATTTTAAATTAATTAAGAAGACAAAACAAAACAAGACATGACATGACAAGACATGACAAGACAAAACAAGACAAGACAAGACAAGACAAGACAAGAAAAGACAAGACAAGACAAGACAAGACAAGACAAAACAAAACAACACAACACAACACAACACAACACAACACAACACATGACATGACATGACATGACATGACAAGACAAGACAGGAGAGGACAAGACAAGACAAGACAAGACAAGACAAGACAAGAAAAGACAAGACAAGACAAGACAAGACAAGACAAGACAAGACAAGACAAGACAAGACAAGACAAGACAAGACAAAACAAGACAAGACAAGACAAGACAAGACGAGACAAGACAAGACAAGACAAGACAAGACAAGACAAGACAAGACAAGACAAGACAAGAAAAGACAAGACAAGACAAGACAAGACAAGACAAGACAAGACAAGACAAGACAAGACAAGACAAAACAACACAAAACAACACAACACATGACATGACATGACATGACATGACAAGACAAGACAGGACAGGACAAGACAAGACAAGACAAGGCAAGAGAAGACAAAACAAGACAAGACAAAACAACACAACACAACACATGACATGACATGACATGACAAGACAAAACAGGACAAGACAAGAGATGACAAGACAAGACAAGACAAGACAAGACACGACAAGACACGACAAGACACGGCATGACATGACATGACAAGACAAGACAAGACAACCTAACACAACACATGACATGACATGACATGACAAGACAAGACAGGAAAGGACAAGACAAGACAAGACCAGACGAGACAAGACAAGACAAAACAAGACAAGACAAGACAGGACAAGACAAGACAACACAAGACAAGACAAGACAAGACAAGACATGACAAGACAAGACAAGACAAGACATGACATGACATGACATGACAAGACAAGACAGGACAGGACAGGACAGGACAAGACAAGACAAGGCAAGACAAGACAAAACAAGACAAAACAAGACAAGACAAGACAATCCAAGACAAGACAAAACAAGACAAGACAAGACAAGACATGACAAGACAAGACAAGACAAGACAAAACAAGACAAGACAAGACAAGACAAGACAAGACAAGACAAGGCAAGGCAAGACAAGACAAGACATGACAAGACAAGACAAGACAAGACAAGACAAGACAAGACAAGACAAGACAAGACAAGACAAGACAAGACAAGACAAGGCAAGACAAGACAAGACAAGGCAAGACAAGACAAGACAAGACAAGACAAGATAAGAGATGACAAGACAAAACAAGGCAAGACAAAACAACACAACATACGACATGACATGACATGACAAGACAAGACAGGACAGGACAAGACAAGACAAGACAAGGCAAGACAAGACAAAACAAGACAAGACAAAACAACACAACACATGACATGACAAGACAAAACAGGACAAGACAAGAGATGACAAGACAAGACAAGACAAGACAAGACAAGACAAGACAAGACAAGACAAGACAAGACACGACAAGACACGACATGACATGACATGACAAGACAAGACAAGACAAGACAAGACAAGACAAAACAAGACAAGACAAGACAAAACAACACAGCACAACACATGACATGACATGACAGGACATGACAATACAAGACAGGACAAGACAAGACAACACAAGACAAGACAAGACAAGACAAGACAAGACAAGACAAGACAAGACAAGACAAGACAAGACAAGACAAGACAAGACAAGACAAGACAAGACAAGACAAGACAAGACAAGACAAGACATGACATGACAAGACAAGACAGGAAAGGACAAGACAAGACAAGACCAGACAAGACAAGACAAAACAAGACAAGACAAGACAGGACAAGACAAGACAACACAAGACAAGACAAGACAAGACATGACAAGACAAGACAAGACAAGACAAGACATGACATGACATGACAAGACAAGACAGGACAGGACAAGACAAGACAATTGTGTTTGATTTTTTTTTTTAATTAATTAAGAAGACAAAACAAGACAAGACATGACATGACAAGACATGACAAGACAAAACAAGACAAGACAAGACAAGACAAGACAAGACAAGAAAAGACAAGACAAGACAAGACAAAACAACACAACACAACACAACACATGACATGACATGACATGACAAGACAAGACAGGACAGGACAAGACAAGACAGGACAGGACAAGACAAGACAAGACCAGACAAGACAAAACAAGACAAGACAAGACAAGACAAGACAAGACAAGACAAGACAAGACAAGACAAGCCAAGACAAGACAAGACAAGACAAGACAAGACAAGACAAGACAAGACAAGACAAGACATGACAAGACAAGACAAGACAAGACAAGACAAGACAAAACAAGACAAGACAAGACAAAACAACACAGCACAACACATGACATGACATGACAGGACATGACAATACAAGACAGGACAAGACAAGACAACACAAGACAAGACAAGACAAGACAAGACAAGACAAGACAAGACAAGACAAGACAAGACAAGACAAGACAAGACAAGACAAGACAAGACAAGACAAGACAAGACAAGAAAAGACAAGACAAGACAAGACAGGACAAGACAAGACAAGACATGACAAGACAAGACAAGACAAGACAAGACAAGACAAAACAAGACAAGACAAGACAAGACAAGACGAGACAAGACAAGACAAGACAAGACAAGACAAGACAAGACAAGACAAGACAAGACAAGAAAAGACAAGACATGACATGACATGACAATACAAGACAGGACAAGACAAGACAACACAAGACAAGACAAGACAAGACAAGACAAGACAAGACAAGACAAGACAAGACAAGACAAGACAAGACAAGACAAGACAAGACAAGACAAGACAAGACAAGACAAGACAAGACAAGACAAGACAAGACAAGACAAGACAAGACAAGACAAGACAAGACAAGACAAGACAAGACAAGACAAGACAAGACAAGACAAAACAAGACAAGACAAGACAAAACAACACAGCACAACACAGCACAACACATGACATGACATGACAGGACATGACAATACAAGACAGGACAAGACAAGACAACACAAGACAAGACAAGACAAAACAAGACAAGACAAAAAAACACAACACACGACATGACATGACATGAAAAGACAAGACAGGACAGGACAAGACAAGACAAGACAAGACAAGACAAGACAAGACAAGAAAAGACAAACCAAGACAAGACAAGACAAAACAAGACAAGACAAAACAAGACAAGACAAGACAAGACAAAACAACACAGCACAACACATGACATGACATGACAGGACATGACAATACAAGACAGGACAAGACAAGACAACACAAGACAAGACAAGACAAAACAAGACAAGACAAAACAACACAACACATGACATGACATGACAGGACATGACAATACAAGACAAGACAAGACAAGACAAGACAAGACAAGACAAGACAAGACAAGACAAGACAAGACAAGACAAGACAAGACAAGACAAGACAAGACAAGACAAGACAAGACAAGACAAGACAAGACAAGACAAGACAAGACAAGACAAGACAAGACAAGACAAGACAAAACAAGACAAGACAAAACAACACAACACAACACATGACATGACATGACATGACAAGACAAAGCAGGACAAGACAAGAGAAGACAAGACAAGACAATTGTGTTTGATTTTTTTATTTTAAATTAATTAAGAAGACAAAACAAAACAAGACATGACATGACAAGACATGACAAGACAAAACAAGACAAGACAAGACAAGACAAGACAAGAAAAGACAAGACAAGACAAGACAAGACAAGACAAGACAAAACAACACAACACAACACAACACAACACAACACAACACATGACATGACATGACATGACATGACAAGACAAGACAGGAGAGGACAAGACAAGACAAGACAAGACAAGACAAGACAAGACAAGACAAGAAAAGACAAGACAAGACAAGACAAGACAAGACAAGACAAGACAAGACAAGACAAGACAAGACAAGACAAGACAAGACAAGACAAGACAAGACAAAACAAGACAAGACAAGACAAGACAAGACGAGACAAGACAAGACAAGACAAGACAAGACAAGACAAGACAAGACAAGAAAAGACAAGACAAGACAAGACAAGACAAGACAAGACAAGACAAGACAAGACAAAACAACACAAAACAACACAACACATGACATGACATGACGTGACAAGACAAGACAGGACAGGACAAGACAAGACAAGACAAGGCAAGAGAAGACAAAACAAGACAAGACAAAACAACACAACACAACACATGACATGACATGACATGACAAGACAAAACAGGACAAGACAAGAGATGACAAGACAAGACAAGACAAGACAAGACACGACAAGACACGACAAGACACGGCATGACATGACATGACAAGACAAGACAAGACAACCTAACACAACACATGACATGACATGACATGACAAGACAAGACAGGAAAGGACAAGACAAGACAAGACCAGACGAGACAAGACAAGACAAAACAAGACAAGACAAGACAGGACAAGACAAGACAACACAAGACAAGACAAGACAAGACAAGACAAGACATGACAAGACAAGACAAGACAAGACATGACATGACATGACATGACAAGACAAGACAGGACAGGACAGGACAGGACAAGACAAGACAAGGCAAGACAAGACAAAACAAGACAAGACAAGACAAAACAACACAACACAACACAACACAACACATGACATGACATGACAAGACTAAACAGGACAAGACAAGAGATGACAAGACAAGACAAGACAATTGTGTTTGATTTTTTTTTTTTAATTAATTAAGAAGACAAAACAAGACAAGACATGACATGACAAGACATGACAAGACAAAACAAGACAAGACAAGACAAGACAAGACAAGAAAAGACAAGACAAGACAAGACAAGAAAAGACAAGACAAGACAAGACAAAACAACACAACACAACACAACACATGACATGACATGACATGACATGACAAGACAAGACAGGACAGGACAAGACAAGACAAGACCAGACAAGACAAGACAAAACAAGACTAGACAAGACAAGACAAGACAAGACTAGACAAGACAAGACAAGACAAGACAAGACAAGACAAGACAAGACAAGACAAGACAAGACAAGACAAGACAAGACAAGACAAGACAAGACAAGACAAGACAAGACAAGACAAGGCAAGAGAAGACAAAACAAGACAAGACAAAACAACACAACACAACACATGACATGACATGACATGACAAGACAAAACAGGACAAGACAAGAGATGACAAGACAAGACAAGACAAGACAAGACAAGACAAGACAAGACAAGACAAGACACGACAAGACACGACAAGACACGGCATGACATGACATGACAAGACAAGACAAGACAACCTAACACAACACATGACATGACATGACATGACAAGACAAGACAGGAAAGGACAAGACAAGACAAGACCAGACGAGACAAGACAAGACAAAACAAGACAAGACAAGACAGGACAAGACAAGACAAGACAAGACAAGACAAGACAAGACAAGACATGACAAGACAAGACAAGACAAGACATGACATGACATGACATGACAAGACAAGACAGGACAGGACAAGACAAGACAAGGCAAGACAAGACAAAACAAGACAAGACAAAACAACACAACACAACACATGACATGACATGACATGACAAGACAAAACAGGACAAGACAAGAGATGACAAGACAAGACAAGACAATTGTGTTTGATTTTTTTTTTTTAATTAATTAAGAAGACAAAACAAGACAAGACATGACATGACAAGACATGACAAGACAAAACAAGACAAGACAAGACAAGAGAAGACAAGAAAAGACAAGACAAGACAAGACAAGAAAAGACAAGACAAGACAAGACAAGACAAAACAACACAACACAACACAACACATGACATGACATGACATGACATGACATGACAAGACAAGACAGGACAGGACAAGACAAGACAAGACAAGACCACACAAGACAAGACAAAACAAGACTAGACAAGACAAGACAAGACAAGACTAGACAAGACAAGACAAGACAAGACAAGACAAGACAAGACAAGACAAGACAAGACAAGACAAGACAAGACAAGACAAAACAACACAGCACAACACATGACATGACATGACAGGACATGACAGGACATGACAATACAAGACAGGACAAGACAAGACAACACAAGACAAGACAAGACAAGAAAAGACAAGACAAGACAAGACAAGACAAGACAAGACAAAACAACACAGCGCAACACATGACATGACATGACAAGACAAGACAAGACCAGACAAGACAAGACAAAACAAGACTAGACAAGACAAGACAAGACAAGACTAGACAAGACAAGACATGACAAGACAAAACAAGACAAGACAAGACAAAACAACACAGCACAACACATGACATGACATGACAGGACATGACAGGACATGACAATACAAGACAGGACAAGACAAGACAACACAAGACAAGACAAGACAAGAAAAGACAAGACAAGACAAGACAAGACAAGACAAGACAAGACAAGACAAGACAAGACAAGACAAGACAAGACAAGACAAAACAAGACAAGACAAGACAAGACAAGACGAGACAAGACAAGACAAGACAAGACAAGACAAGACAAGACAAGAAAAGACAAGACAAGACAAGACAAGACAAGACAAGACAAGAAAAGACAAGACAAGACAAGACAAGACAAGACAAGACATGACAAGACAAGACAAGACAAGACAAGACAAGACAAAACAAGACAAGACAAGACAAAACAACACAGCACAACACATGACAAGACAAGACAAGAAAAGACAAGACAAGACAAGACAAGACAAGACAAGACAAGACAAGACAAGACAAGACAAGACAAGACAAAACAAGACAAGACAAGACAAGACAAGACGAGACAAGACAAGACAAGACAAGACAAGACAAGACAAGACAAGACAAGAAAAGACAAGACAAGACAAGACAAGACAAGACAAGACAAGACAAGACAAGACAAAACAAGACAAGACAAGACAAGACAAGACAAGACAAGACAAGACAAGACAAGACAAGACAAGACAAGACAAGACAAGACAAGACAAGACAAGACAAGACAAGACAAGACAAGACAAGACAAGACAAGACAAGACAAGACAAGACAAGACAAGACAAAACAAGACAAGACAAGACAAAACAACACAGCACAACACAGCACAACACATGACATGACATGACAGGACATGACAATACAAGACAGGACAAGACAAGACAACACAAGACAAGACAAGACAAAACAAGACAAGACAAAAAAACACAACACACGACATGACATGACATGAAAAGACAAGACAGGACAGGACAAGACAAGACAAGACAAGACAAGACAAGACAAGACAAGAAAAGACAAACCAAGACAAGACAAGACAAAACAAGACAAGACAAAACAAGACAAGACAAGACAAGACAAAACAACACAGCACAACACATGACATGACATGACAGGACATGACAATACAAGACAGGACAAGACAAGACAACACAAGACAAGACAAGACAAAACAAGACAAGACAAAACAACACAACACATGACATGACATGACAGGACATGACAATACAAGACAAGACAAGACAAGACAAGACAAGACAAGACAAGACAAGACAAGACAAGACAAGACAAGACAAGACAAGACAAGACAAGACAAGACAAGACAAGACAAGACAAGACAAGACAAGACAAGACAAGACAAGACAAGACAAGACAAGACAAGACAAAACAAGACAAGACAAAACAACACAACACAACACATGACATGACATGACATGACAAGACAAAGCAGGACAAGACAAGAGAAGACAAGACAAGACAATTGTGTTTGATTTTTTTATTTTAAATTAATTAAGAAGACAAAACAAAACAAGACATGACATGACAAGACATGACAAGACAAAACAAGACAAGACAAGACAAGACAAGACAAGAAAAGACAAGACAAGACAAGACAAGACAAGACAAGACAAAACAACACAACACAACACAACACAACACAACACAACACATGACATGACATGACATGACATGACAAGACAAGACAGGAGAGGACAAGACAAGACAAGACAAGACAAGACAAGACAAGACAAGACAAGAAAAGACAAGACAAGACAAGACAAGACAAGACAAGACAAGACAAGACAAGACAAGACAAGACAAGACAAGACAAGACAAGACAAGACAAGACAAAACAAGACAAGACAAGACAAGACAAGACGAGACAAGACAAGACAAGACAAGACAAGACAAGACAAGACAAGACAAGAAAAGACAAGACAAGACAAGACAAGACAAGACAAGACAAGACAAGACAAGACAAAACAACACAAAACAACACAACACATGACATGACATGACGTGACAAGACAAGACAGGACAGGACAAGACAAGACAAGACAAGGCAAGAGAAGACAAAACAAGACAAGACAAAACAACACAACACAACACATGACATGACATGACATGACAAGACAAAACAGGACAAGACAAGAGATGACAAGACAAGACAAGACAAGACAAGACACGACAAGACACGACAAGACACGGCATGACATGACATGACAAGACAAGACAAGACAACCTAACACAACACATGACATGACATGACATGACAAGACAAGACAGGAAAGGACAAGACAAGACAAGACCAGACGAGACAAGACAAGACAAAACAAGACAAGACAAGACAGGACAAGACAAGACAACACAAGACAAGACAAGACAAGACAAGACAAGACATGACAAGACAAGACAAGACAAGACATGACATGACATGACATGACAAGACAAGACAGGACAGGACAGGACAGGACAAGACAAGACAAGGCAAGACAAGACAAAACAAGACAAGACAAGACAAAACAACACAACACAACACAACACAACACATGACATGACATGACAAGACTAAACAGGACAAGACAAGAGATGACAAGACAAGACAAGACAATTGTGTTTGATTTTTTTTTTTTAATTAATTAAGAAGACAAAACAAGACAAGACATGACATGACAAGACATGACAAGACAAAACAAGACAAGACAAGACAAGACAAGACAAGAAAAGACAAGACAAGACAAGACAAGAAAAGACAAGACAAGACAAGACAAAACAACACAACACAACACAACACATGACATGACATGACATGACATGACAAGACAAGACAGGACAGGACAAGACAAGAAAAGACCAGACAAGACAAGACAAAACAAGACTAGACAAGACAAGACAAGACAAGACTAGACAAGACAAGACAAGACAAGACAAGACAAGACAAGACAAGACAAGACAAGACAAGACAAGACAAGACAAGACAAGACAAGACAAGACAAGACAAGACAAGACAAGACAAGGCAAGAGAAGACAAAACAAGACAAGACAAAACAACACAACACAACACATGACATGACATGACATGACAAGACAAAACAGGACAAGACAAGAGATGACAAGACAAGACAAGACAAGACAAGACAAGACAAGACAAGACAAGACAAGACACGACAAGACACGACAAGACACGGCATGACATGACATGACAAGACAAGACAAGACAACCTAACACAACACATGACATGACATGACATGACAAGACAAGACAGGAAAGGACAAGACAAGACAAGACCAGACGAGACAAGACAAGACAAAACAAGACAAGACAAGACAGGACAAGACAAGACAAGACAAGACAAGACAAGACAAGACAAGACATGACAAGACAAGACAAGACAAGACATGACATGACATGACATGACAAGACAAGACAGGACAGGACAAGACAAGACAAGGCAAGACAAGACAAAACAAGACAAGACAAAACAACACAACACAACACATGACATGACATGACATGACAAGACAAAACAGGACAAGACAAGAGATGACAAGACAAGACAAGACAATTGTGTTTGATTTTTTTTTTTTAATTAATTAAGAAGACAAAACAAGACAAGACATGACATGACAAGACATGACAAGACAAAACAAGACAAGACAAGACAAGAGAAGACAAGAAAAGACAAGACAAGACAAGACAAGAAAAGACAAGACAAGACAAGACAAGACAAAACAACACAACACAACACAACACATGACATGACATGACATGACATGACATGACAAGACAAGACAGGACAGGACAAGACAAGACAAGACAAGACCACACAAGACAAGACAAAACAAGACTAGACAAGACAAGACAAGACAAGACTAGACAAGACAAGACAAGACAAGACAAGACAAGACAAGACAAGACAAGACAAGACAAGACAAGACAAGACAAGACAAAACAACACAGCACAACACATGACATGACATGACAGGACATGACAGGACATGACAATACAAGACAGGACAAGACAAGACAACACAAGACAAGACAAGACAAGAAAAGACAAGACAAGACAAGACAAGACAAGACAAGACAAAACAACACAGCGCAACACATGACATGACATGACAAGACAAGACAAGACCAGACAAGACAAGACAAAACAAGACTAGACAAGACAAGACAAGACAAGACTAGACAAGACAAGACATGACAAGACAAAACAAGACAAGACAAGACAAAACAACACAGCACAACACATGACATGACATGACAGGACATGACAGGACATGACAATACAAGACAGGACAAGACAAGACAACACAAGACAAGACAAGACAAGAAAAGACAAGACAAGACAAGACAAGACAAGACAAGACAAGACAAGACAAGACAAGACAAGACAAGACAAGACAAGACAAGACAAAACAAGACAAGACAAGACAAGACAAGACGAGACAAGACAAGACAAGACAAGACAAGACAAGACAAGACAAGAAAAGACAAGACAAGACAAGACAAGACAAGACAAGACAAGAAAAGACAAGACAAGACAAGACAAGACAAGACAAGACATGACAAGACAAGACAAGACAAGACAAGACAAGACAAAACAAGACAAGACAAGACAAAACAACACAGCACAACACATGACAAGACAAGACAAGAAAAGACAAGACAAGACAAGACAAGACAAGACAAGACAAGACAAGACAAGACAAGACAAGACAAGACAAAACAAGACAAGACAAGACAAGACAAGACGAGACAAGACAAGACAAGACAAGACAAGACAAGACAAGACAAGACAAGAAAAGACAAGACAAGACAAGACAAGACAAGACAAGACAAGACAAGACAAGACAAAACAAGACAAGACAAGACAAGACAAGACGAGACAAGACAAGACAAGACAAGACAAGACAAGACAAGACAAGACAAGACAAGACAAGACAAGACAAGAAAAGACAAGACAAGACAAGACAAGACAAGACAAGACAAGAAAAGACAAGACAAGACAAGACAAAACAACACAACACAACACAACACATGACATGACATGACATGACAAGACAAGACAGGACAGGACAAGACAAGACAAGACCAGACAAGACAAAACAAGACAAGACAAGACAAGACAAGACAAGACAAGACAAGACAAGACAAGCCAAGACAAGACAAGACAAGACAAGACAAGACAAGACAAGACAAGACATGACAAGACAAGACAAGACAAGACAAGACAAGACAAAACAAGACAAGACAAGACAAAACAACACAGCACAACACATGACATGACATGACAGGACATGACAAGACAAGACATGACAAGACAAGACAAGACAAGACAAGACAAGACAAAACAAGACAAGACAAGACAAAACAACACAGCACAACACATGACATGACATGACAGGACATGACAATACAAGACAGGACAAGACAAGACAACACAAGACAAGACAAGACAAGACAAGACAAGACAAGACAAGACAAGACAAGACAAGACAAGACAAGACAAGACAAGAAAAGACAAGACAAGACAAGACAAGACAAGACAAGACAAGACAAGACAAGACAAGACAAGACAAGACAAGACAAGACAAGACAAGACAAAACAAGACAAGACAAGACAAGACAAGACGAGACAAGACAAGACAAGACAAGACAAGACAAGACAAGACAAGACAAGAAAAGACAAGACATGACATGACATGACAATACAAGACAGGACAAGACAAGACAACACAAGACAAGACAAGACAAGACAAGACAAGACAAGACAAGACAAGACAAGACAAGACAAGACAAGACAAGCCAAGACAAGACAAGACAAAACATGACAAGACAAGACAAAACAACACAGCACAACACAGCACAACACATGACATGACATGACAGGACATGACAATACAAGAGAGGACAAGACAAGACAACACAAGACAAGACAAGACAAAACAAGACAAGACAAAAAAACACAACACACGACATGACATGTCATGAAAAGACAAGACAGGACAGGACAAGACAAGACAAGACAAGACAAGACAAGACAAGACAAGAAAAGACAAACCAAGACAAGACAAGACAAAACAAGACAAGACAAAACAAGACAAGACAAGACAAAACAACACAGCACAACACATGACATGACATGACAGGACATGACAATACAAGACAGGACAAGACAAGACAACACAAGACAAGACAAGACAAAACAAGACAAGACAAAACAACGCAACACATGACATGACATGACAGGACATGACAATACAAGACAAGACAAGACAAGACAAGACAAGACAAGACAAGACAAGACAAGACAAGACAAGACAAGACAAGACAAGACAAGACAAGACAAGACAAGACAAGACAAGACAAGACAAGACAAGACAAGACAAGACAAGACAAGACAAGACAAGACAAGACAAGACAAGACAAGACAAGACAAGACAAGACAAGACAAGACAAGACAAGACAAAACAAGACAAGACAAAACAACACAACACAACACATGACATGACATGACATGACATGACAAGACAAAGCAGGACAAGACAAGAGAAGACAAGACAAGACAATTGTGTTTGATTTTTTTATTTTAAATTAATTAAGAAGACAAAACAAAACAAGACATGACATGACAAGACATGACAAGACAAAACAAGACAAGACAAGACAAGACAAGACAAGAAAAGACAAGACAAGACAAGACAAGACAAGACAAGACAAAACAACACAACACAACACAACACAACACATGACATGACATGACATGACATGACAAGACAAGACAGGAGAGGACAAGACAAGACAAGACAAGACAAGACAAGAAAAGACAAGACAAGACAAGACAAGACAAGACAAGACAAGACAAGACAAGACAAGACAAGACAAGACAAGACAAGACAAGACAAGACAAGAAAAGACAAGACAAGACAAGACAAGACAAGACAAGACAAGACAAGACAAGACAAGACAAAACAACACAAAACAACACAACACATGACATGACATGACATGACAAGACAAGACAGGACAGGACAAGACAAGACAAGACAAGGCAAGAGAAGACAAAACAAGACAAGACAAAACAACACAACACAACACATGACATGACATGACATGACAAGACAAAACAGGACAAGACAAGAGATGACAAGACAAGACAAGACAAGACAAGACACGACAAGACACGACAAGACACGGCATGACATGACATGACAAGACAAGACAAGACAACCTAACACAACACATGACATGACATGACATGACAAGACAAGACAGGAAAGGACAAGACAAGACAAGACCAGACGAGACAAGACAAGACAAAACAAGACAAGACAAGACAGGACAAGACAAGACAACACAAGACAAGACAAGACAAGACAAGACAAGACATGACAAGACAAGACAAGACAAGACAAGACATGACATGACATGACATGACAAGACAAGACAGGACAGGACAGGACAGGACAAGACAAGACAAGGCAAGACAAGACAAAACAAGACAAGACAAGACAAAACAACACAACACAACACAACACATGACATGACATGACAAGACAAAACAGGACAAGACAAGAGATGACAAGACAAGACAAGACAATTGTGTTTGATTTTTTTTTTTTAATTAATTAAGAAGACAAAACAAGACAAGACATGACATGACAAGACATGACAAGACAAAACAAGACAAGACAAGACAAGACAAGACAAGACAAGACAAGAAAAGACAAGACAAGACAAGACAAGAAAAGACAAGACAAGACAAGACAAAACAACACAACACAACACAACACATGACATGACATGACATGACATGACAAGACAAGACAGGACAGGACAAGACAAGACAAGACCAGACAAGACAAGACAAAACAAGACTAGACAAGACAAGACAAGACAAGACAAGACAAGACAAGACAAGACAAGACAAGACAAGACAAGACAAGACAAGACAAGACAAGACAAGACAAGACAAGACAAGACAAGACAAGACAAGGCAAGACAAGACAAGACAAGACAAGACAAGACAAGACAAGACAAGGCAAGAGAAGACAAAACAAGACAAGACAAAACAACACAACACAACACATGACATGACATGACATGACAAGACAAAACAGGACAAGACAAGAGATGACAAGACAAGACAAGACAAGACAAGACAAGACAAGACAAAACAAGACAAGACAAGACAAGACAAGACACGACAAGACACGACAAGACACGGCATGACATGACATGACAAGACATGACAAGACAAAACAAGACAAGACAAGACAAGACAAGACAAGAAAAGACAAGACAAGACAAGACAAGAAAAGACAAGACAAGACAAGACAAACCAACACAACACAACACAACACATGACATGACATGACATGACATGACAAGACAAGGCAGGACAGGACAAGACAAGACAAGACCAGACAAGACAAGACAAAACAAGACTAGACAAGACAAGACAAGACAAGACTAGACAAGACAAGACAAGACAAGACAAGACAAGACAAGACAAAACAACACAGCACAACACATGACATGACATGACAGGACATGACAGGACATGACAATACAAGACAGGACAAGACAAGACAACACAAGACAAGACAAAACAAGAAAAGACAAGACAAGACAAGACAAGACAAGACAAGACAAAACAACACAGCGCAACACATGACATGACATGACAGGACATGACAATACAAGACAGGACAAGACAAGACAACACAAGACAAGACAAGGCAAGACGAGACAAGACAAGACAAGATAAGATAAGACATGACAAGACAAGACAAGACAAGACAAAACAACACAACACACGACATGACATGACATGACATAACAAGACAAGACAGGACAGGACAAGACAAGACAAGACAAGACAAGACAAGACAAGACAAGACAAAACAAGACAAGAAAAGACAAACCAAGACAAGACAAGACAAGAGAAGACAAGACAAGACAAGACAAGACAAGACAAGACAAGACAGGACAGGACAAGACAAGACAAGACAAGACAAGACAAGACAAGAAAAGACAAGACAAGACAAGACAAGACAAGACAAAACAATACAACACATGACATGACATGACATGACAAGACAAGACAGAACAGGACAAGACAAGACAAGACAAGACAAGACAAGACAAGACAAGGCAAGATATGACAAGACAAGACAAGACAAGACAAGACAAGACAAGACAAGACAAGACAAGACAAGACAAGACAAGACAAGACAAGACAAGACAAGACAAGACAAGACAAGACAAGACAAGACAAGACAAGACAAGACAAGACAAGACAAGACAAGACAAGACAAGACAAGACAAGACAAGACAAGACAAAGCAATACAACACATGACATGACATGACATTACAAGACAAGACAGAACAGGACAAGACAAGACAAGACAAGACAAGACAAGACAAGACAAGACAAGACAAGACAAGACAAGACAAGACAAGACAAGACAAGACAAGACAAGACAAGACAAGACAAGACAAGACAAGAAAAGACAAGACAAGACAAGACAAGACAAGACAAAACAATACAACACATGACATGACATGACATGACAAGACAAGACAGAACAGGACAAGACAAGACAAGACAAGACAAGACAAGGCAAGATATGACAAGACAAGACAAGACAAGACAAGACAAGACAAGACAAGACAAGACAAGACAAGACAAGACAAGACAAGACAAGACAAGACAAGACAAGACAAGACAAGACAAGACAAGACAAGACAAGACAAGACAAGACAAGACAAGACAAGACAAGACAAGACAAGACAAGACAAGACAAGACAAGACAAGACAAGACAAGACAAGACAAGACAAGACAAGACAAGACAAGACAAGACAAGACAAGACAAGACAAGACAAGACAAGACAAGACAAGACAAGACAAGACAAGACAAGACAAGACAAGACAAGACAAGACAAGACAAGACAAGACAAGACAAGACAAGACAAGACAAGACAAGACAAGACAAGACAAGAAAAGAAAAGACAAGACAAGACAAGACAAGACAAGACAAAACAATACAACACATGACATGACATGACATGACAAGACAAGACAGAACAGGACAAGACAAGACAAGACAAGACAAGGCAAGATATGACAAGACAAGACAAGACAAGACAAGACAAGACAAGACAAGACAAGACAAGACAAGACAAGACAAGACAAGACAAGACAAGACAAGACAAGACAAGACAAGACAAGACAAGACAAGACAAGACAAGACAAGACAAGACAAGACAAGACAAGACAAGACAAGACAAGACAAGACAAGGCAAGAGAAGACAAAACAAGACAAGACAAAACAACACAACACAACACATGACATGACATGACATGACAAGACAAAACAGGACAAGACAAGAGATGACAAGACAAGACAAGACAAGACAAGACAAGACAAGACAAGACAAGACAAGACAAGACAAGACAAGACAAGACAAGACAAGACACGACAAGACACGACAAGACACGGCATGACATGACATGACAAGACAAGACAAGACAACCTAACACAACACATGACATGACATGACATGACAAGACAAGACAGGAAAGGACAAGACAAGACAAGACCAGACGGGACAAGACAAGACAAAACAAGACAAGACAAGACAGGACAAGACAAGACAACACAAGACAAGACAAGACAAGACAAGACATGACAAGACAAGACAAGACAAGACATGACATGACATGACATGACAAGACAAGACAGGACAGGACAGGACAGGACAAGACAAGACAAGGCAAGACAAGACAAAACAAGACAAGACAAAACAACACAACACAACACATGACATGACATGACATGACAAGACAAAACAGGACAAGACAAGAGATGACAAGACAAGACAAGACAATTGTGTTTGATTTTTTTTTTTAATTAATTAAGAAGACAAAACAAGACAAGACATGACATGACAAGACATGACAAGACAAAACAAGACAAGACAAGACAAGACAAGACAAGAAAAGACAAGACAAGACAAGACAAGAAAAGACAAGACAAGACAAGACAAGACAAAACAACACAACACAACACAACACAACACATGACATGACATGACATGACATGACAAGACAAGACAGGACAGGACAAGACAAGACAAGACCAGACAAGACAAGACAAAACAAGACTAGACAAGACAAGACAAGACAAGACTAGACAAGACAAGACAAGACAAGACAAGACAAGACAAGACAAGACAAGACAAGACAAGACAAGACAAGACAAAACAACACAGCACAACACATGACATGACATGACAGGACATGACAGGACATGACAATACAAGACAGGACAAGACAAGACAACACAAGACAAGACAAGACAAGAAAAGACAAGACAAGACAAGACAAGACAAGACAAGACAAGACAAAACAACACAGCGCAACACATGACATGACATGACAGGACATGACAATACAAGACAGGACAAGACAAGACAACACAAGACAAGACAAGGCAAGACGAGACAAGACAAGACAAGATAAGATAAGACATGACAAAACAAGACAAGACAAAACAACACAACACACGACATGACATGACATGACATAACAAGACAAGACAGGACAGGACAAGACAAGACAAGACAAGACAAGACAAGACAAGACAAGACAAGACAAAACAAGACAAGAAAAGACAAACCAAGACAAGACAAGACAAGAGAAGACAAGACAAGACAAGACAAGACAAGAAAAGACAAGACAAGACAAGACAAGACAAGACAAGACAAGAGAAGACAAGACAAGACAAGACAGGACAGGACAAGACAAGACAAGACAAGACAAGACAAGACAAGACAAGACAAGACAAGACAAGACAAAACAACACAACACAACACATGACATGACAAGACAAGACAAGACAAGACAAGACAAGACAAGACAAGACAAGACAAGACAAGACAAGACAAGACAAGACAAGACAAGACAAGACAAGACAAGGCAAGACAAGACAAGACAAGACAAGACAAGACAAGACAAGACAAGACAAGACAAGACAAGACAAGACAAGACAAGACAAGACAAGACAAGACAAGACAAGACAAGACAAGACAAGACAAGACAAGACAAGACAAGACAAGACAAGACAAGACAAGACAAGACAAGACAAGACAAGACAAGACAAGACAAGGAAAGACAAGACAAGACAAGACAAGACAAGACAAGACAAGACAAAACAAGACAAAGCAATACAACACATGACATGACATGACATTACAAGACAAGACAGAACAGGACAAGACAAGACAAGACAAGACAAGACAATACAAGACAAGACAATACAAGACAAGACTAGACAAGACACGACAAGACAAGACAAGACAAGACAAGACAAAACAACACAGCGCAACACATGACATGACATGACAGGACATGACAATACAAGACAGGACAAGACAAGACAACACAAGACAAGACAAGGCAAGACGAGACAAGACAAGACAAGATAAGATAAGACATGACAAAACAAGACAAGACAAAACAACACAACACACGACATGACATGACATGACATAACAAGACAAGACAGGACAGGACAAGACAAGACAAGACAAGACAAGACAAGACAAGACAAGACAAAACAAGACAAGAAAAGACAAACCAAGACAAGACAAGACAAGAGAAGACAAGACAAGACAAGACAAGACAAGAAAAGACAAGACAAGACAAGACAAGACAAGACAAGACAAGAGAAGACAAGACAAGACAAGACAGGACAGGACAAGACAAGACAAGACAAGACAAGACAAGACAAGACAAGACAAGACAAGACAAAACAACACAACACAACACATGACATGACAAGACAAGACAAGACAAGACAAGACAAGACAAGACAAGACAAGACAAGACAAGACAAGACAAGACAAGACAAGACAAGACAAGACAAGACAAGGCAAGACAAAACAAGACAAGACAAGACAAGACAAGACAAGACAAGACAAGACAAGACAAGACAAGACAAGACAAGACAAGACAAGACAAGACAAGACAAGACAAGACAAGACAAGACAAGACAAGACAAGACAAGACAAGACAAGACAAGACAAGACAAGACAAGACAAGACAAGACAAGACAAGACAAGACAAGACAAGACAAGACAAGGAAAGACAAGACAAGACAAGACAAGACAAGACAAGACAAAACAAGACAAAGCAATACAACACATGACATGACATGACATTACAAGACAAGACAGAACAGGACAAGACAAGACAAGACAAGACAAGACAATACAAGACAAGACAATACAAGACAAGACTAGACAAGACACGACAAGACAAGACAAGACAAGACAAGACAAGACAAGACAAGAGAAGCCAAGACAAGACAAGAAAAGACATGACAAGACAAGACAAGACAAGACAAGACAAGACAAGACAAGACAAGACAAGACAAGACAAGACAAGACAAGACAAGACAAGACAAGACAAGACAAGACAAGACAAGACAAGACAAGACAAGACAAGACAAGACAAGACAAGACAAGACAAGACAAGACAAGAAAAGACATGACAAGACAAGGCAAGACAAGACAAGACAAGACAAGACAAGACAAGACAAGACAAGACAAGACAAGACAAGACAAGACAAGACAAGACAAGACAAGACAAGACAAGACAAGACAAGACAAGACAAGACAAGACAAGACAAAACAAGACAAGACAAGACAAGACAAGACAAAACAAGACAAGACAAGACAAGACAATCCAACACCTGACATGACATGACAAGACAAGACAAGACAAGACAGGACAGGACAGGACAGGACAAGACAAGACAAGGCAAGACAAGACAAAACAAGACAAGACAAAACAACACAACACAACACATGACATGACATGACAAGACAAAACAGGACAAGACAAGAGATGACAAGACAAGACAAGACAATTGTGTTTGATTTTTTTTTTAAATTAATTAAGAAGACAAAACAAGACAAGACATGACATGACAAGACATGACAAGACAAAACAAGACAAGACAAGACAAGACAAGACAAGAAAAGACAAGACAAGACAAGACAAAACAACACAACACAACACATGACATGACATGACATGACAAGACAAGACAGGACAGGACAGGACAGGACAAGACAAGACAAGACCAGACAAGACAAGACAAAACAAGACAAGACAAGACAAGACAAGACAAGACAAAACAAGACAAGACAAGACAAGACAAGACAAGACAAGACAAGACAAGACAAAACAAAACAAGACAAGACAAGACAAGACAAGACAAGACAAGACAATACAAGACAAGACAAGACAAGACAAGACAAGACAAGACAAGACAAGACAAAACAAGACAAGACAAGACAACACAACACAGCAAAACACATGACATGGCATGACAGGACATGACAATACAAGACAGGACAAGACAAGACAAGACAACACAAGACAAGACAAGACAAGACAAGACAACACAAGACAAGACAAGACAAGACAACACAAGACAAGACAAGACAAGACAAGACAAGACAAGACAAGACAAGACAAGACAAGACAAGACAAGACAAGACAAGACAAGACAAGACAAGACAAGACAAGACAAGACAAGACAAGACAAGACAAGACAAGACAAGACAATACAAGACAAGACAAGACAAGACAAGACAATACAAGACAAGACAAGACAAGACAAGACAAGACAAGACAAGACAAGACAAGACAAGACAAGACAAGACAAGACAAGACAAGACAAGACAAGACAAGACAAGACAACACAAGACAAGACAAGACAAGACAAGACAAGACAAGACAAGACAAGACAAGACAAGACAAGACAAGACAAGACAAGACAAGACAAGACAAGACAAGACAAGACAAGACAAGACAAGACAAGACAAGACAAGACAAGACAAGACAAGACAAGACAAGACAAGACAAGACAAGACAAGACAAGACAAGACAAGACAAGACAAGACAAGACAAGACAAGACAAGACAAGACAAGACAAGACAAGACAAGACAAGACAAGACAAGACAAGAGAAGACAAGACAAGACAAGACAAGACAAGACAAGACAAGACAAGACAAGAAAAGACAAGACAAGACAAGACAAGACAAGACAAGAAAAGAAAAGACAAGACAAGACAAAACAATCCAACACCTGACATGACATGACATGACAAGACAAGACAGAACAGGACAAGACAAGACAAGACAAGACAAGACAAGACAAGACAAGACAAGACAAGACAAGACAAGACAAGACAAGACAAGACAAGACAAGACAAGACAAGACAAGACAAGACAAGACAAGACAAGACAAGACAAGACAAGACAAGACAAGACAAGACAAGACAAGACAAGACAAGACAAGACAAGACAAGACAAGACAAGACAAGACAAAACAAGACAAGACAAGACAAGACAAGACAAAACAATACAACACATGACATGACATTACAAGACAAGACAGAACAGGACAAGACAAGACAAGACAAGACAAGACAAGACAAGACAAGACAAGACCAGACAAGACGCGACATGACATGACATGACAAGACAAGACAAGACAACACAACACAACACATGACATGACATGAGAGGACATGACAAGACAGGACAAGACAAGACAAGACAAGACAAGACAAAACAAGACAAGACCAGACAAAACAACACAACACAACACATGACATGACATGACATGACAAGACAAAACAGGACAAGACAAGAGAAAACAAGACAAGACAATTGTGTTTGATTTTTTTTTTTTAATTAATTAAGAAGACAAAACAAGACAGGACATGACATGACAAGACATGACAAGACATGACAAGACAAAACAAGACAAGACAAGACAAGACAACACAACACAACACATGACATGACATGACATGACATGACAAGACAAGACAGGAAAGGACAAGACAAGACAAGACAAGACAAGACAAGACAAAACAAGACAAGAAAAGACAAGACAAGACAAGACAAGAAAAGAAATGACGAGACAAGACAAGACAAAACAACACAACACAACACAACACAACACAACACAACACAACACATGACATGACATGACATGACAAGACAAGACAGGACAGGACAAGACAAGACAAGACAAGGCAAGACAAAACAAAACAAGACAAGACAAAGCAACACAACACAACACATGACATGACATGACATGACAAGACAAAACAGGACAAGACAAGAGATGACAAGACAAGACAAGACAAGAAAAGACAAGACAAGACAAGACAAGACAAGAAAAGAAAAGACAAGACAAGACAAGACAAGACAAAACAACACAACACAACACAACACAACACATGACATGATATGACATGACAAGACAAGACAGGACAGGACAAGACAAGACAAGACAAGGCAAGACAAAACAAAACAAGACAAAACAACACAACACAACACAACACATGACATGACATGACATGACAAGACAAAACAGGACAAGACAAGAGATGACAAGACAAGACAAGACAAGACAACACAACACAACACAACACATGACATGACATGACAAGAGAAGACAAGACAAGACAAGACAAGACAAGACAACACAACACAACACATGACATGACATGACATGACATGACAAGACAAGACAAGACAGGAAAGGACAAGACAAGACAAGACCAGACAAGACAAGACAAAACAAGACAAGACAAGACAGGACAGGACAAGACAAGACATGACATGACATGACATGACAAGACAAGACAGGACAGGACAGGACAGGACAAGACAAGACAAGACAAGACAAGAAAAGACAAGACAAGACAAGACAAGACAAGAAAAGAAAAGACAAGACAAGACAAAACAATCCAACACCTGACATGACATGACATGACAAGACAAGACAGAACAGGACAAGACAAGACAAGACAAGACAAGACAAGACAAGACAAGACAAGACAAGACAAGACAAGACAAGACAAGAAAAGACAAGACAAGACAAGACAAGACAAGACAAGACAAAACAAGACAAGACAAGACAAGACAAGACAAAACAATACAACACATGACATGACATGACATTACAAGACAAGACAGAACAGGACAAGACAAGACAAGACAAGACAAGACAAGACAAGACAAGACAAGACCAGACAAGACGCGACATGACATGACATGACAAGACAAGACAAGACAACACAACACAACACATGACATGACATGAGAGGACATGACAAGACAGGACAAGACAAGACAAGACAAGACAAGACAAGACAAAACAAGACAAGACCAGACAAAACAACACAACACAACACATGACATGACATGACATGACAAGACAAAACAGGACAAGACAAGAGAAAACAAGACAAGACAATTGTGTTTGATTTTTTTTTTTTAATTAATTAAGAAGACAAAACAAGACAGGACATGACATGACAAGACATGACAAGACAAAACAAGACAAGACAAGACAAGACAAGACAAGAAAAGACAAGACAAGACAAAACAACACAACACAACACAACACAACACATGACATGACATGACATGACATGACAAGACAAGACAGGAAAGGACAAGACAAGACAAGACAAGACAAGACAAGACAAAACAAGACAAGAAAAGACAAGACAAGACAAGACAAGAAAAGAAATGACGAGACAAGACGAGACAAAACAACACAACACAACACAACACAACACAACACAACACAACACAACACAACACATGACATGACATGACATGACAAGACAAGACAGGACAGGACAAGACAAGACAAGACAAGGCAAGACAAAACAAAACAAGACAAGACAAAGCAACACAACACAACACATGACATGACATGACATGACAAGACAAAACAGGACAAGACAAGAGATGACAAGACAAGACAAGACAAGAAAAGACAAGACAAGACAAGACAAGACAAGACAAGACAAGACAAGACAAGACAAGACAAGAAAAGACAAGACAAGACAAGACAAGACAAGACAAGACAAGACAAAACAAGACAAGACAAGACAAGACAAGACAAAACAATACAACACAACACAACACAACACAACACAACACAACACATGACATGATATGACATGACAAGACAAGACAGGACAGGACAAGACAAGACAAGACAAGACAAGACAAGACAAGACAAAACAACACAACACAACACAACACAACACAACACATGACATGATATGACATGACAAGACAAGACAGGACAGGACAAGACAAGACAAGACAAGGCAAGACAAAACAAAACAAGACAAAACAACACAACACAACACAACACATGACATGACATGACAAGACAAAACAGGACAAGACAAGAGATGACAAGACAAGACAAGACAAGACAACACAACACAACACAACACATGACATGACATGACAAGACAAGACAAGACAAGACAAGACAACACAACACAACACATGACATGACATGACATGACATGACAAGACAAGACAGGAAAGGACAAGACAAGACAAGACCAGACAAGACAAGACAAAACAAGACAAGACAAGACAGGACAGGACAAGACAAGACATGACATGACATGACATGACAAGACAAGACAGGACAGGACAGGACAGGACAAGACAAGACAAGACAAGGCAAGACAAAACAAGACAAGACAAAACAACACAACACAACACATGACATGACATGACATGACAAGACAAAACAGGACAAGACAAGAGATGACAAGACAAGACAAGACAATTGTGTTTGATTTTTTTTTTAATTAATTAAGAAGACAAAACAAGACAAGACATGACATGACAAGACATGACAAGACAAAACAAGACAAGACAAGACAACACAACACAGCACAACACATGACATGACATGACATGACATGACAAGACAAGACAAGACAGGAAAGGACAAGACAAGACAAGACCAGACAAGACAAGACAAAACAAGACAAGACAAGACAGGACAGGACAAGACAAGACATGACATGACATGACATGACAAGACAAGACAGGACAGGACAGGACAGGACAAGACAAGACAAGACAAGACAAGAAAAGACAAGACAAGACAAGACAAGAAAAGAAAAGACAAGACAAGACAAAACAATCCAACACCTGACATGACATGACATGACAAGACAAGACAGAACAGGACAAGACAAGACAAGACAAGACAAGACAAGACAAGACAAGACAAGACAAGACAAGACAAGACAAGACAAGAAAAGACAAGACAAGACAAGACAAGACAAGACAAGACAAGACAAAACAAGACAAGACAAGACAAGACAAGACAAAACAATACAACACATGACATGACATGACATTACAAGACAAGACAGAACAGGACAAGACAAGACAAGACAAGACGAGACAAGACAAGACAAGACAAGACCAGACAAGACGCGACATGACATGACATGACAAGACAAGACAAGACAACACAACACAACACATGACATGACATGAGAGGACATGACAAGACAGGACAAGACAAGACAAGACAAGACAAGACAAGACAAAACAAGACAAGACCAGACAAAACAACACAACACAACACATGACATGACATGACATGACAAGACAAAACAGGACAAGACAAGAGAAAACAAGACAAGACAATTGTGTTTGATTTTTTTTTTTTAATTAATTAAGAAGACAAAACAAGACAGGACATGACATGACAAGACATGACAAGACAAAACAAGACAAGACAAGACAAGACAAGACAAGAAAAGACAAGACAAGACAAGACAAGACAAGACAAAACAACACAACACAACACAACACAACACATGACATGACATGACATGACATGACAAGACAAGACAGGAAAGGACAAGACAAGACAAGACAAGACAAGACAAGACAAAACAAGACAAGAAAAGACAAGACAAGACAAGACAAGAAAAGAAATGACGAGACAAGACGAGACAAAACAACACAACACAACACAACACAACACAACACAACACAACACAACACATGACATGACATGACATGACAAGACAAGACAGGACAGGACAAGACAAGACAAGACAAGGCAAGACAAAACAAAACAAGACAAGACAAAGCAACACAACACAACACATGACATGACATGACATGACAAGACAAAACAGGACAAGACAAGAGATGACAAGACAAGACAAGACAAGAAAAGACAAGACAAGACAAGACAAGACAAGACAAGACAAGACAAGACAAGACAAGACAAGACAAGAAAAGACAAGACAAGACAAGACAAGACAAGACAAGACAAGACAAAACAAGACAAGACAAGACAAGACAAGACAAAACAATACAACACAACACAACACAACACAACACAACACAACACATGACATGATATGACATGACAAGACAAGACAGGACAGGACAAGACAAGACAAGACAAGACAAGACAAGACAAGACAAAACAACACAACACAACACAACACAACACAACACATGACATGATATGACATGACAAGACAAGACAGGACAGGACAAGACAAGACAAGACAAGGCAAGACAAAACAAAACAAGACAAAACAACACAACACAACACAACACATGACATGACATGACATGACAAGACAAAACAGGACAAGACAAGAGATGACAAGACAAGACAAGACAAGACAACACAACACAACACAACACATGACATGACATGACAAGACAAGACAAGACAAGACAAGACAACACAACACAACACATGACATGACATGACATGACATGACAAGACAAGACAGGAAAGGACAAGACAAGACAAGACCAGACAAGACAAGACAAAACAAGACAAGACAAGACAGGACAGGACAAGACAAGACATGACATGACATGACATGACAAGACAAGACAGGACAGGACAGGACAGGACAAGACAAGACAAGACAAGGCAAGACAAAACAAGACAAGACAAAACAACACAACACAACACATAACATGACATGACATGACAAGACAAAACAGGACAAGACAAGAGATGACAAGACAAGACAAGACAATTGTGTTTGATTTTTTTTTTAATTAATTAAGAAGACAAAACAAGACAAGACATGACATGACAAGACATGACAAGACAAAACAAGACAAGACAAGACAACACAACACAGCACAACACATGACATGACATGACAGGACATGACAATACAAGACAGGACAAGACAAGACAAGACAAGACAAGACAAGACAAGACAAGACAAGACAAGACAAGACAAGACAAAACAACACAACACAACACATGACATGACATGACATGACAAGACAAGACAGGACAGGACAGGACAAGACAAGACAAGACCAGACAAGACAAGACAAAACAAGACAAGACAAGACAAGACAAGACAAGACAAGACAAGACAAGACAAGACAAGACAAGACAAGACAAGACAAGACAAAACAAAACAAGACAAGACAAGACAAGACAAGACAAGACAAGACAAGACAAGACAAGACAAGACAAGACAAGACAAGACAAGACAAGACAAGACAAGACAAGACAAGACAAGACAAGACAAGACAAGACAAGACAAGACAAGACAAGACAAAACAAGACAAGACAAGACAACACAACACAGCACAACACATGACATGACATGACAGGACATGACAATACAAGACAGGACAAGACAAGACAAGACAAGACAAGACAAGACAAGACAAGACAAGACAAGACAAAACAAGACAAGACAAGACAAGACAAGACAAGACAAGACAAGACAAGACAAGACAAGACAAGACAAGACAAGACAAGACAAGACAAGACAAGACAAGACAAGACAAGACAAGACAAGACAAGACAAGACAAGACAAGACAAGACAAGACAAGACAAGACAAGACAAGACAAGACAAGACAAGACAAGACAAAACAAGACAAGACAAGACAAGACAAGACAAAACAAGACAAGACAAGACAAGACAAAACAATCCAACACCTGACATGACATGACATGACAAGACAAGACAGAACAGGACAAGACAAGACAAGACAAGACAAGACAAGACATGACAAGACAAGACAAGACAAGACAAGACAAGACAAGACAAGACAAGACAAGACAAGACAAGACAAGACAAGACAAGACAAGACAAGACAAGACAAGACAAGACAAGACAAGACAAGACAAGACAAGACAAGACAAGACAAGACAAGACAAGACAAGACAAGACAAGACAAGACAAGACAAGACAAGAGAAGACAAGACAAGACAAGACAAGACAAGACAAGACAAGACAAGACAAGACAAGAAAAGACAAGACAAGACAAGACAAGAAAAGACAAGACAAGACAAGAAAAGACAAGACAAGACAAAACAATCCAACACCTGACATGACATGACATGACAAGACAAGACAGAACAGGACAAGACAAGACAAGACAAGACAAGACAAGACAAGACAAGACAAGACAAGACAAGACAAGACAAGACAAGACAAGACAAGACAAGACAAGACAAGACAAAACAAGACAAGACAAGACAAAACAATACAACACATGACATGACATGACATTACAAGACAAGACAAGACAAGACAAGACCAGACAAGACGCGACATGACATGACATGACAAGACAAGACAAGACAAGACAAGACAAGACAAGACAAGACAAGACAAGACAAGACAAGACAAGACAAGACAAGACAAGACAAGACAAGACAAGACAAGACAAGACAAGAAAAGACAAGACAAGACAAGACAAGACAAGACAAGACAAGACAAAACAAGACAAGACAAGACAAAACAATACAACACATGACAAGACAGGACAAGACAAGACAAGACAAGACAAGACAAGACAAGACAAAACAAGACAAGACCAGACAAAACAACACAACACAACACATGACATGACATGACATGACAAGACAAAACAGGACAAGACAAGAGAAAACAAGACAAGACAATTGTGTTTGATTTTTTTTTTTAATTAATTAAGAAGACAAAACAAGACAGGACATGACATGACAAGACATGACAAGACAAAACAAGACAAGACAAGACAAGACAAGACAAGACAAAACAACACAACACAACACAACACAACACATGACATGACATGACATGACATGACAAGACAAGACAAGACAAGACAAGACAAGACAAGACAAGACAAAACAAGACAAGACAAGACAAGACAAGACAAGACAAGACAAGACAAGACAAGACAACACAGCACAACACATGACATGACATGACAGGACATGACATGACAATACAAGACAGACAACACAAGACAAGACAAGACAAGACAAGACAAGACAAGACAAGACAAGACAAGACAAGACAAGACAAGACAAGACAAGACAAGACAAGACAAGACAAGACAAGACAAGACAAGACAAGACAAGACAAGACAAGACAAGACTAGACAAGACAAGACAAGACAAGACAAGACAAGACAAGACAAGACAAGACAAGACAAGACAAGACAAGACAAGACAAGACAAGACAAGACAAGACAAGACAAGACAAGACAAGACAAGACTAGACAAGACAAGACAAGACAAGACAAGACAAGACAAGACAAGACAAGACAAGACAAGACAAGACAAGACAAGACAAGACAAGACAAGACAAGACAAGACACGACAAGACATGACATGACATGACAAGACAAGACAAGACAACACAACACAACACATGACATGACATGACATGACAAGACAAGACAGGAAAGGACAAGACAAGACAAGACCAGACAAGACAAGACAAAACAAGACAAGACAAGACAGGACAAGACAAGACAACTCAAGACAAGACAAGACAAGACAAGACATGACATGACATGACATGACAAGACAAGACAGGACAGGACAGGACAAGACAAGACAAGACAAGGCAAGACAAGACAAAACAAGACAAGACAAAACAACACAACACAACACATGACATGACATGACATGACAAGACAAAACAGGACAAGACAAGAGATGACAAGACAAGACAAGACAATTGTGTTTGATTTTTTTTTTTAAATTAATTAAGAAGACAAAACAAGACAAGACATGACATGACAAGACATGACAAGACAAAACAAGACAAGACAAGACAACACAAGACAAGACAAGACAAGACAAGACAAGACAAGACAAGACAAGACAAGACAAGACAAGACAAGACAAGACAAGACAAGACAAGACAAGACAAGACAAGACAAGACAAGAAAAGACAAGACAAGACAAGACAAGACAAAACAAGACAAGAAAAGACAAGACAAGACAAAACAACACAACACAACACAACACATGACATGACATGACATGACAAAACAGGACAAGACAAGAGATGACAAGACAAGACAAGACAATTGTGTTTGATTTTTTTTTTTAAATTAATTAAGAAGACAAAACAAGACAAGACATGACATGACAAGACATGACAAGACAAAACAAGACAAGACAAGACAACACAAGACAAGACAAGACAAGACAAGACAAGACAAGACAAGACAAGACAAGACAAGACAAGACAAGACAAGACAAGACAAGACAAGACAAGACAAGACAAGACAAGACAAGACAAGACAAGACAAGACAAAACAACACAGCACAACACATGACATGACATGACAGGACATGACAATACAAGACAGGACAAGACAAGACAACACAAGACAAGACAAGACAAGGCAAGACGAGACAAGACAAGACAATATAAGATAAGACATGACAAGACAAAACAAGACAAGACAAAACAACACAACACACGACATGACATGACATGACATGACAAGACAAGGCAGGACAGGACAAGACAAGACAAGACAAGACAAGACAAGACAAGACAAGACAAGACAAGACAAGACAAGACAAGACAAGACAAGACAAGACAAGACAAGAAAAGACAAACCAAGACAAGACAAGACAAGACCAAACAAGACAAGACCAAACAAGACAAGACAAGACAAAACAACACAACACAACACATGACATGACATGACAGGACATGACAAGACAAGACAGGACAAGACAAGACCAGACAAGACAAGACAAGAAAAGACAAGACAAGACAAGACAAAACAAGACAAAACAAGACAAAACAACACAACACAACACAACACAACACATGACATGACATGACATGACATGACAAGACAAGACAGGAAAGGACAAGACAAGACAAGACAAGAGAAGACAAGACAAGACAAAACAAGACAAGAAAAGACAAGACAAGACAAGACAAGAAAAGAAAAGACAAGACAAGACAAGACAAAACAACACAACACAACACAACACAACACAACACATGACATGACATGACATGACATGACAAGACAAGACAAGACAGGACAGGACAAGACAAGACAAGACAAGGCAAGACAAAACAAAACAAGACAAGACAAAGCAACACAACACAACACATGACATGACATGACATGACAAGACAAAACAGGACAAGACAAGAGATGACAAGACAAGACAAGACAAGAAAAGACAAGACAAGACAAGACAAGAAAAGAAAAGACAAGACAAGCCAAGACAAGACAAGACAAGACAAAACAACACAACACAACACAACACAACACAACACATGACATGATATGACAAGACAAGACAGGACAGGACAAGACAAGACAAGACAAGGCATGACAAAACAAAACAAGACAAAACAACACAACACAACACATGACATGACATGACATGACAAGACAAAACAGGACAAGACAAGAGATGACAAGACAAGACAAGACAAGACAAGACAAGACCAGACAAGACAAGACAAGACAAGACGAGACAAGACAAGACAAGACAAGACAAGACAAGACAAGACAAGACAACACAACACAACACAACACATGACATGACATGACATGACAAGACAAGACAAGACAAGACAACACAACACAACACAACACATGACATGACATGACATGACATGACAAGACAAGACAGGAAAGGACAAGACAAGACAAGACCAGACAAGACAAGACAAAACAAGACAAGACAAGACAGGACAAGACAAGACAACACAAGACAAGACAAGACAAGACAAGACATGACAAGACAAGACAAGACAAGACATGACATGACATGACATGACAAGACAAGACAGGACAGGACAGGACAGGACAAGACAAGACAAGGCAAGACAAGACAAAACAAGACAAGACAAAACAACACAACACAACACATGACATGACATGACATGACAAGACAAAACAGGACAAGACAAGAGATGACAAGACAAGACAAGACAATTGTGTTTGATTTTTTTTTTAATTAATTAAGAAGGCAAAACAAGACAAGACATGACATGACAAGACATGACAAGACAAAACAAGACAAGACAAGACAAGACAAGACAAGACAAGAAAAGACAAGACAAGACAAGACAAAACAACACAACACAACACATGACATGACATGACATGACAAGACAAGACAGGACAGGACAGGACAGGACAGGACAAGACAAGACAAGACCAGACAAGACAAGACAAAACAAGACAAGACAAGACAAGACAAGACAAGACAAGACAAGACAAAACAAGACAAGACAAGACAAGACAAGACAAGACAAGACAAGACAAGACAAGACAAGACAAGACAAGACAAGACAAGACAAGACAAGACAAGACAAGACAAGACAAGACAAGACAAAACAAGACAAGACAAGACAACACAACACATGACATGACATGACAGGACATGACATGACAATACAAGACAGGACAAGACAAGACAACACAAGACAAGACAAGACAAGACAAGACAAGACAAGACAAGACAAGACAAGACAAGACAAGACAAGACAAGACAAGACAAGACAAGACAAGACAAGACAAGACAAGACAAGACAAGACAAGACAAGACAAGACAAGACAAGACAAGACAAGACAAGACAAGACAAGACAAGACAAAACAAGACAAGACAAGACAAGACAAAACAACACAGCACAACACATGACATGACAGGACATGACAATACAAGACAGGACAAGACAAGACAACACAAGACAAGACAAGACAAGGCAAGACAAGGCAAGACGAGACAAGACAAGACAAGATAAGATAAGACATGACAAGACAAAACAAGACAAGACAAAACAACACAACACACGACATGACATGACATGACATGACAAGACAAGACAGGACAGGACAAGACAAGACAAGACAAGACAAGACAAGACAAGACAAGACAAGACAAGACAAGACAAGACAAGACAAGACAAGAAAAGACAAACCAAGACAAGACAAGACAAGACCAAACAAGACAAGACAAGACAAAACAACACAACACAACACATGACATGACATGACAGGACATGACAAGACAAGACAGGACAAGACAAGACCAGACAAGACAAGACAAGAGAAGACAAGACAAGACAAGACAAGACAAGACAAGACAAAACAAGACAAGACAAAACAACACATTACAACACATGACATGACATGGCATGACAAGACAAAACAGGACAAGACAAGACAAGAGAAGACAAGACAAGACAAGACAAGACAATTGTGTTCGATTTTTTTTTTTTTTTAATTAATTAAACATGACAAGACAAAACAAGACAAGACAAGACAAGACAAGACAAGACAAGAAAAGACAAGACAAGACAAGACAAGACAAGACAAGACAAAACAACACAACACAACACAACACATGACATGACATGACATGGCATGACAAGACAAGACAGGAAAGGACAAGACAAGACAAGACAAGACAAGACAAAACAAGACAAGACAAGACAAGACAAGACAAGACAAGACGAGACAAGACAAGACAAGACAAGACAAGACAAGACAAGACAAGACAAGACAAGACAAGACAAGACAAGACAAGACAAGACAAGACAAGATAAGACAAGACAAAACAACACAACACAACACAACACAACACAACACAACACAACACATGACATGACAAGACAAGACAGGACAGGACAAGACAAGACAAGACAAGGCAAGCCAAGACAAAACAAGACAAGACAAAACAACACAAAACAACACATTACATGACATGACATAACAAGACAAAACAGGACAAGACAAGAGATGACAAGACCAGACAAGACAAGACAAGACAAGACAAGACAAGACAAGACAAGACAAGACAAGACAAGACACGACAAGACAAGACAAGACAAGACAAGACACGACAAGACATGACATGACATGACAAGACAAGACAAGACATGACAAGACAAGACAGGAAAGGACAAGACAAGACAAGACCAGACAAGACAAGACAAAACAAGACAAGACAGGACAAGACAAGACAACTCAAGACAAGACAAGACAAGACATGACATGACATGACATGACAAGACAAGACAGGACAGGACAGGACAAGACAAGACAAGACAAGGCAAGACAAGACAAAACAAGACAAGACAAAACAACACAACACAACACATGACATGACATGACATGACAAGACAAAACAGGACAAGACAAGAGATGACAAGACAAGACAAGACAATAGTGTTTGATTTTTTTTTTTTAATTAATTAAGAAGACAAAACAAGACAAGACATGACATGACAAGACAAAACAAGACAAGACAAGACAAGACAAGAAAAGACAACACAAGACAAGACAACACAAAACAAGACAAGACAAAACAAGACAAAACAACACAACACAACACAACACATGACATGACATGACATGACATGACAAGACAAGACAGGACAGGACAAGACAAGACAAGACCAGACAAGACAAGACAAAACAAGACAAGACAAGACAAGACAAGACAAGACAAGACAAGACAAGACAAGACAAGACAAGACAAGACAAGACAAGACAAGACAAGACAAGACAAGACAAGACAAGACAAGACAAGACAATTGTGTTTGATTTTTTTTTTTAAATTAATTAAGAAGACAAAACAAGACATGACAAGACAAAACAAGACAAGACAAGACAAGACAAGAAAAGACAAGACAAGACAAGACAAGACAAGACAAGACAAGACAAGACAAAACAACACAACACAACACAACACAACACATGACATGACATGACATGATAAGACAAGACAGGACAAGACAAGAGATGACAAGACAAGACAAGACAAGACAAAACAAGACAAGAAAAGACAAGACAAGAAAAGAAAAGAAAAGACAAGATAAGACAAGACAAAACAACACAACACAACACAACACAACACATGACATGACATGACATGACATGACAAGACAAGACAGGAAAGGACAAGACAAGACAAGACCAGACAAGACAAGACAAAACAAGACAAGACAAGACAGGACAAGACAAGACAACACAAGACAAGACAAGACAAGACAAGACATGACAAGACAAGACAAGACAAGACAAGACATGACATGACATGACATGACAAGACAAGACAGGACAGGACAGGACAAGACAAGACAAGGCAAGACAAGACAAGACAAAACAAGACAAGACAACACAACACATGACATGACATGACATGACATGACAAGACAAGACAGGACAGGACAAGACAAGACAAGACCAGACAAGACAAGACAAAACAAGACAAGACAAGACAAGACAAGACAAGACAAGACAAGACAAGACAAGACAAGACAAGACAAGACAAGACAAGACAAGACAAGACAAGACAAGACAACACAAGACAAGACAAGACAAGACAAGACAAGACAAGACAAGACAAACCAAGACAAGACAAGACAAGACCAAACAAGACAAGACAAGACAAAACAACACAACACAACACATGACATGACATGACAGGACATGACAAGACAAGACAGGACAAGACCAGACAAGACAAGACAAGAGAAGACAAGACAAGACAAGAAAAGACAAGACAAGACAAGACAAGACAAAACAACACAACACAACACAACACAACACATGACATGACATGACATGACAAGACAAGACAGGAAAGGACAAGACAAGACAAGACAAGACAAGACAAGACAAGACAAGACAAAACAAGACAAGAAAAGTCAAGACAAGACAAGACAAGAAAAGAAAAGACAAGACAAGACAAGACAAAACAACACAACACAACACAACACAACACATGACATGACATGACATGACAAGACAAGACAGGACAGGACAAGACAAGACAAGACAAGGCAAGACAAAACAAAACAAGACAAGACAAAGCAACACAACACAACACATGACATGACATGACATGACAAGACAAAACAGGACAAGACAAGAGATGACATGACATGACAAGACAAGACAAGACAAGACAAGACAAGACAAGACAAGACAAGACACGACAAGACACGACATGACATGACATGACAAGACAAGACAAGACAACACAACACAACACATGACATGACATGACATGACAAGACAAAACAGGACAAGACAAGAGAAGACAAGACAGGACAAGACAAGACAATTGTGTTTGATTTTTTTTTTAAATTAATTAAGAAGACAAAACAAGACAAGACATGACATGACAAGACATGACAAGACATGACAAGACAAAACAAGACAAGACAAGACAAGACAAGACAAGACAAGACAAGAAAAGAGAAGACAAGACAAGACAAGACAAGACAAGACAAAACAACACAACACAACACAACACATGACATGACATGACATGATAAGACAAGACAGGACAAGACAAAACAAGACAAGAAAAGACAAGACAAGACAAAACAAGACAAGAAAAGACAAGACAAGAAAAGAAAAGACAAGACAAGACAAGACAAAACAACACAACACAACACAACACAACACAACACAACACATGACATGACATGACAAGACAAGACAAGACAGGACAGGACAAGACAAGACAAGACAAGGCAAGACAAAAAAAAACAAGACAAGACAAAGCAACACAACACAACACATGACATGACATGACATGACAAGACAAAACAGGACAAGACAAGAGATGACAAGACAAGACAAGACAAGACAAAACAAGACAAGAAAAGACAAGACAAGAAAAGAAAAGAAAAGACAAGATAAGACAAGACAAAACAACACAACACAACACAACACAACACAACACATGACATGACATGACATGACATGACAAGACAAGACAGGAAAGGACAAGACAAGACAAGACCAGACAAGACAAGACAAAACAAGACAAGACAAGACAGGACAAGACAAGACAACACAAGACAAGACAAGACAAGACAAGACATGACAAGACAAGACAAGACAAGACAAGACATGACATGACATGACAAGACAAGACAGGACAGGACAGGACAAGACAAGACAAGGCAAGACAAGACAAGACAAAACAAGACAAGACAACACAACACATGACATGACATGACATGACATGACAAGACAAGACAGGACAGGACAAGACAAGACAAGACCAGACAAGACAAGACAAAACAAGACAAGACAAGACAAGACAAGACAAGACAAGACAAGACAAGACAAGACAAGACAAGACAAGACAAGACAAGACAAGACAAGACAAGACAAGACAACACAAGACAAGACAAGACAAGACAAGACAAGACAAGACAAGACAAACCAAGACAAGACAAGACAAGACCAAACAAGACAAGACAAGACAAAACAACACAACACAACACATGACATGACATGACAGGACATGACAAGACAAGACAGGACAAGACCAGACAAGACAAGACAAGAGAAGACAAGACAAGACAAGAAAAGACAAGACAAGACAAGACAAGACAAAACAACACAACACAACACAACACAACACATGACATGACATGACATGACAAGACAAGACAGGAAAGGACAAGACAAGACAAGACAAGACAAGACAAGACAAGACAAGACAAAACAAGACAAGAAAAGTCAAGACAAGACAAGACAAGAAAAGAAAAGACAAGACAAGACAAGACAAAACAACACAACACAACACAACACAACACATGACATGACATGACATGACAAGACAAGACAGGACAGGACAAGACAAGACAAGACAAGGCAAGACAAAACAAAACAAGACAAGACAAAGCAACACAACACAACACATGACATGACATGACATGACAAGACAAAACAGGACAAGACAAGAGATGACATGACATGACAAGACAAGACAAGACAAGACAAGACAAGACAAGACAAGACAAGACAAGACACGACAAGACACGACATGACATGACATGACAAGACAAGACAAGACAACACAACACAACACATGACATGACATGACATGACAAGACAAAACAGGACAAGACAAGAGAAGACAAGACAGGACAAGACAAGACAATTGTGTTTGATTTTTTTTTTAAATTAATTAAGAAGACAAAACAAGACAAGACATGACATGACAAGACATGACAAGACATGACAAGACAAAACAAGACAAGACAAGACAAGACAAGACAAGACAAGACAAGAAAAGAGAAGACAAGACAAGACAAGACAAGACAAGACAAAACAACACAACACAACACAACACATGACATGACATGACATGATAAGACAAGACAGGACAAGACAAAACAAGACAAGAAAAGACAAGACAAGACAAAACAAGACAAGAAAAGACAAGACAAGAAAAGAAAAGACAAGACAAGACAAGACAAAACAACACAACACAACACAACACAACACAACACAACACATGACATGACATGACAAGACAAGACAAGACAGGACAGGACAAGACAAGACAAGACAAGGCAAGACAAAAAAAAACAAGACAAGACAAAGCAACACAACACAACACATGACATGACATGACATGACAAGACAAAACAGGACAAGACAAGAGATGACAAGACAAGACAAGACAAGAAAAGACAAGACAAGACAAGACAAAACAACACAACACAACACATGACATGACATGAGAGGACATGACAAGACAGGACAAGACAAGACAAGACAAGACAAGACAAAACAAGACAAGACAAAACAACACAACACAACACATGACATGACATGACATGACATGACAAGACAAAACAGGACAAGACAAGAGAAGACAAGACAAGACAAGACAAGACAATTGTGTTTGATTTTTTTTATAAATTAATTAAGAAGACAAAACAAGACAAGACATGACATGACAAGACATGACAAGACAAAACAAGACAAGACAAGACAAGACAAAACAAGACAAGACATGACATGACATGACAGGACATGACAATACAAGACAGGACAAGACAAGACAACACAAGACAAGACAAGACAAGACAAGACAAGACAAGACAAGACAAGACAAGACAAGACAAGACAAGACAAGACAAGACAAGACAAGACAAGACAAAACAACACAGCACAACACATGACATGACAGGACATGACAATACAAGACAGGACAAGACAAGACAACACAAGACAAGACAAGACAAGGCAAGACGAGACAAGACAAGACAAGATAAGATAAGACATGACAAGACAAAACAACACAACACACGACATGACATGACATGACATGACAAGACAAGGCAGGACAGGAAAAGACAAGACAAGACAAGACAAGACAAGACAAGACAAGACAAGACAAGACAAGACAAGACAAGAAAAGACAAACCCAGACAAGACAAGACAAGACCAAACAAGACAAGACAAGACAAAACAACACAACACAACACATGACATGACATGACAGGACATGACAAGACAAGACAGGGCAAGACAAGACCAGACAAGACAAGACAAGAGAAGACAAGACAAGACAAGACAAAACAAGACAAGACAAAACAACACAACACAACACATGACATGACATGGCATGACAAGACAAAACAGGACAAGACAAGACAAGAGAAGACAAGACAAGACAATTGTGTTTGATTTTTTTTTTTTTTAATTAATTAAGAAGGCAAAACAAGACAAGACATGACATGACAAGACAAGACAGGACAAGACAAGACAACACAAGACAAGACAAGACAAGACAAGACATGACAAGACAAGACAAGACAAGACAAGACATGACATGACATGACATGACAAGACAAGACAGGACAGGACAGGACAAGACAAGACAAGGCAAGACAAGACAAAACAAGACAAAACAAGACAAGAAAAGTCAAGACAAGACAAGACAAGAAAAGAAAAGACAAGACAAGACAAGACAAAACAACACAACACAACACAACACAACACATGACATGACATGACATGACAAGACAAGACAGGACAGGACAAGACAAGACAAGACAAGGCAAGACAAAACAAAACAAGACAAGACAAAGCAACACAACACAACACATGACATGACATGACATGACAAGACAAAACAGGACAAGACAAGAGATGACATGACATGACAAGACAAGACAAGACAAGACAAGACAAGACAAGACAAGACAAGACACGACAAGACACGACATGACATGACATGACAAGACAAGACAAGACAACACAACACAACACATGACATGACATGACATGACAAGACAAAACAGGACAAGACAAGAGAAGACAAGACAGGACAAGACAAGACAATTGTGTTTGATTTTTTTTTTAAATTAATTAAGAAGACAAAACAAGACAAGACATGACATGACAAGACATGACAAGACATGACAAGACAAAACAAGACAAGACAAGACAAGACAAGACAAGACAAGACAAGACAAGAAAAGAGAAGACAAGACAAGACAAGACAAGACAAGACAAGACAAAACAACACAACACAACACAACACATGACATGACATGACATGATAAGACAAGACAGGACAAGACAAAACAAGACAAGAAAAGACAAGACAAGACAAAACAAGACAAGAAAAGACAAGACAAGAAAAGAAAAGACAAGACAAGACAAGACAAAACAACACAACACAACACAACACAACACAACACAACACATGACATGACATGACAAGACAAGACAAGACAGGACAGGACAAGACAAGACAAGACAAGGCAAGACAAAAAAAAACAAGACAAGACAAAGCAACACAACACAACACATGACATGACATGACATGACAAGACAAAACAGGACAAGACAAGAGATGACAAGACAAGACAAGACAAGAAAAGACAAGACAAGACAAGACAAAACAACACAACACAACACATGACATGACATGAGAGGACATGACAAGACAGGACAAGACAAGACAAGACAAGACAAGACAAAACAAGACAAGACAAAACAACACAACACAACACATGACATGACATGACATGACATGACAAGACAAAACAGGACAAGACAAGAGAAGACAAGACAAGACAAGACAAGACAATTGTGTTTGATTTTTTTTTTAAATTAATTAAGAAGACAAAACAAGACAAGACATGACATGACAAGACATGACAAGACAAAACAAGACAAGACAAGACAAGACAAAACAAGACAAGACATGACATGACATGACAGGACATGACAATACAAGACAGGACAAGACAAGACAACACAAGACAAGACAAGACAAGACAAGACAAGACAAGACAAGACAAGACAAGACAAGACAAGACAAGACAAGACAAGACAAAACAACACAGCACAACACATGACATGACAGGACATGACAATACAAGACAGGACAAGACAAGACAACACAAGACAAGACAAGACAAGGCAAGACGAGACAAGACAAGACAAGATAAGATAAGACATGACAAGACAAAACAACACAACACACGACATGACATGACATGACATGACAAGACAAGGCAGGACAGGAAAAGACAAGACAAGACAAGACAAGACAAGACAAGACAAGACAAGACAAGACAAGACAAGACAAGAAAAGACAAACCCAGACAAGACAAGACAAGACCAAACAAGACAAGACAAGACAAAACAACACAACACAACACATGACATGACATGACAGGACATGACAAGACAAGACAGGGCAAGACAAGACCAGACAAGACAAGACAAGAGAAGACAAGACAAGACAAGACAAAACAAGACAAGACAAAACAACACAACACAACACATGACATGACATGGCATGACAAGACAAAACAGGACAAGACAAGACAAGAGAAGACAAGACAAGACAATTGTGTTTGATTTTTTTTTTTTTTAATTAATTAAGAAGGCAAAACAAGACAAGACATGACATGACAAGACAAGACAGGACAAGACAAGACAACACAAGACAAGACAAGACAAGACAAGACATGACAAGACAAGACAAGACAAGACAAGACATGACATGACATGACATGACAAGACAAGACAGGACAGGACAGGACAAGACAAGACAAGGCAAGACAAGACAAAACAAGACAAGACAACACAACACATGACGTGACATGACATGACATGACAAGACAAGACAGGACAGGACAAGACAAGACAAGACCAGACAAGACAAGACAAAACAAGACAAGACAAGACAAGACAAGACAAGACAAGACAAGACAAGACAAGACAAGACAAGACAAGACAAGACAAGACAAGACAACACAAGACAAGACAAGACAAGACAAGACAAGACAAGACAAGACAAACCAAGACAAGACAAGACAAGACCAAACAAGACAAGACAAGACAAAACAACACAACACAACACATGACATGACATGACAGGACATGACAAGACAAGACAGGACAAGACAAGACCAGACAAGACAAGACAAGAGAAGACAAGACAAGACAAGAAAAGACAAGACAAGACAAGACAAGACAAAACAACACAACACAACACAACACAACACATGACATGACATGACATGACATGACAAGACAAGACAGGAAAGGACAAGACAAGACAAGACAAGACAAGACAAGACAAAACAAGACAAGAAAAGTCAAGACAAGACAAGACAAGAAAAGAAAAGACAAGACAAGACAAGACAAAACAACACAACACAACACAACACAACACATGACATGACATGACATGACAAGACAAGACAGGACAGGACAAGACAAGACAAGACAAGGCAAGACAAAACAAAACAAGACAAGACAAAGCAACACAACACAACACATGACATGACATGACATGACAAGACAAAACAGGACAAGACAAGAGATGACATGACATGACAAGACAAGACAAGACAAGACAAGACAAGACAAGACAAGACACGACAAGACACGACATGACATGACATGACAAGACAAGACAAGACAACACAACACAACACATGACATGACATGACATGACAAGACAAAACAGGACAAGACAAGAGAAGACAAGACAAGACAAGACAAGACAATTGTGTTTGATTTTTTTTTTAAATTAATTAAGAAGACAAAACAAGACAAGACATGACATGACAAGACATGACAAGACATGACAAGACAAAACAAGACAAGACAAGACAAGACAAGACAAGACAAGAAAAGAGAAGACAAGACAAGACAAGACAAGACAAGACAAGACAAAACAACACAACACAACACAACACATGACATGACATGACATGATAAGACAAGACAGGACAAGACAAAACAAGACAAGAAAAGACAAGACAAGACAAAACAAGACAAGAAAAGACAAGACAAGAAAAGAAAAGACAAGACAAGACAAGACAAAACAACACAACACAACACAACACAACACAACACATGACATGACATGACATGACAAGACAAGACAGGACAGGACAAGACAAGACAAGACAAGGCAAGACAAAAAAAAACAAGACAAGACAAAGCAACACAACACAACACATGACATGACATGACATGACAAGACAAAACAGGACAAGACAAGAGATGACAAGACAAGACAAGACAAGAAAAGACAAGACAAGACAAGACAAAACAACACAACACAACACATGACATGACATGAGAGGACATGACAAGACAGGACAAGACAAGACAAGACAAGACAAGACAAAACAAGACAAGACAAAACAACACAACAGAACACATGACATGACATGACATGACATGACAAGACAAAACAGGACAAGACAAGAGAAGACAAGACAAGACAAGACAATTGTGTTTGATTTTTTTTTTTTTAATTAATTAAGAAGGCAAAACAAGACAAGACATGACATGACAAGACATGACAAGACAAAACAAGACAAGACAAGACAAGACAAGACAAGAAAAGACAAGACAAGACAAGACAAGACAAGACAAGACAAAACAACACAACACAACACAACACATGACATGACATGACATGACATGACAAGACAAGACAGGAAAGGACAAGACAAGACAAGACAAGACAAGACAAGACAAAACAAGACAAGACAAGACAAGACAAGACAAGACGAGACAAGACAAGAAAAGACAAGACAAGACAAGATAAGACAAGACAAAACAACACAACACAACACAACACAACACATGACATGACATGACATGACAAGACAAGACAGGAAAGGACAAGACAAGACAAGACAAGACAAGACAAAACAAGACAAGACAAGACAAGACAAGACAAGACAAGACAAGACAAGACAAGACAAGACAAGACAAGACAAGACAAGACAAGAAAAGACAAGACAAGATAAGATAAGACAAGACAAAACAACACAACACAACACAACACATGACATGACATGACATGACAAGACAAGACAGGACAGGACAAGACAAGACAAGACAAGGCAAGGCAAGACAAGACAAAACAAGACAAGACAAAACAACACAAAACAACACATTACATGACATGACATAACAAGACAAAACAGGACAAGACAAGAGATGACAAGACAAGACAAGACAAGACAAGACAAGACAAGACAAGACAAGACAAGACAAGAAAAGAGATGACAAGACAAGACAAGACAAGACAAGACAAGACAAAACAACACAACACAACACAACACATGACATGACATGACATGATAAGACAAGACAGGACAAGACAAAACAAGACAAGACAAGACAAGACAAGACAAGACCAGACAAGACAAGACAAGAGAAGACAAGACAAGACAAGAAAAGACAAGACAAGACAAGACAAGACAAAACAACACAACACAACACAACACAACACAACACATGACATGACATGACATGACATGACAAGACAAGACAGGAAAGGACAAGACAAGACAAGACAAGACAAGACAAGACAAGACAAAACAAGACAAGAAAAGTCAAGACAAGACAAGACAAGAAAAGAAAAGACAAGACAAGACAAGACAAAACAACACAACACAACACAACACAACACATGACATGACATGACAAGACAAGACAGGACAGGACAAGACAAGACAAGACAAGGCAAGACAAAACAAAACAAGACAAGACAAAGCAACACAACACAACACATGACATGACATGACATGACAAGACAAAACAGGACAAGACAAGACAAGACAAGACAAGACAAGACAAGACAAGACACGACAAGACACGACATGACATGACATGACAAGACAAGACAAGACAACACAACACAACACATGACATGACATGACATGACAAGACAAAACAGGACAAGACAAGAGAAGACAAGACAAGACAAGACAAGACAATTGTGTTTGATTTTTTTTTAAATTAATTAAGAAGACAAAACAAGACAAGACATGACATGACAAGACATGACAAGACATGACAAGACAAAACAAGACAAGACAAGACAAGACAAGACAAGACAAGACAAGAAAAGAGAAGACAAGACAGGACAAGACAAGACAAGACAAGACAAAACAACACAACACAACACAACACATGACATGACATGACATGATAAGACAAGACAGGACAAGACAAAACAAGACAAGAAAAGACAAGACAAGACAAGACAAAACAAGACAAGAAAAGACAAGACAAGAAAAGAAAAGACAAGACAAGACAAGACAAAACAACACAACACAACACAACACAACACAACACAACACAACACAACACATGACATGACATGACATGACAAGACAAGACAGGACAGGACAAGACAAGACAAGACAAGGCCAGACAAAAAAAAACAAGACAAGACAAAACAACACAACACAACACATGACATGACATGACATGACAAGACAAAACAGGACAAGACAAGAGATGACAAGACAAGACAAGACAAGAAAAGACAAGACAAGACAAGACAAAACAACACAACACAACACATGACATGACATGAGAGGACATGACAAGACAGGACAAGACAAGACAAGACAAGACAAGACAAAACAAGACAAGACAAAACAACACAACACAACACATGACATGACATGACATGACATGACAAGACAAAACAGGACAAGACAAGAGAAGACAAGACAAGACAAGACAAGACAATTGTGTTTGATTTTTTTTTTTAAATTAATTAAGAAGACAAAACAAGACAAGACATGACATGACAAGACAGGACAAGACAAGACAACACAAGACAAGACAAGACAAGACAAGACAAGACAAGACAAGACAAGACAAGACAAGACAAGACAAGACAAGACAAGACAAGACAAGACAAGACAAGACAAGACAAAACAACACAGCACAACACATGACATGACAGGACATGACAATACAAGACAGGACAAGACAAGACAACACAAGACAAGACATGACATGACATGACAAGACAAGGCAGGACAGGAAAAGACAAGACAAGACAAGACAAGACAAGACAAGACAAGACAAGACAAGACAAGACAAGACAAGACAAGACAAGACAAGACAAGACAAGACAAGACAAGACAAGACAAGACAAGACAAGACAAGACAAGACAAGACAAGACAAGAAAAGACAAACCAAGACAAGACAAGACAAGACCAAACAAGACAAGACAAGACAAAACAACACAACACAACACATGACATGACATGACAGGACATGACAAGACAAGACAGGGCAAGACAAGACCAGACAAGACAAGACAAGAGAAGACAAGACAAGACAAGACAAAACAAGACAAGACAAAACAACACAACACAACACATGACATGACATGGCATGACAAGACAAAACAGGACAAGACAAGACAAGAGAAGACAAGACAAGACAAGACAAGACAATTGTGTTTGATTTTGTTTTTTTTAATTAATTAAGAAGGCAAAACAAGACAAGACATGACATGACAAGACATGACAAGACAAAACAAGACAAGACAAGACAAGACAAGACAAGAAAAGACAAGACAAGACAAGACAAGACAAGACAAAACAACACAAAACAACACAACACATGACATGACATGACATGACATGACAAGACAAGACAGGAAAGGACAAGACAAGACAAGACAAGACAAGACAAGACAAAACAAGACAAGACAAGACAAGACAAGACAAGACAAGACGAGACAAGACAAGAAAAGACAAGACAAGACAAGATAAGACAAGACAAAACAACACAACACAACACAACACAACACATGACATGACATGACATGACAAGACAAGACAGGAAAGGACAAGACAAGACAAGACAAGACAAGACAAAACAAGACAAGACAAGACAAGACAAGACAAGACAAGACAAGACAAGACAAGACAAGACAAGACAAGACAAGACAAGACAAGAAAAGACAAGAAAAGATAAGATAAGACAAGACAAAACAACACAACACAACACAACACAACACAACACATGACATGACATGACATGACAAGACAAGACAGGACAGGACAAGACAAGACAAGACAAGGCAAGGCAAGACAAGACAAAACAAGACAAGACAAAACAACACAAAACAACACATTACATGACATGACATAACAAGACAAAACAGGACAAGACAAGAGATGACAAGACAAGACAAGACAAGACAAGACAAGACAAGACAAGACAAGACAAGACAAGAAAAGAGAAGACAAGACAAGACAAGACAAGACAAGACAAGACAAAACAACACAACACAACACAACACATGACATGACATGACATGATAAGACAAGACAGGACAAGACAAAACAAGACAAGACAAGACAAGACAAGACAAGACAAGACCAGACAAGACAAGACAAGAGAAGACAAGACAAGACAAGAAAAGACAAGACAAGACAAGACAAGACAAAACAACACAACACAACACAACACAACACATGACATGACATGACATGACAAGACAAGACAGGACAGGACAAGACAAGACAAGACAAGACAAGACAAGACAAGGCAAGACAAAACAAAACAAGACAAGACAAAGCAACACAACACAACACATGACATGACATGACATGACAAGACAAAACAGGACAAGACAAGAGATGACATGACATGACAAGACAAGACAAGACAAGACAAGACAAGACAAGACAAGACAAGACAAGACACGACAAGACACGACATGACATGACATGACAAGACAAGACAAGACAACACAACACAACACAACACATGACATGACATGACATGACAAGACAAAACAGGACAAGACAAGAGAAGACAAGACAAGACAAGACAAGACAATTGTGTTTGATTTTTTTTTTAAATTAATTAAGAAGACAAAACAAGACAAGACATGACATGACAAGACATGACAAGACATGACAAGACAAAACAAGACAAGACAAGATAAGACAAGACAAGACAAGACAAGAAAAGAGAAGACAAGACAAGACAAGACAAGACAAGACAAGACAAAACAACACAACACAACACAACACATGACATGACATGACATGATAAGACAAGACAGGACAAGACAAAACAAGACAAGAAAAGACAAGACAAGACAAAACAAGACAAGAAAAGACAAGACAAGAAAAGAAAAGACAAGACAAGACAAGACAAAACAACACAACACAACACAACACAACACAACACATGACATGACATGACATGACAAGACAAGACAGGACAGGACAAGACAAGACAAGACAAGGCAAGACAAAAAAAAACAAGACAAGACAAAGCAACACAACACAACACATGACATGACATGACATGACAAGACAAAACAGGACAAGACAAGAGATGACAAGACAAGACAAGACAAGAAAAGACAAGACAAGACAAGACAAAACAACACAACACAACACATGACATGACATGAGAGGACATGACAAGACAGGACAAGACAAGACAAGACAAGACAAGACAAAACAAGACAAGACAAAACAACACAACACAACACATGACATGACATGACATGACATGACAAGACAAAACAGGACAAGACAAGAGAAAACAAGACAAGACAAGACAAGACAATTGTGTTTGATTTTTTTTTTTAAATTAATTAAGAAGACAAAACAAGACAAGACATGACATGACAAGACATGACAAGACAAAACAAGACAAGACAAGACAAGACAAAACAAGACAAGACATGACATGACATGACAGGACATGACAATACAAGACAGGACAAGACAAGACAACACAAGACAAGACAAGACAAGACAAGACAAGACAAGACAAGACAAGACAAGACAAGACAAGACAAGACAAGACAAGACAAGACAAGACAAAACAACACAACACAACACATGACATGACATGACAGGACATGACAAGACAAGACAGGGCAAGACAAGACCAGACAAGACAAGACAAGAGAAGACAAGACAAGACAAGACAAAACAAGACAAGACAAAACAACACAACACAACACATGACATGACATGGCATGACAAGACAAAACAGGACAAGACAAGACAAGAGAAGACAAGACAAGACAAGACAAGACAATTGTGTTTGATTTTTTTTTTTTTAATTAATTAAGAAGGCAAAACAAGACAAGACATGACATGACAAGACATGACAAGACAAAACAAGACAAGACAAGACAAGACAAGACAAGAAAAGACAAGACAAGACAAGACAAGACAAGACAAGACAAAACAACACAAAACAACACAACACATGACATGACATGACATGACAAGACAAGACAGGAAAGGACAAGACAAGACAAGACAAAACAAGACAAGACAAGACAAGACAAGACAAGACAAGACAAGACGAGACAAGACAAGAAAAGACAAGACAAGACAAGATAAGACAAGACAAAACAACACAACACATCACAACACAACACATGACATGACATGACATGACAAGACAAGACAGGAAAGGACAAGACAAGACAAGACAAGACAAGACAAAACAAGACAAGACAAGACAAGACAAGACAAGACAAGACAAGACAAGACAAGACAAGACAAGACAAGACAAGACAAGACATGAAAAGACAAGACAAGATAAGATAAGACAAGACAAAACAACACAACACAACACAACACAACACAACACATGACATGACATGACATGACAAGACAAGACAGGACAGGACAAGACAAGACAAGACAAGGCAAGGCAAGACAAGACAAAACAAGACAAGACAAAACAACACAAAACAACACATTACATGACATGACATAACAAGACAAAACAGGACAAGACAAGAGATGACAAGACAAGACAAGACAAGACAAGACAAGACAAGACAAGACAAGACAAGAAAAGAGAAGACAAGACAAGACAAGACAAGACAAGACAAGACAAAACAACACAACACAACACAACACATGACATGACATGACATGATAAGACAAGACAGGACAAGACAAAACAAGACAAGACAAGACAAGACAAGACAAGACCAGACAAGACAAGACAAGAGAAGACAAGACAAGACAAGAAAAGACAAGACAAGACAAGACAAGACAAGACAAAACAACACAACACAACACAACACAACACATGACATGACATGACATGACATGACAAGACAAGACAGGAAAGGACAAGACAAGACAAGACAAGACAAGACAAGACAAAACAAGACAAGAAAAGTCAAGACAAGACAAGACAAGAAAAGAAAAGACAAGACAAGACAAGACAAAACAACACAACACAACACAACACAACACATGACATGACATGACATGACAAGACAAGACAGGACAGGACAAGACAAGACAAGACAAGGCAAGACAAAACAAAACAAGACAAGACAAAGCAACACAACACAACACATGACATGACATGACATGACAAGACAAAACAGGACAAGACAAGAGATGACATGACATGACAAGACAAGACAAGACAAGACAAGACAAGACAAGACAAGACAAGACACGACAAGACACGACATGACATGACATGACAAGACAAGACAAGACAACACAACACAACACATGACATGACATGACATGACAAGACAAAACAGGACAAGACAAGAGAAGACAAGACAAGACAAGACAAGACAATTGTGCTTGATTTTTTTTTTAAATTAATTAAGAAGACAAAACAAGACAAGACATGACATGACAAGACATGACAAGACATGACAAGACAAAACAAGACAAGACAAGACAAGACAAGACAAGACAAGACAAGAAAAGAGAAGACAAGACAAGACAAGACAAGACAAGACAAGACAAAACAACACAACACAACACAACACATGACATGACATGACATGATAAGACAAGACAGGACAAGACAAAACAAGACAAGAAAAGACAAGACAAGACAAAACAAGACAAGAAAAGACAAGACAAGAAAAGAAAAGACAAGACAAGACAAGACAAGACAAAACAACACAACACAACACAACACAACACATGACATGACATGACATGACAAGACAAGACAGGACAGGACAAGACAAGACAAGACAAGGCAAGACAAAAAAAAACAAGACAAGACAAAGCAACACAACACAACACATGACATGACATGACATGACAAGACAAAACAGGACAAGACAAGAGATGACAAGACAAGACAAGACAAGAAAAGACAAGACAAGACAAGACAAAACAACACAACACAACACATGACATGACATGAGAGGACATGACAAGACAGGACAAGACAAGACAAGACAAGACAAGACAAAACAAGACAAGACAAAACAACACAACACAACACATGACATGACATGACATGACATGACAAGACAAAACAGGACAAGACAAGAGAAGACAAGACAAGACAAGACAAGACAATTGTGTTTGATTTTTTTTTTTTAATTAATTAAGAAGACAAAACAAGACAAGACATGACATGACAAGACATGACAAGACAAAACAAGACAAGACAAGACAAGACAAGACAAGACAAAACAAGACAAGACATGACATGACATGACAGGACATGACAATACAAGACAGGACAAGACAAGACAACACAAGACAAGACAAGACAAGACAAGACAAGACAAGACAAGACAAGACAAGACAAGACAAGACAAGACAAAACAACACAGCACAACACATGACATGACAGGACATGACAATACAAGACAGGACAAGACAAGACAACACAAGACAAGACATGACATGACATGACAAGACAAGGCAGGACAGGAAAAGACAAGACAAGACAAGACAAGACAAGACAAGACAAGACAAGACAAGACAAGACAAGACAAGACAAGAAAAGACAAACCAAGACAAGACAAGACAAGACCAAACAAGACAAGACAAGACAAAACAACACAACACAACACATGACATGACATGACAGGACATGACAAGACAAGACAGGGCAAGACAAGACCAGACAAGACAAGACAAGAGAAGACAAGACAAGACAAGACAAAACAAGACAAGACAAAACAACACAACACAACACATGACATGACATGGCATGACAAGACAAAACAGGACAAGACAAGACAAGAAAAGACAAGACAAGATTTTTTTTTTTTTAATTAATTAAGAAGGCAAAACAAGACAAGACATGACATGACAAGACATGACAAGACAAAACAAGACAAGACAAGACAAGACAAGACAAGACAAGAAAAGACAAGACAAGACAAGACAAGACAAGACAAGACAAAACAACACAACACAACACAACACATGACATGACATGACATGACATGACAAGACAAGACAGGAAAGGACAAGACAAGACAAGACAAGACAAGACAAGACAAAACAAGACAAGACAAGACAAGACAAGACAAGACAAGACGAGACAAGACAAGAAAAGACAAGACAAGACAAGATAAGACAAGACAAAACAACACAACACAACACAACACAACACATGACATGACATGACATGACAAGACAAGACAGGAAAGGACAAGACAAGACAAGACAAGACAAGACAAAACAAGACAAGACAAGACAAGACAAGACAAGACAAGACAAGACAAGACAAGACAAGACAAGACAAGACAAGACAAGACAAGACAAGACAAGAAAAGACAAGACAAGATAAGATAAGACAAGACAAAACAACACAACACAACACAACACAACACAACACATGACATGACATGACATGACAAGACAAGACAGGACAGGACAAGACAAGACAAGACAAGGCAAGGCAAGACAAGACAAAACAAGACAAGACAAAACAACACAAAACAACACATTACATGACATGACATAACAAGACAAAACAGGACAAGACAAGAGATGACAAGACAAGACAAGACAAGACAAGACAAGACAAGACAAGACAAGACAAGACAAGACAAGACAAGACAAGACAAGACAAAACAAGACAAGACAAGACAAGACAAGACAACACAAGACACGACAAGACACGACATGACATGACATGACAAGACAAGACAAGACAACACAACACAACACATGACATGACATGACATGACATGACAAGACAAGACAGGAAAGGACAAGACAAGACAAGACCAGACAAGACAAGACAAAACAAGACAAGACAAGACAGGACAAGACAAGACAACACAAGACAAGACAAGACAAGACAAGACAAGACATGACAAGACAAGACAAGACAAGACAAGACATGACATGACATGACATGACAAGACAAGACAGGACAGGACAGGACAAGACAAGACAAGGCAAGACAAGAAAAAACAAGACAAGACAAAATAACGCAACACAACACATGACATGACATGACATGACAAGACAAAACAGGACAAGACAAGAGATGACAAGACAAGACAAGACAATTGTGTTTGATTTTTTTTTTTTTAAATTAATTAAGAAGACAAAACAAGACAAGACATGACATGACAAGACATGACAAGACAAAACAAGACAAGACAAGACAAGACAAGAAAAGACAAGACAAGACAAGACAAGACAAGACAAGACAAGACAAAACAACACAACACGACACAACACATGACATGACATGACATGACATGACAAGACAAGACAGGACAGGACAAGACAAGACAAGACCAGACAAGACAAGACAAAACAAGACAAGACAAGACAAGACAAGACAAGACAAGACAAGACAACACAAGACAAGACAAGACAAGACAAGACAAGACAAGACAAGACAAGACAAGACAAGACAAGACAAGACAAGACAAGACAAGACAAGACAAGACAAGACAAGACAAGACAAGACAAGACAAGACAAGACAAGACAAGACAAACCAAGACAAGACAAAACAAGACCAAACAAGACAAGACAAGACAAAACAACACAACACAACACATGACATGACATGACAGGACATGACAAGACAAGACAGGACAAGACAAGACCAGACAAGACAAGACAAGAGAAGACAAGACAAGACAAGAAAAGACAAGACAAGACAAGACAAGACAAGACAAAACAACACAACACAACACAACACAACACATGACATGACATGACATGACATGACAAGACAAGACAGGAAAGGACAAGACAAGACAAGACAAGACAAGACAAGACAAGACAAAACAAGACAAGAAAAGACAAGACAAGACAAGACAAGACAAGAAAAGAAAAGACAAGACAAGACAAGACAAAACAACACAACACAACACAACACAACACAACACATGACATGACATGACATGACAAGACAAGACAAGACAGGACAGGACAAGACAAGACAAGACAAGGCAAGACAAAACAAAACAAGACAAGACAAAGCAACACAACACAACACATGACATGACATGACATGACAAGACAAAACAGGACAAGACAAGAGATGACATGACATGACAAGACAAGACAAGACAAGACAAGACAAGACAAGACAAGACAACACACGACAAGACACGACATGACATGACATGACAAGACAAGACAAGACAACACAACACAACACATGACATGACATGACATGACATGACAAGACAAAACAGGACAAGACAAGAGAAGACAAGACAAGACAAGACAAGACAATTGTGTTTGATTTTTTTTTTTAATTAATTAAGAAGACAAAACAAGACAAGACAAGACAAGACAAGACAAGCCAAGAAAAGACAAGACAAGACAAGACAAGACAAGACAAGACAAGACAAGTCAAGACAAAACAACACAACACAACACAACACAACACAACACATGACATGACATGACATGATAAGACGAGACAGGACAAGACAAGAGATGACAAGACAAGACAAGACAAGACAAAACAAGACAAGAAAAGACAAGACAAGAAAAGAAAAGACAAGACAAGACAAGACAAGACAAGACAAGACAAAACAACACAACACGACACAACACATGACATGACATGACATGACATGACAAGACAAGACAGGACAGGACAAGACAAGACAAGACCAGACATGACATGACATGACATGACAAGACAAGACAGGACAGGACAAGACAAGACAAGACAAGACAAGACAAGGCAAGACAAAACAAAACAAGACAAGACAAAGCAACACAACACAACACATGACATGACATGACATGACAAGACAAAACAGGACAAGACAAGAGATGACAAGACAAGACAAGACAAGAAAAGACAAGACAAGACAAAACAACACAACACAACACATGACATGACATGATAGGACATGACAAGACAGGACAAGACAAGACAAGACAAGACAAGACAAAACAAGACAAGACAAAGCAACACAACACAACACATGACATGACATGACATGACATGAGAAGACAAAACAGGACAAGACAAGACAAGACACGACAATTGTGTTTGATTTTTTTTTTTAATTAATTAAGAAGACAAAACAAGACAAGACATGACATGACAAGACATGACAAGACAAAACAAGACAAGACAAGACAAGACAAGACAAGACAAGACAAGACAAGAAAAGACAAGACAAGACAAGACAAGACAAGACAAGACAAGACAAGACCAGACAAGACACGACATGACATGACAAGACAAGACAAGACAACACAACACAACACATGACATGACATGAGAGGACATGACAAGACAGGACAAGACAAGACAAGACAAGACAAGACAAAACAAGACAAGACAAAACAACAGAACACAACACATGACATGACATGACATGACAATTGTGTTTGATTTTTTTTTTTAATTAATTAAGAAGACAAAACAAGACAAGACAAGACAAGACAAGACAAGCCAAGAAAAGACAAGACAAGACAAGACAAGACAAGACAAGACAAGACAAGTCAAGACAAAACAACACAACACAACACAACACAACACAACACATGACATGACATGACATGATAAGACGAGACAGGACAAGACAAGAGATGACAAGACAAGACAAGACAAGACAAAACAAGACAAGAAAAGACAAGACAAGAAAAGAAAAGACAAGACAAGACAAGACAAAACAACACAACACAACACAACACAACACAACACATGACATGACATGACATGACAAGACAAGACAGGACAGGACAAGACAAGACAAGACAAGACAAGACAAGGCAAGACAAAACAAAACAAGACAAGACAAAGCAACACAACACAACACATGACATGACATGACATGACAAGACAAAACAGGACAAGACAAGAGATGACAAGACAAGACAAGACAAGAAAAGACAAGACAAGACAAAACAACACAACACAACACATGACATGACATGATAGGACATGACAAGACAGGACAAGACAAGACAAGACAAGACAAGACAAAACAAGACAAGACAAAGCAACACAACACAACACATGACATGACATGACATGACATGAGAAGACAAAACAGGACAAGACAAGACAAGACACGACAATTGTGTTTGATTTTTTTTTTTAATTAATTAAGAAGACAAAACAAGACAAGACATGACATGACAAGACATGACAAGACAAAACAAGACAAGACAAGACAAGACAAGACAAGACAAGACAAGACAAGAAAAGACAAGACAAGACAAGACAAGACAAGACAAGACAAGACAAGACCAGACAAGACACGACATGACATGACAAGACAAGACAAGACAACACAACACAACACATGACATGACATGAGAGGACATGACAAGACAGGACAAGACAAGACAAGACAAGACAAGACAAAACAAGACAAGACAAAACAACAGAACACAACACATGACATGACATGACATGACAAGACAAAACAGGACAAGACAAGAGAAGACAAGACAAGACAAGACAAGACAATTGTGTTTGATTTTTTTTTTTAATTAATTAAGAAGACAAAACAAGACAAGACATGACATGACAAGACATGACAAGACAAAACAAGACAAGACAAGACAAGACAAGACAAGACAAGACAAGACAAGACAAGACAAGACAAGACAAAACAACACAACACAACACAACACAACACATGACATGATATGACATGACAAGACAAGACAGGACAGGACCCGACAAGACAAGACAAGGCAAGACAAAACAAGACAAGACAAGACAAGACAAGACAAGAAAAAACAACACAACACAACACAACACAACACATGACATGACATGACATGACATGACATGACAAGACAAGACAGGACAGGACAAGACAAGACAAGACAAGGCAAGACAAAACAAAACAAGACAAGACAAGACAGGACAAGACAACACAAGACAAGACAAAACAACACAACACAACACATGACATGACATGACAAGACAAAACAACACAACACAACACAACACAACACATGACATGACATGACATGATAAGACAAGACAGGACAAGACAGGACAAGACAAGACAATACAAGACAAAACAAGACAAGAAAAGACAAGACAAGAAAAGAAAAGACAAGACAAGACAAGACAAAAACACAACACAACACAACACAACACAACAAAGAAAAGACAAGACAAGACAAGACAAGACAAGACAAGACAAGACAAGACAAAACAACACAACACAACACAACACAACACAACACATGACATGATATGACATGACAAGACAAGACAGGACAGGACAAGACAAGACAAGACAAGGCAAGACAAAACAAAACAAGACAAAACAACACAACACAACACATGACATGACATGACATGACAAGACAAAACAGGACAAGACAAGAGATGACAAGACAAGACAAGACAAGACAAGACAAGACCAGACAAGACAAGACAAGACAAGACAAGACAAGACAAGACAAGACAAGACAAGACAAGACAAGACAAGACAAGACAAGACAAGACAAGACAAGACAACACAACACAACACATGACATGACATGACAAGACAAGACAGGAAAGGGCAAGACAAGACAAGACCAGACAAGACAAGACAAAACAAGACAAGACAAGACAAGACAAGACAAGACAAGACAAGAAAAAACAACACAACACAACACAACACAACACATGACATGACATGACATGACATGACATGACAAGACAAGACAGGACAGGACAAGAAAAGACAAGACAAGGCAAGACAAAACAAAACAAGACAAGACAAGACAGGACAAGACAACACAAGACAAGACAAAACAACACAACACAACACATGACATGACATGACAAGACAAAACTGGACAAGACAAGAGATGACAAGACAAGACAAGACAAGACAAGACAAGACAAGACAAGACAAGACAAGACAAGACAAGACAAGACAAGACAAGACAAGACAAGACAAGACAAGACAAGACAAGACACGACAAGACACGACATGACATGACATGACAAGATAAGACAAGACAAGACAAGACAAGACAACACAACACAACACAACACATGACATGACATGACATGACATGACAAGACAAGACAGGAAAGGACAAGACAAGACAAGACCAGACAAGACAAGACAAAACAAGACAAGACAAGACAAGACAGGACAAGACATGACATGACATGACAAGACAAGACAGGACAGGACAGGACAAGACAAGACAAGGCAAGACAAGACAAAACAAGACAAGACAAAACAACACAACACAACACATGACAGGACATGACATGACAAGACAAAACAGGACAAGACAAGAGATGACAAGACAAGACAAGACAATTGTGTTTGATTTTTTTTTTAATTAATTAAGAAGACAAAACAAGACAAGACATGACATGACAAGACATGACAAGACAAAACAAGACAAGACAAGACAAGACAAGACAAGACAAGACAAGAAAAGACAAGACAAGACAGGACAAGACAAGAAAAGACAAGACAAAACAACACAACACAACACATGACATGACATGACATGACAAGACAAGACAGGACAGGACAGGACAAGACAAGACAAGACCAGACAAGACAAGACAAGACAAGACAAGACAAGACAAGACAAGACAAGACAAGACAAGACAAGACAAGACAAGACAAGACAAGACAAGACAAGACAAGACAAGACAAGACAAGACAAGACAAGACAAGACAAGACAAGACAAGACAAGACAAGACAAGACAAGACAAGACAAGACAAGAGATGACAAGACAAGACAAGACAAGAAAAGACAAGACAAGACAAAACAACACAACACAACACATGACATGACATGATAGGACATGACAAGACAGGACAAGACAAGACAAGACAAGACAAGACAAAACAAGACAAGACAAAGCAACACAACACAACACATGACATGACATGACATGACATGACAAGACAAAACAGGACAAGACAAGACAAGACACGACAATTGTGTTTGATTTTTTTTTTTTAATTAATTAAGAAGACAAAACAAGACAAGACATGACATGACAAGACATGACAAGACAAAACAAGACAAGACAAGACAAGACAAGACAAGACAAGACAAGACAAGAAAAGACAAGACAAGACAAGACAAGACAAGACAAGACAAGACAAGACCAGACAAGACACGACATGACATGACAAGACAAGACAAGACAACACAACACAACACATGACATGACATGAGAGGACATGACAAGACAGGACAAGACAAGACAAGACAAAACAACACAACACAACACATGACATCACATGACATGACAAGACAAAACAGGACAAGACAAGAGAAGACAAGACAAGACAAGACAAGACAATTGTGTTTGATTTTTTTTTTTAATTAATTAAGAAGACAAAACAAGACAAGACATGACATGACAAGACATGACAAGACAAAACAAGACAAGACAAGACAAGACAAGACAAAGCAAGACAAGACAAGACAAGACAAAACAACACAACACAACACAACACAACACATGACATGATATGACATGACAAGACAAGACAGGACAGGACCCGACAAGACAAGACAAGGCAAGACAAAACAAGACAAGACAAGACAAGACAAGACAAGAAAAAACAACACAACACAACACAACACAACACATGACATGACATGACATGACATGACATGACAAGACAAGACAGGACAGGACAAGACAAGACAAGACAAGGCAAGACAAAACAAAACAAGACAAGACAAGACAGGACAAGACAACACAAGACAAGACAAAACAACACAACACAACACATGACATGACATGACAAGACAAAACAACACAACACAACACAACGCAACACATGACATGACATGACATGATAAGACAAGACAGGACAAGACAAGAGATGACAAGACAAGACAATACAAGACAAAACAAGACAAGAAAAGACAAGACAAGAAAAGAAAAGAAAAAACAAGACAAGACAAGACAAAAACACAACACAACACAACACAACACAACAAAGAAAAGACAAGACAAGACAAGACAAGACAAGACAAGACAAGACAAGACAAAACAACACAACACAACACAACACAACACAACACATGACATGATATGACATGACAAGACAAGACAGGACAGGACAAGACAAGACAAGACAAGGCAAGACAAAACAAAACAAGACAAAACAACACAACACAACACATGACATGACATGACATGACAAGACAAAACAGGACAAGACAAGAGATGACAAGACAAGACAAGACAAGACAAGACAAGACCAGACAAGACAACACAACACAACACATGACATGACATGACATGACAAGACAAGACAGGAAAGGGCAAGACAAGACAAGACCAGACAAGACAAGACAAAACAAGACAAGACAAGACAAGACAAGACAAGACAAGACAAGACAAGAAAAAACAACACAACACAACACAACACAACACATGACATGACATGACATGACATGACAAGACAAGACAGGACAGGACAAGAAAAGACAAGACAAGGCAAGACAAAACAAAACAAGACAAGACAAGACAGGACAAGACAACACAAGACAAGACAAAACAACACAACACAACACATGACATGACATGACAAGACAAAACTGGACAAGACAAGAGATGACAAGACAAGACAAGACAAGACAAGACAAGACAAGACAAGACAAGACAAGACAAGACAAGACAAGACAAGACAAGACAAGACAAGACAAGACAAGACAAGACAAGACAAGACACGACAAGACACGACATGACATGACAAGATAAGACAAGACAAGACAAGACAAGACAACACAACACAACACAACACATGACATGACATGACATGACATGACAAGACAAGACAGGAAAGGACAAGACAAGACAAGACCAGACAAGACAAGACAAAACAAGACAAGACAAGACAAGACAGGACAAGACATGACATGACATGACAAGACAAGACAGGACAGGACAGGACAAGACAAGACAAGGCCAGACAAGACAAAACAAGACAAGACAAAACAACACAACACAACACATGACAGGACATGACATGACAAGACAAAACAGGACCAGACAAGAGATGACAAGACAAGACAAGACAATTGTGTTTGATTTTTTTTTTAATTAATTAAGAAGACAAAACAAGACAAGACAAGACAAGACAAGACAAGACAAGACAAGAAAAGACAAGACAAGACAGGACAAGACAAGAAAAGACAAGACAAAACAACACAACACAACACATGACATGACATGACATGACAAGACAAGACAAGACAAGACAAGACAAGACAAGACAAGACAAGACAAGACAAGACAAGACAAGACAAGACAAGACAAGACAAGACAAGACAAGACAAGACAAGACAAGACAAGACAAGACAAGACAAGACAAGACAAGACAAGACAAGACAAGACAAGACAAGACAAGACAAGACAAGACAAGACAAGACAAGACAAGACAAGACAAGACAAGACAAGACAAGACAAGACAAGACAAGACAAGACAAGACAAGACAAGAAAATACAAGACAAGACAAGACAAGACAAGACAAGACAAAACAAGACAAGACAAGAAAAGAAAAGACAAGACAAGACAAGACAAGACAAGACAAGACAAGACAAGACAAAACAATACAACACATGACATGACAAGACATGACAAGACAAGACAGAACAGGACAAGACAAGACAAGACAAGACAAGACAAGACAAGACATGACAAGACAAGACAAGACAAGACAAGACAAGACAAGACAAGAAAAGACAAGACAAGACAAGACACGACAAAACAAGACAAGACAAGACAAGACAAGACAAGACAAGACAAGACAAGACAAGACAAGACAAGACAAGACAAGACAAGACAAGACAAGACAAGACAAGACAAGACAAGACAAGACAAGACAAGACAAGACAAGACAAGACAAGACAAGACAAGACACGACAAGAAAAGACAAGACAAGACAAGACAAGACAAGACAAGACAAGACAAGACAAGACAAGACAAGACAAGACAAGACAAGACAAGACAAGACAAGACAAGACAAGACAAGACAAGACAAGACAAGACAAGACAAGACAAGACAAGACAAGACAAGACAAGACACGACAAGACAAGACAAGACAAGACAAGACAAGACAAGACAAGACAAGACAAGACAAGACAAGACAAGACAAGACAAGACAAAACAACACAACACAACACAACACAACACATGACATGACATGACATGATAAGACAAGACAGGAAAGAACAAGACAAGACAAGACCAGACAAGACAAGACAAAACAAGACAAGACAAGACAAGACAAGACAAGACAAGACAAAACAAGACAAAACAACACAACACAACACATGACATGACATGAGAGGACATGACAAGACAAGACAGGACAAGACAAGACAACACAAGACAAGACAAGACAAGACATGACAAGACAAGACAAGACAAGACAAGACAAAACAACACAACACAACACAACACAACACATGACATGACATGACATGATAAGACAAGACAGGAAAGAACAAGACAAGACAAGACCAGACAAGACAAGACAAAACAAGACAAGACAAGACAAGACAAGACAAGACAAGACAAAACAAGACAAAACAACACAACACAACACATGACATGACATGAGAGGACATGACAAGACAAGACAGGACAAGACAAGACAACACAAGACAAGACAAGACAAGACAAGACAAGACAAGACAAGACAAGACAAGACAAGACAAGACAAGACAAGACAAGACAAGACAAGACAAGACAAGACAAGACAAGACAAGACAAGAAAAGACAAACCAAGACTAGACAAGACAAGACCAAACAAGACAAAACAACACAACACAACACATGAAATGACATGACAGGACATGACAAGACAAGACAGGACAAGACAAGACCAGACAAGACAAGACAAGAGAAGACAAGACAAGACAAGACAAGACAAGACAAGACAAGACAAAACAAGACAAGACAAAACAACACAACACAACACATGACATGACATGGCATGACAAGACAAAACAGGACAAGACAAGACAAGAGAAGACAAGACAAGACAAGACAAGACAATTGTGTTTGATTTTTTTTTTTTTTTAATTAATTAAGAAGGCAAAACAAGACAAGACATGACATGACAAGACATGACAAGACAAAACAAGACAAAACAAGACAAGACAAGACAAGACAAAACAAGACAAAACAACACAACACAACACAACACATGACATGACATGACATGACATGACAAGACAAGACAGGAAAGGACAAGACAAGACAAGACAAGACAAGACAAGACAAGACAAGATAAGACAAGACAAGACGAGACAAGACAAGACAAGACAAGACAAGACAAGACAAGACAAGACAAGACAAGACAAGACAAGACAAGACAAGACAAGACAAGACAAGACAAGACAAGACAAGACAAGACAAGACAAGACAAGACAAGACAAGACAAGACAAGACAAGACAAGACAAGACAAGACAAGACAAGACAAGACAAGACAAGACAAGACAAGACAAGACAAGACAAGACAAGACAAGACAAGACAAGACAAGACAAGAAAAGATAAGACAAGACAAGATAAGACAAGACAAAACAACACAACACAACACAACACAACACAACACAACACAACACAACACAACACATGACATGACATGACATGACAAGACAAGACAGGACAGGACAAGACAAGACAAGACAAGGCAAGACAAGACAAAACAAGACAAGACAAAACAACACAACACAACACATGACATGACATGACATAACAAGACAAAACAGGACAAGACAAGAGATGACAAGACAAGACAAGACAAGACAAGACAAGACATGACATGACATGACAAGACAAGACAAGACAACACAACACAACACATGACATGACATGACAAGACAAGACAGGAAAGGACAAGACAAGACAAGACCAGACAAGACAAGACAAAACAAGACAAGACAAGACAGGACAAGACAAGACAACACAAGACTAGACAAGACAAGACAAGACATGACAAGACAAGACAAGACAAGACATGACAAGACAAGACAGGACAGGACAGGGCAAGACAAGACAAGGCAAGACAAGACAAAACAAGACAAGACAAAACAACACAACACAACACATGACATGACATGACATGACAAGACAAAGCAGGACAAGGCAAGAGATGACAAGACAAGACAAGACAATTGTGTTTGATTTTTTTTTTTTAAATTAATTAAGAAGACAAAACAAGACAAGACATGACATGACAAGACATGACAAGACAAAACAAGACAAGACAAGACAAGACAAGAAAAGACAAGACAAGACAAGACAAGACAAAACAACACAACACAACACAACACAACACATGACATGACATGACATGACATGACAAGACAAGACAGGACAGGACAAGACAAGACAAAATAAGACAAGACAAAACAACACAGCACAACTCATTACATGACATGACAGGACATGACAATACAAGACAGGACAAGACAAGACAAGACAAGACAAGACAAGACAAGACAAGACAAGACAAGACAAGACAAGACAAGACAAGACAAGACAAGACAAGACAAGACAAGACAAGACAAGACAAGACAAGACAAGACAAGACAAGACAAGACAAGACAAGACAAGACAAGACAAGACAAGACAAGACAAGACAAGACAAGACAAGACAAGACAAGACAAGACAAGACAAGACAAGACAAGACAAGACAAGACAAGACAAGACAAGACAAGACAAGACAAGACAAGACAAGACAAGACAAGACAAAATAAGACAAGACAAAACAACACAGCACAACTCATTACATGACATGACAGGACATGACAATACAAGACAGGACAAGACAAGACAAGACAAGACAAGACAAGACAAGACAAGACAAGACAAGACAAGACAAGACAAGACAAGACAAGACAAGACAAGACAAGACAAGACAAGACAAGACAAGACAAGACAAGACAAGACAAGACAAGACAAGACAAGACAAGACAAGACAAGACAAGACAAGACAAGACAAGACAAGACAAGACAAGACAAGACAAGACAAGACAAGACAAGACAAGACAAAATAAGACAAGACAAAACAACACAGCACAACTCATTACATTACATGACAGGACATGACAATACAAGACAGGACAAGACAAGACAAGACAAGACAAGACAAGACAAGACAAGACAAGACAAGACAAGACAAGACAAGACAAGACAAGACAAGACAAGACAAGACAAGACAAGACAAGACAAAATAAGACAAGACAAAACAACACAGCACAACTCATTACATGACATGACAGGACATGACAATACAAGACAGGACAAGACAAGACAAGACAAGACAAGACAAGACAAGACAAGACAAGACAAGACAAGACAAGACAAGACAAAATAAGACAAGACAAAACAACACAGCACAACTCATTACATGACATGACAGGACATGACAATACAAGACAGGACAAGACAAGACAAGACAAGACAAGACAAGACAAGACAAGACAAGACAAGACAAGACAAGACAAGACAAGACAAGACAAGACAAGACAAGACAAGACAAAATAAGACAAGACAAAACAACACAGCACAACTCATTACATGACATGACAGGACATGACAATACAAGACAGGACAAGACAAGACAAGACAAGACAAGACAAGACAAGACAAGACAAGACAAGACAAGACAAGACAAGACAAGACAAGACAAGACAAGACAAGACAAGACAAGACAAGACAAGACAAGACAAGACAAGACAAGACAAGACAAGACAAGACAAGACAAGACAAGACAAGACAAGACAAGACAAGACAAGACAAGACAAGACAAGACAAGACAAGACAAGACAAGACAAGACAAGACAAGACAAGACAAGACAAGACAAGACAAGACAAGACAAGACAAGACAAGACAAGACAAGACAAGACAAGACAAGACAAGACAAGACAAGACAAGACAAGACAAGACAAGACAAGACAAGACAAGACAAGACAAGACAAGACAAGACAAGACAAGACAAGACAAGACAAGACAAGACAAGACAAGACAAGACAAGACAAGACAAGACAAGACAAGACAAGACAAGACAAGACAAGACAAGACAAGACAAGACAAGACAAGACAAGACAAGACAGGACAAGACAAAACAAAACAAGACAAAACAACACAACACAACACAACACATGACATGACATGACATGACAAGACAAAACAGGACAAGACAAGAGAAGACAAGACAATTGTGTTTGATTTTTTTATTTTAAATTAATTAAGAAGACAAAACAAAACAAGACATGACATGACAAGACATGACAAGACAAAACAAGACAAGACAAGACAAGACAAGACAAGACAAAACAACACAACACAACACATGACATGACATGACATGACATGACATGACAAGACAAGACAGGAAAGGACAAGACAAGACAAGACAAGACAAGACAAAACAAGACAAGACAAGACAAGACAAGACGAGACGAGACAAGACAAGACAAGACAAGACAAGACAAGACAAGACAAAACTAGACAAGACAAGACAAGACAAGACGAGACAAGACAAGACAAGACAAGACAAGACAAGACAAGACAAGACAAGAAAAGACAAGACAAGACAAGACAAGACAAGACAAGACAAGACAAGACAAGACAAGACAAGACAAGACAACACAGCACAACTCATTACATGACATGACAGGACATGACAATACAAGACATGACAAGACAAAACAAGACAAGACAAGATAAGACATGATAAGACATGACAAGACAAAATAAGACAAGACAAAACAACACAGCACAACTCATTACATGACATGACAGGACATGACAATACAAGACAGGACAAGACAAGACAACACAAGACAAGACAAGACAAGACAAGACAAGAAAAGAAAAGACAAGACAAGACAAGACAAGACAAGACAAGACAAAACAAGACAAGACAAGACAAGACAAGACAAAACAAGACAAAACAATACAACACATGACATGACATGGCATTACAAGACAAGACAGAACAGGACAAGACAAGACAAGACAAGACAAGACAAGACAAGACAAGACAAGACAAGACAAGACAAGACAAGACAATACAAGACAAGACAAGACAAGACCAGACAAGACACGACAAGACAAGACAAGACAAGACAAGTCAAGACAAGAGAAGCCAAGACAAGACAAGACAAGAAAAGACAAGACAAGACAAGACAAGACAAGACAAGACAAGAAAAGAAAAGAAAAGACAAGACAAGACAAAACAATACAACACATGACATGACATGACATGACAAGACAAGACAGAACAGGACAAGACAAGACAAGACAAGACAAGACAAGACAAGACAAGACAAGACAAGACAAGACAAGACAAGACAAGACAAGACAAGACAAGACAAGACAAGACAAGACAAGACAAGACAAGACAAGACAAGACAAGACAAGACAAGACAAGACAAGACAAGACAAGACAAGACAAGACAAGACAAGACAAGACAAGACAAGACAAGACAAGACAAGACAAGACAAGACAAGACAAGACAAGACAAGACAAGACAAGACAAGACAAGACAAGACAAGACAAGACAAGACAAGACAAGACAAGACAAGACAAGACAAGACAAGACAAGACAAGACAAGACAAGACAAGACAAGACAAGACAAGACAAGACAAGACAAGACAAGACAAGACAAGGCAAGATATGACAAGACAAGACAAGACAAGACAAAATAAGACAAGACAAAACAACACAGCACAACTCATTACATGACATGACAGGACATGACAATACAAGACAGGACAAGACAAGACAAGACAAGACAAGACAAGACAAGACAAGACAAGACAAGACAAGACAAGACAAGACAAGACAAGACAAGACAAGACAAGACAAGACAAGACAAGACAAGACAAGACAAGACAAGACAAGACAAGACAAGACAAGACAAGACAAGACAAGACAAGACAAGACAAGACAAGACAAGACAAGACAAGACAAGACAAGACAAGACAAGACAAGACAAGACAAGACAAGACAAGACAAGACAAGACAAGACAAGACAAGACAAGACAAGACAAGACAAGACAAGACAAGACAAAACAAAACAAGACAAGACAAAACAACACAACACAACACATGACATGACATGACATGACAAGACAAAACAGGACAAGACAAGAGAAGACAAGACAAGACAAGACAATTGTGTTTGATTTTTTTATTTTAAATTAATTAAGAAGACAAAACAAAACAAGACATTACCTGACAAGACATGACAAGACAAAACAAGACAAGACAAGACAAGACAAGACAAAAAAAGACAAGACAAGACAAGACAAGACAAGACAAAACAACACAACACAACACAACACATGACATGACATGACATGACATGACAAGACAAGACAGGAAAGGACAAGACAAGACAAGACAAGACAAGACGAGACAAGACAAGACAAGACAAGACAAGACAAGACAAGACAAGACAAGAAAAGAAAAGACAAGACAAGACAAGACAAGACAAGACAAGACAAGACAAGACAAGACAAGACAAGACAAGACAAGACAAGACAAGACAAGACAAGACAAGACAAGACAAGACAAGACAAGACAAGACAAGACAAGACAAGGCAAGACAAGACAAGACAAGACAAGACAAGACAAGACAAGACAAGACAAGACGAGACAAGACAAGACAAGACAAGACAAGACAAGACAAGACAAGACAAGACAAGACAAGAAAAGACAAGACAAGACAAGACAAGACAAGACAAGACAAGACAAGACAAGACAAGACAAAACAACACAACACAACACATGACATGACATGACATGACAAGACAAGACAGGACAGGACATGACAAGACAAGACAAGGCAAGAGAAGACAAAACAAGACAAGACAAAACAACACAACACAACACATGACATGACATGACATGACAAGACAAAACAGGACAAGACAAGAGATGACAAGACAAGACAAGACAAGACAAGACAAGACAAGACAAGACAAGACAAGACACGACAAACACGACATGACATGACATGACATGACATGACAAGACAAGACAAGACAACACAACACAACACAACACATGACATGACATGACATGACAAGACAAGACAGGAAAGGACAAGACAAGACAAGACCAGACAAGACAAGACAAGACAAGACAAAACAAAGCAAGACAAGACAGGACAAGACAAGACAACACAAGACAAGACAAGACAAGACAAGACATGACAAGACAAGACAAGACAAGACATGACATGACATGACATGACAAGACAAGACAGGACAGGACAGGACAGGACAGGACAAGACAAGACAAGGCAAGACAAGACAAAACAAGACAAAACAAGACAAGACAAAACAACACAACACAACACATGACATGACATGACATGACAAGACAAAACAGGACAAGACAAGACAAGACAAGACAAGACAAGAAAAGACAAGACAAGACAAGACAAGACAAGACAAGACAAGAAAAGACAAGACAAGACAAGACAAGACAAGACAAGACAAGACAAGACAAGGCAAGACAAGACAGGACAAGACAAGACAACACAAGACAAGACAAGACAAGAGAAGACAAGACAAGACAAGACAAGACAAGACAAGACAAGACAAGACAAGACAAGACAAGACAAGACAAGACAAGAAAAGAAAAGACAAGACAAGACAAGACAAGACAAGACAAGACAAGACAAGACAAGACAAGACAAGACAAGACAAGACAAGACAAGACAAAACAAGACAAGACAAGAGAAGCCAAGACAAGACAAGACAAGACAAGACAAGAGAAGCCAAGACAAGACAAGACAAGAAAAGACAAGACAAGACAAGACAAGACAAGACAAGACAAGACAAGACAAGACAAGACAAGAAAAGAAAAGACAAGACAAGACAAGACAAGACAAGACAAAACAATACAACACATGACATGACATGACATGACAAGACAAGACAGAACAGGACAAGACAAGACAAGACAAGACAAGACAAGACAAAACAAGACAAGACAAGACAAAACAAGACAAAACAATACAAAACAAGACAAAACAAAACAACACAGCACAACTCATTACATGACATGACAGGACATGACAATACAAGACAGGACAAGACAAGACAAGACAAGACAAGACAAGACAAGACAAGACAAGACAAGACAAGACAAGACAAGACAAGACAAGACAAGACAAGACAAGACAAGACAAGACAAGACAAGACAAGACAAGACAAGACAAGACAAGACAAGACAAGACAAGACAAGACAAGACAAGACAAGACAAGACAAGACAAGACAAGACAAGACAAGACAAGACAAGACAAGACAAGACAAGACAAGACAAGACAAGACAAGACAAGACAAGACAAGACAAGACAAGACAAGACAAGACAAGACAAGACAAGACAAGACAAGACAAGACAAGACAAGACAAGACAAGACAAGACAAGACAAAACAAAACAAGACAAGACAAAACAACACAACACAACACATGACATGACATGACATGACAAGACAAAACAGGACAAGACAAGAGAAGACAAGACAAGACAAGACAATTGTGTTTGATTTTTTTATTTTAAATTAATTAAGAAGACAAAACAAAACAAGACATTACCTGACAAGACATGACAAGACAAAACAAGACAAGACAAGACAAGACAAGACAAAAAAAGACAAGACAAGACAAGACAAGACAAGACAAAACAACACAACACAACACAACACAACACATGACATGACATGACATGACATGACAAGACAAGACAGGAAAGGACAAGACAAGACAAGACAAGACAAGACGAGACAAGACAAGACAAGACAAGACAAGACAAGACAAGACAAGACAAGAAAAGAAAAGAAAAGACAAGACAAGACAAGACAAGACAAGACAAGACAAGACAAGACAAGACAAGACAAGACAAGACAAGACAAGACAAGACAAGACAAGACAAGACAAGACAAGACAAGACAAGACAAGACAAGACAAGACAAGGCAAGACAAGACAAGACAAGACAAAACTAGACAAGACAAGACAAGACAAGACGAGACAAGACAAGACAAGACAAGACAAGACAAGACAAGACAAGACAAGACAAGACAAGAAAAGACAAGACAAGACAAGACAAGACAAGACAAGACAAGACAAGACAAGACAAAACAACACAACACAACACATGACATGACATGACATGACAAGACAAGACAGGACAGGACATGACAAGACAAGACAAGGCAAGAGAAGACAAAACAAGACAAGACAAAACAACACAACACAACACATGACATGACATGACATGACAAGACAAAACAGGACAAGACAAGAGATGACAAGACAAGACAAGACAAGACAAGACAAGACAAGACAAGACACGACAAACACGACATGACATGACATGACATGACATGACAAGACAAGACAAGACAACACAACACAACACAACACATGACATGACATGACATGACAAGACAAGACAGGAAAGGACAAGACAAGACAAGACCAGACAAGACAAGACAAGACAAGACAAGACAAAACAAAGCAAGACAAGACAGGACAAGACAAGACAACACAAGACAAGACAAGACAAGACAAGACATGACAAGACAAGACAAGACAAGACATGACATGACATGACATGACAAGACAAGACAGGACAGGACAGGACAGGACAGGACAAGACAAGACAAGGCAAGACAAGACAAAACAAGACAAAACAAGACAAGACAAAACAACACAACACAACACATGACATGACATGACATGACAAGACAAAACAGGACAAGACAAGACAAGACAAGACAAGACAAGAAAAGACAAGACAAGACAAGACAAGACAAGACAAGAAAAGACAAGACAAGACAAGACAAGACAAGACAAGACAAGACAAGACAAGACAAGACAAGGCAAGACAAGACAGGACAAGACAAGACAACACAAGACAAGACAAGACAAGAGAAGACAAGACAAGACAAGACAAGACAAGACAAGACAAGACAAGACAAGACAAGACAAGACAAGACAAGACAAGAAAAGAAAAGACAAGACAAGACAAGACAAGACAAGACAAGACAAGACAAGACAAGACAAGACAAGGCAAGACAAGACAAGACAAGACAAGACAAGACAAGACAAGACAAGACAAGACAAGACAAGACAAGACAAGACAAGACAAGACAAGACAAGAAAAGACAAGACAAGACAAGACAAGACAAGACAAAACAATCCAACACCTGACATGACATGACATGACATGACAAGACAAAACAGGACAAGACAAGAGATGACAAGACAAGACAAGACAATTGTGTTTGATTTTTTTTTTAATTAATTAAGAAGACAAAACAAGACAAGACATGACATGACAAGACATGACAAGACAAAACAAGACAAGACAAGACAAGACAAGACAAGACAAGACAAAACAAGACAAGACAAGACAAGACAAGACAAGACAAGACAAAACAAGACAAGACAAGACAAAACAACACAACACAACACATGACATGACATGAGAGGACATGACAAGACAGGACAAGACAAGACAAGACAAGACAAGACAAGACAAGACAAAACAAGACAAGACAAGACAAAACAACACAACACAACACAGGACATGACATGACATGACAAGACAAAACAGGACAAGACAAGAGAAAACAAGACAAGACAATTGTGTTTGATTTTTTTTTTTTAATTAATTAAGAAGACAAAACAAGACAGGACATGACATGACAAGACATGACAAGACAAAACAAGACAAGACAAGACAAGACAAGACAAGAAAAGACAAGACAAGACAAGACAAGACAAGACAAGACAAGACAAAACAACACAACACAACTCAACACATGACATGACATGACATGACATGACAAGACAAGACAGGAAAGGACAAGACAAGACAAGACAAGACAAGACAAGACAAAACAAGACAAGAAAAGACAAGACAAGACAAGACAAGACAAAACAAAACAACACAACACAACACAACACAACACAACACATGACATGACATGACATGACAAGACAAGACAGGACAGGACAAGACAAGACAAGACAAGGCAAGACAAAACAAAACAAGACAAGACAAAGCAACACAACACAACACATGACATGACATGACATGACAAGACAAAACAGGACAAGACAAGAGATGACAAGACAAGACAAGACAAAAAAAGACAAGACAAGACAAGACAAGAAAAGAAAAGACAAGACAAGACAAGACAAGACAAGACAAGACAAGAAAAGACAAGACAAGACAAGACAACACATGACATGATATGACATGACAAGACAAGACAGGACAGGACAAGACAGGACAAGACAAGACAAGACAAGGCAAGACAAAACAAAACAAGACAAAACAACACAACACAACACATGACATGACATGACATGACAAGACAAAACAGGACAAGACAAGAGATGACAAGACAAGACGAGACAAGACAAGACAAGACCAGACAAGACAAGACAAGACAAGACAAGACAAGACAAGACAAGACAAGACAAGACAAGACAAGACAAGACAAGACAAGACAAGACAAGACAAGACAAGACAAGACAAGACAAGACAAGACAAGACAAGACAAGACAAGACAAGACAAGACAAGACAAGACAAGACAAGACAAGACAAGACAAGACAAGACAAGACAAGACAAGACAAGACAAGACAAGACAAGACAAGACAAGACAAGACAAGACAACACAAGACAAGGCAAGACAAGACAAAACAACACAACACAACATACGACATGACATGACATGACAAGACAAGACAAGACAAGACAAGACAAGACAAGACAAGACAAGACAAGACAAGACAAGACAAGACAAGACAAGACAAGACAAGACAAGACAAGACAAGACAAGACAAGACAAGACACGACAAGACACGACATGACATGACATGACAAGACAGCACAACACAACACAACACATGACATGACATGACAAGACAAAACAGGACAAGACAAGAGATGACAAGACAAGACAAGACAAGACAAGACAAGACAAGACAAGACAAGACAAGACAAGGCAAGACAAGACAAAACAACACAACACAACATACGACATGACATGACATGACAAGACAAGACAAGACAAGACAAAACAAGACAAGACAAGACAAGACAAGACAAGACAAGACAAGACAAGACAAGACAAGACAAGACAAGACAAGACAAGACAAGACAAGAAAAAACAACACAACACAACACAACACAACACAACACAACACATGACATGACATGACATGACATGACATGACAAGACAAGACAGGACAGGACAGGACAAGACAAGACAAGACAAGGCAAGACAAAACAAAACAAGACAAGACAAGACAGGACAAGACAACACAAGACAAGACAAAACAACACAACACAACACATGACATGACATGACAAGACAAAACAGGACAAGACAAGAGATGACAAGACAAGACAAGACAAGACAAGACAAGACAAGACAAGACAAGACAAGACAAGACAAGACAAGACAAGACAAGACAAGACACGACAAGACACGACATGACATGACATGACAAGACAACACAACACAACACAACACATGACATGACATGACAAGACAAGACAGGAAAGGACAAGACAAGACCAGACAAGACAAGACAAAACAAGACAAGACAAGACAGGACAAGACAAGACAAGACAAGACAAGACAAGACAAGACAAGACAAGACAAGACAAGACAACACAACACAACACAACACATGACATGACATGACATGACAAGACAAGACAGGAAAGGGCAAGACAAGACAAGACCAGACAAGACAAGACAAAACAAGACAAGACAAGACAAGACAAGACAAGACAAGACAAGACAAGACAAGACAAGACAAGACAAGACAAGACAAGACAAGACAAGACAAGACAAGACAAGACAAGACAAGACAAGACAAGACAAGACAAGACAAGACAAGACAAGACAAGACAAGACAAGACAAGACAAGACAAGACAAGAAAAAACAACACAACACAACACAACACAACACATGACATGACATGACATGACATGACATGACATGACAAGACAAGACAGGACAGGACAAGACAAGACAAGACAAGGCAAGACAAAACAAAACAAGACAAGACAAGACAGGACAAGACAACACAAGACAAGACAAAACAACACAACACAACACATGACATGACATGACAAGACAAAACAGGACAAGACAAGACAAGACAAGACAAGACAAGACAAGACAAGACAAGACAAGACAAGACAATACAAGACAAGACAAGACAAGACAAGACAAGACAAGAAAAAACAACACAAAACAACACAACACATGACATGACATGACATGACAAGACAAGACAGGAAAGGGCAAGACAAGACAAGACCAGACAAGACAAGACAAAACAAGACAAGACCAGACATGACATGACATGACATGACAAGACAAGACAGGACAGGACAAGACAAGACAAGACAAGGCAAGACAAAACAAAACAAGACAAGACAAGACAGGACAAGACAACACAAGACAAGACAAAACAACACAACACAACACATGACATGACATGACAAGACAAAACAGGACAATACAAGAGATGACAAGACAAGACAAGACAAGACAAGACAAGACAAGACAAGACAAGACACGACAAGACACGACATGACATGACATGACAAGACAACACAACACAACACATGACATGACATGACAAGACAAGACAGGAAAGGACAAGACAAGACCAGACAAGACAAGACAAAACAAGACAAGACAAGACAGGACAAGACAAGACAACACAAGACAAGACAAGACAAGACAAGACATGACAAGACAAGACAAGACAAGACATGACATGACATGACATGACAAGACAAGACAGGACAGGACAGGACAAGACAAGACAAGGCAAGACAAAACAAAACAAGCCAAGACAAAACAACACAACACAACACATGACATGACATGAAATGCCAAGACAAAACAGGACAAGACAAGAGATGACAAGACAAGACAAGACAATTGTGTTTGATTTTTTTTTTTAATTAATTAAGAAGACAAAACAAGACAAGACATGACATGACAAGACATGACAAGACAAAACAAGACAAGACAAGACAATACCAGACAAGAAAAGACAAGACAAGACAAGACAAGAAAAGACAAGACAAAACAACACAACACAACACATGACATGCCATGACATGACAAGACAAGACAGGACAGGACAGGACAGGACAAGACAAGACAAGACCAGACAAGACAAGACAAGACAAAACAAGACAAGACAAGACAACACAACACAGCACAACACATGACATGACATGACAGGACATGACAATACAAGACAGGACAAGACAAGACAAGACAAGACAAGACAAGACAAGACAAGACAAGACAAGACAAGACAAGACAAGACAAGACAAGACAACACAAGACAAGACAAGACAAAACAAGACAAGACAAGACAAAACAAGACAAGACAAGACAAAACAACACAGCACAACACATGACATGACATGACAGGACATGACAATACAATACAGGACAAGACAAGACAACACAAGACAAGACAAGACAAGGCAAGACGAGACAAGACAAGACAAGATAAGATAAGACATGACAAGACAAAACAAGACAAGACAAAACAACACAACACACGACATGACATGACATGACATGACAAGACAAGACAGGACAGGACAAGACAAGACAAGACAAGACAAGACAAGACAAGACAAGACAAGACAAGACAAGACAAGACAAGACAAGACAAGACAAGACAAGACAAGAAAAGACAAACCAAGACAAGACAAGACAAGACAAGACAAGATAAGACAAGACCAAACAAGACAAGACAAGACAAAACAACACAACACAACACATGACATGACAAGACAAGACAGGACAGGACAAGACAAGACAAGACAAGACAAGACAAGACAAGACAAGACAAGACAAGACAAGACAAGACAAGACAAGACAAGACAAGACAAGACAAGACAAGACAAGACAAGACAAGACAAGACAAGACAAGACAAGACAAGACAAGAAAAGACAAACCAAGACAAGACAAGACAAGATAAGACAAGACCAAAGAAGACAAGACAAGACAAAACAACACAACACAACACATGACATGACATGACAGGACATGACAAGACAAGACAGGACAAGACAAGACCAGACAAGACAAGACAAGAGAAGACAAGACAAGACAAGACAAGACAAGACAAGACAAGACAAGACAAGACAAGACAAGACAAGACAAGACAAGACAAGACAAGACAAAACAAAACAAGACAAAACAACACAACACAACACATGACATGACATGGCATGACAAGACAAAACAGGACAAGACAAGACAAGAGAAGACAAGACAAGACAAGACAAGACAATTGTGTTTGATTTTTTTTTTTTAATTAATTAAGAAGACAAAACAAGACAAGACATGACATGACAAGACATGACAAGACAAAACAAGACAAGACAAGACAAGACAAGACAAGACAAGAAAAGACAAGACAAGACAAGACAAGACAAGACAAGACAAGACAACACAACACAACACAACACAACACAAAACATGACATGACATGACATGACATGACATGACAAGACAAGACAGGAAAGGACAAGACAAGACAAGACAAGACAAGACAAGACAAAACAAGACAAGACAAGACAAGACAAGACAACACAACACAACACAACACATGACATGACATGACATGACATGACAAGACAAGACAGGAAAGGACAAGACAAGACAAGACATGACATGACATGGCATGACAAGACAAGACAGGAAAGGACAAGACAAGACAAGACAAGACAAGACGAGACGAGACAAGACAAGACAAGACAAGACAAGACAAGACAAGACAAGACAAGACAAGACAAGACAACACAACACAACACAACACAACACAAAACATGACATGACATGACATGACATGACAAGACAAGACAGGAAAGGACAAGACAAGACAAGACAAGACAAGACAAGACAAAACAAGACAAGACAAGACAAGACAAGACGAGACGAGACAAGACAAGACGAGACGAGACAAGACAAGACAAGACAAGACAAGACAAGACAAGACAAGACAAGACAAGACAAGACAAGACAAGACAAGACAAGACAAGACAAGACAAGACAAGACAAGACAAGACAAAACAAGACAAGACAAGACAAGACAAGACAAGACAAGACGAGACGAGACAAGACAAGACAAGACAAGACAAGACAAGACAACACAAGACAAGACAAGACAAGACAAGACAAGAAAAGACAAGACAAGACAAGATAAGACAAAACAAGACAAGACAAGACAAGACAAGACAAGACAAGAAAAGACAAGACAAGACAAGACAAGACAAGACAAGACAAGACAAGACTACACAACACAACACAACACATGACATGACATGACATGACATGACAAGACAAGACAGGAAAGGACAAGACAAGACAAGACATGACATGACATGACATGACAAGACAAGACAGGACAGGACAGGACAAGACAAGACAAGAAAAGACAAGATAAGACAAGACAAGACAAGACAACACAACACAACACAACACATGACATGACATGACATGACAAGTCAAGACAGGAAAGGACAAGACAAGACAAGACCAGACAAGACAAGAAAAGACAAGACAAGACAAGACAAGACAAGACAAGACAAGACAAGACAAGAAAAGACAAACCAAGACAAGACAAGACAAGACAAGACAAGACAAGACAAGACAAGACAAGACAAGACAAGACAAGACAAGACAAGACAAGACAAGACAAGACAAGACAAGACAAGACAAGACAAGACAAGACAAGACAAGACAAGACAAGACAAGACAAGACAAGACAAGACAAGACAAGACAAGACAAGACAAGACAAGACAAGACAAGACAAGACAAGACAAGACAAGACAAGACAAGACAAGACAAGACAAGACAAGACAAGACAAGACAAGACAAGACAAGACAAGACAAGACAAGACAAGACAAGACAAGACAAGACAAGACAAGACAAGACAAGACAAGACAAGACAAGACAAGACAAGACAAGACAAGACAAGACAAGACAAGACAAGACAAGACAAGACAAGACAAGACAAGACAAGACAAGACAAGACAAGACAAGACAAGACAAGACAAGACAAGACAAGACAAGACAAGAAAAGACAAGACAAGACAAGACAAGAAAATACAAGACAAGACAAGACAAGACAAAACAAGACAAGACAAGAAAAGAAAAGAAAAGAAAAGACAAGACAAGACAAGACAAGACAAAACAATACAACACATGACATGACAAGACATGACAAGACAAGACAGAACAGGACAAGACAAGACAAGACAAGACAAGACAAGACAAGACTAGACAAGACATGACAAGACAAGACAAGACAAGACAAGACAAGACAAGACAAGACAAGACAAGACAAGACAAGACAAGACAAGACAAGTCAAGACAAGACAAGACAAGACAAGACAAGACAAGACAAGACAAGACAAGACAAGACAAGACAAGACAAGACAAGACAAGACAAGACAAGACAAGACAAGACAAGACAAGACAAGACAAGACAAGACAAGACAAGACAAGACGAGACAAAACAATACAACACATGACATGACAAGACATTACAAGACAAGACAAGACAAGACAAGACAAGACAAGACCAGACAAGACACGACATGACATGACAAGACAAGACAAGACAACACAACACAACACATGACATGACATGAGAGGACATGACAAGACAAGACAAGACAAGACAAGACAAGACAAGACAAGACAAGACAAGACAAGACAAGACAAGATAAAACAAGACAAGACAAAACAACACAACACAACACATGACATGACATGACATGACATGACAAGACAAAACAGGACAAGACAAGACAAGACAAGACAATTGTGTTTGATATTTTTTTTAAATTAATTAAGAAGACAAAACAAGACAAGACATGACATGACAAGACAAGACAAAACAAGACAAGACAAGACAAGACAAGACAAGACAAGACAAGACAAAACAAGACAAGACAAAACAACACAACACAACATATGACATGACATGACATGACAAGACAAAACAGGACAAGACAAGAGAAGACAAGACAAGACAAGACAATTGTGTTTGATTTTTTTTTAAATTAATTAAGAAGACAAAACAAGACAAGACATGACATGACAAGACATGACAAGACAAAACAAGACAAGACAAGACAAGACAAGACAAGACAAGACAAGAAAAGACAAGACAAGAGAAGACAAGAAAAGACAAGACAAGACAAGACAAGACAAGACAAGACAAAACAACACAACACAACACAACACAACACATGACATGACATGCCATGACATGACAAGACAAGACAGGACAGGACAAGACAAGACAAGACAAGACAAGACAAGACAAAACAAGACAAGACAAGACAAGACAAGACAAGACAAGACAAGACAAGACACAACAAGACAAGACAAGACAAAGCAACACAGCACAACTCATTACATGACATGACAGGACATGACAATACAAGAGAGGACAAGACAAGACAAGACAAGACAAGACAAGACAAGACAAGACAAGACAAGACAAGAAAAGACAAGACAAGACAAGACAAGAAAAGACAAGACAAGACAAGACAAGACAAGACAAGACAAAACAACACAACACAACACAACACAACACATGACATGACATGACATGACATGACAAGACAAGACAGGACAGGACAAGACAAGACAAGACAAGACAAGACAAGACAAGACAAGACAAGACAAGACAAGACAAGACAAGACAAGACAAAACAACACAACACAACACAACACAACACATGACATGACATTACATGACATGACAAGACAAGACAGGACAGGACAAGACAAGACAAGACAAGACAAGACAAGACAAGACAAGACAAGACAAGACAAGACAAGACAAGACAAGACAAGACAAGACAAGACAAGACAAGACAAGAGAAGACAAGAAAAGAAAAGAAAAGAAAAGACAAGACAAGACAAGACAAGACCAGACAAGACACGACAAGACAAGACAAGACAAGACAAGACAAGACAAGACAAGACAAGACAAGACAAGACAAGACAAGACAAGACAAGACAAGACAAGACAAGACAAGACAAGACAAGACAAGACAAGACAAGACAAGACAAGACAAGACAAGACAAGACAAGACAAGACAAGACAAGACAAGACAAGACAAGACAAGACAAGACAAGACAAGACAAGACAAGACAAGACAAGACAAGACAAGACAAGACAAGACAAGACAAGACAAGACAAGACAAGACAAGACAAGACAAGACAAGACAAGACAAGACAAGACAAGACAAGACAAGACAAGACAAGACAAGACAAGACAAGACAAGACAAGACAAGACAAGACAAGACAAGACAAGACAAGACAAGACAAGACAAGACAAGACAAGACAAGACAAGACAAGACAAGACAAGACAAGACAAGACAAGACAAGACAAGACAAGACAAGACAAGAAAATACAAGACAAGACAAGACAAGACAAAACAAGACAAGACAAGAAAAGAAAAGAAAAGAAAAGAAAAGACAAGACAAGACAAGACAAGACAAGACAAAACAATACAACACATGACATGACAAGACATGACAAGACAAGACAGAACAGGACAAGACAAGACAAGACAAGACAAGACAAGACAAGACAAGACAAGACATGACAAGACAAGACAAGACAAGACAAGACAAGACAAGACAAGACAAGACAAGACAAGACAAGACAAGACAAGTCAAGACAAGACAAGACAAGACAAGACAAGACAAGACAAGACAAGACAAGACAAGACAAGACAAGACAAGACAAGACAAGACAAGACAAGACAAGACAAGACAAGACAAGACAAGACAAGACAAGACAAGACAAGACGAGACAAAACAATACAATACAACACATGACATGACAAGACATTACAAGACAAGACAAGACAAGACAAGACAAGACAAGACCAGACAAGACACGACATGACATGACAAGACAAGACAAGACAACACAACACAACACATGACATGACATGAGAGGACATGACAAGACAAGACAAGACAAGACAAGACAAGACAAGACAAGACAAGACAAGACAAGACAAGACAAAACAAGACAAGACAAAACAACACAACACAACACATGACATGACATGACATGACATGACAAGACAAAACAGGACAAGACAAGACAAGACAAGACAATTGTGTTTGATATTTTTTTTAAATTAATTAAGAAGACAAAACAAGACAAGACATGACATGACAAGACAAGACAAAACAAGACAAGACAAGACAAGACAAGACAAGACAAGACAAGACAAGACAAAACAAGACAAGACAAAACAACACAACACAACACATGACATGACATGACATGACATGACAAGACAAAACAGGACAAGACAAGACAAGACAAGACAATTGTGTTTGATATTTTTTTTAAATTAATTAAGAAGACAAAACAAGACAAGACATGACATGACATGACAAGACAAAACAGGACAAGACAAGAGAAGACAAGACAATTGTGTTTGATTTTTTTTTAAATTAATTAAGAAGACAAAACAAGACAAGACATGACATGACAAGACATGACAAGACAAAACAAGACAAGACAAGACAAGACAAGACAAGACAAGAAAAGACAAGACAAGACAAGACAAGAAAAGACAAGACAAGACAAGACAAGACAAGACAAGACAAAACAACACAACACAACACAACACAACACATGACATGACATGCCATGACATGACAAGACAAGACAGGACAGGACAAGACAAGACAAGACAAGACAAGACAAGACAAAACAAGACAAGACAAGACAAGACAAGACAAGACAAGACAAGACACAACAAGACAAGACAAGACAAAGCAACACAGCACAACTCATTACATGACATGACAGGACATGACAATACAAGACAGGACAAGACAAGACAAGACAAGACAAGACAAGACAAGACAAGACAAGACAAGACAAGAAAAGACAAGACAAGACAAGACAAGAAAAGACAAGACAAGACAAGACAAGACAAGACAAGACAAAACAACACAACACAACACAACACAACACATGACATGACATGACATGACATGACAAGACAAGACAGGACAGGACAAGACAAGACAAGACAAGACAAGACAAGACAAGACAAGACAAGACAAGACAAAACAACACAACACAACACAACACAACACATGACATGACATTACATGACATGACAAGACAAGACAGGACAGGACAAGACAAGACAAGACAAGACAAGACAAGACAAGACAAGACAAGACAAGACAAGACAAGACAAGACAAGACAAGAGAAGACAAGAAAAGAAAAGAAAAGACAAGACAAGACAAGACAAGACAAGACCAGACAAGACACGACAAGACAAGACAAGACAAGACAAGACAAGACAAGACAAGACAAGACAAGACAAGACAAGACAAGACAAGACAAGAAAAGAAAAGAAAAGAAAAGACAAGACAAGACCAGACAAGACACGACATGACATGACATGACAAGACAAGACAAGACAACACAACACAACACATGACATGACATGACATGAGAGGACATGACAAGACAAGACAAGACAAGACAAGACAAGACAAGACAAGACAAAACAAGACAAGACAAAACAACACAACACAACACATGACATGACATAACATGACATGACAAGACAAAACAGGACAAGACAAGAGAAGACAAGACAAGACAAAACAAGACAATTGTGTTTGATATTTTTTTTAAATTAATTAAGAAGACAAAACAAGACAAGACATGACATGACAAGACAAGACAAAACAAGACAAGACAAGACAAGACAAGACAAGACAAGACAAGAAAAGACAAGAAAAGACAAGACAAGACAAGACAAGACAAGACAAAACAAGACAAAACAAAACAAGACAAAACAACACAACACAACACATGACATGACACGGCATGACAAGACAAAACAGGACAAGACAAGACAAGAGAAGACAAGACAAGACAAGACAAGACAATTGTGTTTGATTTTTTTTTTTTTAATTAATTAAGAAGACAAAACAAGACAAGACATGACATGACAAGACATGACAAGACAAAACAAGACAAGACAAGACAAGACAAGACAAGACAAGACAAGAAAAGACAAGACAAGACAAGACAAGACAAGACAAGACAAGACAAGACAAAACAAGACAAGACAAGACAAGACAAGACAAGACAAGAAAAGACAAGAAAAGACAAGACAAGACAAGACAAGACAAAACAAGACAAGACAAAACAACACAACACAACACACGACATGACATGACATGACATGACAAGACAAAACAGGACAAGACAAGAGAAGACAAGACAAGACAAGACAAGACAATTGTGTTTGATTTTTTTTTTAAATTAATTAAGAAGACAAAACAAGACAAGACATGACATGACAAGACATGACAAGACAAAACAAGACAAGACAAGACAAGACAAGACAAGACAAGACAAGAAAAGACAAGACAAGATAAGACAAGACAAGACAAGACAAGACAAGACAAAACAACACAACACAACACAACACAACACATGACATGACATGACATGACAAGACAAGACAGGAAAGAACAAGACAAGACAAGACCAGACAAGACAAGACAAAACAAGACAAGACAAGACAAGACAAGACGAGACAAGACAAGACAAGACAAGACAAGACAAGACAAGACAAGGCAAAACAACACAACACAACACAACACAACACATGACATGACATGACATGACAAGACAAGACAGGAAAGAACAAGACAAGACAAGACCAGACAAGACAAGACAAAACAAGACAAGACAAGACAAGACAAGACGAGACAAGACAAGACAAGACAAGACAAGACAAGACAAGACAAGACAAGACAAGACAAGACAAAACAAGACAAGACAAGACAAGACAAGAAAAGACAAGAAAAGACAAGACAAGACAAGACAAGACAAGACAAGACAAGACAAGACAAAACAAGACAAGACAAGACAAAACAATACAACACATGACATGACATGACATTACAAGACAAGACAAGACAAGACAAGACAAGACACGATAAGACAAGACAAGACACGACATGACATGACAAGACAAGACAAGACAAGACAACACAACACAACACAACACATGACATGACATGAGAGGACATGACAAGACAGGACAAGACAAGACAAGACAAGACAAGACAAAACAAGACAAGACAAAACAACACAACACAACACATGACATGACATGACATGACATGACAAGACAAAACAGGACAAGACAAGAGAAGACAAGACAAGACAAGACAAGACAATTGTGTTTGATTTTTTTTTTTAAATTAATTAAGAAGACAAAACAAGACAAGACATGACATGACAAGACATGACAAGACATGACAAGACAAAACAAGACAAGACAAGACAAGACAAGACAAGAAAAGACAAGACTAGACAAGGCAAGACAAGACAAGACAAGACAAAACAACACAACACAACACAACACATGACATGACATGACATGACAAGACAAGACAGGAAAGAACAAGACAAGACAAGACCAGACAAGACAAGACAAAACAAGACAAGACAAGACAAGACAAGACGAGACAAGACAAGACAAGACAAGACAAGACAAGACAAAACAAGACAAGACAAGACAAAACAACACAACACATGACATGACATGAGAGGACATGACAAGACAAGACAGGACAAGACAAGACAACACAAGACAAGACAAGACAAGACAAGACATGACAAGACAAGACAAGACAAGACATGACATGACATGACATGACAAGACAAGACAGGACAGGACAGGACAAGACAAGACAAGGCAAGACAAGACAAAACAAGACAAGACAAAACAACACAACACAACATATGACATGACATGACATGACAAGACAAAACAGGACAAGACAAGACAATTGTGTTTGATTTTTTTTTAAATTAATTAAGAAGACAAAACAAGACAAGACATGACATGACAAGACATGACAAGACAAAACAAGACAAGACAAGACAAGACAAGACAAGAAAAGACAAGAAAAGACAAGACAAGACAAGACAAGACAAGAAAAGACAAGACAAGACAAGACAAGACAAGACAAGACAAGACAAAACAACACAACACAACACATGACATGACATGACATGACATGACAAGACAAGACAGGACAGGACAAGACAAGACAAGACAAGACAAGACAAGACAAGACAAGACAAAACAAGACAAGACAAGACAAAACAAGACAAGACAAGACAAGACAAGACAAGACAAGACAAGACAAGACACAACAAGACAAGACAAGACAAAGCAACACAGCACAACTCATTACATGACATGACAGGACATGGCAATACAAGACAGGACAAGACAAGACAACACAAGACAAGACAAGACAAGACAAGACAAGACAAGACAAGACAAGAAAAGACAAGACAAGACAAGACAAGAAAAGACAAGACAAGACAAGACAAGACAAGACAAGACAAAACAACACAACACAACACAACACAACACTTGACATGACATGACATGACATGACAAGACAAGACAGGACAGGACAAGACAAGACAAGACAAGACAAGACAAGACAAGACAAGACATGACAAGACAAGACAAGACAAGACAAGACAAGACAAGACAAGACAAGACAAGACAAGACAAGACAAGACAAAACAACACAACACAACACAACACAACACATGACATGACATGACATGACATGACAAGACAAGACAGGACAGGACAAGACAAGTCAAGACAAGACAAGACAAGACAAGACAAGACAAGACAAGACAAGAGAAGACAAGAAAAGAAAAGAAAAGAAAAGACAAGACAAGACAAGACAATACAAGACAAGACAAGACAAGACAAGACAAGACAAAACAAGACAAGACAAGACAAAACAAGACAAAACAATACAACACATGACATGACATGGCATTACAAGACAAGACAGGCCAAGACAAGACAAGACAAGACAAGACAAGACAAGACAAGACAAGACAAGACAAGACAAGACAAGACAAGACAAGACAAGACAAGACAAGACAAGACAAGACAAGACAAGACAAGACAAGACCAGACAAGACACGACAAGACAAGACAAGACAAGACAAGACAAGACAAGACAAGACAAGACAAGAGAAGCCAAGACAAGACAAGACAAGAAAAGACAAGACAAGACAAGACAAGACAAAACAATACAACACATGACATGACATGACATGACAAGACAAGACAGAACAGGACAAGACAAGACAAGACAAGACAAGACAAGGCAAGATATGACAAGACAAGACAAGACAAGACAAGACAAGACAAGACAAGACAAGACAAGACAAGACAAGACAAGACAAGACAAGACAAGACAAGACAAAACAATACAACACATGACATGACATGACATGACATGACAAGACAAGACAGAACAGGACAAGACAAGACAAGACAAGACAAGACAAGGCAAGATATGACAAGACAAGACAAGACAAGACAAGACAAGACAAGACAAGACAAGACAAGACAAGACAAGACAAGACAAGACAAGACAAGACAAGACAAGACAAGACAAGACAAGACAAGACAATACAACACATGACATGACATGACATGACATGACAAGACAAGACAGAACAGGACAAGACAAGACAAGACAAGACAAGACAAGGCAAGATATGACAAGACAAGACAAGACAAGACAAGACAAGACAAGACAAGACAAGACAAGACAAGACAAGACAAGACAAGACAAGACAAGACAAGACAAGACAAGACAAGACAAGACAAGACAAGACAAGACAAGACAAGACAAGACAAGACAAGACAAGACAAGACAAGACAAGACAAGACAAGACAAGATAAGACAAGACAAGACAAAACAAGACAAGAAAAGAAAAGAAAAGAAAAGAAAAGAAAAGAAAAGAAAAGAAAAGAAAAGAAAAGACAAGACAAGACAAGACAAGACAAAACAATACAACACATGACATGACAAGTTATGACAAGACAAGACAGAACAGGACAAGACAAGACAAGACAAGACAAGACAAGACAAGACATGACAAGACAAGACAAGACAAGACAAGACAAGACAAGACAAGACAAGACAAGACAAGACCAGACAAGACACGACATGACATGACAAGACAAGACAAGACAAGACAACACAACACAACACATGACATGACATGAGAGGACATGACAAGACAGGACAAAACAGGACAAGACAAGAGAAGACAAGACAAGACAAGACAAGACAATTGTGTTTGATTTTTTTTTTAAATTAATTAAGAAGACAAAACAAGACAAGACATGACAAGACAAAACAAGACAAGACAAGACAAGACAAGACAAGACAAGAAAAGACAAGACAAGACAAGACAAGACAAGACAAAACAACACAACACAACACAACACAACACATGACATGACATGACATGACAAGACAAGACAGGAAAGAACAAGACAAGCCAAGACCAGACAAGACAAGACAAAACAAGACAAGACAAGACAAGACAAGACGGGACAAGACAAGACAAGACAAGACAAGACAAGACAAAACAAGACAAGACAAGACAAAACAACACAACACAACACATGACATGACATGAGAGGACATGACAAGACAAGACAGGACAAGACAAGACAACACAAGACAAGACAAGACAAGACAAGACATGACAAGACAAGACAAGACAAGACATGACATGACATGACATGACAAGACAAGACAGGACAGGACAGGACAGGACACGACAAGACAAGGCAAGACAAGACAAAACAAGACAAGACAAAACAACACAACACAACATATGACATGACATGACATGACAAGACAAAACAGGACAAGACAAGAGAAGACAAGACAAGACAAGACAATTGTGTTTGATTTTTTTTTTAATTAATTAAGAAGACAAAACAAGACAAGACATGACATGATAAGACATGACAAGACAAAACAAGACAAGACAAGACAAGACAAGACAAGACAAGAAAAGACAAGACAAGACAAGGCAAGAAAATACAAGACAAGACAAGACAAGACAAGACAAGACAAAACAACACAACACAACACATGACATGACATGAGAGGACATGACAAGACAAGACAGGACAAGACAAGACAACACAAGACAAGACAAGACAAGACAAGACATGACAAGACAAGACAAGACAAGACATGACATGACATGACATGACAAGACAAGACAGGACAGGACAGGACAGGACACGACAAGACAAGGCAAGACAAGACAAGACAAGACAAGACAAAACAACACAACACAACACAACACAACACAACACATGACATGACATGACATGACAAGACAAGACAGGACAGGACAAGACAAGACAAGACAAGACAAGACAAAACAAGACAAGACAAGACAAAACAAGACAAGACAAGACAAGACAAGACAAGACAAGACAAAACAAGACACAACAAGACAAGACAAGACAAAACAACACAGCACAACTCATTACATGACATGACAGGACATGACAATACAAGACAGGACAAGACAAGACAACACAAGACAAGACAAGACAAGACAAGACAAGACAAGACAAGACAAGACAAGACAAGACAAGACAAGACAAGACAAGACCAGATAAGACATGATAAGACATGACAAGACAAAATAAGACAAGACAAAACAACACAGCACAACTCATTACATGACATGACAGGACATGACAATACAAGACAGGACAAGACAAGACAAGACAAGACAAGACAAGACAAGACAAGACAAGACAAGACAAGAAAAGAAAAGACAAGACAAGACAAGACAAGACAAGACAAGACAAGACAAGACAAGACAAGACAAAACAAGACAAGACAAGACAAAACAAGACAAAACAATACAACACATGACATAACATGACATTACAAGACAAGACAGAACAGGACAAGACAAGACAAGACAAGACAAGACAAGACAAGACAAGACAAGACAAGACAAGACAAGACAAGACAAGACAAGACAAGACAAGACAAGATAAGACAAGACAAGACACGACAAGACAAGACAAGACAAGACAAGACAAGACAAGACAAGACAAGACAAGACAAGACAAGACAAGACAAGACAAGACAAGACAAGACAAGACAAGACAAGACAAGACAAGACAAGACAAGACAAGACAAGACAAGACAAGACAAGACCAGACAAGACACGACAAGACAAGACAAGACAAGACAAGACAAGATAAGACAAGACAAGACAAGACAAGACAAGACAAGAAAAGACAAGACAAGACAAGACAAGACAAGACAAGACAAGACAAGACAAGACAAGACAAGACAAGACAAGACAAGACAAGACAAGACAAGACAAGACCAGACAAGACAAGACAAGACAAGACAAGACAAGACAAGACAAGACAAGACAAGACAAGACAAGACAAGACAAGACAAGACAAGACAAGACAAGACAAGACAAGACAAGGCAAGGCAAGACAAGACAAGACAAGACAAGACAAGACAAGACAAGACAAGACAAGAGAAGACAAGAGAAGACAAGAGAAGACAAGACAAGAAAAGACATGACAAAACAAGACCAGATAAGACATGATAAGACAAGACAGAACAGGACAAGACAAGACAAGACAAGACAAGACAAGACAAGACAAGACAAGACAAGACAAGACAAGACAAGACAAGACAAGACAAGACAAGACAAGACAAGACAAGACAAGACAAGACAAGACAAGACAAGACAAGACAAGACCAGACAAGACACGACAAGACAAGACAAGACAAGACAAGACAAGACAAGACAAGACAAGACAAGGCAAGGCAAGACAAGACAAGACAAGACAAGACAAGACAAGACAAGACAAGACAAGACAAGACAAGACAAGACAAGACAAGACAAGACAAGACAAGACAAGACAAGACAAGACATGACATCACATGACATGACATGACATGACAAGACAAGACAGGACAGGACAAGGCAAGAAAAGACAAGACAAGACAAGACAAGACAAGAGAAGAGAAGACAAGACAAGACAAGACAAGACAAGACAAGACAAGACAAGAAAAGAAAAGACATGACAAAACAAGACAAGACAAGACCAGATAAGACAAGACAAGACAAGACAAGACAAGACAAAACAAGACAAGACAAAACAACACAACACAACACATGACATGACATGACATGACAAGACAAGACAAAACAGGACAAGACAAGAGAAGACAAGACAAGACAAGACAAGACAATTGTGTTTGATATTTTTTTTAAATTAATTAAGAAGACAAAACAAGACAAGACATGACATGACAAGACAAGACAAAACAAGACAAGACAAGACAAGACAAGACAAGACAAGACAAGAAAAGACAAGAAAAGACAAGAAAAGACAAGACAAGACAAGACAAGACAAGACAAGACAAGACAAAACAAGACAAGACAAGACAAAACAATACAACACATGACATGACATGACATTACAAGACAAGACAAGACAAGACAAGACAAGACAAGACAAGACAAGACAAGACCAGACAAGACACGACATGACATGACAAGACAAGACAAGACAAGACAACACAACACAACACATGGCATGACATGAGAGGACATGACAAGACAGGACAAGACAAGACAAGACAAGACAAGACAAAACAAGACAAGACAAAACAACACAACACAACACATGACATGACATGACATGACATGACAAGACAAAACAGGACAAGAGAAGAGAAGACAAGACAAGACAATTGTGTTTGATTTTTTTTTTTAATTAATTAAGAAGACAAAACAAGACAAGACATGACATGACAAGACATGACAAGACAAAACAAGACAAGACAAGACAAGACAAGACAAGACAAGACAAGAAAAGACAAGACAAGACAAGACAAGACAAGACAAAACAACACAACACAACACAACACAACACATGACATGACATGACATGACAAGACAAGACAGGAAAGAACAAGACAAGACAAGACCAGACAAGACAAGACAAAACAAGACAAGACAAGACAAGACAAGACGAGACAAGACAAGACAAGACAAGACAAGACAAGACAAGACAAAACAACACAACACAACACAACACAACACATGACATGACATGACATGACAAGACAAGACAGGAAAGAACAAGACAAGACAAGACCAGACAAGACAAGACAAAACAAGACAAGACAAGACAAGACGAGACAAGACAAGACAAGACAAGACAAGACAAGACAAGACAAGACAAGACAAGACAAGACAAGACAAGACAAAACAAGACAAGACAAGACAAGACAAGAAAAGACAAGAAAAGACAAGACAAGACAAGACAAGACAAGACAAGACAAGACAAGACAAGACAAGACAAGACAAGACAAGACAAGACAAGACAAGACAAGACAAAACAAGACAAGACAAGACAAAACAATACAACACATGACATGACATGACATGACATTACAAGACAAGACAAGACAAGACAAGACAAGACACGACAAGACAAGACAAGACAAGACCAGACAAGACACGACATGACATGACAAGACAAGACAAGACAAGACAACACAACACAACACATGACATGACATGAGAGGACATGACAAGACAGGACAAGACAAGACAAGACAAGACAAGACAAAACAAGACAAGACAAAACAACACAACACAACACATGACATGACATGACATGACATGACAAGACAAAACAGGACAAGACAAGAGAAGACAAGACAAGACAAGACAAGACAAGACAATTGTGTTTGATTTTTTTTTATAAAATTAATTAAGAAGACAAAACAAGACAAGACATGACATGACAAGACATGACAAGACATGACAAGACAAAACAAGACAAGACAAGACAAGACAAGACAAGACAAGACAAGAAAAGACAAGACTAGACAAGGCAAGACAAGACAAGACAAGACAAAACAACACAACACAACACAACACATGACATGACATGACATGACAAGACAAGACAGGAAAGAACAAGACAAGACAAGACCAGACAAGACAAGACAAAACAAGACAAGACAAGACAAGACAAGACAAGACAAGACAAGACAAGACAAGACAAGACAAGACAAGACAAAACAAGACAAGACATGACATGAGAGGACATGACAAGACAAGACAGGACAAGACAAGACAACACAAGACAAGACAAGACAAGACAAGACATGACAAGACAAGACAAGACAAGACATGACATGACATGACATGACAAGACAAGACAGGACAGGACAGGACAAGACAAGACAAGGCAAGACAAGACAAAACAAGACAAGACAAAACAACACAACACAACATATGACATGACATGACATGACAAGACAAAACAGGACAAGACAAGACAATTGTGTTTGATTTTTTTTTTAATTAATTAAGAAGACAAAACAAGACAAGACATGACATGACAAGACATGACAAGACAAAACAAGACAAGACAAGACAAGACAAGACAAGACAAGACAAGACAAGAAAAGACAAGACAAGACAAGACAAGACAAGAAAAGACAAGACAAGACAAGACAAGACAAGACAAGACAAGACAAAACAACACAACACAACACATGACATGACATGACATGACATGACAAGACAAGACAGGACAGGACAAGACAAGACAAGACAAGACAAGACAAGACAAGACAAGACAAAACAAGACAAGACAAGACAAAACAAGACAAGACAAGACAAGACAAGACAAGACAAGACAAGACAAGACAAGACACAACAAGACAAGACAAGACAAAGCAACACAGCACAACTCATTACATGACATGACAGGACATGACAATACAAGACAGGACAAGACAAGACAACACAAGACAAGACAAGACAAGACAAGACAAGACAAGACAAGACAAGACAAGAAAAGACAAGACAAGACAAGACAAGAAAAGACAAGACAAGACAAGACAAGACAAGACAAGACAAGACAAAACAACACAACACAACACAACACAACACTTGACATGACATGACATGACATGACAAGACAAGACAGGACAGGACAAGACAAGACAAGACAAGACAAGACAAGACAAGACAAGACAAGACAAGACAAGACATGACAAGACAAGACAAGACAAGACAAGACAAGACAAGACAAGACAAGACAAGACAAGACAAGACAAGACAAGACAAGACAAGACAAAACAACACAACACAACACAACACAACACATGACATGACATGACATGACATGACAAGACAAGACAGGACAGGACAAGACAAGTCAAGACAAGACAAGACAAGACAAGACAAGACAAGACAAGAGAAGACAAGAAAAGAAAAGAAAAAAAAAGACAAGACAAGACAAGACAATACAAGACAAGACAAGACAAGACAAGACAAAACAAGACAAGACAAGACAAAACAAGACAAAACAATACAACACATGACATGACATGGCATTACAAGACAAGACAGGACAAGACAAGACAAGACAAGACAAGACAAGACAAGACAAGACAAGACAAGACAAGACAAGACAAGACAAGACAAGACAAGACAAGACAAGACAAGACAAGACAAGACAAGACAAGACAAGACAAGACCAGACAAGACACGACAAGACAAGACAAGACAAGACAAGACAAGACAAGACAAGACAAGACAAGACAAGACAAGACAAGACAAGACAAGAGAAGCCAAGACAAGACAAGACAAGAAAAGACAAGACAAGACAAGACAAGACAAAACAATACAACACATGACATGACATGACATGACAAGACAAGACAGAACAGGACAAGACAAGACAAGACAAGACAAGACAAGGCAAGATATGACAAGACAAGACAAGACAAGACAAGACAAGACAAGACAAGACAAGACAAGACAAGACAAGACAAGACAAGACAAGACAAGACAAGACAAGACAAGACAAGACAAGACAAGACAAGACAAGACAAGACAAGACAAGACAAAACAATACAACACATGACATGACATGACATGACATGACAAGACAAGACAGAACAGGACAAGACAAGACAAGACAAGACAAGACAAGGCAAGATATGACAAGACAAGACAAGACAAGACAAGACAAGACAAGACAAGACAAGACAAGACAAGACAAGACAAGACAAGACAAGACAAAACAATACAACACATGACATGACATGACATGACATGACAAGACAAGACAGAACAGGACAAGACAAGACAAGACAAGACAAGACAAGACAAGGCAAGATATGACAAGACAAGACAAGACAAGACAAGACAAGACAAGACAAGACAAGACAAGACAAGACAAGACAAGACAAGACAAGACAAGACAAGACAAGACAAGACAAGACAAGACAAGACAAGACAAGACAAGACAAGACAAGACAAGACAAGACAAGACAAGACAAGACAAGACAAGACAAGACAAGACAAGACAAGACAAGACAAGACAAGACAAGACAAGACAAGACAAGACAAGACAAGACAAGACAAGACAAGACAAGACAAGACAAGACAAGACAAGACAAGACAAGACAAGACAAGACAAGACAAGACAAGACAAGACAAGACAAGACAAGACAAGACAAGACAAGACAAGACAAGACAAGACAAGACAAGACAAGACAAGACAAGACAAGACAAGACAAGACAAGACAAGACAAGACAAGACAAGACAAGACAAGAAAATACAAGACAAGACAAGATAAGACAAGACAAGACAAAACAAGACAAGAAAAGAAAAGAAAAGAAAAGACAAGACAAGACAAGACAAAACAATACAACACATGACATGACAAGTTATGACAAGACAAGACAGAACAGGACAAGACAAGACAAGACAAGACAAGACAAGACAAGACATGACAAGACAAGACAAGACAAGACAAGACAAGACAAGACAAGACAAGACAAGACAAGACAAGACCAGACAAGACACGACATGACATGACAAGACAAGACAAGACAAGACAACACAACACATGACATGACATGAGAGGACATGACAAGACAGGACAAAACAGGACAAGACAAGAGAAGACAAGACAAGACAAGACAAGACAATTGTGTTTGATTTTTTTTTTAAATTAATTAAGAAGACAAAACAAGACAAGACATGACATGACAAGACATGACAAGACAAAACAAGACAAGACAAGACAAGACAAGACAAGACAAGAAAAGACAAGACAAGACAAGACAAGACAAGACAAAACAACACAACACAACACAACACAACACATGACATGACATGACATGACATGACAAGACAAGACAGGAAAGAACAAGACAAGACAAGACCAGACAAGACAAGACAAAACAAGACAAGACAAGACAAGACAAGACGGGACAAGACAAGACAAGACAAGACAAGACAAGACAAAACAAGACAAGACAAGACAAAACAACACAACACAACACATGACATGACATGAGAGGACATGACAAGACAAGACAGGACAAGACAAGACAACACAAGACAAGACAAGACAAGACAAGACATGACAAGACAAGACAAGACAAGACATGACATGACATGACATGACAAGACAAGACAGGACAGGACAGGACAGGACAAGACAAGACAAGGCAAGACAAGACAAAACAAGACAAGACAAAACAACACAACACAACATATGACATGACATGACATGACAAGACAAAACAGGACAAGACAAGAGAAGACAAGATAAGACAAGACAATTGTGTTTGATTTTTTTTTTTAATTAATTAAGAAGACAAAACAAGACAAGACATGACATGATAAGACATGACAAGACAAAACAAGACAAGACAAGACAAGACAAGACAAGACAAGAAAAGACAAGACAAGACAAGGCAAGAAAATACAAGACAAGACAAGACAAGACAAGACAAGACAAAACAACACAACACAACACAACACAACACAACACAACACATGACATGACATGACAAGACAAGACAGGACAGGACAAGACAAGACAAGACAAGACAAGACAAGACAAAACAAGACAAGACAAGACAAAACAAGACAAGACAAGACAAGACAAGACACAACAAGACAAGACAAGACAAAACAACACAGCACAACTCATTACATGACATGACAGGACATGACAATACAAGACAGGACAAGACAAGACAACACAAGACAAGACAAGACAAGACAAGACAAGACAAGACAAGACAAGACAAGACAAGACAAGACCAGATAAGACATGATAAGACATGACAAGACAAAATAATACAAGACAAAACAACACAGCACAACTCATTACATGACATGACAGGACATGACAATACAAGACAGGACAAGACAAGACAAGACAAGACAAGACAAGACAAGACAAGACAAGACAAGACAAGACAAGACAAGAAAAGAAAAGACAAGACAAGACAAGACAAGACAAGACAAGACAAGACAAGACAAGACAAGACAAGACAAAACAAGACAAGACAAGACAAAACAAGACAAAACAATACAACACATGACATAACATGACATTACAAGACAAGACAGAACAGGACAAGACAAGACAAGACAAGACAAGACAAGACAAGACAAGACAAGACAAGACAAGACAAGACAAGACAAGACAAGACAAGACAAGACAAGACAAGACAAGACAAGACAAGACAAGACAAGACAAGACAAGACAAGACAAGACAAGACAAGACAAGACAAGACAAGACAAGACAAGACAAGACAAGACAAGACAAGACAAGACAAGACAAGACAAGACAAGACAAGACAAGACAAGACAAGACAAGACAAGACAAGACCAGACAAGACACGACAAGACAAGACAAGACAAGACAAGACAAGATAAGACAAGACAAGACAAGACAAGACAAGACAAGAAAAGACAAGACAAGACAAGACAAGACAAGACAAGACAAGACAAGACAAGACAAGACAAGACAAGACAAGACAAGACAAGACAAGACAAGACAAGACAAGACAAGACAAGACAAGACAAGACAAGACAAGACAAGACAAGACAAGACAAGACAAGGCAAGACAAGACAAGACAAGACAAGACAAGACAAGACAAGACAAGACAAGACAAGACAAGACAAGACAAGACAAGACAAGACAAGACAAGACAAGACAAGACAAGACAAGACAAGACAAGACAAGGCAAGGCAAGACAAGACAAGACAAGACAAGACAAGACAAGACAAGACAAGACAAGACAAGAGAAGACAAGAGAAGACAAGACAAGAAAAGACATGACAAAACAAGACCAGATAAGACATGATAAGACAAGACAGAACAGGACAAGACAAGACAAGACAAGACAAGACAAGACAAGACAAGACAAGACAAGACAAGACAAGACAAGACAAGACAAGACAAGACAAGACAAGACAAGACAAGACAAGACAAGACAAGACAAGACAAGACAAGACAAGACAAGACAAGACAAGACAAGACAAGACAAGACAAGACAAGACAAGACAAGACAAGACCAGACAAGACACGACAAGACAAGACAAGACAAGACAAGACAAGACAAGACAAGGCAAGGCAAGACAAGACAAGACAAGACAAGACAAGACAAGACAAGACAAGACAAGACAAGACAAGACAAGACAAGACAAGACAAGACAAGACAAGACAAGACAAGACATGACATCACATGACATGACATGACATGACAAGACAAGACAGGACAGGGCAGGACAAGACAAGACAAGACAAGGCAAGAAAAGACAAGACAAGACAAGACAAGACAAGAGAAGACAAGACAAGACAAGACAAGACAAGACAAGACAAGAAAAGAAAAGACATGACAAAACAAGACAAGACAAGACAAGACAAGACAAGACAAGACAAGACAAGACAAGACAAGACAAGACAAGAAAAGAAAAGACATGACAAAACAAGACAAGACAAGACCAGATAAGACAAGACAAGACCAGATAAGACATGATAAGACATGACAAGACAAAATAAGACAAGACAAAACAACACAGCACAACTCATTACATGACATGACAGGACATGACAATACAAGACAGGACAAGACAAGACAAGACAAGACAAGACAAGACAAGAGAAGACAAGAGAAAACAAGAGAAGACAAGACAAGAAAAGACATGACAAAACAAGACCAGATAAGACATGATAAGACAAGACAGAACAGGACAAGACAAGACAAGACAAGACAAGACAAGACAAGACAAGACAAGACAAGACAAGACAAGACAAGACAAGACAAGACAAGACAAGACAAGACAAGACAAGACAAGACAAGACAAGACAAGACAAGACAAGACAAGACAAGACAAGACAAAACAACACAACACAACACAACACAACACATGACATGACATGACAAGACAAGACAGGACAGGACAAGACAAGTCAAGACAAGACAAGACAAGACAAGACAAGACAAGACAAGGCAAGATATGACAAGACAAGACAAGACAAGACAAGACAAGACAAGACAAGACAAGACAAGAGAAGACAAGAGAAGACAAGACAAGAAAAGACATGACAAAACAAGACAAGACAAGACAAGACAAGACAAGACAAGACAAGACAAGAAAAGAAAAGACATGACAAAACAAGACAAGACAAGACCAGATAAGACATGATAAGACATGACAAGACAAAATAAGACAAGACAAAACAACACAGCACAACTCATTACATGACATGACAGGACATGACAATACAAGACAGGACAAGACAAGACAACACAAGACAAGACAAGACAAGACAAGACAAGACAAGACAAGACAAGACAAGACAGGACAAGATAAGACAAGACAACACAAGACAAGACAAGACAAGACAAGACAAGATAACACATGACAAGACAAAACAAGGCAAGACAAAACTACACAACATACGACATGACATGACATGACAAGACAAGACAAGACACGACAAGACAAGACAAGACAAGACAAGACAAGACAAGACAAGACAAGACAAGACAAGACAAGACAAGATAAGACAAGAAAAGAAAAGACAAGACAAGACAAGACAAGACAAGACAAGACAAAACAAGACAAGACAAGACAAAACAAGACAAAACAATACAACACATGACATGACATGACATTACAAGACAAGACAGAACAGGACAAGACAAGACAAGACAAGACAAGACAAGACAAGACAAGACAAGACAAGACAAGACAAGACAAGACAAGACAAGACAAGACAAGACAAGACAAGACAAGACAAGACAAGACAAGACAAGACCAGACAAGACACGACAAGACAAGACAAGACAAGACAAGACAAGACAAGACAAGACAAGACAAGAGAAGCCAAGACAAGACAAGACACGAAAAGACAAGACAAGACAAGACAAGACAAGACAAGACAAGAAAAGAAAAGACAAGACAAGACAAGACAAAACAATACAACACATGACATGACATGACATGACAAGACAAGACAAGACAAAACAATACAACACATGACATGACATGACATGACAAGACAAGACAGAACAGGACAAGACAAGACAAGACAAGACAAGACAAGACAAGACAAGACAAGACAAGGCAAGATATGACAAGACAAGACAAGACAAGACAAGACAAGACAAGACAAGACAAGACAAGACAAGACAAGACAAGACAAGACAAGACAAGACAAGACAAGACAAGACAAGACAAGACAAGACAAGACAAGACAAGACAAGACAAGACAAGACAAGACAAGACAAGACAAGACAAGACAAGACAAGGCAAGACAAGACAAGACAAGACAAGACAAGACAAGAAAATACAAGAAAAGACAAGATAAGATAAGACAAGACAAGACAAAACAAGACAAGACAAGAAAAGAAAAGAAAAGAAAAGAAAAGAAAAGAAAAGAAAAGAAAAGAAAAGACAAGACAAGACAAGACAAGACAAGACAAAACAATACAACACATGACATGACAAGTTATGACAAGACAAGACAGAACAGGACAAGACAAGACAAGACAAGACAAGACAAGACAAGACATGACAAGACAAGACAAGACAAGACAAGACAAGACAAGACAAGACAAGAAAAGACAAGACAAGACAAGACAAGACAAGACGAGACAAAACAATACAACACATGACATGACATGACATTACAAGACAAGACCAGACAAGACACGACATGACATGACATGACAAGACAAGACAAGACAACACAACACAACACATGACATGACATGAGAGGACATGACAAGACAAGACAAGAAAAGACAAGACAAGACAAGACAAGACAAAACAAGACAAGACAAAACAACACAACACAACACAACACATGACATGACATGACATGACATGACAAGACAAAACAGGACAAGACAAGAGAAGACAAGACAAGACAAGACAAGACAATTGTGTTTGATTTTTTTTTTAAATTAATTAAGAAGACAAAACAAGACAAGACATGACATGACAAGACAAGAGAAAACAAGACAAGACAAGACAAGACAAGACAAGACAAGAAAAGACAAGAAAAGACAAGACAAGACAAGACAAGACAAGACAAGACAAGACAAGACAAAACAAGACAAGACAAGACAAAACAATACAACACATGACATGACATGACATTACAAGACAAGACAAGACAAGACAAGACAAGACAAGACAAGACCTGACAAGACACGACATGACATGACAAGACAAAACAAGACAAGACAAGACAAAACAACACAACACAACACATGACATGACATGAGAGGACATGACAAGACAAAACAACACAACACAACATATGACATGACATGAGAGGACATGACAAGACAAGACAGGACAAGACAAGACAACACAAGACAAGACAAGACAAGACAAGACATGACAAGACAAGACAAGACAAGACATGACATGACATGACATGACAAGACAAGATAGGACAGGACAGGACAAGACAAGACAAGGCAAGACAAGACAAAACAACACAACACAACATATGACATGACATGACATGACAAGACAAAACAGGACAAGACAAGAGAAGACAAGACAAGACAAGACAATTGTGTTTGATTTTTTTTTTTAAATTAATTAAGAAGACAAAACAAGACAAGACATGACATGACAAGACATGACAAGACAAAACAAGACAAGACAAGACAAGACAAGACAAGACAAGACAAGACAAGAAAATACAAGACAAGACAAGACAAGACAAGACAAGACAAAACAACACAACACAACACAACACAACACATGACATGACATGACATGACATGACAAGACAAGACAGGACAGGACAAGACAAGACAAGACAAGACAAGACAAGACGAAACAAGACGAGACAAGACAAGACACAACAAGACAAGACCAGATAAGACATGATAAGACATGACAAGACAAAATAAGACAAGACAAAACATCACAGCACAACTCATTACATGACATGAGAGGACATGACAAGACAAAACAACACAACACAACATATGACATGACATGAGAGGACATGACAAGACAAGACAGGACAAGACAAGACAACACAAGACAAGACAAGACAAGACAAGACATGACAAGACAAGACAAGACAAGACATGACATGACATGACATGACAAGACAAGATAGGACAGGACAGGACAAGACAAGACAAGGCAAGACAAGACAAAACAACACAACACAACATATGACATGACATGACATGACAAGACAAAACAGGACAAGACAAGAGAAGACAAGACAAGACAAGACAATTGTGTTTGATTTTTTTTTTTAAATTAATTAAGAAGACAAAACAAGACAAGACATGACAAGACAAAACAAGACAAGACAAGACAAGACAAGACAAGACAAGACAAGACAAGACAAGACAAGACATGACAAGACAAGACAAGACAAGACAAGACAAGACAAGACAAGACAAGAAAAGACAAGACAAGACAAGACAAGACAAGACAAGACAAGACGAGACAAAACAATACAACACATGACATGACATGACATTACAAGACAAGACAAGACAAGACAAGACAAGACCAGACAAGACACGACATGACATGACATGACAAGACAAGACAAGACAACACAACACAACACATGACATGACATGAGAGGACATGACAAGACAAGACAAGAAAAGACAAGACAAGACAAGACAAGACAAAACAAGACAAGACAAAACAACACAACACAACACAACACATGACATGACATGACATGACATGACAAGACAAAACAGGACAAGACAAGAGAAGACAAGACAAGACAAGACAAGACAATTGTGTTTGATTTTTTTTTTAAATTAATTAAGAAGACAAAACAAGACAAGACATGACATGACAAGACAAGAGAAAACAAGACAAGACAAGACAAGACAAGACAAGACAAGAAAAGACAAGAAAAGACAAGACAAGACAAGATAAGACAAGACAAGACAAGACAAGACAAGACAAGACAAGACAAAACAAGACAAGACAAGACAAAACAATACAACACATGACATGACATGACATTACAAGACAAGACAAGACAAGAGAAGACAAGACAAGACAAGACCTGACAAGACACGACATGACATGACAAGACAAAACAAGACAAGACAAGACAAAACAACATAACACAACACATGACATGACATGAGAGGACATGACAAGACAAAACAACACAACACAACATATGACATGACATGAGAGGACATGACAAGACAAGACAGGACAAGACAAGACAACACAAGACAAGACAAGACAAGACAAGACATGACAAGACAAGACAAGACAAGACATGACATGACATGACATGACAAGACAAGATAGGACAGGACAGGACAAGACAAGACAAGGCAAGACAAGACAAAACAACACAACACAACATATGACATGACATGACATGACAAGACAAAACAGGACAAGACAAGAGAAGACAAGACAAGACAATTGTGTTTGATTTTTTTTTTTAAATTAATTAAGAAGACAAAACAAGACAAGACATGACATGACAAGACATGACAAGACAAAACAAGACAAGACAAGACAAGACAAGACAAGACAAGAAAATACAAGACAAGACAAGACAAGACAAGACAAGACAAAACAACACAACACAACACAACACAACACATGACATGACATGACATGACAAGACAAGACAGGACAGGACAAGACAAGACAAGACAAGACAAGACAAGACAAGACGAAACAAGACGAGACAAGACAAGACACAACAAGACAAGACCAGATAAGACATGATAAGACATGACAAGACAAAATAAGACAAGACAAAACATCACAGCACAACTCATTACATGACATGACAGGACATGACAATACAAGACAGGACAAGACAAGACAAGACAAGACAAGACAAGACAAGACAAGACAAGACAAGACAAGACAAGACAAGACAAGACAAGACAAGACAAGACAAGACAAGACAAGACAAGACAAGACACAACAAGACAAGACAAGACAAAACAACACAGCACAACTCATTACATGACATGACAGGACATGACAATACAAGACAGGACAAGACAAGACAAGACAAGACCAGATAAGACATGATAAGACATGACAAGACAAAATAAGACAAGACAAAACAACACAGCACAACTCATTACATGACATGACAGGACACGACAATACAAGACAGGACAAGACAAGACAAGACAAGACAAGACAAGACAAGACAAGACAAGACAAGACAAGAAAAGAAAAGACAGGACAAGACAAGACAAGACAAGAAAAGACATGACAAAACAAGACCAGATAAGACATGATAAGACAAGACAAGACAAGACAAGACAAGACAAGACAAGACAAGACAAGACAAGACAAGACAAGACAAGACAAGACAAGACAAGACAAGACAAGACAAGACAAGACAAGACAAGACAAGACAAGACAAGACAAGACAAGACAAGACAAGACAAGACAAGACAAGACAAGACAAGACAAGACAAGACAAGACAAGACAAGGCAAGACAAGACAAAACAATACAACACATGACATGACATGACATGACAAGACAAGACAGAACAGGACAAGACAAGACAAGACAAGACAAGAAAAGACAAGACAAGACAAGACAAGACAAGACAAGACAAGACAAGACAAGACAAGACAAGACAAGACAAGACAAGACAAGACAAGACAAGACAAGACAAGACAAGACAAGACAAGACAAGACAAGACAAGACAAGAAAAGACAAGACAAGACAAGACAAGACAAGACAAGACAAGACAAGACAAGAGAAGACAAGAGAAGACAAGACAAGACAAGACAAGAGAAGACAAGAGAAGACAAGACAAGACAAGAAAAGACATGACAAAACAAGACCAGATAAGACATGATAAGACAAGACAGAACAGGACAAGACAAGACAAGACAAGACAAGACAAGACAAGACAAGACAAGACAAGACAAGACAAGACAAGACAAGACAAGACAAGACAAGACAAAACAATACAACACATGACATGACATGACATGACAAGATAAGACAGAACAGGACAAGACAAGACAAGACAAGACAAGACAAGAAAAGACAAGACAAGACAAGACAAGACAAGACAAGACAAGACAAGACAAGACAAGACAAGGCAAGATATGACAAGACAAGACAAGACAAGAGAAGACAAGAGAAGACAAGACAAGACAAGAAAAGACATGACAAAACAAGACCAGATAAGACATGATAAGACAAGACAGAACAGGACAAGACAAGACAAGACAAGACAAGACAAGACCAGATAAGACATGATAAGACAAGACAGAACAGGACAAGACAAGACAAGACAAGACAAGAAAAGACAAGACAAGACAAGACAAGACAAGACAAGACAAGACATGACAAGACAAGACAAGACAAGACAAAACAATACAACACATGACATGACATGACATGACAAGATAAGACAGAACAGGACAAGACAAGACAAGACAAGACAAGACAAGAAAAGACAAGACAAGACAAGACAAGACAAGACAAGACAAGACAAGACAAGACAAGACAAGACAAGGCAAGATATGACAAGACAAGACAAGACAAGAGAAGACAAGAGAAGACAAGAGAAGACAAGACAAGACAAGAAAAGACATGACAAAACAAGACCAGATAAGACATGATAAGACAAGACAGAACAGGACAAGACAAGACAAGACAAGACAAGAAAAGACAAGACAAGACAAGACAAGACAAGACAAGACAAGACAAGACAAGACAAGACAAGACAAGACAAGACAAGACAAGACAAAACAATACAACACATGACATGACATGACATGACAAGACAAGACAGAACAGGACAAGACAAGACAAGACAAGACAAGACAAGACAAGACAAGACAAGAGAAGACAAGACAAGACAAGAAAAGACATGACAAAACAAGACCAGATAAGACATGATAAGACAAGACAGAACAGGACAAGACAAGACAAGACAAGACAAGACAAGACATGACATGACAAGACAAGACAGAACAGGACAAGACAAGACAAGACAAGAAAAGACATGACAAAACAAGACCAGATAAGACATGATAAGACAAGACAGAACAGGACAAGACAAGACAAGACAAGACAAGACAAGACAAGACAAGACAAGACAAGACAAGACAAGACAAGACAAGACAAGACAAGACAAGACAAGACAAGACAAGACAAGATAACACATGACAAGACAAAACAAGGCAAGACAAAACTACACAACATACGACATGACATGACATGACAAGACAAGACAAGACACGACAAGACAAGACAAGACAAGACAAGACAAGACAAGACAAGACAAGACAAGACAAGACAAGACAAGACAAGACAAGATAACACATGACAAGACAAAACAAGGCAAGACAAAACTACACAACATACGACATGATATGACATGACAAGACAAGACAAGACAAGACAAGACAAGACAAGACAAGAGAAGACAAGACAAGACAAGAAAAGACATGACAAAACAAGACCAGATAAGACATGATAAGACAAGACAGAACAGGACAAGACAAGACAAGACAAGACAAGACAAGACAAGAGAAGACAAGACAAGACAAGACCAGACAAGATAACACATGACAAGACAAAACAAGGCAATACAAAACTACACAACATACGACATGACATGACATGACAAGACAAGACAAGACACGACAAGACAAGACAAGACAAGACAAGACAAAACAAGACAAGACAAGACAAGACAAGACAAGACAAGACAAGACAAGACAAGAAAAGAAAAGACAAGACAAGACAAGACAAGACAAGACAAGACAAGACAAGACAAGACAAGACAAAACAAGACAAGACAAGACAAAACAAGACAAAACAATACAACACATGACATGACATGACATTACAAGACAAGACAGAACAGGACAAGACAAGACAAGACAAGACAAGACAAGACAAGACAAGACAAGACAAGACAAGACAAGACAAGACAAGACAAAACAAGACCAGACAAGACACGACAAGACAAGACAAGACAAGACAAGACAAGACAAGAGAAGCCAAGACAAGACAAGACAAGAAAAGACAAGACAAGACAAGACAAGACAAGACAAGACAAGACAAGACAAGACAAAACAATACAACACATGACATGACATGACATGACAAGACAAGACAGAACAGGACAAGACAAGACAAGACAAGACAAGACAAGACAAAACAAGACAAAACAATACAACACATGACATGACATGACATTACAAGACAAGACAGAACAGGACAAGACAAGACAAGACAAGACAAGACAAGACAAGACAAGACAAGACAAGACAAGACAAGACAAGACAAGGCAAGATATGACAAGACAAGACAAGACAAGACAAGACAAGACAAGACAAGACAAGACAAGACAAGACAAGACAAGACAAGACAAGACAAGACAAGACAAGACAAGACAAGACAAGACAAGACAAGACAAGACAAGACAAGACAAGACAAGACAAGACAATACAAGACAGGACAAGACAAGACAACACAAGACAAGACAAGACAAGACAAGACAAGACAAGACAAGACAAGACAAGAGAAGACAAGACAATACAAGACAGGACAAGAGAAGACAAGACAAGACAAGACCAGACAAGATAACACATGACAAGACAAAACAAGGCAAGACAAAACTACACAACATACGACATGACATGACATGACAAGACAAGACAAGACACGACAAGACAAGACAAGACAAGACAAGAAAAAACAAGACAAGACAAGACAAGACAAGACAAGACAAGACAAGACAAGACAAGACAAGAAAAGAAAAGACAAGACAAGACAAGACAAGACAAGACAAGACAAGACAAGACAAGACAAGACAAGACAAAACAAGACAAGACAAGACAAGACAAGACAAGACAAGACAAGACAAGACAAGACAAGACAAGACAAGACAAGACAAGACAAGACAAGACAAGACAAGACAAGACAATACAAGACAGGACAAGACAAGACAACACAAGACAAGACAAGACAAGACAAGACAAGACAAGACAAGACAAGACAAGACAAGACAAGACAAGACAAGACAATACAAGACAGGACAAGAGAAGACAAGACAAGACAAGACCAGACAAGATAACACATGACAAGACAAAACAAGGCAAGACAAAACTACACAACATACGACATGACATGACATGACAAGACAAGACAAGACACGACAAGACAAGACAAGACAAGACGAGACAAAACAAGACAAGACAAGACAAGACAAGACAAGACAAGACAAGACAAGACAAGACAAGAAAAGAAAAGACAAGACAAGACAAGACAAGACAAGACAAGACAAGACAAGACAAGACAAGACAAGACAAGACAAAACAAGACAAGACAAGACAAAACAAGACAAAACAATACAACACATGACATGACATGACATTACAAGACAAGACAGAACAGGACAAGACAAGACAAGACAAGACAAGACAAGACAAGACAAGACAAGAAAAGACAAGACAAGACAAGACAAGACAAGACAAGACAAGACAAGACAAGACATGACAAGACAAGACAAGACAAGACAAAACAATACAACACATGACATGACATGACATGACAAGATAAGACAGAACAGGACAAGACAAGACAAGACAAGACAAGACAAGAAAAGACAAGACAAGACAAGACAAGACAAGACAAGACAAGACAAGACAAGACAAGACAAGACAAGGCAAGATATGACAAGACAAGACAAGACAAGAGAAGACAAGAGAAGACAAGAGAAGACAAGACAAGACAAGAAAAGACATGACAAAACAAGACCAGATAAGACATGATAAGACAAGACAGAACAGGACAAGACAAGACAAGACAAGACAAGAAAAGACAAGACAAGACAAGACAAGACAAGACAAGACAAGACAAGACAAAACAATACAACACATGACATGACATGACATGACAAGACAAGACAGAACAGGACAAGACAAGACAAGACAAGACAAGACAAGACAAGACAAGACAAGACAAGAGAAGACAAGACAAGACAAGAAAAGACATGACAAAACAAGACCAGATAAGACATGATAAGACAAGACAGAATAGGACAAGACAAGACAAGACAAGACAAGACAAGACATGACATGACAAGACAAGACAGAACAGGACAAGACAAGACAAGACAAGAAAAGACATGACAAAACAAGACCAGATAAGACATGATAAGACAAGACAGAACAGGACAAGACAAGACAAGACAAGACAAGACAAGACAAGACAAGACAAGACAAGACAAGACAAGACAAGATAACACATGACAAGACAAAACAAGGCAAGACAAAACTACACAACATACGACATGACATGACATGACAAGACAAGACAAGACAAGACACGACAAGACAAGACAAGACAAGACAAGACAAGACAAGACAAGACAAGACAAGACAAGACAAGACAAGACAAGATAACACATGACAAGACAAAACAAGGCAAGACAAAACTACACAACATACGACATGATATGACATGACAAGACAAGACAAGACAAGACAAGACAAGACAAGACAAGACAAGACAAGACAAGAGAAGACAAGACAAGACAAGAAAAGACATGACAAAACAAGACCAGATAAGACATGATAAGACAAGACAGAACAGGACAAGACAAGACAAGACAAGACAAGACCAGACAAGATAACACATGACAAGACAAAACAAGGCAAGACAAAACTACACAACATACGACATGACATGACATGGCAAGACAAGACAAGACACGACAAGACAAGACAAGACAAGACAAGACAAAACAAGACAAGACAAGACAAGACAAGACAAGACAAGACAAGACAAGACAAGACAAGAAAAGAAAAGACAAGACAAGACAAGACAAGACAAGACAAGACAAGACAAGACAAGACAAGACAAGACAAGACAAGACAAGACAAGACAAAACAAGACAAGACAAGACAAAACAAGACAAAACAATACAACACATGACATGACATGACATTACAAGACAAGACAGAACAGGACAAGACAAGACAAGACAAGACAAGACAAGACAAGACAAGACAAGACAAAACAAGACAAAACAATACAACACATGACATGACATGACATTACAAGACAAGACAGAACAGGACAAGACAAGACAAGACAAGACAAGACAAGACAAGACAAGACAAGACAAGACAAGACAAGACAAGACAAGACAAGACAAGACAAGACAAGACAAGACAAGACAAGACAAGACCAGACAAGACACGACAAGACAAGACAAGACAAGACAAGAGAAGCCAAGACAAGACAAGACAAGAAAAGACAAGACAAGACAAGACAAGACAAGACAAGACAAGACAAGACAAGACAAGACAAAACAATACAACACATGACATGACATGACATGACAAGACAAGACAGAACAGGACAAGACAAGACAAGACAAGACAAGAAAAGACAAGACAAGACAAGACAAGACAAGACAAGACAAGACAAGACAAGACAAGACAAGGCAAGATATGACAAGACAAGACAAGACAAGACAAGACAAGACAAGACAAGACAAGACAAGACAAGACAAGACAAGACAAGACAAGACAAGACAAGACAAGACAAGACAAGACAAGACAAGACAAGACAAGACAAGACAATACAAGACAGGACAAGACAAGACAACACAAGACAAGACAAGACAAGACAAGACAAGACAAGACAAGACAAGACAAGACAAGACAAGACAGGACAAGACAAGACAAGACAACACAAGACAAGACAAGACAAGACAAGACAAGACAAGACAAGACAAGACAAGACAAGACAAGACAAGACAAGACAAGACAAGACCAGACAAGATAACACATGACAAGACAAAACAAGGCAAGACAAAACTACACAACATACGACATGACATGACATGACAAGACAAGACAAAACAAGACAAGACAAGACAAGACAAGACAAGACAAGACAAGACAAGAAAAGACAAGACAAGACAAGACAAGACAAGACAAGACAAGACAAGACAAGACAAGACAAAACAAGACAAGACAAGACAAGACAAGACAAGACAAAACAAGACAAGACAAGACAAAACAAGACAAAACAATACAACACATGACATGACATGACATTACAAGACAAGACAGAACAGGACAAGACAAGACAAGACAAGACAAGACAAGACAAGACAAGACAAGACAAGACAAGACAAGACAAGACAAGACAAGACAAGACCAGACAAGACACGACAAGACAAGACAAGACAAGACAAGACAAGACAAGAGAAGCCAAGACAAGACAAGACAAGAAAAGACAAGACAAGACAAGACAAGACAAGACAAGACAAGACAAGACAAAACAATACAACACATGACATGACATGACATGACAAGACAAGACAGAACAGGACAAGACAAGACAAGACAAGACAAGAAAAGACAAGACAAGACAAGACAAGACAAGACAAGACAAGACAAGACAAGACAAGACAAGGCAAGATATGACAAGACAAGACAAGACAAGACAAGACAAGACAAGACAAGACAAGACAAGACAAGACAAGACAAGACAAGACAAGACAAGACAAGACAAGACAAGACAAGACAAGACAAGACAAGACAAGACAAGACAAGACAAGACAAGACAAGACAAGACAAGACAAGACAAGACAAGACAAGACAAGACAAGACAAGACAAGACAAGACAAGACAAGACAAGACAAGACAAGACAAGACAAGACAAGACAAGACAAGACAAGACAAGACAAGACAAGACAAGACAAGACAAGACAAGACAAGACAAGACAAGACAAGACAAGACAAGACAAGACAAGACAAGACAAGACAAGACAAGACAAGACAAGACAAGACAAGACAAGACAAGACAAGACAAGACAAGACAAGACAAGACAAGACAAGACAAGACAAGACAAGACAAGACCAGACAAGACACGACAAGACAAGACAAGACAAGACAAGAGAAGCCAAGACAAGACAAGACAAGAAAAGACAAGACAAGACAAGACAAGACAAGACAAGACAAGACAAGACAAGACAAGACAAGACAAAACAATACAACACATGACATGACATGACATGACAAGACAAGACAGAACAGGACAAGACAAGACAAGACAAGACAAGAAAAGACAAGACAAGACAAGACAAGACAAGACAAGACAAGACAAGACAAGACAAGACAAGGCAAGATATGACAAGACAAGACAAGACAAGACAAGACAAGACAAGACAAGACAAGACAAGACAAGACAAGACAAGACAAGACAAGACAAGACAAGACAAGACAAGACAAGACAAGACAAGACAAGACAAGACAAGACAAGACAAGACAATACAAGACAGGACAAGACAAGACAACACAAGACAAGACAAGACAAGACAAGACAAGACAAGACAAGACAAGACAAGACAAGACAAGACAAGACAAGACAAGACAAGACAAGACAAGACAAGACAAGACAAGACAAGACAAGACAAGACAAGACAAGACAAGACAAGACAAGACAAGACAAGACAAGACAAGACAAGACAAGACAAGACAAGACAAGACAAGACAAGACAAGACAAGACAAGACAAGACAAGACAAGACAAGACAAGACAAGACAAGACAAGACAAGACAAGACAAGACAAGACAAGACAAGACAAGACAAGACAAGACAAGACAAGACAAGACCAGACAAGACACGACAAGACAAGACAAGACAAGACAAGACAAGACAAGACAAGACAAGACAAGACAAGACAAAACAATACAACACATGACATGACATGACATGACATGACAAGACAAGACAAGACAAGACAAGACAAGACAAGACAAGACAAGAAAATACAAGACAAGACAAGACAAGACAAGACAAAACAAGACAAGACAAGACAAGACAAGACAAGACAAGACAAGACAAGACAAGACAAGACAAGACAAGACAAGACAAGACAAGACAAGACAAGACAAGACCAGACAAGACACGACATGACATGACATGACAAGACAAGACAAGACAACACAACACAACACATGACATGACATGAGAGGACATGACAAGACAAGACAAGACAAGACAAGACAAGACAAGACAAGACAAGACAAGACAAGACAAGACAAGACAAGACAAGACAAGACAAGACAAGACAAGACAAGACAAGACAAGACAAGACAAGACGAGACAAAACAATACAACACATGACATGACATGACATTACAAGACAAGACAAGACAAGACAAGTCAAGACAAGACAAGACCAGACAAGACACGACATGACATGACATGACAAGACAAGACAAGACAACACAACACAACACATGACATGACATGAGAGGACATGACAAGACAAGACAAGACAAGACAAGACAAGACAAGACAAGACAAGACAAGACAAGACAAGACAAGACAAAACAAGACAAGACAAAACAACACAACACAACACAACACATGACATGACATGACATGACATGACAAGACAAAATAGGACAAGACAAGAGAAGACAAGACAAGACAAGACAAGACAATTGTGTTTGATTTTTTTTTTTAATTAATTAAGAAGACAAAACAAGACAAGACATGACATGACAAGACAAGACAAAACAAGACAAGACAAGACAAGACAAGACAAGACAAGACAAGACAAGAAAAGACAAGAAAAGACAAGACAAGACAAGACAAGACAAGACAAGACAAGACAAGACAAGACAAGACAAGACAAGACAAGACAAAACAAGACAAGACAAGACAAAACAATACAACACATGACATGACATGACATTACAAGACAAGACAAGACAAGACAAGACAAGACAAGACAAGACAAGACCAGACAAGACACGACATGACAAGACAAGACAAGACAAGACATGACATGACATGACATGACAAGACAAGACAAGACAAGACAAGACAAAACAACATATGACATGACATGACATGACAAGACAAAACAGGACAAGACAAGAGAAGACAAGACAAGACAAGACAATTGTGTTTGATTTTTTTTTTTTAAATTAATTAAGAAGACAAAACAAGACCAGACAAGACACGACAAGACAAGACAAGACAAGACAAGACAAGACAAGACAAGACAAGACAAGACAAAACAATACAACACATGACATGACATGACATGACATGACAAGACAAGACAAGACAAGACAAGACAAGACAAGACAAGAAAATACAAGACAAGACAAGACAAGACAAGACAAAACAAGACAAGACAAGACAAGACAAGACAAGACAAGACAAGACAAGACAAGACAAGACAAGACAAGACAAGACAAGACAAGACAAGACAAGACAAGACAAGACAAAACAATACAACACATGACATGACATGACATGACATGACAAGACAAGACAAGACAAGACAAGACAAGACAAGACAAGACAAGACAAGACAAGACAAGACAAGACAAGACAAGACAAGACAAGACAAGACAAGACAAGACAAGACAAGACAAGACAAGACAAGACAAGACAAGACAAGACAAGACAAGACAAGACAAGACAAGACAAGACAAGACAAGACAAGACAAGACAAGACAAGACAAGACAAGACAAGACAAGACAAGACAAGACAAGACAAGACAAGACAAGACAAGACAAGACAAGACAAGACAAGACAAGACAAGACAAGACAAGACAAGACAAGACAAGACAAGACAAGACAAGACAAGACAAGACAAGACAAGACAAGACAAGACAAGACAAGACAAGACAAGACAAGACAAGAAAATACAAGACAAGACAAGACAAGACAAGACAAAACAATACAACACATGACATGACATGACAAGTTATGACAAGACAAGACAGAACAGGACAAGACAAGACAAGACAAGACAAGACAAGACATGACAAGACAAGACAAGACAAGACAAGACAAGACAAGACAAGACAAGACAAGACAAGACAAGACAAGACAAGACAAGACAAGACAAGACAAGACAAGACAAGACAAGACAAGACAAGACAAGACAAGACAAGACAAGACAAGACAAGACAAGACAAGACAAGACAAGACAAGACAAGACAAGACAAGACAAGACAAGACAAGACAAGACAAGACAAGACAAGACAAGACAAGACAAGACAAGACAAGACAAGACAAGACAAGACAAGACAAGACAAGACAAGACAAGACGAGACAAAACAATACAACACATGACATGACATGACATTACAAGACAAGACAAGACAAGACAAGACAAGACCAGACAAGACACGACATGACATGACATGACAAGACAAGACAAGACAACACAACACAACACATGACATGACATGAGAGGACATGACAAGACAAGACAAGACAAGACAAGACAAGACAAGACAAAACAAGACAAGACAAAACAACACAACACAACACAAACCATGACATGACATGACATGACATGACAAGACAAAATAGGACAAGACAAGAGAAGACAAGACAAGACAAGACAAGACAATTGTGTTTGATTTTTTTTTTTTAAATTAATTAAGAAGACAAATCAAGACAAGACATGACATGACAAGACAAGACAAGACAAAACAAGACAAGACAAGACAAGACAAGACAAGAAAAGACAAGAAAAGACAAGACAAGACAAGACAAGACAAGACAAGACAAGACAAGACAAGACAAGACAAGACAAGACAAAACAAGACAAGACAAGACAAAACAATACAACACATGACATGACATGACATTACAAGACAAGACAAGACAAGACAAGACAAGACAAGACAAGACAAGACAAGACAAGACACGACATGACATGACAAGACAAGACAAGACAAGACAAGACAACACAACACAACACATGACATGACATGAGAGGACATGACAAGACAGGACAAGACAAGACAAGACAAAACAAGACAAGACAAAACAACACAACACAACACATGACATGACATGACATGACATGACAAGACAAAACAGGACAAGACAGGAGAAGACAAGACAAGACAAGACAAGACAATTGTGTTTGATTTTTTTTTTAAATTAATTAAGAAGACAAAACAAGACAAGACATGACATGACAAGACATGACAAGACAAAACAAGACAAGACAAGACAAGACCAGAAAAGACAAGACAAGACAAGACAAGACAAGACAAGACAAGACAAGACAAAACAACACAACACAACACAACACAACACAACACAACACAACACATGACATGACATGACATGACAAGACAAGACAGGAAAGAACAAGACAAGACAAGACCAGACAAGACAAGACAAAACAAGACAAGACAAGACAAGACAAGACAAGACAAGACAAGACAAGACAAGACAAGACAAGACAAGACAAGACAAGACAAGACAAGACAAGACCAGACAAGACACGACAAGACAAGACAAGACAAGACAAGACAAGACAAGACAAGACAAGACAAGACAAGACAAGACAAGACAAGACAAGACAAGACAAGACAAGAGAAGCCAAGACAAGACAAGACAAGAAAAGACAAGACAAGACAAGACAAGACAAGACAAGACAAGACAAGACAAGACAAGACAAGACAAGACAAGACAAGACAAGACAAGACAAGACAAGACAAGACAAGACAAAACAATACAACACATGACATGACATGACATGACATGACAAGACAAGACAGAACAGGACAAGACAAGACAAGACAAGACAAGACAAGACAAGACAAGGCAAGATATGACAAGACAAGACAAGACAAGACAAGACAAGACAAGACAAGACAAGACAAGACAAGACAAGACAAGACAAGACAAGACAAGACAAGACAAGACAAGACAAGACAAGACAAGACAAGACAAGACAAGACAAGACAAGACAAGACAAGACAAGACAAGACAAGACAAGACAAGACAAGACAAGACAAGACAAGACAAGACAATGCAAGACAAGACAAGACAAGACAAGACAAGACAAGACAAGACAAGACAAGACAAGACAAGACAAGACAAGACAAGACAAGACAAGACAAGACAAGACAAGACAAGACAAGAAAATACAAGACAAGACAAGATAAGACAAGACAAGACAAAACAAGACAAGACAAGACAAGAAAAGAAAAGAAAAGAAAAGAAAAGACAAGACAAGACAAAACAATACAACACATGACATGACAAGTTATGACAAGACAAGACAGAACAGGACAAGACAAGACAGGACAAGACAAGACAAGACAAGACATGACAAGACAAGACAAGACAAGACAAGACAAGACAAGACAAGACAAGACAAGACAAGACAAGACAAGACAAGACAAGACAAGACAAGACAAGACAAGACAAGACAAGACAAGACAAGACAAGACAAGACAAGACAAGACAAGACAAGACAAGACAAGACAAGACAAGACAAGACAAGACAAGACAAGACAAGACAAGACAAGACAAGACAAGACAAGACAAGACAAGACAAGACAAGACAAGACGAGACAAAACAATACAACACATGACATGACATGACATTACAAGACAAGACAAGACAAGACAAGTCAAGACAAGACAAGACCAGACAAGACACGACATGACATGACATGACAAGACAAGACAAGACAACACAACACAACACATGACATGACATGAGAGGACATGACAAGACAAGACAAGACAAGACAAGACAAGACAAGACAAGACAAGACAAGACAAGACAAGACAAGACAAAACAAGACAAGACAAAACAACACAACACAACACAACACATGACATGACATGACATGACATGACAAGACAAAATAGGACAAGACAAGAGAAGACAAGACAAGACAAGACAAGACAATTGTGTTTGATTTTTTTTTTTAATTAATTAAGAAGACAAAACAAGACAAGACATGACATGACAAGACAAGACAAAACAAGACAAGACAAGACAAGACAAGACAAGACAAGACAAGACAAGAAAAGACAAGAAAAGACAAGACAAGACAAGACAAGACAAGACAAGACAAGACAAGACAAGACAAGACAAGACAAGACAAAACAAGACAAGACAAGACAAAACAATACAACACATGACATGACATGACATTACAAGACAAGACAAGACAAGACAAGACAAGACAAGACCAGACAAGACACGACATGACAAGACAAGACAAGACAAGACATGACATGACATGACATGACAAGACAAGACAAGACAAGACAAGACAAAACAACATATGACATGACATGACATGACAAGACAAAACAGGACAAGACAAGAGAAGACAAGACAAGACAAGACAATTGTGTTTGATTTTTTTTTTTAAATTAATTAAGAAGACAAAACAAGACAAGACATGACATGACAAGACATGACAAGACAAAACAAGACAAGACAAGACAAGACAAGACAAGACAAGAAAAGACAAGACAAGACAAGACAAGAAAATACAAGACAAGACAAGACAAGACAAGACAAGACAAAACAACACAACACAACACAACACAACACATGACATGACATGACATGACATGACAAGACAAGACAGGACAGGACAAGACAAGACAAGACAAGACAAGACAAGACAAAACAAGACAAGAGAAGACAAAACAAGACAAGACAAGACAAGACAAGACAAGACAAGACAAGACAAGACAAGACACAACAAGACAAGACAAGACAAAACAACACAGCACAACTCATTACATGACATGACAGGACATGACAATACAAGACAGGACAAGACAAGACAACACAAGACAAGACAAGACAAGACAAGACAAGACAAGACAAGACAAGACAAGACAAGACAAGACAAGACAAGACAAGACAAGACAAGACAAGACAAGACAAGACAAGACAAGACAAGACCAGATAAGACAAGACAAGACAAGACAAGACAAGACAAGAAAAGACAAGACAAGACAAGACAAGACAAGACAAGACAAGACAAAACAAGACAAGACAAGACAAAACAAGACAAGACAAGACAAGACAAGACAAGACAAAACAAGACAAGACAAGACAAAATAAGACAAAACAATACAACACATGGCATAACATGACATTACAAGACAAGACAAAACAGGACAAGACAAGACAAGACAAGACAAGACAAGACAAAACAAGACAAGACAAGACAAGACAAGACAAGACAAGACGAGACAAAACAATACAACACATGACATGACATGACATTACAAGACAAGACAAGACAAGACAAGACAAGACAAGACAAGACCAGACAAGACACGACATGACATGACATGACAAGACAAGACAAGACAACACAACACAACACATGACATGACATGAGAGGACATGACAAGACAAGACAAGACAAGACAAGACAAAACAAGACAAGACAAAACAACACAACACAACACAACACATGACATGACATGACATGACATGACAAGACAAAATAGGACAAGACAAGAGAAGACAAGACAAGACAAGACAAGACAATTGTGTTTGATTTTTTTTTTTAATTAATTAAGAAGACAAAACAAGACAAGACATGACATGACAAGACAAGACAAAACAAGACAAGACAAGACAAGACAAGACAAGACAAGACAAGAAAAGACAAGAAAAGACAAGACAAGACAAGACAAGACAAGACAAGACAAGACAAGACAAAACAAGACAAGACAAGACAAAACAATACAACACATGACATGACATGACATTACAAGACAAGACAAGACAAGACAAGACAAGACAAGACAAGACAAGACAAGACAAGACAAGACAAGACAAGACCAGACAAGACACGACATGACAAGACAAGACAAGACAAGACATGACATGACATGACATGACAAGACAAGACAAGACAAGACAAAACAACATATGACATGACATGACATGACAAGACAAAACAGGACAAGACAAGAGAAGACAAGACAAGACAAGACAATTGTGTTTGATTTTTTTTTTAAATTAATTAAGAAGACAAAACAAGACAAGACATGACATGACAAGACATGACAAGACAAAACAAGACAAGACAAGACAAGACAAGACAAGACAAGACAAGACAAGACAAGACAAAACAACACAACACAACACAACACAACACAACACATGACATGACATGACATGACATGACAAGACAAGACAGGACAGGACAAGACAAGACAAGACAAGACAAGACAAGACAAAACAAGACAAGACAAGACAAAACAAGACAAGACAAGACAAGACAAGACAAGACAAGACAAGACAAGACAAGACAAGACAAGACAAGACAAGACACAACAAGACAAGACAAGACAAAACAACACAGCACAACTCATTACATGACATGACAGGACATGACAATACAAGACAGGACAAGACAAGACAACACAACACAACACAACACATGACATGACATGACATGACATGACAAGACAAAACAGGACAAGACAGGAGAAGACAAGACAAGACAAGACAAGACAATTGTATTTGATTTTTTTTTTAAATTAATTAAGAAGACAAAACAAGACAAGACATGACATGACAAGACATGACAAGACAAAACAAGACAAGACAAGACAAGACCAGAAAAGACAAGACAAGACAAGACAAGACAAGACAAAACAACACAACCCAACACAACACAACACAACACATGACATGACATGACATGACAAGACAAGACAGGAAAGAACAAGACAAGACAAGACCAGACAAGACAAGACAAAACAAGACAAGACAAGACAAGACAAGACAAGACAAGACAAGACAAGACAAGACAAGACAAGACAAGACAAGACAAGACAAGACAAGACCAGACAAGACACGACAAGACAAGACAAGACAAGACAATACAAGACAAGACAAGACAAGACAAGACAAGACAAGACAAGACAAGACAAGACAAGAGAAGCCAAGACAAGACAAGACAAGAAAAGACAAGACAAGACAAGACAAGACAAGACAAGACAAGACAAGACAAGACAAGACAAGACAAGACAAAACAATACAACACATGACATGACATGACATGACATGACAAGACAAGACAGAACAGGACAAGACAAGACAAGACAAGACAAGACAAGACAAGACAAGGCAAGATATGACAAGACAAGACAAGACAAGACAAGACAAGACAAGACAAGACAAGACAAGACAAGACAAGACAAGACAAGACAAGACAAGACAAGACAAGACAAGACAAGACAAGACAAGACAAGACAAGACAAGACAAGACAAGACAAGACAAGACAAGACAAGACAAGACAAGACAAGACAAGACAAGACAAGACAAGACAAGACAAGACAAGACAAGACAAGACAAGACAAGACAAGACAAGACAAGACAAGACAAGACAAGACAAGACAAGACAAGACAAGACAAGACAAGACAAGACAAGACAAGACAATACAATACAAGACAAGACAAGACAAGACAAGACAAGACAAGACAAGACAAGACAAGACAAGACAAGACAAGAAAATACAAGACAAGACAAGATAAGACAAGACAAGACAAAACAAGACAAGACAAGACAAGAAAAGAAAAGAAAAGAAAAGAAAAGACAAGACAAGACAAGACAAGACAAGACAAAACAATACAACACATGACATGACAAGTTATGACAAGACAAGACAGAACAGGACAAGACAAGACAAGACAAGACAAGACAAGACAAGACATGACAAGACAAGACAAGACAAGACAAGACAAGACAAGACAAGACAAGACAAGACAAGACAAGACAAGACAAGACAAGACAAGACAAGACAAGACAAGACAAGACAAGACAAGACAAGACAAGACAAGACAAGACAAGACAAGACAAGACAAGACAAGACAAGACAAGACAAGACAAGACAAGACAAGACAAGACAAGACAAGACAAGACAAGACAAGACAAGACAAGACAAGACAAGACAAGACAAGACAAGACAAGACAAGACAAGACGAGACAAAACAATACAACACATGACATGACATTACAAGACAAGACAAGACAAGACAAGTCAAGACAAGACAAGACCAGACAAGACACGACATGACATGACATGACAAGACAAGACAAGACAACACAACACAACACATGACATGACATGAGAGGACATGACAAGACAAGACAAGACAAGACAAGACAAAACAAGACAAGACAAAACAACACAACACAACACAACACATGACATGACATGACATGACATGACAAGACAAAATAGGACAAGACAAGAGAAGACAAGACAAGACAAGACAAGACAATTGTGTTTGATTTTTTTTTTTAATTAATTAAGAAAACAAAACAAGACAAGACATGACATGACAAGACAAGACAAAACAAGACAAGACAAGACAAGACAAGACAAGACAAGACAAGAAAAGACAAGAAAAGACAAGACAAGACAAGACAAGACAAGACAAGACAAGACAAGACAAGACAAGACAAGACAAAACAAGACAAGACAAGACAAAACAATACAACACATGACATGACATGACATTACAAGACAAGACAAGACAAGACAAGACAAGACAAGACAAGACAAGACCAGACAAGACACGACATGACAAGACAAGACAAGACAAGACATGACATGACATGACATGACAAGACAAGACAAGACAAGACAAGACAAAACAACATATGACATGACATGACATGACAAGACAAAACAGGACAAGACAAGAGAAGACAAGACAAGACAAGACAATTGTGTTTGATTTTTTTTTTTAATTAATTAAGAAGACAAAACAAGACAAGACATGACATGACAAGACATGACAAGACAAAACAAGACAAGACAAGACAAGACAAGACAAGACAAGAAAAGACAAGACAAGACAAGACAAGAAAATACAAGACAAGACAAGACAAGACAAGACAAGACAAAACAACACAACACAACACAACACAACACATGACATGACATGACATGACATGACAAGACAAGACAGGACAGGACAAGACAAGACAAGACAAGACAAGACAAGACAAGACAAAACAAGACAAGACAAGACAAAACAAGACAAGACAAGACAAGACAAGACAAGACAAGACAAGACAAGACAAGACACAACAAGACAAAACAACACAGCACAACTCATTACATGACATGACAGGACATGACAATACAAGACAGGACAAGACAAGACAACACAAGACAAGACAAGACAAGACAAGACAAGACAAGACAAGACAAGACAAGACAAGACAAGACAAGACAAGACAAGACAAGACAAGACAAGACAAGACAAGACAAGACAAGACAAGACCAGATAAGACAAGACAAGACAAGACAAGAAAAGACAAGACAAGACAAGACAAGACAAGACAAGACAAGACAAAACAAGACAAGACAAGACAAAACAAGACAAGACAAGACAAGACAAGACAAGACAAGACAAAACAAGACAAGACAAGACAAAATAAGACAAAACAATACAACACATGGCATAACATGACATTACATGACAAGACAAAACAGGACAAGACAAGACAAGACAAGACAAGACAAGACAAGACAAGACAAGACAAGACAAGACAAGACAAGACAAGACAAGACAAGACGAGACAAAACAATACAACACATGACATGACATGACATTACAAGACAAGACAAGACAAGACAAGACAAGACAAGACAAGACCAGACAAGACACGACATGACATGACATGACAAGACAAGACAAGACAACACAACACAACACATGACATGACATGAGAGGACATGACAAGACAAGACAAGACAAGACAAGACAAAACAAGACAAGACAAAACAACACAACACAACACAACACATGACATGACATGACATGACATGACAAGACAAAATAGGACAAGACAAGAGAAGACAAGACAAGACAAGACAAGACAATTGTGTTTGATTTTTTTTTTTAATTAATTAAGAAGACAAAACAAGACAAGACATGACATGACAAGACAAGACAAAACAAGACAAGACAAGACAAGACAAGACAAGACAAGACAAGAAAAGACAAGAAAAGACAAGACAAGACAAGACAAGACAAGACAAGACAAGACAAGACAAGACAAGACAAAACAAGACAAGACAAGACAAAACAATACAACACATGACATGACATGACATTACAAGACAAGACAAGACAAGACAAGACAAGACAAGACAAGACAAGACAAGACAAGACCAGACAAGACACGACATGACAAGACAAGACAAGACAAGACATGACATGACATGACATGACAAGACAAGACAAGACAAGACAAGACAAGACAAAACAACATATGACATGACATGACATGACAAGACAAAACAGGACAAGACAAGAGAAGACAAGACAAGACAAGACAATTGTGTTTGATTTTTTTTTTAAATTAATTAAGAAGACAAAACAAGACAAGACATGACATGACAAGACATGACAAGACAAAACAAGACAAGACAAGACAAGACAAGACAAGACAAGAAAAGACAAGACAAGACAAGACAAGACAAGACAAGACAAGACAATACAAGACAAGACAAGACAAGACAAGACAAGACAAAACAACACAACACAACACAACACAACACAACACATGACATGACATGACATGACATGACAAGACAAGACAGGACAGGACAAGACAAGACAAGACAAGACAAGACAAGACAAAACAAGACAAGACAAGACAAAACAAGACAAGACAAGACAAGACAAAACAAGACAAGACAAGACAAGACACAACAAGACAAGACAAGACAAAACAACACAGCACAACTCATTACATGACATGACAGGACATGACAATACAAGACAGGACAAGACAAGACAACACAAGACAAGACAAGACAAGACAAGACAAGACAAGACAAGTCAAGACAAGACAAGAAAAGACAAGACAAGACAAGACAAGACAAGACAAGACAAGACAAGACAAAACAAGACAAGACAAGACAAAACAAGACAAGACAAGACAAGACAAGACAAGACAAAACAAGACAAGACAAGACAAAACAAGACAAAACAATACAACACATGGCATAACATGACATTACAAGACAAGACAAAACAGGACAAGACAAGACAAGACAAGACAAGACAAGACAAGACAAGACAAGACAAGACAAGACAAGACAAGACAAGACAAGACAAGACAAGACAAGACAAGACAAGACAAGACAAGACAAGACAAGACAAGACAAGACAAGACAAGACAAGACAAGACAAGACAAGACAAGACAAGACAAGACAAGACAAGACAAGACAAGACAAGACAAGACAAGACCAGATAAGACAAGACAAGACAAGACAAGACAAGACAAGAAAAGACAAGACAAGACAAGACAAGACAAGACAAGACAAAACAAGACAAGACAAGACAAAACAAGACAAAACAATACAACACATGGCATAACATGACATTACAAGACAAGACAAAACAGGACAAGACAAGACAAGACAAGACAAGACAAGACAAGACAAGACAAGACAAGACAAGACAAGACAAGACAAGACAAGACAAGACAAGACAAGACAAGACAAGACAAGACAAGACAAGACAAGACAAGAAAAGAAAAGACATGACAAAACAAGACAAGACAAGACCAGATAAGACATGATAAGACATGACAAGACAAAATAAGACAAGACAAAACAACACAGCACAACTCATTACATGACGTGACAGGACATGACAATACAAGACAGGACAAGACAAGACAAGACAAGACAAGACAAGACAAGACAAGACAAGACAAGACAAGACAAGACAAGACAAGACAAGACAAGACAAGACAGGACAAGACAAGACAAGACAACACAAGACAAGATAAGACAAGACAAGACAAGACAAGACCAGACAAGATAACACATGACAAGACAAAACAAGGCAAGACAAAACTACACAACATACGACATGACATGACATGACAAGACAAGACAAGACACGACAAGACAAGACAAGACAAGACAAGACAAGACAAGACAAGACAAGACAAGACAAGACAAGACAAGACAAGACAAGACAAGAAAAGACAAGACAAGACAAGACAAGACAAGACAAGACAAGACAAGACAAGACAAGACAAGACAAGACAAGACAAGACAAGACAAGACAAGACAAGACAAGACAAGACAAGACAAGACAAGACAAGACAAGACAAGACAAGACAAGACAAGACAAGACAAGACAAGACAAGACAAGACAAGACAAGACAAGACAAGACAAGACAAGACAAGACAAGACAAGACAAGACAAGACAAGACAAGACAAGACAAGACAAGGCAAGAAAAGACATGACAAGACAAGACAAGACAAGACAAGACAAAACAAGACAAAATAAGACAAGACAAAACTACAGAACATACGACATGACATGACATGACAAGACAAGACAAGACAAGACACGACAAGACAAGACAAGACAAGACAAGACAAGACAAGACAAGACAAGACAAGACAAGACAAGACAAGAAAAGACATGACAAGACAAGACAAGACAAGACAAGACAAAACAAGACAAAACAAGGCAAGACAAAACTACACAACATACGACATGACATGACATGACAAGACAAGACAAGACACGACAAGACAAGACAAGACAAGACAAGACAAGACAAGACAAGACAAGACAAGAAAAGAAAAGACAAGACAAGACAAGACAAGACAAGACAAGACAAGACAAGACAAGACAAGACAAGACAAGACAAGACAAGACAAGACAAGACAAGACATGACAAGACAAGACAAGACAAGACAAGACAAGACAAGACAAGACAAGACAAGACAAGACAAGACAAGACAAGACAAGACAAGACAAGACAAGACAAGACAAGACAAGACAAGACAAGACAAGACAAGACAAGACAAGACAAGACAAGACAAGACAAGACAAGACAAGACAAGACAAGACAAGACAAGACAAGACAAGACAAGACAAGACAAGACAAGACAAGACAAGACAAGACAAGACAAGACAAGACAAGGCAAGACAAGACAAGACAAGACAAGACAAGACAAGACAAGAGAAGACAAGACAAGACCAGACAAGATAACACATGACAAGACAAAACAAGGCAAGACAAAACTACACAACATACGACATGACATGACATGACAAGACAAGACAAGACACGACAAGACAAGACAAGACAAGACAAGACAAGACAAGACAAGACAAGACAAGACAAGACAAGACAAGACAAGACAAGACAAGACAAGACAAGACAAGACAAGACAAGACAAGACAAGACAAGACAAGACAAAACTACACAACATACGACATGACATGACATGACAAGACAAGACAAGACACGACAAGACAAGACAAGACAAGACAAGACAAGACAAGACAAGACAAGACAAGACAAGACAAGACAAGACAAGACAAGACAAGACAAGACAAGACAAGACAAGACAAGATAAGACATGACAAGACAAAATAAGACAAGACAAAACAACACAGCACAACTCATTACATGACATGACAGGACATGACAATACAAGACAGGACAAGACAAGACAACACAAGACAAGACAAGACAAGACAAGACAAGACAGGACAAGACAAGACAAGACAACACAAGACAAGACAAGACAAGACAAGACAAGACAAGACAAGACCAGACAAGATAACACATGACAAGACAAAACAAGGCAAGACAAAACTACACAACATACGACATGACATGACATGACAAGACAAGACAAGACACGACAAGACAAGACAAGACAAGACAAGACAAGACAAGACAAGACAAGACAAGACAAGACAAGACAAGACAAGACAAGACAAGACAAGACAAGACAAGACAAGACAAGACAAGACAAGACAAGACAAGACAAGACAAGACAAGACAAAACAAGACAAGACAAGACAAGACAAGACAAGACAAGACAAGACAAGACAAGACAAGACAAGACAAGACAAGACAAGACAAGACAAGACAAGACAAGACAAGACAAGACAAGACAAGACAAGACAAGACAAGACAAGACAAGACAAGACAAGACAAGACAAGACAAGACAAGACAAGACAAGACAAGACAAGACAAGACAAGACAAGACAAGACAAGACAAGATATGACAAGACAAGACAAGACAAGACAAGACAAGACAAGACAAGACAAGACAAGACAAGACAAGACAAGACAAGACAAGACAAGACAAGACAAGACAAGACAAGACAAGACAAGACAAGACAAGACAAGACAAGACAAGACAAGACAAGACAAGACAAGACAAGACAAGACAAGACAAGACAAGACAAGACAAGACAAGACAAGACAAGACAAGACAAGACAAGACAAGACAAGACAAGACAAGACAAGACAAAACAAGACAAGACAAAACAAGACAAAACAATACAACACATGTCATGACATGACATTACAAGACAAGACAGAACAGGACAAGACAAGACAAGACAAGACAAGACAAGACAAGACAAGACAAGACAAGACAAGACAAGACAAGACAAGACAAGACAAGACAAGACAAGACAAGACAAGACAAGACAAGACAAGACAAGACAAGACAAGACAAGACAAGACAAGACAAGACAAGACAAGGCAAGATATGACAAGACAAGACAAGACAAGACAAGACAAGACAAGACAAGACAAGACAAGACAAGACAAGACAAGACAAGACAAGACAAGACAAGACAAGACAAGACAAGACAAGACAAGACAAGACAAGACAAGACAAGACAAGACAAGACAAGACAAGACAAGACAAGACAAGACAAGACAAGACAAGACAAGACAAGACAAGACAAGACAAGACAAGACAAGACAAGACAAGACAAGACAAGACAAGACAAGACAAGACAAGACAAGACAAGACAAGACAAGACAAGACAAGACAAGACAAGACAAGACAAGACAAGACAAGACAAGACAAGACAAGACAAGACAAGACAAGACAAGACAAGACAAAACAACACAACACAACACAACACAACACATGACATGACATGACATGACAAGACAAGACAGGACAGGACAAGACAAGACAAGACAAGACAAGACAAGACAAGAGAAGACAAGACAAGACAAGACAAGACAAAACAAGACATGATAAGACAAGACAAGACAAGACAAAACAAAACAACACAACACAACACATGACATGACATGCCATGACATGACAAGACAAGACAAAACAGGACAAGACAAGAGAAGACAAGACAAGACAAGACAAGACAATTGTGTTTGATTTTTTTTTTTAAATTAATTAAGAAGACAAAACAAGACAAGACATGACATGACAAGACAAGACAAAACAAGACAAGACAAGACAAGACAAGACAAGACAAGACAAGACAAGACAAGACAAGACAAGACAAGACATGACAAGACAAGACAGAACAGGACAAGACATGACATGACAAGACAAGACAAGACAAGACAAGACAAGACAAGACAAAACAACACAACACAACACAACACAACACATGGCATGAGAGGACATGACAAGACAAGACAAGGCAAGACAAGACAAGACAAGACATGACAAGACAAGACAGAACAGGACAAGACATGACAAGACAAGACAAGACAAGACAAGACAAGACAAGACAAGACATGACAAGACAAGACAGAACAGGACAAGACATGACAAGACAAGACAAGACAAGACAAGACAAAACAACACAACACAACACAACACAACACATGGCATGAGAGGACATGACAAGACAAGACAAGGCAAGACAAGACAAGACAAGACATGACAAGACAAGACAGAACAGGACAAGACATGACAAGACAAGACATGACAAGACAAGACAAGACAAGACAAGACAAGACAAGACAAGACAAGACAAGACAAGACAAAACAACACAACACAACACAACACAACACATGGCATGAGAGGACACGACAAGACAAGACAAGGCAAGACAAGACAAGACAAGACATGACAAGACAAGACAGAACAGGACAAGACATGACAAGACAAGACAAGACAAGACAAGACAAGACAAGACAAGACAAGACAAGACAAGACAAGACAAGACAAGACAAGACAAGACAAGACAAGACAAGACAAGAAAAGACAAGACAAGACAAGACAAGACAAGACAAGACAAAACAACACAACACAACACATGACATGACATGACATGACATGACATGACAAGACAAGACAGGAAAGGACAAGACAAGACAAGACAAGACAAGACAAGACAAAACAAGACAAGAAAAGACAAGACAAGACAAGACAAGAAAAGAAAAGACAAGACAAGACAAGACAAAACAACACAACACAACACAACACAACACAACACATGACATGACATGACATGACAAGACAAGACAGGACAGGACAAGACAAGACAAGACAAGACAAGACAAGACAAGACAAGACATGACAAGACAAGACAAGACAAGACCAGACAAGACAAGACAAGACAAGACAAGACCAGACAGGACAAGGCAAAACAAGACAAGACAAGACAAGACAAGAAAAGACAAGACAAGACAAGACAACACAACACATGACATGACATGACAAGACAAGACAAAACAGGACAAGACATGACAAGACAAGACAAAACAAGACAAGACAAGACAAGACAAGAAAAGACAAGACAAGACAAGACAACACAACACATGACATGACATGACAAGACAAGACAGAACAGGACAAGACATGACAAGACAAGACAAGACAACACATGACATGACATGACAGGACAAGACAAGACAAGACAAGACAAGACAAGACAAGACAAGACAAGACAAGACAAGACAAGACAAGACAAAACAAGACAAGACAAAACAACACAACACAACACATGACATGACATGACATGACAAGACAAAACAGGACAAGACAAGAGAAAACAAGACAAGACAATTGTGTTTGATTTTTTTTTTAATTAATTAAGAAGACAAAACAAGACAAGAAAAGACAAGACAAGACAAGACAAGAAAAGAAAAGACAAGACAAAACAACACAACACAACACAACACAACACATGACATGACATGACATGACAAGACAAGACAGGACAGGACAAGACAAGACAAGACAAGACAAGACAAGACAAAACAAGACATGATAAGACAAGACAAGACAAGACAAAACAAAACAACACAACACAACACATGACATGACATGCCATGACATGACAAGACAAGACAAAACAGGACAAGACAAGAGAAGACAAGACAAGACAAGACAAGACAATTGTGTTTGATTTTTTTTTTTTAATTAATTAAGAAGACAAAACAAGACAAGACATGACATGACAAGACAAGACAAAACAAGACAAGACAAGACAAGACAAGACAAGACAAGACAAGACAAGACAAGACATGACAAGACAAGACAGAACAGGACAAGACATGACATGACAAGACAAGACAAGACAAGACAAGACAAGACAAAACAACACAACACAACACAACACAACACATGGCATGAGAGGACATGACAAGACAAGACAAGGCAAGACAAGACAAGACAAGACATGACAAGACAAGACAGAACAGGACAAGACATGACAAGACAAGACAAGACAAGACAAGACAAGACAAAACAACACAACACAACACAACACAACACATGGCATGAGAGGACATGACAAGACAAGACAAGGCAAGACAAGACAAGACAAGACATGACAAGACAAGACAGAACAGGACAAGACATGACAAGACAAGACATGACAAGACAAGACAAGACAAGACAAGACAAGACAAGACAAGACAAGACAAGACAAGACAAAACAACACAACACAACACAACACAACACATGGCATGAGAGGACATGACAAGACAAGACAAGGCAAGACAAGACAAGACAAGACATGACAAGACAAGACAGAACAGGACAAGACATGACAAGACAAGACAAGACAAGACAAGACAAGACAAGACAAGACAAGACAAGACAAGACAAGACAAGACAAGACAAGACAAGACAAGACAAGACAAGACAAGACAAGACAAGACAAGACAAGACAAGACAAGACAAGACAAGACAAGACAAGACAAGACAAGACAAGACAAGACAAGACAAGACAAGACAAGACAAGACAAGACAAGACAAGAAAAGACAAGACAAGACAAGACAAGACAAGACAAAACAACACAACACAACACAACACAACACATGACATGACATGACATGACATGACATGACAAGACAAGACAGGAAAGGACAAGACAAGACAAGACAAGACAAGACAAGACAAAACAAGACAAGAAAAGACAAGACAAGACAAGACAAGAAAAGAAAAGACAAGACAAGACAAGACAAAACAACACAACACAACACAACACAACACAACACATGACATGACATGACATGACAAGACAAGACAGGACAGGACAAGACAAGACAAGACAAGACAAGACAAGACAAGACAAGACAAGACAAGACAAGACAGAACAGGACAAGACATGACAAGACAAGACAAGACAAGACAAGACAAGACAAAACAACACAACACAACACAACACATGGCATGAGAGGACATGGCAAGACAAGACAAGACAAGACAAGACATGACAAGACAAGACAGAACAGGACAAGACATGACAAGACATGACAAGACAAGACATGACAAGACATGACAAGACATGACAAGACAAGACAAGACAAGACAAGACAAGACAAGACATGACAAGACAAGACAGAACAGGACAAGACATGACAAGACAAGACAAGACAAGACAAGACAAGACAAGACAAGACAAGACAAGACAAAACAACACAGCACAACACATGACATGACATTACAGGACAGGACAAGACAAGACAAGGCAAGACAAGACAAGACAAGACAAGACAACACAACACATGACATGACATGACATTACAAGACAAGACAAGACAAGACAAGACAAGACAAGACAAGACAAGACCAGACAAGACACGACATGACATGACATGACCAGACAAGACAAGACAACACAACACAACACAACACATGACATGACATGAGAGGACATGACAAGACAAGACAAGACAAGACAAGACAAGACAAGACAAGACAAAACAAGACAAGACAAAACAACACAACACAACACATGACATGACATGACATGACATGACAACACAAAACAGGACAAGACAAGACAAGACAATTGTGTTTGATTTTTTTTTTAAATTAATTAAGAAGACAAAACAAGACAAGACATGACATGACAAGACAAGACAAAACAAGACAAGACAAGACAAGACAAGACAAGACAAGAAAAGACAAGAAAAGACAAGACAAGACAAGACAAGACAAGACAAGACAAGACAAGACAAGACAAGACAAGACAAGACAAGACAAAACAAGACAAGACAAGACAAAACAAGACAAGACATGACATGACAAGACAAGACAAGACAAGACAAGACAAGAAAAGACAAGACAAGACAAGACAAGACAAGACAAGACAAGACAAGACAAGACAAGACAAGACAAGACAAAACAAGACAAGACAAAACAACACAACACAACACATGACATGACATGACATGACATGACAACACAAAACAGGACAAGACAAGACAAGACAATTGTGTTTGATTTTTTTTTTAAATTAATTAAGAAGACAAAACAAGACAACACATGACATGACATGACATGACATGACAAGACAAGACAGAACAGGACAAGACAAGACAAGACAAGACAAGACAAGAAAAGACATGACATGACATGACAAGACAAGACAAGACAAGACAAGACAAGACAAGACAAGACAAGACAAGACAAGACAAAACAACACAACATACGACATGACATGACATGACAAGACAAGACAAGACAAGACAAGACAAGACAAGACAAGACAAGACAAGACAAGACAAGACAAGACAAGACAAGACAAGACAAGACAAGACAAGACAAGACAAGACAAGACAAGACAAGACAAGACAAGACAAGACAAGACAAGACAAGACAAGACAAGACAAGACAAGACAAGACAAGACAAGACAAGACAAGACAAGACAAGACAAGACAAGACAAGACAAGACAAGACAAGACAAGACAAGACAAGACAAGACAAGACAAGACAAGACAAGACAAGACAAGACAAGACAAGACAAGATAAGACATTACAAGACAAAACAAGACAAGACAAAACAACACAACATACGACATGGCATGACATGACAAGACAAGACAACACAACATACGACATGACATGACATGACAAGCAAGACAAGACAAGACAAGACAAGACAAGACAAGACAAGACAAGACAAGACAAGACAAGACAAGACAAGACAAGACAAGACAAGACAAGACAAGACAAGACAAGACAAGATAAGACATTACAAGACAAGACAAGACAAGACAAGACAAGACAAGACAAGACAGGACTAGACAAGACAAGACAAGACAAGACAAGACAAGACAAGACAAGACAAGACAAGACAAGACAAGACAAGACAAGACAAGACAAGACAAGACAAGACAAGACAAGACAAGACAAGACAAGACAAGACAAGACAAGACAAGACAAGACAAGACAAGACATGACATGACAAGACAAAACAAGACAAAACAATTGAAGACAAGACAAAACAACACAACATACGACATGACATGACATGACAAGACAAGACAAGACAAGACAAGACAAGACAAGACAAGACAAGACAAGACAAGACAAGACAAGACAAGACAAGACAAGACAAGACAAGACAAGACAAGACAAGACAAGACAAGACAAGACAAGACAAGACAAGACAAGACAAGACAAGACAAGACAAGACAAGACAAGACAAGACAAGACAAGACAAGACAAGACAAGATAAGACATTACAAGACAAAACAAGACAAGACAAAACAACACAACATACGACATGGCATGACATGACAAGACAAGACAACACAACATACGACATGACATGACATGACAAGACAAGACAAGACAAGACAAGACAAGACAAGACAAGACAAGACAAGACATGACAAGACAAGACAGAACAGGACAAGACATGACAAGACAAGACAAGACAAGACAAGACAAGACAAGACAAGACAAGACAAGACAAGACAAGACAAGACAAGACAAGACAAGACAAGACAAGACAAGACAAGACAAGACAAGACAAGACAAGACAAGACAAGACAAGACAAGACAAGACAAGACAAGACAAGACAAGACAAGACAAGACAAGACAAGACAAGACAAGACAAGAAAAGACAAGACAAGACAAGACAAGACAAGACAAGACAACACAACACAACACAACACAACACAACACATGACATGACATGACATGACATGACATGACAAGACAAGACAGGAAAGGACAAGACAAGACAAGACAAGACAAGACAAGACAAAACAAGACAAGAAAAGACAAGACAAGACAAGACAAGAAAAGAAAAGACAAGACAAGACAAGACAAAACAACACAACACAACACAACACAACACAACACATGACATGACATGACATGACAAGACAAGACAGGACAGGACAAGACAAGAAAAGACAAGACAAGACAAGACAAGACAAGACAAGACAAGACAAGACAAGACATGACATGACAAGACATTACAAGACAAAACAAGACAAGACAAAACAACACAACACAACACAACACATGGCATGAGAGGACATGGCAAGACAAGACAAGACAAGACAAGACATGACAAGACAAGACAGAACAGGACAAGACATGACAAGACATGACAAGACAAGACATGACAAGACATGACAAGACATGACAAGACAAGACAAGACAAGACAAGACAAGACAAGACATGACAAGACAAGACAGAACAGGACAAGACATGACAAGACAAGACAAGACAAGACAAGACAAGACAAGACAAGACAAAACAACACAGCACAACACATGACATGACATTACAGGACAGGACAAGACAAGACAAGGCAAGACAAGACAAGACAAGACAAGACAACACAACACATGACATGACATGACATTACAAGACAAGACAAGACAAGACAAGACAAGACAAGACAAGACAAGACCAGACAAGACACGACATGACATGACATGACAAGACAAGACAAGACAACACAACACAACACAACACATGACATGACATGAGAGGACATGACAAGACAAGACAAGACAAGACAAGACAAGACAAGACAAGACAAAACAAGACAAGACAAAACAACACAACACAACACATGACATGACATGACATGACATGACAACACAAAACAGGACAAGACAAGACAAGACAATTGTGTTTGATTTTTTTTTTAAATTAATTAAGAAGACAAAACAAGACAAGACATGACATGACAAGACAAGACAAAACAAGACAAGACAAGACAAGACAAGACAAGAAAAGACAAGAAAAGACAAGACAAGACAAGACAAGACAAGACAAGACAAGACAAGACAAGACAAGACAAGACAAAACAAGACAAGACAAGACAAAACAAGACAAGACAAGACAAAACAACACATGACATGACATGACATGACATGACAAGACAAGACAGAACAGGACAAGACAAGACAAGACAAGACAAGACAAGAAAAGACATGACATGACATGACAAGACAAGACAAGACAAGACAAGACAAGACAAGACAAGACAAGACAAGACAAGACAAGACAAGACAAAACAACACAACATACGACATGACATGACATGACAAGACAAGACAAGACAAGACAAGACAAGACAAGACAAGACAAGACAAGACAAGACAAGACAAGACAAGACAAGACAAGACAAGACAAGACAAGACAAGACAAGACAAGACAAGACAAGACAAGACAAGACAAGACAAGACAAGACAAGACAAGACAAGACAAGACAAGACAAGACAAGACAAGACAAGACAAGACAAGACAAGACAAGACAAGACAAGACAAGACAAGACAAGACAAGACAAGACAAGACAAGACAAGACAAGACAAGACAAGACAAGACAAGACAAGACAAGACAAGACAAGACAAGACAAGACAAGACAAGACAAGACAAGACAAGACAAGACAAGACAAGACAAGACAAGACAAGACAAGACAAGACAAGACAAGACAAGACAAGACAAGACAAGACAAGACAAGACAAGACAAGATAAGACATTACAAGACAAAACAAGACAAGACAAAACAACACAACATACGACATGGCATGACATGACATGACAAGACAAGACAAAACAAGACAAGACAAAACAACAAGACAAGACAAGAAAAGAAAAGACAAGACAACACAACACAACATACGACATGACATGAGATGACAAGACAAGACAAGAAAAGACAAGACAAGAAAAGACAAGACAATACATGACATGACAAGACAAGACAAGACAAGACAAGACAAGACAAGACAAGACAAGACAAGACAAGACAAGACAAGACAAGAAAAGACAAGACAAGACAAGACAAGACAAGACAAGACAAGACAAGACATGACATGACATGACAAGACATGACAAGACAAGACAAGACAAGACAAGACAAGACAAGACAAGACAAGACAAGACAAGGCAAGACAAGACAAGACAAGACAAGGCAAGACAAGACAAGACAAGACAAAACAAGACAAGACAAGACAAGACAAAACAACACATGACATGACATGACATGACATGACAAGACAAGACAGAACAGGACAAGACAAGACAAGACAAGACAAGACAAGAAAAGACATGACATGACATGCCAAGACAAGACAAGACAAGACAAGACAAGACAAGACAAGACAAAACAACACAACATACGACATGACATGACATGGCAAGACAAGACAAGACAATACAACACAAGACAAGACAAAACAAGACAAGACAAGACAAGACAAGACAAGACAAGACAAGACAAGACAAGACAAGACAAGACAAGACAAGACAAGACATGACATGACAAGACAAGACAAGACAAGACAAGACAAGACAAAACAACACATGACATGACAAGACAAGACAAGACATGACACGACAAAACAACACAAGACAAGACAAAACAACACAACACACGACGGGACAGGACAAGACAAGACAAGACAAGACAAGAAAAGACAAGACAAGACAAGACAAGACAAGACAAGACAAGACAAGACAAGACATGACATGACAAGACATTACAAGACAAAACAAGACAAGACAAAACAACACAACATACGACATGGCATGACATGACAAGACAAGACAACACAACATACGACATGACATGACATGACAAGACAAGACAAGACAAGACAAGACAAGACAAGACAAGACAAGACAAGACAAGACAAGACAAGATAAGACATGACAAGACAAAACAAGACAAGACAAGACAAGACAAGACAAGAAAAGACAAGACAAGACAAGACAAGGCAAGACAAGACAAGACAAGACAAGACAAGACAAGACAAGACAAGACAAGACAAGACAAGACAAGACAAGACATGACATGACAAGACAAGACAAGACAAGACATGACAAGACAAGACAAGACAAGACAAGACAAACAAGACAAGACAGAGCAAGATAAGACATGACAAGACAAAACAAGACAAGACAAAACAACACAACATACGACATGGCATGACATGACAAGACAAGACAAGGCAAGAAAAGAAAAGAAAAGACAAGACAAGAAGACAAGAAAAGAAAAGACAAGTCAAGACAAGACAAGACAAAACAAGACAAAACAAGACAAGACAAAACAACAAGACAAGACAAGAAAAGAAAAGACAAGACAAGACAACACAAGACAAGACAAGACAAGACAAGACATGACAAGACAAGACAAGACAAAACAAGACAAGACAAGACAAGACAAGAAAAGAAAAGAAAAGAAAAGAAAAGACAAGACAAGACAAGACAAGACAAAACAAGACAAAACAAGACAAGACAAAACAGCACAACATACGACATGACATGACAAGACACGACAAGACAAGACAAGACAAGAAAAGACAAGACAAGACAAGACAACACAAGACAAGACAAGACAAGACAAGACAAGACAAGACAAGACAAGACATGACATGACAAGACAAGACAAGACAAGACAAAACAACACATGACATGACATGACATGACAAGACAAGACAAGACAAGAAAAGACTAGACAAGACAAGAAAAGAAAAGACAAGACAAGACAAGACAAGACAAGACAAGACAAGACAAGACAAGACAAGACAAGACAAGACAAGACAAGACAAGACAAGACAAGACAAGACAAGACAAGAAAAGACAAGACAAGACAAGACAAGACAAGACAAGACAAGACAAGACAAGACAAGACATGACATGACAAGACAAGACCGAACAGGACAAGACAAGACAAGACAACACAACACAAGACAAGACGAGACAAGACAAGACAAGACAAGACAAGACAAGACAAGACAAGACAAGATAAGACAAGACAAGACAAGACAAGACAAGACAAGACAAGACAAGAAAAGACTAGACAAGACAAGAAAAGAAAAGACAAGACAAGACAAGACAAGACAAGACAAGACAAGACAAGAAAAGAAAAGAAAAGAAAAGAAAAGACAAGACAAGACAAGACAAGACAAAACAAGACAAAACAAGACAAGACAAAACAGCACAACATACGACATGACATGACATGACAAGACAAGACAAGACATGACAAGACAAGACAAGACAAGATAAGACAAGACAAGACAAGACAAGACAAGACAAGACAAGACAAGAAAAGACTAGACAAGACAAGAAAAGAAAAGACAAGACAAGACAAGACAAGACAAGACAAGACAAGACAAGACAAGACAAGACAAGACAAGACAAGACAAGACAAGACAAGACAAGACAAGACAAGACAAGACAAGACAAGACAAGACAAGAAAAGAAAAGACAAGACAAGACAAGACAATACAAGACAAGACAAGACAAGACAAGACAAGACAAGACAAGACAAGACAAGACATGACAAGACAAGACAAGACAAGACAAGACAAGACAAGACAAGACAAGACAAGGCAAGACAAGACAAGACAAGACAAGACAAGACAAGACAAGACAAGACAAGACAAGACAAGACAAAACAACACATGACATGACATGATAAGACAAGACAAGACATGACACGAAAAAGCAACACAAGACAAGACAAAACAACACAACACACGACAGGACAGGACAAGACAAGACAAGACAAGACAAGACAAAACAAGACAAGACAAGGCAAAACAACACATGACATGACATGACATGACATGACAAGACAAGACAGAACAGGACAAGACAAGACAAGACAAGACAAGACAAGAAAAGACATGACATGACATGACAAGACAAGACAAGACAAGACAAAACAACACATGACATGACATGACATGACATGATAAGACAAGACAAGACATGACACGACATGACATGACATGATAAGACAAGACAAGACATGACACGACAAAACAACACAAGACAAGACAAAACAACACAACACACGACAGGACAGGACAAAGCAAGACAAGACAAGACAAGACAAGACAAGAAAAGACAAGACAAGACAAGACAACACAACACAAGACAAGACGATACAAGACAAGACAAGACAAGACAAGACAAGACAAGGCAAGACAAGACAAGACAAGACAAGACAAGACAAGACAAGACAAGACAAGACAAGACAAGACAAGACAAGACAAGACAAGACAAGACAAGACAGGACAAGACAAGATAAGACATGACAAGAAAAAACAAGACAAGACAAAACAACACTACATACGACATGACATGACAAGACAAGACAATACAAGACAAGACAAGACAAGAAAAGTAAAGAAAAGACAAGACAAGACAAGACAAGACAACACAAGACAAGACAAGACAAGACAAGACAAGACAAGACAAGACAAGACAAGACAAGACAAGACATGACATGACAAGACAAGACAAGACAAGACAAGACAAGACAAGACAAGACAAGACAAACAAGACAAGACAAGACAAAACAAGACAAGACAAAGCAAGATAAGACATGACAAGACAAAACAAGACAAGACAAAACAACACAACATACGACATGGCATGACATGACAAGACAAGACAAGGCAAGAAAAGAAAAGACAAGACAAGAAGACAAGAAAAGAAAAGACAAGTCAAGACAAGACAAGACAAAACATGACAAAACAAGACAAAACAAGACAAGACAAAACAACAAGACAAGACAAGAAAAGAAAAGACAAGACAAGACAACACAAGACAAGACAAGACAAGACATGACAAGACAAGACAAGACAAGACAAGACAAGACAAGACAAGACAAGACAAGACAAGACAAGACAAGACAAGACAAGACAAGACAAGACAAGACAAGACAAGACAAGACAAGACAAGACAAGACAAGACAAGACAAGACAAGACAAGACAAGAAAAGAAAAGAAAAGAAAAGACAAGACAAGACAAGACAAGACAAAACAAGACAAAACAAGACAAGACAAAACAACACAACACAACATACGACATGACATGACATGACACGACAAGACAAGACAAGACAAGAAAAGACAAGACAAGACAAGACAAGACAACACAAGACAAGACAAGACAAGACAAGACAAGACAAGACAAGATAAGACAAGACAAGACATGACAAGACAAGACAAGACAAGACAAGACAAAACAACAAATGACATGACATGACATGACAAGACAAGACAAGACATGACAAGACAAGATAAGACAAGACAAGACATGACAAGACAAGACAAGACAAGACAAGACAAAACAACACATGACATGACATGACATGACAAGACAAGACAAGACATGACAAGACAAGACAAGACAAGATAAGACAAGACAAGACAAGACAAGACAAGACAAGACAAGACAAGACAAGAAAAGACTAGACAAGACAAGAAAAGAAAAGACAAGACAAGACAAGACAATACAAGACAAGACAAGAAAAGAAAAGACAAGACAAGACAAGACAATACAAGACAAGACAAGACAAGACAAGACAAAACAAGACAAGACAAAACAACACATGACATGACATGACATGACAAGACAAGACCGAACAGGACAAGACAAGACAAGACAAGACAAGACAAGACAAGACAAGGCAACACAAGACAAGACAAGACAAGACAAGACAAGACAAGACAAGACAAGACAAGACAAGACAAGACAAGACAAGACAAGACAAGACAAGACAAGACAAGACAAGACAAGACAAGACAAGACAAGACAAGACAAGACAAGACAAGATAAGACAAGACAAGATAAGACAAGACAAGACAAGACAAGACAAGACAAGACAAGACAAGACAAGACAAGACAAGACAAGACAAGACAAGACAAGACAAGACAAGACAAGACAAGACAAGACAAGACAAGACAAGACAAAACAAGACAAGACAAGACAAGACAAGATAAGACATGACAAGACAAAACAAGACAAGACAAAACAACACAACATACGACATGGCATGACAAGACAAGACAAGACAAGACAAGACAAGACAAGACAAGACAAGACAAGACAAGACAAGACAAGACAAAACAAGACAAGACAAGACAAAACAACACATGACATGACATGACAAGACAAGACAAGACAAGAAAAGAAAAGACAAGACAAGACAAGGCAAAACAGGACAATACAAGACAAGACAAAACTACACAACATACGACATGACATGACATGACAAGACAAGACAAGAAAAGACAAGACAAGACAAGACAACACAAGACAAGACAAGAAAAGACAAGACAAGAAAAGAAAAGACAAGACAATACAACACAAGACAAGACAAAACAAGACAAGACAAGACAAAACAACACATGACATAACATGACATGACAAGACAAGACAGAACAGGACAAGACAAGACAAGACAAGACAAGACATGACATGACAAGACAAGACAAGACAAGACAATACAAGACAAGACAAGACAAGACAAGACAAGACCAGACAAGACAAAACAACACATGACAAGACAAGACAAGACAAGACAAGACAAGACAAGGCAAGACAAGGCAAGACAAGACAAGACAAGACAAGACCAGACAAGACAAGACAAGACAAGACAAGACAAGACAAGACAAGACAAGAAAAGACAAGACAAGAAAAGAAAAGAAAAGACAAAACAAGACAAGACAAGACCAGACAAGACAAGACAAGACAAGACAAGACAAGACAAGACAAGACAAGACAAGACAAGACAAGACATGACATGACTAGACAAGACAAGACCAGACCAGACAAGACAAGACAAGACAAGACAAGACAAGGCAAGACAAGATAAGACAAGACAAGACAAGAAAAGACAAGACAAGACAAGAAAAGAAAAGACAAGACAAGACAATACAAGACAAGACAAGACCAGACAAGACAAGACAAAACAAGACAAGACAAGACAAGACAAGACAAGACAAGACAAGACAAGACAAGATTAGATATAACAAGACAAAACAAGACAAGACAAAACAACACAACATACGACATGGCATGACATGACAAGACAAGACAAGACAAGACACGAAAAGAAAAGACAAGACAAGACAACACAAGACAAGACATGACAAGACAGGACAACACATGACAGGACAAGACAAGACAAGACAAGACAAAACAAGACAAGACAAGACAAGACAAGACAAGACAAGACAAGATAAGACATGACAAGACAAAACAAGACAAGACAAAACAACACAACATACGACATGGCATGACATGACAAGACAAGACAAGACAAGACAAGAAAAGAAAAGACAAGACAAGACAACACAAGACATGACATGACAAGACAAGACAAGACAAGACAAGACAAGACAAGACAAAACAAGACAAGACAAGACAAGACAAGACAAGACAAGACAAGACAAAACAAGACAAGACAAGACAAGACAAGATAAGACAAAACAAGACAAGACAAAACAACACAACATACGACATGGCATGACATGACAAGACAAGACAAGGCAAGAAAAGAAAAGAAAAGACAAGACAAGAAGACAAGAAAAGAAAAGACAAGACAAGACAAGACAAGACAAAACAAGACAAAACAAGACAAGACAAAACAACACAACACAAGACAAGACAAGACAAGACAAGACAAGATAAGACAAGACAAGATAAGACATGACAAGACAAAACAAGACAAGACAAGACAAAACAACACATGACATGACATGACATGACAAGACAAGACAGAACAGGACAAGACAAGACAAGACAAGACAAGACAAGACATGACATGACAAGACAAGACAAGACAAGACAAGACAATACAAGACAAGACAAGACAAGACCAGACAAGACAAGACCAGACAAGAGAAGACAAGACAAGACAAGACAAGACAAGATAAGACATGACAAGACAAAACAAGACAAGCCAAAACAACACAACATACGACATGGCATGACATGACATGACATGACAAGACAAGACAAGACAAGACAAGACAAGACAAGACAAGACAAGACAAGACAAGACAAGACAAAACAAGACAAGACAAGACAAGACAAGACAAGACAAGACAAGACAAGACAAGACAAGACAAGACAAGACAAGACAAGACAAGACAAGACAAGACAAGACAAGACAAGACAAGACAAGACAAGACAAGACAAGACAAGACAAGACAAGACAAGACAAGACAAGACAAGACAAATCAAGACAAGACAAGACAAGACAAGACAAGACAAGACAAGACAAGACAAGACAAGACAAGACAAGACAAGAAAAGAAAAGACAAGACAAGACAAGACAAGACAAGACAAGACAAGACAAGACAAGACAAGATATGACAAGACAAGACAAGAAAAGAAAAGACAAGACAAGACAGGACAAGGCAAAACAAGACAATACAAGACAAGACAAAACAACACAACATACGACATGACATGACATGACAAGACAAGACAAGACAAGACAAGACAAGACAAGAAAAGACAAGACAAGACAAGACAATACAAGACAAGACAAGACAAGACCAGACAAGACAAGACCAGACAAGACAAAATAACACATGACATGACAAGACAAGACAAGACATGACACGACAAAACAACACAAGACAAGACAAAACAACACAACACACGACGGGACAGGACAAGACAAGACAAGACAAGACAAGACAAGACAAGACAAGACAAGAAAAGACAAGACAAGACAAGACAAGACAAGACAAGACATGACATGACATGACAAGACAAGACAACAACACAACACAAGACAAGAAAAGACAAGACAAGACAAGACAAGAAAAGAAAAGACAAGACAAGACAAGACAAGACAATACAAGACAAGACAAGACAAGACAAGACAAAACAACACATGACATGACATGACAAGAAAGAACAGGACAAGACAAGACAAGACAAGACAAGACAAGACAAGACAAGACAAGACAAGACAAGACAAGACAAGACAAGACAAGACAAGACAAGACAAGACAAAAAAAGACAAGACAAGACAAGACAAGACAAGACAAAACAACACATGACATGACATGACAAGACAGAACAGGACAAGACAAGACAAGACAAGAAAAGACAAGACAAGACACGAAAAGAAAAGACAATACAAGACAAGACAAGACAAGACAAGACAAGACAAGACAAGACAAGACAAAACAACACATGACATGACATGACAAGACAGAACAGGACAAGACAAGACAAGACAAGACAAGACAAGACAAGACAAGACAAGACAAGACAAGACAAGACAAGACAAGACAAGACAAGACAAGACAAGACAAGACAAGACAAGACAAGACAAGACAAGACAAGACAAGACAAGACAAAAAAAGACAAGACAAGACAAGACAAGACAAGACAAGACAAGACAAGACAAGACAAGACAAGACAAGACAAGACAAGACAAGACAAGACAAGACAAGACAAGACAAGACAAGACAAGACAAGACAAGACAAGACAAGACAAGACAAGACAAGACAAGACAAGACAAGACAAGACAAGACAAGACAAGACAAGACAAGACAAGACAAGACAAGACAAGACAAGACAAGACAAGACAAGACAAGACAAGACAAGACAAGACAAGACAAGACAAGACAAATCAAGACAAGATAAGACATGACAAAACAAGACAAGACAAAACAACACCACATACGACATGACATGACATGACAAGACAAGACAAGACAAGACAAGACAAGACAAGACAAGACAAGACAAGACAAGACAAGACAAGACAACACAACACAACACAAGACAAGACAAGACAAGACAAGAAAAGACAAGAAAAGACAAGAAAAGACAAGAAAAGAAAAGACAAGACAAGACAAGACAAGACAAGACAAGACAAGACAAGACAAGACAAGACAAGACAAGACAAGACAAGACAAGACAAGACAAGACAAGACAAGACAAGACAAGAAAAGAAAAGAAAAGAAAAGACAAGACAACACAAGACAAGACAAAACAAGACAAAACAAGACAAAACAAGACAAGACAAAACAACACAACACAACATACGACATGACATGACATGACACGACAAGACAAGACAAGACAAGAAAAGACAAGACAAGACAAGACAAGACAACACAAGACAAGACAAGACAAGACAAGACAAGACAAGACAAGATAAGACAAGACAAGACATGACAAGACAAGACAAGACAAGACAAGACAAAACAACAAATGACATGACATGACATGACAAGACAAGACAAGACATGACAAGACAAGATAAGACAAGACAAGACATGACAAGACAAGACAAGACAAGACAAGACAAAACAACACATGACATGACATGACATGACAAGACAAGACAAGACATGACAAGACAAGACAAGACAAGATAAGACAAGACAAGACAAGACAAGACAAGACAAGACAAGACAAGACAAGAAAAGACTAGACAAGACAAGAAAAGAAAAGACAAGACAAGACAAGACAATACAAGACAAGACAAGAAAAGAAAAGACAAGACAAGACAAGACAATACAAGACAAGACAAGACAAGACAAGACAAAACAAGACAAGACAAAACAACACATGACATGACATGACATGACAAGACAAGACCGAACAGGACAAGACAAGACAAGACAAGACAAGACAAGACAAGACAAGGCAACACAAGACAAGACAAGACAAGACAAGACAAGACAAGACAAGACAAGACAAGACAAGACAAGACAAGACAAGACAAGACAAGACAAGACAAGACAAGACAAGACAAGACAAGACAAGACAAGACAAGACAAGACAAGACAAGACAAGACAAGACAAGACAAGACAAGACAAGACAAGACAAGATAAGACAAGACAAGATAAGACAAGACAAGACAAGACAAGACAAGACAAGACAAGACAAGACAAGACAAGACAAGACAAGACAAGACAAGACAAGACAAGACAAGACAAGACAAGACAAGACAAGACAAGACAAGACAAAACAAGACAAGACAAGACAAGACAAGATAAGACATGACAAGACAAAACAAGACAAGACAAAACAACACAACATACGACATGGCATGACAAGACAAGACAAGACAAGACAAGACAAGACAAGACAAGACAAGACAAGACAAGACAAGACAAGACAAGACAAAACAAGACAAGACAAGACAAAACAACACATGACATGACATGACAAGACAAGACAAGACAAGAAAAGAAAAGACAAGACAAGACAAGGCAAAACAGGACAATACAAGACAAGACAAAACTACACAACATACGACATGACATGACATGACAAGACAAGACAAGAAAAGACAAGACAAGACAAGACAACACAAGACAAGACAAGAAAAGACAAGACAAGAAAAGAAAAGACAAGACAATACAACACAAGACAAGACAAAACAAGACAAGACAAGACAAAACAACACATGACATAACATGACATGACAAGACAAGACAGAACAGGACAAGACAAGACAAGACAAGACAAGACATGACATGACAAGACAAGACAAGACAAGACAATACAAGACAAGACAAGACAAGACAAGACAAGACCAGACAAGACAAAACAACACATGACAAGACAAGACAAGACAAGACAAGACAAGACAAGGCAAGACAAGGCAAGACAAGACAAGACAAGACAAGACCAGACAAGACAAGACAAGACAAGACAAGACAAGACAAGACAAGACAAGAAAAGACAAGACAAGAAAAGAAAAGAAAAGACAAAACAAGACAAGACAAGACCAGACAAGACAAGACAAGACAAGACAAGACAAGACAAGACAAGACAAGACAAGACAAGACATGACATGACTAGACAAGACAAGACCAGACCAGACAAGACAAGACAAGACAAGACAAGACAAGGCAAGACAAGATAAGACAAGACAAGACAAGAAAAGACAAGACAAGACAAGAAAAGAAAAGACAAGACAAGACAATACAAGACAAGACAAGACCAGACAAGACAAGACAAAACAAGACAAGACAAGACAAGACAAGACAAGACAAGACAAGACAAGACAAGATTAGATATAACAAGACAAAACAAGACAAGACAAAACAACACAACATACGACATGGCATGACATGACAAGACAAGACAAGACAAGACACGAAAAGAAAAGACAAGACAAGACAACACAAGACAAGACATGACAAGACAGGACAACACATGACAGGACAAGACAAGACAAGACAAGACAAAACAAGACAAGACAAGACAAGACAAGACAAGACAAGACAAGATAAGACATGACAAGACAAAACAAGACAAGACAAAACAACACAACATACGACATGGCATGACATGACAAGACAAGACAAGACAAGACAAGAAAAGAAAAGACAAGACAAGACAACACAAGACATGACATGACAAGACAAGACAAGACAAGACAAGACAAGACAAGACAAAACAAGACAAGACAAGACAAGACAAGACAAGACAAGACAAGACAAGACAAAACAAGACAAGACAAGACAAGACAAGATAAGACAAAACAAGACAAGACAAAACAACACAACATACGACATGGCATGACATGACAAGACAAGACAAGGCAAGAAAAGAAAAGAAAAGACAAGACAAGAAGACAAGAAAAGAAAAGACAAGACAAGACAAGACAAGACAAAACAAGACAAAACAAGACAAGACAAAACAACACAACACAAGACAAGACAAGACAAGACAAGACAAGATAAGACAAGACAAGATAAGACATGACAAGACAAAACAAGACAAGACAAGACAAAACAACACATGACATGACATGACATGACAAGACAAGACAGAACAGGACAAGACAAGACAAGACAAGACAAGACAAGACATGACATGACAAGACAAGACAAGACAAGACAAGACAATACAAGACAAGACAAGACAAGACCAGACAAGACAAGACCAGACAAGAGAAGACAAGACAAGACAAGACAAGACAAGATAAGACATGACAAGACAAAACAAGACAAGCCAAAACAACACAACATACGACATGGCATGACATGACATGACATGACAAGACAAGACAAGACAAGACAAGACAAGACAAGACAAGACAAGACAAGACAAGACAAGACAAAACAAGACAAGACAAGACAAGACAAGACAAGACAAGACAAGACAAGACAAGACAAGACAAGACAAGACAAGACAAGACAAGACAAGACAAGACAAGACAAGACAAGACAAGACAAGACAAGACAAGACAAGACAAGACAAGACAAGACAAGACAAGACAAGACAAGACAAATCAAGACAAGACAAGACAAGACAAGACAAGACAAGACAAGACAAGACAAGAAAAGAAAAGACAAGACAAGACAAGACAAGACAAGACAAGACAAGACAAGACAAGACAAGATATGACAAGACAAGACAAGAAAAGAAAAGACAAGACAAGACAGGACAAGGCAAAACAAGACAATACAAGACAAGACAAAACAACACAACATACGACATGACATGACATGACAAGACAAGACAAGACAAGACAAGACAAGACAAGAAAAGACAAGACAAGACAAGACAATACAAGACAAGACAAGACAAGACCAGACAAGACAAGACCAGACAAGACAAAATAACACATGACATGACAAGACAAGACAAGACATGACACGACAAAACAACACAAGACAAGACAAAACAACACAACACACGACGGGACAGGACAAGACAAGACAAGACAAGACAAGACAAGACAAGACAAGACAAGAAAAGACAAGACAAGACAAGACAAGACAAGACAAGACATGACATGACATGACAAGACAAGACAACAACACAACACAAGACAAGAAAAGACAAGACAAGACAAGACAAGAAAAGAAAAGACAAGACAAGACAAGACAAGACAATACAAGACAAGACAAGACAAGACAAGACAAAACAACACATGACATGACATGACAAGAAAGAACAGGACAAGACAAGACAAGACAAGACAAGACAAGACAAGACAAGACAAGACAAGACAAGACAAGACAAGACAAGACAAGACAAAAAAAGACAAGACAAGACAAGACAAGACAAGACAAAACAACACATGACATGACATGACAAGACAGAACAGGACAAGACAAGACAAGACAAGAAAAGACAAGACAAGACACGAAAAGAAAAGACAATACAAGACAAGACAAGACAAGACAAGACAAGACAAGACAAGACAAGACAAAACAACACATGACATGACATGACAAGACAGAACAGGACAAGACAAGACAAGACAAGACAAGACAAGACAAGACAAGACAAGACAAGACAAGACAAGACAAGACAAGACAAGACAAGACAAGACAAGACAAGACAAGACAAGACAAGACAAGACAAGACAAGACAAGACAAAAAAAGACAAGACAAGACAAGACAAGACAAGACAAGACAAGACAAGACAAGACAAGACAAGACAAGACAAGACAAGACAAGACAAGACAAGACAAGACAAGACAAGACAAGACAAGACAAGACAAGACAAGACAAGACAAGACAAGACAAGACAAGACAAGACAAGACAAGACAAGACAAGACAAGACAAGACAAGACAAGACAAGACAAGACAAGACAAGACAAGACAAGACAAGACAAGACAAGACAAGACAAGACAAGACAAGACAAGACAAGACAAGACAAGACAAGACAAGACAAATCAAGACAAGATAAGACATGACAAAACAAGACAAGACAAAACAACACCACATACGACATGACATGACATGACAAGACAAGACAAGACAAGACAAGACAAGACAAGACAAGACAAGACAAGACAAGACAAGACAAGACAAGACAACACAACACAACACAAGACAAGACAAGACAAGACAAGAAAAGACAAGAAAAGACAAGAAAAGACAAGAAAAGAAAAGACAAGACAAGACAAGACAAGACAAGACAAGACAAGACAAGACAAGACAAGACAAGACAAGACAAGACAAGACAAGACAAGACAAGACAAGACAAGACAAGACAAGACAAGACAAGACAAGACAAGACAAGACAAGACAAGACAAGACAAGACAAGACAAGACAAGACAAGACAAGACAAGACAAGACAAGACAAGACAAGACAAGACAAGACAAGACAAGACAAGACAAGACATGACATGACAAGACAAGACAAGACAAGACAAGACAAGACAAGACAAGACATGACAAGACAAGACAAGACAAGACAAGACAAGACAAGACAAGACAAGACAAGACAAGACAAGACATGACATGACAAGACAAGACAAGACAAGACAAGACAAGACAAGACAAGACAAGACAAGACAAGACAAGACAAGACAAGACAAAACAAGACAAAACAAAACAAGACAAGACAAGACAAGACAAGACAAGACAAGACAAGACAAGACAAGACAAGACAAGACAAGACAAGACAAGACAAGACAAGACAAGACAAGACAAGACAAGACAAGACAAGACAAGACAAGACAAGACAAGACAAGACAAGAGAAGACAAGACAAGACAAGACAAGACAAGACAAGACAAGACAACACAACACAACACAAGACAAGACAAGACAAGACAAGTAAAGACAAGAAAAGACAAGAAAAGACAAGAAAAGACAAGAAAAGAAAAGACAAGACAAGACAAGACAAGACAAGAAAAGAAAAGACAAGACAAGACAACACAAGACAAGACAAGACAAGACAAGACAAGACAAGACAAGACAAGACAAGACAAGACAAGACAAGACAAGACAAGACAAGACAAGACAAGACAAGACAAGACAAGACAAGACATGACAAGACAAGACAAGACAAGACAAGACAAGACAAGACAAGACAACACATGACATGACATGACATGACAAGACAAAACAACACATGACATCACAAGACAAGACAAGACATGACACGACAAAACAACACAAGACAAGACAAGACAAAACAACACAACACACGACGGGACAGGACAAGACAAGACAAGACAAGACAAGACAAGACAAGACAAGACAAGACAAGACAAGACAAGACAAGACAAGACAAGACAAGACAAGACAAGACAAGACAAGACAAGACAAGACAAGACAACACAACACAACACAACACAAGACAAGACAAGAAAAGATAAGACAAGAAAAGAAAAGAAAAGACAAGACAAGACAAGACAATACAAGACAAGACAAGACAAGACAAGACAAAACAACACATGACATGACATGACATGACAAGACAGAACAGGACAAGACAAGACAAGACAAGACAAGACAAGACAAGACAAGACAAGACAAGACAAGACAAGACAAGACAAGACAAGACAAGACAAGACAAGACAAGACAAGACAAGACAAGACAAGACAAGACAAGACAAGACAAGACAAGACAAGACAAGACAAGACAAGACAAGAAAAGACAAGACAAGACAAGACAAGACAAGACAAGACAAGACAAGACAAGACAAGACAAGACAAGACAATACAAAACAAGACAAGACAATACAAAACAAGACAAGACAAGACAAAACAACACATGACATGACATGACAAGACAAGACAAGACAGAACAGGACAAGACAAGAAAAGACAAGAAAAGAAAAGACAAGACAAGACAAGACAAGGCAAGACAAGAAAAGACAAGACAAGACAAGACAAGACAAGACAAGACAAGACAAGACAAGACAAGACAACATACGACATGGCATGACATGACAAGACAAGACAAGACAAGGCAAGAAAAGAAAAGAAAAGAAAAGACAAGACAAGAAGACAAGAAAAGACAAGACAAGACAAGACAAGACAAGACAAGACAAGACAAGACAAGACAAGACAAGACAAGACAAGGCAAGACAAGACAAGACAAGACAAGACAAGACAAGACAAGACAAGACAAGACAAGACAAGACAAGACAAGACAAGACAAGACAAGACAAGACAAGACAAGACAAGACAAGACAAGACAAGACAAGACAAGACAAGACAAGACAAGACAAGACAAGACAAGACAAGACAAGACAAGACAAGACAAGACAAGACAAGACAAGACAAGACAAGACAAGACAAGACAAGACAAGACAAGACAAGACAAGACAAGACAAGACAAGACAAGACAAGACAAGACAAGACAAGACAAGACAAGACAAGACAAGACAAGACAAGACAAGACAAGACAAGACAAGACAAGACAAGACAAGACAAGACAAGACAAGACAAGACAAGACAAGACAAGACAAGACAAGACAAGACAAGACAAGACAAGACAAGACAAGACAAGACAAGACAAGACAAGACAAGACAAGACAAGAAAAGACAAGACAAGAAAAGAAAAGAAAAGAAAAGACAAGACAAGACAAGACAAGACAAGACAAGACAAGACAAGACAACACAAGACAACACAAGACAACACAAGACAAGACAAGACAAAACAACATATGACATGACATGACATGACAAGACAAGACAAGACAAGACAAGGCAAGAAAAGAAAAGAAAAGACAAGACAAGAAGACAAGAAAAGACAAGACAAGACAAGACAAGACAAGACAAGACAAGACAAGACAAGACAAGACAAGAAAAGAAAAGACAAGCCAAAACAAGACAAGACAAGACAAAACAACACATGACCTGACATGACAAGACAAGACAGAACAGGACAAGACAAGAAAAGACAAGACAAGACAAGACATGACAAGACAAGACAAGACAAGACAAGACAAGACAAGACAAGACAAGACAAGACAAGACAAGACAAGACAAGACAAGACAAGACAAGACAAGACAAGACAAGACAAGACAAGACAAGACAAGACAAGACAAGACAAGACAACATACGACATGGCATGACATGACAAGACAAGACAAGACAAGACAAGGCAAGAAAAGAAAAGAAAAGACAAGATAAGACAAGACAAGACAAGACAAGACAAGACAAGACAAGACAAGACAAGACAAGACAAGACAAGACAAGACAAGACAAGACAAGACAAGACAAGACAAGACAAGACAAGACAAGACAAGACAAGACAAGACAAGACAAGACAAGACAAGACAAGACAAGACAAGACAAGACAAGACAAGACAAGACAAGACAAGACAAGACAAGACAAGACAAGACAAGACAAGACAAGACAAGACAAGACAAGACAAGACAAGACAAGAAAAGAAAAGACAAGACAAGACAAGACAAGACAAGACAAGACAAGACAAGAAAAGACAAGACAAGACAAGACAAGACAAGACATGACAAGACAAGACAAGACAAGACAAGACAAGTCAAGACAAGACAAGACAAGACAAGACAAGACAAGACAAGACAAGACAAGATAAGACATGACAAGACAAAACAAGACAAGACAAAACAACACAACATACGACATGGCATGACATGACAAGACAATACAAGACAAGAAAAGAAAAGACAAGACAAGACAACACAAGACAAGACAAGACAAGACAAGACAACACAAGACAAGACAAGACAAGACAAGACAAGACAAGACAAGACAAGACAAGACAAGACAAGACAAGACAAGACAAGACAAGACAAGACAAGACAAGACAAGACAAGACAAGACAAAACAAGACAAGACAAGAAAAGAAAAGAAAAGACAAGACAATACAAGACAAAACAAGACAAAACAAGACAAGACAAAACAACACAACATACGACATGACATGACATGACAAGACAAGACAAGACAAGAAAAGACAAGACAAGACAAGACAAGACAAGACAACACAAGACAAGACAAGACAAGCCAAGACAAGACAAGACAAGACAAGATAAGACAAGACAAGATAAGACATGACAAGACAAAATAAGACAAGACAAGACAAAACAACACATGACATGACATGACATGACAAGACAAGACAGACCAGGACAAGACAAGACAAGACAAGACAAGACATGACAAGACAAGACAAGACAAGACAATACAAGACAAGAAAAGACCAGACAAGACAAGACAAAACAAGACAAGACAAGACAAGACAAGACAAGACAAGATTAGATATAACAAGACAAAACAAGACAAGACAAAACAACACAACATACGACATGGCATGACATGACAAGACAAGACAAGACACGAAAAGAAAAGACAAGACAAGACAACACAAGACAAGACAAGACAAGACAAGACATGACAGGACAAGACAAGACAAGACAAGACAAAACAAGACAAGACAAGACAAGACAAGACAAGACAAGATAAGACATGACAAGACAAAACAAGACAAGACAAAACAACACAACATACGACATGGCATGACATGACAAGACAAGACAAGAAAAGAAAAGACAAGACAAGACAAGACAAGACAAGACCAGACAAGACAAGACCAGACAAGAGAAGACAAGACAAGACAAGATAAGACATGACAAGACAAAACAAGACAAGACAAAACAACACAACATACGACATGGCATGACATGACATGACATGACAAGACAAGACAATACAAGACAAGACAAGACAAGACAAGACAAGACCAGACAAGACAAAACAACACATGACAAGACAAGACAAGACAAGACAAGACAAGGCAAGGCAAGACAAGGCAAGAAAAGACAAGACAAGACAAGATTAGATATAACAAGACAAAACAAGACAAGACAAAACAACACAACATACGACATGGCATGACATGACAAGACAAGACAAGACAAGACACGAAAATAAAAGACAAGACAAGACAAGACAAGACAAGATAAGACAAGATATGACAAGACAAGACAAGAAAAGAAAAGACAAGACAAGACAAGACAAGACAAGGCAAAACAAGACAATACAAGACAAGACAAAACAACACAACATACGACATGACATGGCATGACAAGACAAGACAAGACAAGACAAGAAAAGACAAGACAAGACAAGACAACACAAGACAAGACAAGAAAAGACAAGACAAGAAAAGAAAAGACAAGACAATACAACACAAGACAAGCCAAAACAAGACAAGACAAGACAAAACAACACATGACCTGACATGACAAGACAAGACAGAACAGGACAAGGCAAGACAAGACAAGACAAGACATGACATGACAAGACAAGACAAGACAAGACAAGACAAGACAAGACAAGACAAGACAAGACAAGACAAGACAAGACAAGACAAGACAAGACAAGACAAGACAAGACAAGACAAGACAAGACAAGACAAGACAAGACAAGACAAGACAAGACAAGACAAGACAACACAAGACAAGACAAGAAAAGACAAGACAAGAAAAGAAAAGACAAGACAATACAACACAAGACAAAACAAGACAAGACAAGACAAAACAACACATGACATTACATGACATGACAAGACAAGACAGAACAGGACAAGACAAGACAAGACAAGACAAGACATGACATGACAAGACAAGACAAGACAAGACAATACAATACAAGACAAGACAAGACAAGACAAGACAAGACCAGACAAGACAAAACAACACATGACAAGACAAGACAAGACAAGACAAGACAAGACAAGGCAAGGCAAGACAAGGCAAGAAAAGACAAGACAAGACAAGACCAGACAAGACAAGACAAGACAAGACAAGACAAGACAAGACAAGACAAGACAAGACAAGAAAAGAAAAGAAAAGACAAAACAAGACAAGACAAGACCAGACAAGACAAGACAAGACAAGACAAGACAAGAGAAGACAAGACAAGACAAGACAAGACAAGACATGACATGACATGACTACACAAGACAAGACAAGACCAGACCAGACAAGACAAGACAAGACAAGACAAGACAAGGCAAGACAAGATAAGACAAGACAAGACAAGAAAAGACAAGACAAGACAAGAAAAGAAAAGACAAGACAAGACAATACAAGACAAGACAAGACCAGACAAGACAAGACAAAACAAGACAAGACAAGACAAGACAAGACAAGACAAGATTATATATAACAAGACAAAACAAGACAAAACAAGACAAGACAAAACAACACAACATACGACATGGCATGACATGACAAGACAAGACAAGACAAGACACGAAAAGAAAAGACAAGACAAGACAACACAAGACAAGACATGACAAGACAAGACAACACATGACAGGACAAGACAAGACAAGACAAGACAAAACAAGACAAGACAAGACAAGACAAGACAAGACAAGATAAGACATGACAAGACAAAACAAGACAAGACAAAACAACACAACATACGACATGGCATGACATGACAAGACAAGACAAGACAAGAAAAGAAAAGACAAGACAAGACAACACAAGACAAGACATGACATGACAAGACAAGACAAGACAAGACAAGACAAGACAAAACAAGACAAGACAAGACAAGACAAGACAAGACAAGACAAAACAAGACAAGACAAGACAAGATAAGACAAAACAAGACAAGAAAAGACAAGACAAGACAAGACAAGACAAGACAAGACAAGACAAGACAAGACAAGACAAGACAAGACAAGACAAGACAAGACAAGACAAGACAAGACAAGACAAGACAAGATAAGACATGACAAGACAAGAAAAGACAAGACAAGACAAGACAAGACAAGACAAGACATGACATGACAAGACAAGACAAGACAAGACAAGACAAGACAAGACAACACAAATCAAGACAAGATAAGACATGACAAAACAAGACAAGACAAAACAACACCACATACGACATGACATGACATGACAAGACAAGACAAGACAAGACAAGACAAGACAAGACAAGACAAGACAAGACAAGACAAGACAAGGCAAGACAAGGCAAGACAAGACAAGACAAGACAAGACAAGACAAGACAAGACAAGACAAGACAAGACAAGACAAGACAAGACAAGACAAGACAAGAGAAGACAAGACAAGACAAGACAAGACAAGACAAGACAAGACAACACAACACAAGACAAGACAAGACAAGACAAGAAAAGACAAGAAAAGACAAGAAAAGACAAGAAAAGAAAAGACAAGACAAGACAAGACAAGACAAGAAAAGAAAAGACAAGACAAGACAAGACAAGACAACACAAGACAAGACAAGACAAGACAACACCACATACGACATGACATGACATGACAAGACAAGACAAGACAAGACAAGACAAGACAAGACAAGACAAGACAAGACAACACATGACATGACATGACATGACAAGACAAAACAACACATGACATGACAAGACAAGACAAGACATGACACGACAAAACAACACAAGACAAGACAAAACAACACAACACACGACGGGACAGGACAAGACAAGACAAGACAAGACAAGACAAGACAAGACATGAAAAGACAAGACAACACAAGACAAGACAAGACATGACATGACATGACATGACAAGACAAAACAACACATGACATGACAAGACAAGACAAGACATGACACGACAAAACAACACAAGACAAGACAAAACAACACAACACACGACGGGACAGGACAAGACAAGACAAGACAAGACAAGACAAGACAAGACATGAAAAGAAAAGACAAGACAAGACAAGACAAGACAAGAAAAGAAAAGACAAGACAAGACAAGACAAGACAACACAAGACAAGACAAGACAAGACAACACCACATACGACATGACATGACATGACAAGAAAAGAAAAGACAAGACAAGAAAAGAAAAGACAAGACAAGACAAGACAAGACAACACAAGACAAGACAAGACAAGACAACACCACATACGACATGACATGACATGACAAGACAAGACAAGACAAGACAAGACAAGACAAGACAAGACAAGACAAGACAACACCACATACGACATGACATGACATGACAAGACAAGACAAGACAAGACAAGACAAGACAAGACAAGACAAGACAAGACAACACATGACAAGACAAGACAAGACAAGACAAGACAAGACAAGACAAGACAAGACAAGACAAGACAAGAGAAGACAAGACAAGACAAGACATGACAAGACAAGACAAGACAAGACAAGACAAGACAAGACAAGACAACACATGACATGACATGACATGACAAGACAAAACAACACATGACATGACAAGACAAGACAAGACATGACACGACAAAACAACACAAGACAAGACAAAACAACACAACACACGACGGGACAGGACAAGACAAGACAAGACAAGACAAGACAAGACAAGACATGAAAAGACAAGACAACACAAGACAAGACAAGACATGACATGACAAGACAAGACAAGACAAGACAAGACAAGACAAGACAAGACAAGACAAGACAAGACAAGACAAGACAAGACAAGACAAGACAAGACAAGACAAGACAAGACAAGACAAGACAAGACAAGACAAGACAACACAACACAACACAAGACAAGACAAGAAAAGATAAGACAAGAAAAGAAAAGACAAGACAAGACAAGACAATACAAGACAAGACAAGACAAGACAAGACAAGACAAAACAACACATGACATGACATGACATGACAAGACAAGACAAGACAAGACAAGACAAGACAAGATAAGACAAGATATGACAAGACAAGACAAGAAAAGAAAAGACAAGACAAGACAAGACAAGACAAGGCAAAACAAGACAAGACAAGACAAGACAAGACAAGACAAGACAAGACAAGACAAGACAAGACAAGACAAGACAAGACAAGACAAGAGAAGACAAGACAAGACAAGACAAGACAAGACAAGACAACACAACACAAGACAAGACAAGACAAGACAAGAAAAGACAAGAAAAGACAAGAAAAGACAAGAAAAGAAAAGACAAGACAAGACAAGACAAGACAAGAAAAGAAAAGACAAGACAAGACAACACAAGACAAGACAAGACAAGACAAGACAAGACAAGACAAGACAACACCACATACGACATGACATGACATGACAAGACAAGACAAGACAAGACAAGACAAGACAAGACAAGACAAGACAAGACAAGACAAGACAAGACAAGACAAGACAAGACAAGACAAGACATGACAAGACAAGACAAGACAAGACAAGACAAGACAAGACAACACATGACATGACATGACATGACAAGACAAAACAACACATGACATGACAAGACAAGACAAGACATGACACGACAAAACAACACAAGACAAGACAAGACAAGACATGACAAGACAAGACAAGACAAGACAAGACAAGACAAGACAAGACAAGACAACACATGACATGACATGACATGACAAGACAAAACAACACATGACATGACAAGACAAGACAAGACATGACACGACAAAACAACACAAGACAAGACAAAACAACACAACACACGACGGGACAGGACAAGACAAGACAAGACAAGACAAGACAAGACAAGACATGAAAAGACAAGACAACACAAGACAAGACAAGACATGACATGACAAGACAAGACAAGACAAGACAAGACAAGACAAGACAAGACAAGACAAGACAAGACAAGACAAGACAAGACAAGACAAGACAAGACAAGACAAGACAAGACAAGACAAGACAAGACAAGACAAGACAAGACAAGACAAGACAAGACAAGACAAGACAAGACAAGACAAGACAAGACAAGACAACACAACACAACACAAGACAAGACAAGAAAAGATAAGACAAGAAAAGAAAAGACAAGACAAGACAAGACAATACAAGACAAGACAAGACAAGACAAGACAAGACAAAACAACACATGACATGACATGACATGACAAGACAAGACAAGACAAGACAAGACAAGACAAGATAAGACAAGATATGACAAGACAAGACAAGAAAAGAAAAGACAAGACAAGACAAGACAAGACAAGGCAAAACAAGACAAGACAAGACAAGACAAGACAAGACAAGACAAGACAAGACAAGACAAGACAAGACAAGACAAGACAAGACAAGACAAGAGAAGACAAGACAAGACAAGACAAGACAAGACAAGACAACACAACACAAGACAAGACAAGACAAGACAAGAAAAGACAAGAAAAGACAAGAAAAGACAAGAAAAGAAAAGACAAGACAAGACAAGACAAGACAAGAAAAGAAAAGACAAGACAAGACAACACAAGACAAGACAAGACAAGACAAGACAAGACAAGACAACACCACATACGACATGACATGACATGACAAGACAAGACAAGACAAGACAAGACAAGACAAGACAAGACAAGACAAGACAAGACAAGACAAGACAAGACAAGACAAGACAAGACAAGACAAGACATGACAAGACAAGACAAGACAAGACAAGACAAGACAAGACAACACATGACATGACATGACATGACAAGACAAAACAACACATGACATGACAAGACAAGACAAGACATGACACGACAAAACAACACAAGACAAGACAAAACAACACAACACACGACGGGACAGGACAAGACAAGACAAGACAAGACAAGACAAGACAAGACAAGAAAAGACAAGACAACACAAGACAAGACAAGACATGACAAGACAAGACAAGACAAGACAAGACAAGACAATACAATACAAGACAAGACAAGACAAAACAAGACAAGACAAGACAAAACAACACATGACATGACATGACAAGACAAGACAAGACAGAACAGGACAAGACAAGAAAAGACAAGAAAAGAAAAGACAAGACAAGACAAGGCAAAACAAGACAATAGAAGACAAGACAAAACAACACACCATACGACATGACATGACATGACAAGACAAGACAAGACAAGACAACACAAGACAAGACAAGAAAAGACAAGACAAGAAAAGAAAAGAAAAGACAATACAACACAAGACAAGACAAAACAAGACAAGACAAGACAAAACAACACATGACATAACATGACATGACAAGACAAGACAGAACAGGACAAGACAAGACAAGACAAGACAAGACAAGACAAGACATGACATGACAAGACAAGACAAGACAATACAAGACAAGACAAGACAAGACAAGACAAGACCAGACAAGACAAAACAACACATGACATGACATGACATGACAAGACAAGACATGACACGACAAAACAACACAAGACAAGACAAAACAACACAACACACGACGGGACAGGACAAGACAAGACAAGACAAGACAAGACAAGACAAGACAAGACAAGAAAAGACAAGACAAGGCAAGACAAGACAAGACAAGAAAATCAAGACAAGACAAGACAAGACAAGACAAGACAGGACAAGACAAGACAAGACAAGACAAGGCAAAACAAGACAATACAAGACAAGACAAAACAACACAACATACGACATGACATGACATGACAAGACAAGACAAGACAAGACAACACAAGACAAGACAAGAAAAGACAAGAAAAGAAAAGACAAGACAATACAACACAAGACAAGGCAAAACAAGACAAGACAAGACAAAACAACACATGACATGACATGACAAGACAAGACAAGACAGAACAGGACAAGACAAGACAAGACAAGAAAAGAAAAGACATGACAAAACAAGACAAGATAAAACAACACCACATACGACATGACATGACATGACAAGACAAGACAAGACAAGACAAGACAAGACAAGACAAGACAAGACAAGACAAGACAAGACAAGACAAGACAAGACAAGACAAGACAAGACAAGACAAGACAAGACAAGACAAGACAAAACAACACATGACATGACATGACAAGACAAGACAAGACAGAACAGGACAAGACAAGACAAGACAAGAAAAGAAAAGACAAGACAAGACAAGACAAGGCAAGACAAGACAAGACAAGACAAGACAAGACAAGACAACACAAGACAAGACAAGAAAAGACAAGACAAGAAAAGAAAAGACAAGACAATACAACACAAGACAAAACAAGACAAGACAAGACAAAACAACACATGACATTACATGACATGACAAGACAAGACAGAACAGGACAAGACAAGACAAGACAAGACAAGACATGACATGACAAGACAAGACAAGACAAGACAATACAATACAAGACAAGACAAGACAAGACAAGACCAGACAAGACAAAACAACACATGACAAGACATGACAAGACAAGACAAGACAAGACAATACAATACAAGACAAGACAAGACAAGGCAAAACAAGACAATAGAAGACAAGACAAAACAACACACCATACGACATGACATGACATGACAAGACAAGACAAGACAAGACAAGACAAGACAAGACAAGAAAAGACAAGACAAGACAAGACAAGACAAGACAATACATGACATGACAAGACAAGACAAGACAAGACAAGACAAGACAAGACAAGACAAGACAAGACAATTCAAGAGAAGACAAGACAAGACAAGACAAAACAAGACAAGATAAGACATGACAAAACAAGACAAGATAAAACAACACCACATACGACATGACATGACATGACAAGACAAGACAAGACAAGACAAGACAAGACAAGACAAGACAAGACAAGACAAGACAAGACAAGACAAGACAAGACAAGACAAGACAAGACAAGACAAGACAAGACAAGACAAAACAACACATGACATGACATGACAAGACAAGACAAGACAGAACAGGACAAGACAAGACAAGACAAGAAAAGAAAAGACAAGACAAGACAAGACAAGGCAAAACAAGACAATACAAGACAAGACAAAACAACACACCATACGACATGACATGACATGACAAGACAAGACAAGACAAGACAAGAAAAGACAAGACAAGACAACACAAGACAAGACAAGAAAAGACAAGACAAGAAAAGAAAAGACAAGACAATACAACACAAGACAAGACAAAACAAGACAAGACAAGACAAAACAACACATGACATAACATGACATGACAAGACAAGACAGAACAGGACAAGACAAGACAAGACAAGACAAGACAAGACATGACATGACAAGACAAGACAAGACAAGACAATACAAGACAAGACAAGACAAGACAAGACAAGACAAGACAAGACCAGACAAGACAAAACAACACATGACATGACATGACAAGACATGACACGACAAAACAACACAAGACAACACAAGACAAGACAAAACAACACAACACACGTCGGGACAGGACAAGACAAGACAAGACAAGACAAGACAAGACAAGACAAGAAAAGACAAGACAAGACAAGACAAGACAAGACAAGACAAGACAAGACATGACAAGACAAGACAAGACAAGACAAGACAAGACAAGACAAGACAAGACAAGACAAGACAAGACAAGACAAGACAAGACAAGACAAGACAAGACAAGACAAGACAAGACAAGACAAGACAAGACAAGACAAGACAAGACAAGACAAGACAAGACAAGACAAGACAAGACAAGACAAGACAAGACAAGACAAGATAAGATAAGACATGATAAGACAAGAAAAGACAAGACAAGACAAGACAAGACATGACATGACAAGACAAGACAAGACAAGACAAGACAAGACAAGACAAGACAAGACATGACAAGACATGACAAGACAAGACAAGACAAGACAAGACAAGACAAGCCAAGACAAGACAAAACAAGACAAGATAAGACAAGACAAGACAAGACAAGACAAGACAAGACAAGACAAGACAAGACGAGACAAGACAAGACAAGACAAGACAAGACAAGACAAGAGAAGACAAGACAAGACAAGACAAGACAAGACAAGACAAGACAAGACAAGACAAGACAAGACAAGACAAGACGAGACAAGACAAGACAAGACAAGACAAGACAAGACAAGACAAGACAAGACAAGACAAGACAAGACAAGACAAGACAAAACAAGACAAGACAAGACAAAACAACACATGACATGACATGACATGGCATGACATGACATGACAAGACAAGACAAGACAGAACAGGACAGGACAAGACAAGACAAGACAAGACAAGAAAAGACATGACATGACATGACAAGACAAGACAAGACAAGACAAGACAAGACATGACAAGACAAGACAAGACAAGACAAGACAAGACAAGACAAGACAAGACAAGACAAGACAAGACAAGACAAGACAAGACAAGACAAGATAAGATAAGACATGATAAGACAAGACAAGACAAGACAAGACAAGACAAGACAAGACAAGACAAGACAAGACAAGACAAGACAAGACAAGACAAAACAAGACAAGACAAGACAAAACAACACATGACATGACATGACATGGCATGACATGACATGACAAGACAAGACAAGACAGAACAGGACAGGACAAGACAAGACAAGACAAGACAAGAAAAGACATGACATGACATGACAAGACAAGACAAGACAAGACAAGACAAGACATGACAAGACAAAACAAAAGAAGACAAGACAAGACAAGGCAAGACAAGACAAGACAAGACAAGATAAGACATGACAAGACAAAACAAGACAAGACAAAACAACACAACATACGACATGACATGACAAGACAAGACAAGACATGACAAGACAAGACAAGACAAGACAAGACAAGACAAGACAAGACAAGACAAGACAAGACAAGACAAGACAAGACAAGACAAGACAAGACAAGACAAGATAAGACATGACAAGACAAAACAAGACAAGACAAGACAAGACAGAACAGGACAAGACAAGACAAGACAAGACAAGAAAAGACATGACATGACATGACAAGACAAGACAAGACAAGACAAGACAAGACAAGACAAGACAAGACATGACAAGACAAAACAAAAGAAGACAAGACAAGACAAGGCAAGACAAGACAAGACAAGACAAGATAAGACATGACAAGACAAAACAAGACAAGACAAGACAAGACAAGACAAGACAAGACAAGACAAGACAAGACAAGACAAGACAAGACAAGACAAGGCAAGACAAGACAAGACAAGACAAGACAAGACAAGACAAGACAAGACAAGAGAAGACAAGACAAGACAAGACAAGACAAGACATGACAAGACAAGACAAGACAAGAAAAGAAAAGACAAGACAAGACATGACATGCCATGACATGACAAGACAAGACAAGACATGACAAGACAAAACAAGACAAAACAAAAGAAGACAAGACAAGACAAAACAAGACAAGACAAGACAAGACAGGACAAGACAACACAAGACAAGACAAAACAACACCGCATACGACATGACATGACATGACAAGACAAGACAAGACAAGACAAGACAAGACAAGACAAGACAAGACAAGACAAGACAAGACAAGACAAGACAAGACAAGACAAGACAAGACAAGACAAGACAAGACAAGACAAGACAAGACAAGGCAAGACAAGACAAGACAAGACAAGACAAGACAAGACAAGACAAGACAAGAGAAGACAAGACAAGACAAGACAAGACAAGACATGACAAGACAAGACAAGACAAGAAAAGAAAAGACAAGACAAGACAAGACATGACAAGACAAGACAAGACAAGAAAAGAAAAGACAAGACAAGACATGACATGCCATGACATGACAAGACAAGACAAGACATGACAAGACAAAACAAGACAAAACAAAAGAAGACAAGACAAGACAAAACAAGACAAGACAAGACAAGACAGGACAAGACAACACAAGACAAGACAAGACAAGACAAGACAAGACAAGACAAGACAAGATAAGACATGACAAGACAAAACAAGACAAGACAAAACAACACAACATACGACATGACATGACATGACAAGACAAGACAAGACAAAACAAGACAAGACAAGACAAGACAAGACAAGACAAGACAAGACAAGACAAGGCAAGACAAGACAAGACAAGACAAGACAAGACAAGACAAGACAACACAAGACAAGGCAAGACAAGACAAGACAAGATAAGACACGACAAGACAAAACAAGACAAGACAAAACAACACAACACAACATACGACATGACATGGCATGACAAGACAAGACAAGACAAGAAAAGAAAAGACAAGACAAGACAACACAAGACAAGACAAGACAAGACAAGACAAGACAAGACAAGACAAGACAAGACAAGACAAGACAAGACAAGACAAGACAAGACAAGACAAGACAAGACAAGACAAGACAAGACAAGACAAGACAAGACAAGACAAGACAAGACAAGACAAGACAAGACAAGACAAGACAAGACAAGACAAGACAAGACAAGACAAGACAAGACAAGACAAGACAAGACAAGACAAGACAAGACAAGACAAGACAAGACAAGACAAGACAAGACAAGACAAGACAAGACAAGACAAGACAAGACAAGACAAGACAAGACAAGACAAGACAAGACAAGACAGGACAAGACAAGACAAGACAAGACAAGACAAGACAAGACAAGACAAGACAAGACAAGACAAGACAAGACAAAACAACATATGACATGACATGACATGACATGACATGACAAGACAAGACAAGACAAGACAAGACAAGACAAGACAAGACAAGACAAGACAAGACAAGACAAGACAAGACAAGACAAGACAAGACAAGACAAGACAAGACAAGACAAGACAAGACAAGACAAGACAAGACAAGACAAGACAAGACAAGACAAGACAAGACAAGACAAGACAAGACAAGACAAGACAAGACAAGACAAGACAAGACAAGACAAGACAAGACAAGACAAGACAAGACAAGACAAGACAAGACAAGACAAGACAAGACAAGACAAGACAAGACAAGACAAGACAAGACAAGACAAGACAAGACAAGACAAGACAAGACAAGACAAGACAAGACAAGACAAGACAAGACAAGACAAGACAAGACAAGACAAGACAAGACGAGACAAGACAAGACAAGACAAGACAAGATAAGACATGACAAGACAAAACAAGACAAGACAAGACAAGACAAGACAAGCCAAGACAAGACAAGACATGAAAAGACAAGACAAGACAAAACAAGACAAGACAAGACAAGACAAGACAAGACAAGACAAGACAAGACAAGAAAAGACAAGACAAGACAAGACAAGACAAGACAAGACAAGACAAGACAAGACAAGACAAGACATGACAAGACAAGACAAGACAAGAAAAGAAAAGACAAGACAAGACATGACATGTCATGACATGACATGACAAGACAAGACAGAACGGGACAAGACAGAACGGGACAAGACAAGACAAGACAAGACAAGACAAGACAAGACAAGACAAGACAAGACAAGACAAGACAAGACAAGACATGACAAGACAAAACAATTGAAGACAAGACAAAACAACACAACATACGACATGCCATGATATGACAAGACAAGACAAGACAAAACAAGACAAGACAAGACAAGACAAGACAAGACAAGACAAGACAAGACAAGACAAGGCAAGACAAGACAAGACAAGACAAGACAAAACAAGACAAGACAACACAAGACAAGGCAAGACAAGACAAGACAAGATAAGACAAGACAAGACAAGAAAAGACAAGACAAGAGAAGACAAGACAAGACAAGACAAGACAAGACAAGACAAGACAAGACAAGACAAGACAAGACATGACAAGACAAGACAAGACAAGACAAGACAAGACAAGACAAGACAAGACAAGACAAGACAAGACAAGATAAGACATGACAAGACAAAACAAGACAAGACAAAACAACACAACATACGACATGACATGACATGACAAGACAAGACAAGACAAAACAAGACAAGACAAGACAAGACAAGAAAAGACAAGACATGACAAGACAAAACAAGACAAAACAAAAGAAGACAAGACAAGACAAAACAAGACAAGACAAGACAGGACAAGACAAGACAAGACAAGACAAGACAAGACAAGACAAGACAAGACAAGACAAGACAAGATAAGACATGACAAGACAAAACAAGACAAGACAAAACAACACAACATACGACATGACATGACATGACAAGACAAGACAAGACAAAACAAGACAAGACAAGACAAGACAAGACAAGACAAGACAAGACAAGACAAGACAAGGCAAGACAAGACAAGACAAGACAAGACAAAACAAGACAAGACAACACAAGACAAGGCAAGACAAGACAAGACAAGATAAGACAAGACAAGACAAGAAAAGACAAGACAAGAGAAGACAAGACAAGACAAGACAAGACAAGACAAGACAAGACAAGACAAGACAAGACAAGACATGACAAGACAAGACAAGACAAGAAAAGAAAAGACAAGACAAGACAAGACATGACAAGACAAGACAAGACAAGAAAAGAAAAGACAAGACAAGACATGACATGTCATGACATGACATGACAAGACAAGACAGAACGGGACAAGACAAGACAAGACAAGACAAGACAAGACAAGACAAGACAAGACAAGACAAGACAAGACAAGACAAGACATGACAAGACAGGACAAGACAACACAAGACAAGACAAGACAAGACAAGACAAGACAAGGCAAGACAAGACAAGACAAGACAAGACAAGACAAGACAAGACAAGACAAGACAAGACAAGACAAGACAAAACAAGACAAGACAAAACAACACAACATACGACATGACATGGCATGACAAGACAAGACAAGACAAGAAAAGAAAAGACAAGACAAGACAACACAAGACAAGACAAGACAAAACAAGACAAGACAAAACAACACAACATACGACATGCCATGACATGACAAGACAAGACAAGACATGACAAGACAAAACAAGACAAAACAAAAGAAGACAAGACAAGACAAGACAAGACAAGACAAGACAGGACAAGACAACGCAAGACAAGACAAGACAAGACAAGACAAGACAAGACAAGACAAGACAAAACAAGACAAAACAAGACAAGACAAGACAGAACAACACATGACATGACATGACATGACATTACAAGACAAGACAGAACAGGACAAGACAAGACAAGACAAGACAAGAAAAGACATGACATGACATGACAAGACAAGACAAGACAAGACAAGACATGACAAGACAAGACAAGACAAGAAAAGAAAAGACAAGACAAGACATGACATGCCATGACATGACAAGACAAGACAAGACATGACATGCCATGACATGACAAAACAAAAGAAGACAAGACAAGACAAAACAAGACAAGACAAGACAAGACAGGACAAGACAACACAAGACAAGACAAGACAAGTCAAGACAAGACAAGACAAGACAAGACAAGACAAGACAAGACAAAACAAGACAAGACAAGACATGACAAGACAAAACAAGACAAGACAAGACAAGACAAGACAAGACAAGACAAGACATGAAAAGACAAGACAAGACAAAACAAGACAAGACAAGACAAGACAAGACACGACAAGAAAAGACAAGACAAGACAAGACAAGACAAGACAAGACAAGACATGACATGACAAGACAAGACAAGACAAGACAAGACAAGACAAGACAAGACAAGACAAATCGAGACAAGATAAGACATGACAAAACAAGACAAGACAAAACAACACCACATACGACATGACATGACATGACAAGACAAGACAAGACAAGACAAGACAAGACAAGACAAGACAAGACAAGACAAGACAAGACAAGACAAGACAAGACAAGACATGACATGACATGACAAGACAAGACAAGACAAGACAAGAAAAGACAAGACAAGACAAGACAAGACAAGACAAGATAAGACATGACAAGACAAGAAAAGACAAGACAAGACAAGACAAGACAAGACAAGACAAGACATGACATGGCAAGACAAGACAAGACAAGACAAGACAAGACAAATCAAGACAAGATAAGACATGACAAAACAAGGCAAGACAAAACAACACCGCATACGACATGACATGACATGACAAGACAAGACAAGACAAGACAAGACAAGACAAGACAAGACAAGACAAGACAAGACAAGACAAGACAAGACAAGACAAGACAAGACAAGACAAGACAAGACAAGACAAGACAAGACAAGACAAGGCAAGACAAGACAAGACAAGACAAGACAAGACAAGACAAGACAAGACAAGAGAAGACAAGACAAGACAAGACAAGACAAGACATGACAAGACAAGACAAGACAAGAAAAGAAAAGACAAGACAAGACAAGACATGACAAGACAAGACAAGACAAGAAAAGAAAAGACAAGACAAGACATGACATGCCATGACATGACAAGACAAGACAAGACATGACAAGACAAAACAAGACAAAACAAAAGAAGACAAGACAAGACAAAACAAGACAAGACAAGACAAGACAGGACAAGACAACACAAGACAAGACAAGACAAGACAAGACAAGACAAGACAAGACAAGATAAGACATGACAAGACAAAACAAGACAAGACAAAACAACACAACATACGACATGACATGACATGACAAGACAAGACAAGACAAAACAAGACAAGACAAGACAAGACAAGACAAGACAAGACAAGACAAGACAAGGCAAGACAAGACAAGACAAGACAAGACAAGACAAGACAAGACAACACAAGACAAGGCAAGACAAGACAAGACAAGATAAGACACGACAAGACAAAACAAGACAAGACAAAACAACACAACACAACATACGACATGACATGGCATGACAAGACAAGACAAGACAAGAAAAGAAAAGACAAGACAAGACAACACAAGACAAGACAAGACAAGACAAGACAAGACAAGACAAGATAAGACATGACAAGACAAAACAAGACAAGACAAGACAAGACAAGACAAGCCAAGACAAGACAAGACATGAAAAGACAAGACAAGACAAAACAAGACAAGACAAGACAAGACAAGACAAGACAAGACAAGACAAGACAAGACAAGAAAAGACAAGACAAGACAAGACAAGACAAGACAAGACAAGACAAGACAAGACAAGACATGACAAGACAAGACAAGACAAGAAAAGAAAAGACAAGACAAGACATGACATGTCATGACATGACATGACAAGACAAGACAGAACGGGACAAGACAGAACGGGACAAGACAAGACAAGACAAGACAAGACAAGACAAGACAAGACAAGACAAGACAAGACATGACAAGACAAAACAATTGAAGACAAGACAAAACAACACAACATACGACATGCCATGATATGACAAGACAAGACAAGACATGACAAGACAAAACAAGACGAAACAAAAGAAGACAAGACAAGACAAAACAAGACAAGACAAGACAGGACAAGACAACACAAGACAAGACAAGACAAGACAAGACAAGACAAGACAAGACAAGACAAGACAAGACAAAACAAGACAAGACAAAACAACACAACATACGACATGACATGACATGACAAGACAAGACAAGACAAAACAAGACAAGACAAGACAAGACAAGACAAGACAAGACAAGACAAGGCAAGACAAGACAAGACAAGACAAGACAAAACAAGACAAGACAACACAAGACAAGGCAAGACAAGACAAGACAAGATAAGACAAGACAAGATAAGACATGACAAGACAAAACAAGACAAGACAAAACAACACAACATACGACATGACATGGCATGACAAGACAAGACAAGACAAGAAAAGAAAAGACAAGACAAGACAACACAAGACAAGACAAGACAAAACAAGACAAGACAAGACAAGACATGACAAGACAAAGCAAAACAAGACAAGACAAAACAACACAACATACGACATGCCATGACATGACAAGACAAGACAAGACATGACAAGACAAAACAAGACAAAACAAAAGAAGACAAGACAAGACAAGACAAGACAAGACAAGACAGGACAAGACAACGCAAGACAAGACAAGACAAGACAAGACAAGACAAGACAAGACAAGACAAAACAAGACAAAACAAGACAAGACAAGACAGAACAACACATGACATGACATGACATGACATTACAAGACAAGACAGAACAGGACAAGACAAGACAAGACAAGACAAGAAAAGACATGACATGACATGACAAGACAAGACAAGACAAGACAAGACAAGACATGACAAGACAAAACAAGACAAAACAAAAGAAGACAAGACAAGACAAGACAAGACAAGACAAGACAAGACAAGACAAGACAAGACAAGACAAGACAAGACAAGACAAGACAAGACAAGACAAGACAAGACAAGACAAGACAAGACAAGACAAGACAAGACAAGACAAGACAAGACAAGACAACACAACACAAGACAAGACAAAACAAGACAAGACAAGACATGACAAGACAAAACAAGACAAGACAAGACAAGACAAGACAAGACAAGACAAGACATGAAAAGACAAGACAAGACAAAACAAGACAAGACAAGACAAGACAAGACACGACAAGAAAAGACAAGACAAGATAAGACAAGACAAGACAAGACAAGACATGACATGACAAGACAAGACAAGACAAGACAAGACAAGACAAGACAAGACAAGACAAGACAAGACAAGATAAGACATGACAAAACAAGACAAGACAAAACAACACCACATACGACATGACATGACATGACAAGACAAGACAAGACAAGACAAGACAAGACAAGACAAGACAAGACAAGACAAGACAAGACAAGACAAGACAAGACAAGACAAGACAAGACAAGACAAGACAAGACAAGACAAGACATGACATGACATGACAAGACAAGACAAGACAAGACAAGAAAAGACAAGACAAGACAAGACAAGACAAGACAAGATAAGACATGACAAGACAAGAAAAGACAAGACAAGACAAGACAAGACAAGACAAGACAAGACATGACATGGCAAGACAAGACAAGACAAGACAAGACAAGACAAGACAAGACAAGACAAGACAAATCAAGACAAGATAAGACATGACAAAACAAGGCAAGACAAAACAACACCGCATACGACATGACATGACATGACAAGACAAGACAAGACAAGACAAGACAAGACAAGACAAGACAAGACAAGACAAGACAAGACAAGACAAGACAAGACAAGACAAGACAAGACAAGACAAGGCAAGACAAGACAAGACAAGACAAGACAAGACAAGACAAGACAAGACAAGACAAGACAAGAGAAGACAAGACAAGACAAGACAAGACAAGACAAGACATGACAAGACAAGACAAGACAAGAAAAGAAAAGACAAGACAAGACAAGACATGACAAGACAAGACAAGACAAGAAAAGAAAAGACAAGACAAGACATGACATGCCATGACATGACAAGACAAGACAAGACATGACAAGACAAAACAAGACAAAACAAAAGAAGACAAGACAAGACAAAACAAGACAAGACAAGACAAGACAGGACAAGACAACACAAGACAAGACAAGACAAGACAAGACAAGACAAGACAAGACAAGATAAGACATGACAAGACAAAACAAGACAAGACAAAACAACACAACATACGACATGACATGACATGACAAGACAAGACAAGACAAAACAAGACAAGACAAGACAAGACAAGACAAGACAAGACAAGACAAGGCAAGACAAGACAAGACAAGACAAGACAAGACAAGACAAGACAACACAAGACAAGGCAAGACAAGACAAGACAAGATAAGACACGACAAGACAAAACAAGACAAGACAAAACAACACAACACAACATACGACATGACATGGCATGACAAGACAAGACAAGACAAGAAAAGAAAAGACAAGACAAGACAACACAAGACAAGACAAGACAAGACAAGACAAGACAAGACAAGACAAGACAAGACAAGACAAATCAAGACAAGATAAGACATGACAAAACAAGGCAAGACAAAACAACACCGCATACGACATGACATGACATGACAAGACAAGACAAGACAAGACAAGACAAAACAACATATGACATGACATGACATGACATGACATGACAAGACAAGACAAGACAAGACAAGACAAGACAAGGCAAGACAAGGCAAGACAAGACAAGACAAGACAAGACAAGACAAGACAAGACAAGACAAGACAAGACAAGACAAGACAAGACAAGACAAGACAAGACAAGACAAGACAAGACAAGACAAGACAAGACAAGACAAGACAAGACAAGACAAGACAAGACAAGACAAGACAAGACAAGACAAGACAAGACAAGACAAGACAAGACAAGACAAGACAAGACAAGACAAGACAAGACAAGACAAGACAAGACAAGACAAGACAAGACAAGACAAGACAAGACAAGACAAGACAAGACAAGACAAGACAAGACAAGACAAGACAAGACAAGACAAGACAAGACAAGACAAGACAAGATAAGACATGACAAGACAAAACAAGACAAGACAAGACAAGACAAGACAAGCCAAGACAAGACAAGACATGAAAAGACAAGACAAGACAAGACAAGACAAGACAAGACAAGACAAGACAAGACAAGACAAGACAAGACAAGACAAGACAAGACAAGACAAGAAAAGACAAGACAAGACAAGACAAGACAAGACAAGACAAGACAAGACAAGACAAGACAAGACAAGACATGACAAGACAAGACAAGACAAGAAAAGAAAAGACAAGACAAGACATGACATGTCATGACATGACATGACAAGACAAGACAGAACGGGACAAGACAGAACGGGACAAGACAAGACAAGACAAGACAAGACAAGACAAGACAAGACAAGACAAGACAAGACAAGACAAGACATGGCAAGACAAAACAATTGAAGACAAGACAAAACAACACAACATACGACATGCCATGACATGACAAGACAAGACAAGACATGACAAGACAAAACAAGACAAAACAAAAGAAGACAAGACAAGACAAAACAAGACAAGACAAGACAAGGCAGGACAAGACAACACAAGACAAGACAAGACAAGACAAGACAAGACAAGACAAGACAAGACAAGACAAGATAAGACATGACAAGACAAAACAAGACAAGACAAAACAACACAACATACGACATGACATGACATGACAAGACAAGACAAGACAAAACAAGATAAGACAAGACAAGACAAGAAAAGACAAGACAAGACAAGACAAGACAAGACAAGACAAGACAAGACAAGACAAGACAAGACAAGACAAGACAAGACAAGACATGACAAGACAAGACAAGACAAGAAAAGAAAAGACAAGACAAGACAAGACATGACAAGACAAGACAAGACAAGAAAAGAAAAGACAAGACAAGACATGACATGTCATGACATGACATGTCAAGACAAGACAGAACGGGACAAGACAAGACAAGACAAGACAAGACAAGACAAGACAAGACAAGACAAGACAAGACAAGACAAGACAAGACAAGACAAGACAAGACAAGACAAGACAAGACAAGACAAGCCAAGACAAGACAAGACAAGACAAGACATGACAAGACAGGACAAGACAACACAAGACAAGACAAGACAAGACAAGACAAGACAAGGCAAGACAAGACAAGACAAGACAAGACAAGACAAGACAAGACAAGACAAGACAAGACAAGGCAAGACAAGACAAGACAAGACAAGACAAGACAAGACAAGACAACACAAGACAAGGCAAGACAAGACAAGACAAGATAAGACAAGACAAGACAAGAAAAGACAAGACAAGACAAGACAAGACAAGACAAGACAAGACAAGACAAGACAAGACAAGACAAGACAAGACAAGACAAGACAAGACAAGACATGACAAGACAAGACAAGACAAGAAAAGAAAAGACAAGACAAGACAAGACATGACAAGACAAGACAAGACAAGAAAAGAAAAGACAAGACAAGACATGACATGCCATGACATGACAAGACAAGACAAGACATGACAAGACAAAACAAGACAAAACAAAAGAAGACAAGACAAGACAAAACAAGACAAGACAAGACAAGACAGGACAAGACAACACAAGACAAGACAAGACAAGACAAGACAAGACAAGACAAGACAACATACGACATGACATGACATGACAAGACAAGACAAGACAAGACAAAACAAGACAAGACAAGACAAGACAAGACAAGACAAGACAAGACAAGGCAAGACAAGACAAGACAAGACAAGACAAGACAAGACAAGACAACACAAGACAAGGCAAGACAAGACAAGACAAGATAAGACACGACAAGACAAAACAAGACAAGACAAGACAAGACAGGACAAGACAACACAAGACATGACAAGACAAAACAAGACAAGACAAAACAACACAACATACGACATGACATGACATGACAAGACAAGACAAGACAAAACAAGACAAGACAAGACAAGACAAGACAAGACAAGACAAGACAAGGCAAGACAAGACAAGACAAGACAAGACAAGACAAGACAAGACAACACAAGACAAGGCAAGACAAGACAAGACAAGATAAGACACGACAAGACAAAACAAGACAAGACAAAACAACACAACACAACATACGACATGACATGACATGACAAGATAAGACAAGACAAGAAAAGAAAAGACAAGACAAGACAACACAAGACAAGACAAGACAAAACAAGACAAGACAAGACAAGACATGACAAGACAAAGCAAAACAAGACAAGACAAAACAACACAACATACGACATGCCATGACATGACAAGACAAGACAAGACATGACAAGACAAAACAAAAGAAGACAAGACAAGACAAGACAAGACAAGACAAGACAAGACAGGACAAGACAACGCAAGACAAGACAAGACAAGACAAGACAAGACAAGACAAGACAAGACAAGACAAGACAAAACAAGACAAGACAAGACAGAACAACACATGACATGACATGACATGACATTACAAGACAAGACAGAACAGGACAAGACAAGACAAGACAAGACAAGAAAAGACATGACATGACATGACAAGACAAGACAAGACAAGACAAGACATGACAAGACAAAACAAGACAAAACAAAAGAAGACAAGACAAGACAAGACAAGACAAGACAAGACAAGACAAGACAAGACAAGACAAGACAAGACAAGACAAGACAAGACAAGACAAGACAACACAAGACAAGACAAGACAAAACAAGACAAGACAAGACATGACAAGACAAAACAAGACAAGACAAGACAAGACAAGACAAGACATGAAAAGACAAGACAAGACAAAACAAGACAAGACAAGACAAGACAAGACACGACAAGAAAAGACAAGACAAGACAAGACAAGACAAGACAAGACAAGACATGACATGACAAGACAAGACAAGACAAGACAAGACAAGACAAGACAAGACAAGACAAGACAAGACAAGACAAATCGAGACAAGATAAGACATGACAAAACAAGACAAGACAAAACAACACCACATACGACATGACATGACATGACAAGACAAGACAAGACAAGACAAGACAAGACAAGACAAGACAAGACAAGACAAGACAAGACAAGACAAGACAAGACAAGACAAGACAAGACAAGACAAGAAAAGACATGACATGACATGACAAGACAAGACAAGACAAATCGAGACAAGATAAGACATGACAAAACAAGACAAGACAAAACAACACCACATACGACATGACATGACATGACAAGACAAGACAAGACAAGACAAGACAAGACAAGACAAGACAAGACAAGACAAGACAAGACAAGACAAGACAAGACAAGGCAAGACAAGAAAAGACATGACATGACATGACAAGACAAGACAAGACAAGACAAGAAAAGACAAGACAAGACAAGACAAGACAAGACAAGATAAGACATGACAAGACAAGAAAAGACAAGACAAGACAAGACAAGACAAGACAAGACAAGACATGACATGGCAAGACAAGACAAGACAAGACAAGACAAGACAAGACAAGACAAGACAAATCAAGACAAGATAAGACATGACAAAACAAGGCAAGACAAAACAACACCGCATACGACATGACATGACATGACAAGACAAGACAAGACAAGACAAGACAAGACAAGACAAGACAAGACAAGACAAGACAAGACAAGACAAGACAAGACAAGACAAGACAAGACAAGACAAGACAAGACAAGACAAGGCAAGACAAGACAAGACAAGACAAGACAAGACAAGACAAGACAAGACAAGAGAAGACAAGACAAGACAAGACAAGACAAGACAAGACATGACAAGACAAGACAAGACAAGAAAAGAAAAGACAAGACAAGACAAGACATGACAAGACAAGACAAGACAAGAAAAGAAAAGACAAGACAAGACATGACATGCCATGACATGACAAGACAAGACAAGACATGACAAGACAAAACAAGACAAAACAAAAGAAGACAAGACAAGACAAAACAAGACAAGACAAGACAAGACAGGACAAGACAACACAAGACAAGACAAGACAAGACAAGACAAGACAAGACAAGACAAGACAAGATAAGACATGACAAGACAAAACAAGACAAGACAAAACAACACAACATACGACATGACATGACATGACAAGACAAGACAAGACAAAACAAGACAAGACAAGACAAGACAAGACAAGACAAGACAAGACAAGGCAAGACAAGACAAGACAAGACAAGACAAGACAAGACAAGACAACACAAGACAAGGCAAGACAAGACAAGACAAGATAAGACACGACAAGACAAAACAAGACAAGACAAAACAACACAACACAACATACGACATGACATGGCATGACAAGACAAGACAAGACAAGAAAAGAAAAGACAAGACAAGACAACACAAGACAAGACAAGACAAAACAAGACAAGACAAGACAAGACATGACAAGACAAAGCAAAACAAGACAAGACAAAACAACACAACATACGACATGCCATGACATGACAAGACAAGACAAGACATGACAAGACAAAACAAGACAAAACAAAAGAAGACAAGACAAGACAAGACAAGACAAGACAAGACAGGACAAGACAACGCAAGACAAGACAAGACAAGACAAGACAAGACAAGACAAGACAAGACAAGAAAAGACATGACATGACATGACAAGACAAGACAAGACAAGACAAGAAAAGACAAGACAAGACAAGACAAGACAAGACAAGATAAGACATGACAAGACAAGAAAAGACAAGACAAGACAAGACAAGACAAGACAAGACAAGACATGACATGGCAAGACAAGACAAGACAAGACAAGACAAGACAAGACAAGACAAATCAAGACAAGATAAGACATGACAAAACAAGACAAGACAAAACAACACCACATACGACATGACATGACATGACAAGACAAGACAAGACAAGACAAGACAAGACAAGACAAGACAAGACAAGACAAGACAAGACATGACATGACAAGACAAGACAAGACAAGACAAGAAAAGACAAGACAAGACAAGACAAGACAAGACAAGATAAGACATGACAAGACAAGACAAGACAAGACAAGACAAGACAAGACAAGACAAGACAAGACAAATCAAGACAAGATAAGACATGACAAAACAAGGCAAGACAAAACAACACCATATACGACATGACATGACATGACAAGACAAGACAAGACAAGACAAGACAAGACAAGACAAGACAAGACAAGACAAGACAAGACAAGACAAGACAAGACAAGACAAGACAAGACAAGACAAGACAAGACAAGACAAGACAAGACAAGACAAGACAAGGCAAGACAAGACAAGACAAGACAAGACAAGACAAGACAAGACAAGACAAGACAAGACAAGACAAGACAAATCAAGACAAGATAAGACATGACAAAACAAGACAAGACAAGACAAAGCAATACCACATACGACATGACATGACATGACAAGACAAGACAAGACAAGACAAGACAAGACAAGACAAGACAAGACAAGACAAGACAAGACAAGACAAGACAAGACAAGACAAGACAAGACAAGACAAGACAAGACAAGAAAAGACATGACATGACATGACAAGACAAGACAAGACAAGACAAGACAAGACAAGACAAGACAAGACAAGACAAGACAAGACAAGACAAGACAAGACATGACATGACAAGACAAGACAAGACAAGACAAGACAAGACAAGACAAGACAAGACAAGACAAATCAAGACAAGATAAGACATGACAAAACAAGACAAGACAAAACAACACCACATACGACATGACATGACATGACAAGACAAGACAAGACAAGACAAGACAACACAAGACAAGACAAGACAAGACAAGACAAGACAAGACAAGACATGACATGACAAGACAAGACAAGACAAGACAAGAAAAGACAAGACAAGACAAGACAAGACAAGACAAGACAAGATAAGACATGACAAGACAAGAAAAGACAAGACAAGACAAGACAAGACAAGACAAGACATGACATGGCAAGACAAGACAAGACAAGACAAGACAAGACATGACATGACAAGACAAGACAAGACAAGACAAGACAAGACAAGACAAGACAAATCAAGACAAGATAAGACATGACAAAACAAGGCAAGACAAAACAACACCACATACGACATGACATGACATGACAAGACAAGACAAGACAAGACAAGACAAGACAAGACAAGACAAGACAAGACAAGACAAGACAAGACAAGACAAGACAAGACAAGACAAGACAAGACATGACATGACATGACAAGACAAGACAAGACAAGACAAGACAAGACAAGACAAGACAAGACAAGACAAGACAAGACAAGACAAGACAAGACAAGACAAGACAAGACAAATCAAGACAAGATAAGACATGACAAAACAAGGCAAGACAAAACAACACCGCATACGACATGACATGACATGACAAGACAAGACAAGACAAGACAAGACAAGACAAGACAAGACAAGACAAGACAAGACAAGACATGACATGACAAGACAAGACAAGACAAGACAAGAAAAGACAAGACAAGACAAGACAAGACAAGACAAGATAAGACATGACAAGACAAGAAAAGACAAGACAAGACAAGACAAGACAAGACAAGACAAGACATGACATGGCAAGACAAGACAAGACAAGACAAGACAAGACAAGACATGACATGACAAGACAAGACAAGACAAGACAAGACAAGACAAGACAAGACAAGACAAGACAAGACAAGACAAGACAAGAAAAGACATGACAAGACAAGACAAGACAAGACAAGACAAGACAAGACAAGACAAGACATGACAAGACAAGACAAGACAAGACAAGACAAGACAAGGCAAGACAAGACAAGACAAGACAAGACAAGACAAGACAAGACAAGACAAGACAAGACAAGACAAATCAAGACAAGATAAGACATGACAAAACAAGACAAGACAAAACAACACCACATACGACATGACATGACATGACAAGACAAGACAAGACAAGACAAGACAAGACAAGACAAGACAAGACAAGACAAGACAAGACAAGACAAGACAAGACAAGACAAGACAAGACAAGACAAGACAAGACATGACATGACATGACAAGACAAGACAAGACAAGACAAGACAAGACAAGACAAGACAAGACAAGACAAGACAAGACAACACATGACATGACATGACATGACAAGACAAAACAACACATGACATGACATGACAAGACAAGACAAGACAAGACAAGACAAGACAACACATGACATGACATGACATGACAAGACAAAACAACACATGACATGACATGACAAGACAAGACAAGACATGACACGACAAAACAACACAAGACAAGACAACACAACACAAGACAAGACAAGACAAGACAAGAAAAGACAAGAAAAGACAAGAAAAGACAAGAAAAGAAAAGACAAGACAAGACAAGACAAGACAAGACAAGACAAGACATGACAAGACAAGACAAGACAAGACAAGACAAGACAAGACAAGACAAGACAACACATGACATGACATGACATGACAAGACAAAACAACACATGACATGACATGACAAGACAAGACAAGACATGACACGACAAAACAACACAAGACAAGACAACACAACACAAGACAAGACAAGACAAGACAAGACAAGACAAGGCAAGACAAGACAAGACAAGACAAGACAAATCAAGACAAGATAAGACATGACAAAACAAGGCAAGACAAAACAACACCGCATACGACATGACATGACAAGACAAGACAAGACAAGACAAGACAAGACAAGACAAGACAAGACAAGACAAGACAAGACAAGACAAGACAAGACAAGACAAGACAAGACAAGACAAGACAAGACAAGACAAGACAAGACAAGACAAGACATGACATGACAAGACAAGACAAGACAAGACAAGACAAGACAAATCAAGACAAGATAAGACATGACAAAACAAGACAAGACAAAACAACACCACATACGACATGACATGACATGACAAGACAAGACAAGATAAGACATGACAAAACAAGACAAGACAAAACAACACAACATACGACATGCCATGACATGACAAGACAAGACAAGACATGACAAGACAAAACAAGACAAAACAAAAGAAGACAAGACAAGACAAGACAAGACAAGACAAGACAGGACAAGACAACGCAAGACAAGACAAGACAAGACAAGACAAGACAAGACAAGACAAGACAAGACAAGACAAAACAAGACAAGACAAGACAGAACAACACATGACATGACATGACATGACATTACAAGACAAGACAGAACAGGACAAGACAAGACAAGACAAGACAAGAAAAGACATGACATGACATGACAAGACAAGACAAGACAAGACATGACAAGACAAAACAAGACAAAACAAAAGAAGACAAGACAAGACAAGACAAGACAAGACAAGACAAGACAAGACAAGACAAGACAAGACAAGACAACACAAGACAAGACAAGACAAAACAAGACAAGACAAGACATGACAAGACAAAACAAGACAAGACAAGACAAGACAAGACAAGACAAGACAAGACATGAAAAGACAAGACAAGACAAAACAAGACAAGACAAGACAAGACAAGACACGACAAGAAAAGACAAGACAAGACAAGACAAGACAAGACAAGACAAGACATGACATGACAAGACAAGACAAGACAAGACAAGACAAGACAAGACAAGACAAGACAAGACAAGACAAGACAAGACAAATCAAGACAAGATAAGACATGACAAAACAAGACAAGACAAAACAACACCACATACGACATGACATGACATGACAAGACAAGACAAGACAAGACAAGACAAGACAAGACAAGACAAGACAAGACAAGACAAGACAAGACAAGACAAGAAAAGACATGACATGACATGACAAGACAAGACAAGACAAGAAAAGACAAGACAAGACAAGACAAGACAAGACAAGATAAGATATGACAAGACAAGAAAAGACAAGACAAGACAAGACAAGACAAGACAAGACAAGACAAGACATGACATGGCAAGACAAGACAAGACAAGACAAGACAAGACAAGACAAGACAAGACAAGACAAATCAAGACAAGATAAGACATGACAAAACAAGGCAAGACAAAACAACACCGCATACGACATGACATGACATGACAAGACAAGACAAGACAAGACAAGACAAGACAAGACAAGACAAGACAAGACAAGACAAGACAAGACAAGACAAGACAAGACAAGACAAGACAAGACAAGACAAGACAAGACAAGACAAGACAAGACAAGACAAGGCAAGACAAGACAAGACAAGACAAGACAAGACAAGACAAGACAAGACAAGAGAAGACAAGACAAGACAAGACAAGACAAGACAAGACATGACAAGACAAGACAAGACAAGAAAAGAAAAGACAAGACAAGACAAGACATGACAAGACAAGACAAGACAAGAAAAGAAAAGACAAGACAAGACATGACATGCCATGACATGACAAGACAAGACAAGACATGACAAGACAAAACAAGACAAAACAAAAAAAGACAAGACAAGACAAAACAAGACAAGACAAGACAAGACAGGACAAGACAACACAAGACAAGACAAGACAAGACAAGACAAGACAAGACAAGACAAGACAAGATAAGACATGACAAGACAAAACAAGACAAGACAAAACAACACAACATACGACATGACATGACATGACAAGACAAGACAAGACAAAACAAGACAAGACAAGACAAGACAAGACAAGACAAGACAAGACAAGGCAAGACAAGACAAGACAAGACAAGACAAGACAAGACAAGACAACACAAGACAAGGCAAGACAAGACAAGACAAGATAAGACACGACAAGACAAAACAAGACAAGACAAAACAACACAACACAACATACGACATGACATGGCATGACAAGACAAGACAAGACAAGAAAAGAAAAGACAAGACAAGACAACACAAGACAAGACAAGACAAAACAAGACAAGACAAGACAAGACATGACAAGACAAACCAAAACAAGACAAGACAAAACAACACAACATACGACATGCCATGACATGACAAGACGAGACAAGACATGACAAGACAAAACAAGACAAAACAAAAGAAGACAAGACAAGACAAGACAAGACAAGACAAGACAGGACAAGACAACGCAAGACAAGACAAGACAAGACAAGACAAGACAAGACAAGACAAGACAAGACAAGACAAAACAAGACAAGACAAGACAGAACAACACATGACATGACATGACATGACATTACAAGACAAGACAGAACAGGACAAGACAAGACAAGACAAGACAAGAAAAGACATGACATGACATGACAAGACAAGACAAGACAAGACAAGACATGACAAGACAAAACAAGACAAAACAAAAGAAGACAAGACAAGACAAGACAAGACAAGACAAGACAAGACAAGACAAGACAAGACAACACAAGACAAGACAAGACAAAACAAGACAAGACAAGACATGACAAGACAAAACAAGACAAGACAAGACAAGACAAGACAAGACAAGACAAGACATGAAAAGACAAGACAAGACAAAACAAGACAAGACAAGACAAGACAAGACACGACAAGAAAAGACAAGACAAGACAAGACAAGACAAGACAAGACAAGACATGACATGACAAGACAAGACAAGACAAGACAAGACAAGACAAGACAAGACAAGACAAGACAAGACAAATCAAGACAAGATAAGACATGACAAAACAAGACAAGACAAAACAACACCACATACGACATGACATGACATGACAAGACAAGACAAGACAAGACAAGACAAGACAAGACAAGACAAGACAAGACAAGACAAGACAAGACAAGACAAGACAAGACAAGACAAGACAAGACAAGACAAGACAAGACAAGACAAGACAAGAAAAGACATGACATGACATGACAAGACAAGACAAGACAAGACAAGAAAAGACAAGACAAGACAAGACAAGACAAGACAAGATAAGACATGACAAGACAAGAAAAGACAAGACAAGACAAGACAAGACAAGACAAGACAAGACAAGACATGACATGGCAAGACAAGACAAGACAAGACAAGACAAGACAAGACAAGACAAGACAAGACAAGACAAATCAAGACAAGATAAGACATGACAAAACAAGGCAAGACAAAACAACACCGCATACGACATGACATGACATGACAAGACAAGACAAGACAAGACAAGACAAGACAAGACAAGACAAGACAAGACAAGACAAGACAAGACAAGACAAGACAAGACAAGACAAGACAAGACAAGACAAGACAAGACAAGACAAGACAAGACAAGGCAAGACAAGACAAGACAAGACAAGACAAGACAAGACAAGACAAGACAAGACAAGAGAAGACAAGACAAGACAAGACAAGACAAGACAAGACAACACAACACAAGACAAGACAAGACAAGACAAGAAAAGACAAGAAAAGACAAGAAAAGACAAGAAAAGAAAAGACAAGACAAGACAAGACAAGAAAAGAAAAGACAAGACAAGACAACACAAGACAAGACAAGACAAGACAAGACAAGACAAGACAAGACAACACCACATACGACATGACATGACATGACAAGACAAGACAAGACAAGACAAGACAAGACAAGCCAAGACAAGACAAGACAAGACAAGACAAGACAAGACAAGACAAGACAAGACAAGACAAGACAAGACAAGACAAGACATGACAAGACAAGACAAGACAAGACAAGACAAGACAAGACAAGACAACACATGACATGACATGACATGATAAGACAAAACAACACATGACATGACATGACAAGACAAGACAAGACATGACACGACAAAACAACACAAGACAAGACAAAACAACACAACACACGACGGGACAGGACAAGACAAGACAAGACAAGACAAGACAAGACAAGACAAGAAAAGACAAGACAACACAAGACAAGACAAGACAAGACATGACATTTTAAGACAAGACAAGACAAGACAAGACAAGACAAGACAAGACAAGACAAGACAAGACAAGACAAGACAAGACAAGACAAGACAAGACAAGACAACACAACACAACACAAGACAAGACAAGAAAAGATAAGACAAGAAAAGAAAAGAAAAGACAAGACAAGACAATACAAGACAAGACAAGACAAGACAAAAAAACAACACATGACATGACATGACATGACAAGACAGAACAGGACAAGACAAGACAAGACAAGACAAGACAAGACAAGACAAGACAAGACAAGACAAGACAAGACAAGACAAGACAAGACAAGACAAGACAAGACAAGACAAGACAAGACAAGACAAGACAAGACAAGACAAGACAACACAACACAACACAACACAAGACAAGAAAAGATAAGACAAGAAAAGAAAAGAAAAGACAAGACAAGACAAGACAATACACCACATACGACATGACATGACATGACAAGACAAGACAAGACAAGACAAGACAAGACGAGACAAGACAAGACAAGACAAGACAAGACAAGACAAGACAACACAACACAACACAAGACAAGACAAGAAAAGATAAGACAAGAAAAGAAAAGAAAAGAAAAGACAAGACAAGACAAGACAATACAAGACAAGACAAGACAAGACAAGACAAAAAAACAACACATGACATGACATGACATGACAAGACAGAACGGGACAAGACAAGACAAGACAAGACAAGACAAGACAAGACAAGACAAGACAAGACAAGACAAGACAAGACAAGACAAGACAAGACAAGACAAGACAAGACAAGACAAGACAAGACAAGACAAGACAAGACAAGACAAGACAAGACAAGACAAGACAAGACAAGACAAGACAAGACAAGACAAGACAAGACAAGACAAGACAAGACAAGACAAGACAAGACAATACAAGACAAGACAAGACAAAACAAGACAAGACAAGACAAAACAACACATGACATGACATGACAAGACAAGACAAGACAGAACAGGACAAGACAAGAAAAGACAAGAAAAGAAAAGACAAGACAAGACAAGACAAGGCAAAACAAGACAATACAAGACAAGACAAAACAACACAACATACGACATGACATGACATGACAAGACAAGACAAGACAAGACAACACAAGACAAGACAAGAAAAGACAAGTCAAGAAAAGAAAAGACAAGACAATACAACACAAGACAAGACAAAACAAGACAAGACAAGACAAAACAACACATGACATAACATGACATGACAAGACAAGACAGAACAGGACAAGACAAGACAAGACAAGACAAGACAAGACATGACATAACAAGACAAGACAAGACAAGACAATACAAGACAAGACAAGACAAGACAAGACATGACAAGACCAGACAAGACAAAACAACACCTGACATGACATGACAAGACAAGACAAGACAAAACAACACATGACATAACATGACATGACAAGACAAGACAGAACAGGACAAGACAAGACAAGACAAGACAAGACAAGACATGACATGACAAGACAAGACAAGACAAGACAATACAATACAAGACAAGACAAGACAAGACAAGACAAGACAAGACCAGACAAGACAAAACAACACATGACATGACATGACAAGACAAGACAAGACATGACACGACAAAACAACACAAGACAAGACAAAACAACACAACACACGACGGGACAGGACAAGACAAGACAAGACAAGACAAGACAAGACAAGACAAGACAAGACAAGAAAAGACAAGACAAGACATGACAAGACAAGACAAGACAAGACAAGACAAGACAAGACAAGACAAGACAAGCCAAGACAAGACAAAACAAGACAAGATAAGACATGACAAGACAAGACATGACATGACAAGACAAGACAAGACAAGACAAGACAAGACAAGACAAGACAAGACAAGACAAGACAAGACAAGACAAGACAATACAAGACAAGACAAGACAAGACAAGACAAGACATGACATGACAAGACAAAACAAGACAAGGCAGGGCAAAACAAGACAATACAAGACAAGACAAAACAACACAACATACGACATGACATGACATGACAAGACAAGACAAGACAAGACAACACAAGACAAGACAAGAAAAGACAAGAAAAGAAAAGACAAGACAAGACCAGACAAGACAAAACAACACCTGACATGACATGACAAGACAAGACAAGACAAAACAACACATGACATAACATGACATGACAAGACAAGACAGAACAGGACAAGACAAGACAAGACAAGACAAGACAAGACATGACATGACAAGACAAGACAAGACAAGACAATACAATACAAGACAAGACAAGACAAGACAAGACAAGACAAGACCAGACAAGACAAAACAACACATGACATGACATGACAAGACAAGACAAGACATGACACGACAAAACAACACAAGACAAGACAAAACAACACAACACACGACGGGACAGGACAAGACAAGACAAGACAAGACAAGACAAGACAAGACAAGACAAGACAAGAAAAGACAAGACAAGACATGACAAGACAAGACAAGACAAGACAAGACAAGACAAGACAAGACAAGACAAGACAAGCCAAGACAAGACAAAACAAGACAAGATAAGACATGACAAGACAAGACATGACATGACAAGACAAGACAAGACAAGACAAGACAAGACAAGACAATACAAGACAAGACAAGACAAAACAAGACAAGACAAGACAAAACAACACATGACATGACATGACAAGACAAGACAAGACAGAACAGGACAAGACAAGAAAAGACAAGAAAAGAAAAGACAAGACAAGACAAGACAAGGCAAAACAAGACAATACAAGACAAGACAAAACAACACAACATACGACATGACATGACAAGACAAGACAAGACAAGACAACACAAGACAAGACAAGAAAAGACAAGACAAGAAAAGAAAAGACAAGACAATACAACACAAGACAAGACAAAACAAGACAAGACAAGACAAAACAACACATGAGATAACATGACATGACAAGACAAGACAGAACAGGACAAGACAAGACAAGACAAGACAAGACAAGACATGACATGACAAGACAAGACAAGACAAGACAATACAAGACAAGACAAGACAAGACAAGACAAGACAAGACCAGACAAGACAAAACAACACCTGACATGACATGACAAGACAAGACAAGACAAAACAACACATGACATAACATGACATGACAAGACAAGACAGAACAGGACAAGACAAGACAAGACAAGACAAGACAAGACATGACATGACAAGACAAGACAAGACAAGACAATACAATACAAGACAAGACAAGACAAGACAAGACAAGACAAGACCAGACAAGACAAAACAACACATGACATGACATGACAAGACAAGACAAGACATGACACGACAAAACAACACAAGACAAGACAAAACAACACAACACACGACGGGACAGGACAAGACAAGACAAGACAAGACAAGACAAGACAAGACAAGACAAGAAAAGACAAGACAAGACATGACAAGACAAGACAAGACAAGACAAGACAAGACAAGACAAGACAAGACAAGACAAGCCAAGACAAGACAAAACAAGACAAGATAAGACATGACAAGACATGACATGACAAGACAAGACAAGACAAGACAAGACAAGACAAGACAAGACAAGACAAGACAAGACAAGACAATACAAGACAAGACAAGACAAGACAAGACAAGACATGACATGACAAGACAAAACAAGACAAGGCAGGGCAAAACAAGACAATACAAGACAAGACAAAACAACACAACATACGACATGACATGACATGACAAGACAAGACAAGACAAGACAACACAAGACAAGACAAGAAAAGACAAGAAAAGAAAAGACAAGACAATACAACACAAGACAAGACAAAACAAGACAAGACAAGACAAAACAACACATGACATAACATGACATGACAAGACAAGACAGAACAGGACAAGACAAGACAAGACAAGACAAGACAAGACATGACATGACAAGACAAGACAAGACAAGACAATACAAGACAAGACAAGACAAGACAAGACAAGACAAGAAAAGACAAGAAAAGAAAAGACAAGACAATACAACACAAGACAAGACAAAACAAGACAAGACAAGACAAAACAACACATGACATAACATGACATGACAAGACAAGACAGAACAGGACAAGACAAGACAAGACAAGACAAGACAAGACATGACATGACAAGACAAGACAAGACAAGACAATACAAGACAAGACAAGACAAGACAAGACAAGACATGACATGACAAGACAAAACAAGACAAGGCAGGGCAAAACAAGACAATACAAGACAAGACAAAACAACACAACATACGACATGACATGACATGACAAGACAAGACAAGACAAGACAACACAAGACAAGACAAGAAAAGACAAGAAAAGAAAAGACAAGACAATACAACACAAGACAAGACAAAACAAGACAAGACAAGACAAAACAACACATGACATAACATGACATGACAAGACAAGACAGAACAGGACAAGACAAGACAAGACAAGACAAGACAAGACATGACATGACAAGACAAGACAAGACAAGACAATACAAGACAAGACAAGACAAGACAAGACAAGACAAGAAAAGACAAGAAAAGAAAAGACGAGACAATACAACACAAGACAAGACAAAACAAGACAAGACAAGACAAAACAACACATGACATAACATGACATGACAAGACAAGACAGAACAGGACAAGACAAGACAAGACAAGACAAGACAAGACATGACATGACAAGACAAGACAAGACAAGACAATACAAGACAAGACAAGACAAGACAAGACAAGACAAGACCAGACAAGACAAAACAACACCTGACATGACATGACAAGACAAGACAAGACAAAACAACACATGACATAACATGACATGACAAGACAAGACAGAACAGGACAAGACAAGACAAGACAAGACAAGACAAGACATGACATGACAAGACAAGACAAGACAAGACAATACAATACAAGACAAGACAAGACAAGACAAGACAAGACAAGACCAGACAAGACAAAACAACACATGACATGACATGACAAGACAAGACAAGACATGACACGACAAAACAACACAAGACAAGACAAAACAACACAACACACGACGGGACAGGACAAGACAAGACAAGACAAGACAAGACAAGACAAGACAAGACAAGACAAGACAAGAAAAGACAAGACAAGACATGACAAGACAAGACAAGACAAGACAAGACAAGACAAGACAAGACAAGACAAGACAAGCCAAGACAAGACAAAACAAGACAAGATAAGACATGACAAGACAAGACATGACATGACAAGACAAGACAAGACAAGACAAGACAAGACAAGACAAGACAAGACAAGACAAGACAAGACAAGACAAGACAAGACAAGACAAGACAAGACAAGACAAGACAAAACAAGACAAGATAAGACATGACAAAACAAGACAAGACAAAACAACACCACATACGACATGACATGACATGACAAGACAAGACAAGAAAAGACAAGACAAGACAAGATAAGACAAGAAAAGAAAAGACAAGACAAGACAACACAAGACAAGACAAGACAAAACAAGACAAGACAAGACAAGACATGACAAGACAAAACAAAACAAGACAAGACAAAACAACACAACACATGACATGACATGACATGACAAGACAGAACAGGACAAGACAAGACAAGACAAGACAAGACAAGACAAGACAAGACAAGACAAGACAAGACAAGACAAGACAAGACAAGACAAGACAAGACAAGACAAGACAAGACAAGACAAGACAAGACAAGACAAGACAAGATAAGACAAGACAAGACAAGACAAGACAAGATAAGACAAGACAAGACAAGACAAGACAAAACAACACATGACATGACATGACAAGACAGAACAGGACAAGACAAGATAAAACAAGACAAGCCAAGACAAGACATGACAAGACAAAACAAAACAAGACAAGACAAAACAACACAACACATGACATGACATGACATGACAAGACAGAACAGGACAAGACAAGACAAGACAAGACAAGACAAGAGAAGACAAGACAAGACAAGACAAGACAAGACAAGACAAGACAAGACAAGACAAGACAAGACAAGACAAGACAAGACAAGACAAGACAAGACAAGACAAGACAAGACAAGACAAGACAAGACAAGACAAGACAAGACAAGACAAGACAAGACAAGAGAAGACAAGACAAGACAAGACAAGACAAGACAAGTCAAGACAAGACAAGACAAGACAAGACAAGACAAGACGAGACAAGACAAGACAAGACAAGACAAGACAAGACAAGACAAGGCAAGACAAGTCAAGACAAGACAAGACAAGACAAGACAAGACAAGACAAGACAAGACAAGACAAGACAAGACAAGTCAAGACAAGACAAGACAAGACAAGACAAGACAAGAAAAGACAAGACAAGACAACACAAGACAAGACAAGACAAAACAAGACAAGACAAGACAAGAAAAGACATGACAAGACAAAACAAAACAAGAAAAGACAAAACAACACAACACATGACATGACATGACATGACAAGACAGAACAGGACAAGACAAGACAAGACAAGACAAGACAAGACAAGACAACACAACACAAGACAAGACAAGACAACACAAGACAAGACAAGACAAAACAAGACAAGACAAGACAAGACAAGACAAGACAAGACAGGACAAGACAAGACAAGACAAGACAAGACAAGACAAGACAAGACAAGACAAGACAAGACAAGACAAGACAAGACAAGACAAGACAAGACAAGACAAGACAAGACAAGACAAGACAAGACAAGACAAGACAAGACAAGACAAGACAAGACAAGACAAGACAAGACAAGACAAGACAAGACAAGACAAGACAAGACAAGACAAGACAAGACAAGACAAGACAAGACAAGACAAGACAAGACAAGACAAGACAAGACAAGACAAGACAAGACAAGACAAGACAAGACAAGACAAGACAAGACAAGACAAGACAAGACAAGACAAGACAAGACAAGACAAGACAAGACAAGACAAGACAAGACAAGACAAGACAAGACAAGACAAGACAAGACAAGACAAGACAAGAGAAGAGAAGACAAGACAAGACAAGACAAGACAAGACAAGACAAGACAAGAAAAGACAAGACAAGACAAGACGAGACAAGACAAGACAAGACAAGACAAGACAAGACAAGACAAGACAAGACAAGTCAAGACAAGACAAGACAAGACAAGACAAGACAAGACAAGACAACACAAGACAAGACAAGACAAGAAAAGACAAGACAAGAAAAGACAAGACAAGACAAGACAAGACAACACAAGACAAGACAAGACAAGACAAGAAAAGACAAGACAAGACAACACAAGACAAGACAAGACAAAACAAGACAAGACAAGAAAAGACATGACAAGACAAAACAAAACAAGAAAAGACAAAACAACACAACACATGACATGACATGACATGACAAGACAGAACAGGACAAGACAAGACAAGACAAGACAAGACAAGACAAAACAACACATGACATGACATGACAAGACAGAACAGGACAAGACAAGGCAAAACAAGACAAGACAAGACAAGACATGACAAGACAAAACAAAACAAGACAAGACAAAACAACACAACACATGACATGACATGACATCACAAGACAGAACAGGACAAGACAAGACAAGACAAGACAAGACAAGACAAGACAAGACAAGACAACACAACACAAGACAAGACAAGACAACACAAGACAAGACAAGACAAAACAAGACAAGACAAGACAAGACAAGACAAGACATGACAAGACAAAACAAAACAAGACAAGACAAAACAACACAACACATGACATGACATGACATGACAAGACAGAACAGGACAAGACAAGACAAGACAAGACAAGACAAGACAAGACAAGACAAGACAAGACAAGACAAGACAACACAACACAAGACAAGACAAGACAAGAAAAGACAAGACATGAAAAGACAAGAAAAGACAAGAAAAGAAAAGACAAGACAAGACCAGACAAGACAAAACAACACATGACATGACATGACAAGACAGAACAGGACAAGACAAGACAAGACAAGACAAGACAAGACAAGACAAGACAAAACAACACATGACATGACATGACAAGACAGAACAGGACAAGACAAGACAAAACAAGACAAGACAAGACAAGACAAGACCAGACAAGACAAAACAACACATGACATGACATGACAAGACAGAACAGGACAAGACAAGACAAGACAAGACAAGACAAGACAAGACATGACAATACAAAACAAAACAAGACAAGACAAAACAACACAACACATGACATGACATGACATGACAAGACAGAACAGGACAAGACAAGACAAGACAAGACAAGACAAGACAAGACAAGACAAGACAAGACAAGACAAAACAACACATGACATGACATGACAAGACAGAACAGGACAAGACAAGACAAAACAAGACAAAACAAGACAAAACAACACATGACATGACAAGACAGAACAGGACAAGACAAGACAAGACAAGACAAGACAAGACAAGACAAGACAAAACAACACATGACATAACATGACATGACAAGACAAGACATGACACGACAAAACAACACAAGACAAGACAAAACAACACAACACACGACGGGACAGGACAAGACAAGACAAGACAAGACAAGACAAGACAAGACAAGACAAGACAAGAAAAGACAAGACAAGACATGACAAGACAAGACAAGACAAGACAAGACAAGACAAGACAAGACAAGACAAGACAAGACAAGACCAGACAAGACAAAACAACACATGACATGACATGACAAGACAAGACAAGACATGACACGACAAAACAACACAAGACAAGACAAAACAAGAAAAGACAAGACAAGAAAAGACAAGAAAAGACAAGACAAGACAAGACAAGACAACACAAGACAAGACAAGACAAGACAAGAAAAGACAAGACAAGACAACACAAGACAAGACAAGACAAAACAAGACAAGACAAGAAAAGACATGACAAGACAAAACAAAACAAGAAAAGACAAAACAACACAACACATGACATGACATGACATGACAAGACAGAACAGGACAAGACAAGACAAGACAAGACAAGACAAGACAAAACAACACATGACATGACATGACAAGACAGAACAGGACAAGACAAGGCAAAACAAGACAAGACAAGACAAGACATGACAAGACAAAACAAAACAAGACAAGACAAAACAACACAACACATGACATGACATGACATCACAAGACAGAACAGGACAAGACAAGACAAGACAAGACAAGACAAGACAAGACAAGACAACACAACACAAGACAAGACAAGACAACACAAGACAAGACAAGACAAAACAAGACAAGACAAGACAAGACAAGACAAGACATGACAAGACAAAACAAAACAAGACAAGACAAAACAACACAACACATGACATGACATGACATGACAAGACAGAACAGGACAAGACAAGACAAGACAAGACAAGACAAGACAAGACAAGACAAGACAAGACAAGACAAGACAACACAACACAAGACAAGACAAGACAAGAAAAGACAAGACATGAAAAGACAAGAAAAGACAAGAAAAGAAAAGACAAGACAAGACCAGACAAGACAAAACAACACATGACATGACATGACAAGACAGAACAGGACAAGACAAGACAAGACAAGACAAGACAAGACCAGACAAGACAAAACAACACATGACATGACATGACAAGACAGAACAGGACAAGACAAGACAAGACAAGACAAGACAAGACAAGACAAGACAAGACCAGACAAGACAAAACAACACATGACATGACATGACAAGACAGAACAGGACAAGACAAGACAAGACAAGACAAGACAAGACAAGACAAGACAAGACATGACAAGACAAAACAAAACAAGACAAGACAAAACAACACAACACATGACATGACATGACATGACAAGACAGAACAGGACAAGACAAGACAAGACAAGACAAGACAAGACAAGACAAGACAAGACAAGACAAGACAAGATAAGACAAAACAACACATGACATGACATGACAAGACAGAACAGGACAAGACAAGACAAAACAAGACAAAACAAGACAAAACAAGACAAAACAACACATGACATGACAAGACAGAACAGGACAAGACAAGACAAGACAAGACAAGACAAGACAAAACAACACATGACATAACATGACATGACAAGACAAGACAGAACAGGACAAGACAAGACAAGACAAGGCAAGACATGACATGACAAGACAAGACAAGACAAGACAATACAAGACAAGACAAGACAAGACAAGACAAGACAAGACAAGACAAGACAAGACAAGACCAGACAAGACAAAACAACACATGACATGACATGACAAGACAAGACAAGACATGACACAACAAAACAACACAAGACAAGACAAAACAACACAACACACGACGGGACAGGACAAGACAAGACAAGACAAGACAAGACAAGACAAGACAAGACAAGACAAGACAAGACCAGACAAGACAAAACAACACATGACATGACATGACAAGACAGAACAGGACAAGACAAGACAAGACAAGACAAGACAAGACAAGACAAGACAAGACCAGACAAGACAAAACAACACATGACATGACATGACAAGACAGAACAGGACAAGACAAGACAAGACAAGACAAGACAAGACAAGACAAGACAAGACAAGACAAGACAAGACAAGACAAGACAAGACAAGACAAGACAAGACAAGACAAGACAAGACAAGACAAGACAAGACAAGACAAGACAAGACAAGACAAGACAAGACAAGACAAGACAAGACAAGACAAGACAAGACAAGACAAGACAAGACAAGACAAGACAAGACAAGACAAGACAAGACAAGACAAGACAAGACAAGACAAGACAAGACAAGACAAGACAAGACAAGACAAGACAAAACAAGACAAGATAGGACATGACAAAACAAGACAAGACAAAACAACACCACATACGACATGACATGACATGACAAGACAAGACAAGACAAGACAAGACAAGACAAGACAAGACAAGACAAGACAAGACAAGACAAGACAAGACAAGACAAGACAAGACAAGACAAGACAAGACAAGACAAGACAAGACAAGACAAGATAAGACAAGACAAGACAAAACAAGACAAGACAAGACAGGACAAGACAAGACAAGACAAGACAAGACAAGACAAGACAAGACAAGACAAGACAAGACAAGACAAGACAACACAAGACAACACAAGACACGACAACACAAGACAAGACAAAACAACACAACACAACATACGACATGACATGACATGACAAGACAAGACAAGACAAGACAAGAAAAGAAAAGAAAAGACAAGACAAGACAAAACAACACAACATACGACATGACATGACATGACAAGACAAGACAAGACAAGACAAGACAAGACAAGACAAGACAAGACAAGACAAGACAAGACAAGACAAGACAAGACAAGACAAGACAAGACAAGACAAGACAAGACAAGACAAGACAAGACAAGACAAGACAAGACAAGACAAGACAAGACAAGACAAGACAAGACAAGACAAGACAAGACAAGACAAGACAAGACAAGACAAGACAAGACAAGACAAGACAAGACAAGACAAGACAAGACAAGACAAGACAAGACAAGACAAGACAAGACAAGACAAGACAAGACAAGACAAGACAAGACAAGACAAGACAAGACAAGACAAGACAAGACAAGACAAGACAAGACAAGACAAGACAAGACAAGACAAGACAAGACAAGACAAGACAAGACAAGACAAGACAAGACAAGACAAGACAAGACAAGACAAGACAAGACATGACGAGACAAGACAAGACAAGACAGAAAAGGACAAGACAAGACAAGACAAGACAAGACAAAACAAGACAAAACAAAAGAAGACAAGACAAGGCAAGACAAGACAAGACAAGACAAGACAAGACAAGACAAGACAAGACAAGACAAGACAAGACAAGACAAGACAAGACAAGACAAGACAAGACAAGATAATACAAGACAAGACAAGACAACACAAGACAACACAAGACAAGACAAAACAACACAACACAACATACGACATGACATGACATGACAAGACAAGACAAGACAAGACAAGACAAGACAAGACAAGACAAGAAAAGAAAGGACAAGACAAGACAACACAAGACAAGACAAGACAAAACAAGACAAGACAAGACATGACAAGACAAAACAAAACAAGACAAGACAAAACAACACAACATACGACATGCCATGACATGACAAGACAAGACAAGACATGACAAGACAAAACAAGACAAAACAAAAGAAGACAAGACAAGACAAGACAAGACAAGACAAGACAAGACATGACAAGACAAAACAAGACAAAACAAAAGAAGACAAGACAAGACAAAACAAGACAAGACAAGACAAGACAGGACAACACAATACAAGACAAGACAAGACAAGACAAGACAAGACAAGATAAGACATGACAAGACAAAACAAGACAAGACAAAACAACACAACATACGACATGACATGACATGACAAGACAAGACAAGACAAGACAAGACAAGACAAGGCAAGACAAGACAAGACAAGACAAGACAAGACAAGACAAGACAAGACAACACAAGACAAGGCAAGACAAGACAAAACAACACAACACAACATACGACATGACATGACATGACAAGACAAGACAAGACAAGACAAGACAAGACAAGAAAAGAAAAGACAAGACAAGACAACACAAGACAAGACAAGACAAAACAAGACAAGACAAGACAAGACATGACAAGACAAAACAAAACAAGACAAGACAAAACAACACAACATACGACATGCCATGACATGACAAGACAAGACAAGACATGACAAGACAAAACAAGACAAAACAAAAGAAGACAAGACAACCAAGACAAGAGAAGACAGGACAAGACAACACAAGACAAGACAAGACAAGACAACACAAGACAAGATAAGACATGACAAGACAAAACAAGTCAAGACAAAACAACACAACATACGACATGACATGACATGACAAGACAAGACAAGACAAGACAAGACAAGACAAGACAAGACAAGACAAGACAAGACAAGACAAGACAAGACAAGACAAGACAAGACAAGACAAGACAAGACAAGACAAGACAAGACAAGACAAGACAAGACAAGACAAGACAAGACAAGACAAGACAAGACAAGACAAGACAAGACAAGACAAGACAAGACAAGACAAGACAAGACAAGACAAGACAAGACAAGACAAGACAACACAAGACAAGACAAGACAAAACAAGACAAGACAAGACAAGACATGACAAGACAAAACAAGACAAGACAAGACAAGACAAGACAAGACAAGACAAGACAAGACAAGACAACACAAGACAAGACAAGACAAAACAAGACAAGACAAGACATGACATGACATGACATGACAAGACAAGACAGAACAGGACAAGACAAGACAAGACAAAACAACACATGACATGACATGACATGACATGACATGACAAGACAAGACAGAACAGGACAAGACAAGACAAGACAAGACAAGAAAAGACATGACATGACATGACAAGACAAGACAAGACAAGACAAGACAAGATAAGACATGACAAGACAAAACAAGACAAGACAAAACAACACAACATACGACATGACATGAAAAGACAAGACAAGACAAGACAAGACAAGACAAGACAAGACAAGACAAGACAAGACAAGACAAGACAAGACTAGACAGAAAAGGACAAGACAAGACAAGACAAGACAAGACAAGACAAGACAAGACAAGACAAGACAAGACAAGACAAGACAAGACAAGACAAGACAAGACAAGACAAGACAAGACAAGACAAGACAAGACAAGACAAGACAAGACAAGACAAGACAAGACAAGACAAGACAAGACAAGACAAGACAAGACAAGACAAGGCAAGACAAGACAAGACAAGACAAGACAAGACAAGACAAGACAAGACAAGACAAGACAAGACAAGACAAGACAAGACAAGACAAGACAAGACAAGACAAGACAAGACAAGACAAGACAAGACAAGACAAGACAAGACAAGACAAGACAAGACAAGACAAGACAAGACAAGACAAGACAAGACAAGACAAGACAAGACAAGACAAGACAAGACAAGACAAGACAAGACAAGACAAGACAAGACAAGACAAGACAAGACAAGACAAGACAAGACAAGACAAGACAAGACAAGACAAGACAAGACAAGACAAGACAAGACAAGACAAGACAAGACAAGACATGACATGACATGACATGACATGACATGACAAGACAAAACAAGACAAGACAAAACAACACAACATACGACATGACATGACATGACAAGACAAGACAAGACAAGACAAGACAAGACAAGGCAAGACAAGACAAGACAAGACAAGACAAGACAAGACAAGACAAGACAACACAAGACAAGGCAAGACAAGACAAAACAACACAACACAACATACGACATGACATGACATGACAAGACAAGACAAGACAAGACAAGACAAGACAAGAAAAGAAAAGACAAGACAAGACAACACAAGACAAGACAAGACAAAACAAGACAAGACAAGACAAGACATGACAAGACAAAACAAAACAAGACAAGACAAAACAACACAACATACGACATGCCATGACATGACAAGACAAGACAAGACATGACAAGACAAAACAAGACAAAACAAAAGAAGACAAGACAACCAAGACAAGAGAAGACAGGACAAGACAAGACAAGACAAGACAAGACAAGACAAGACAAGACAAGATAAGACATGACAAGACAAAACAAGACAAGACAAAACAACACAACATACGACATGACATGAAAAGACAAGACAAGACAAGACAAGACAAGACAAGACAAGACAAGACAAGACAAGACAAGACAAGACAAGACAAGACAAGACAAGACAAGACAAGACAAGACAAGACAAGACAAGACAAGACAAGACAAGACAAGACAAGACAAGACAAGACAAGACAAGACAAGACAAGACAAGACAAGACAAGACAAGACAAGACAAGACAAGACAAGACAAGACAAGACAAGACATGACATGACATGACATGACATGACATGACAAGACAAGACAGAACAGGACAAGACAAGACAAGACAAGACAAGAAAAGACATGACATGACAAGACAAGACAAGACAAGACAAGACAAGGCAAGACAAGACAAGACAAGACAAGATAAGACATGACAAGACAAAACAAGACAAGACAAAACAACACAACATACGACATGACATGAAAAGACAAGACAAGACAAGACAAGACAAGACAAGACAAGACAAGACAAGACAAGACAAGACAAGACAAGACAAGACAAGACAAGACAAGACAAGACAAGACAAGACAAGACAAGACAAGACAAGACAAGACAAGACAAGACAAGACAAGACAAGACTAGACAGAAAAGGACAAGACAAGACAAGACAAGACAAGACAAGACAAGACAAGACAAGACAAGACAAGACAAGACAAGACAAGACAAGACAAGACAAGACAAGACAAGACAAGACAAGACAAGACAAGACAAGACAAGACAAGACAAGGCAAGACAAGACAAGACAAGACAAGACAAGACAAGACAAGACAAGACAAGACAAGACAAGACAAGACAAGACAAGACAAGACAAGACAAGACAAGACAAGACAAGACAAGACAACACATGACATGACATGACATGACATGACATGACAAGACAAGACAGAACAGGACAAGACAAGACAAGACAAGACAAGACAAAACAAGACAAGACAAGACAAGACAAAACAACACATGACATGACATGACATGACATGACATGACAAGACAAGACAGAACAGGACAAGACAAGACAAGACAAGACAAGAAAAGACATGACATGACATGACAAGACAAGACAAGACAAGACAAGACAAGGCAAGACAAGACAAGACAAGACAAGATAAGACATGACAAGACAAAACAAGACAAGACAAAACAACACAACATACGACATGACATGAAAAGACAAGACAAGACAAGACAAAACAACACAACATACGACATGACATGACATGACAAGACAAGACAAGACAAGACAAGACAAGACAAGACAAGACAAGACAAGACAAGACAAGACAAGACAAGACAAGACAAGACAAGACAAGACAAGACAAGACAAGACAAGACAAGACAAGACAAGACAAAACAAGACAAGACAAGACAAGACAAAACAACACATGACATGACATGACATGACATGACATGACAAGACAAGACAGAACAGGACAAGACAAGACAAGACAAGACAAGAAAAGACATGACATGACATGACAAGACAAGACAAGACAAGACAAGACAAGGCAAGACAAGACAAGACAAGACAAGATAAGACATGACAAGACAAAACAAGACAAGACAAAACAACACAACATACGACATGACATGAAAAGACAAGACAAGACAAGACAAGACAAGACAAGACAAGACAAGACAAGACAAGACAAGACAAGACAAGACAAGACAAGACAAGACAAGACAAGACAAGACAAGACAAGACAAGACAAGACAAGACAAGACAAGACAAGACAAGACAAGACAAGACAAGACATGACATGAGAAGACAAGACAAGACAAGACAAGACATGACAAGACAAAACAAGACAAAACAAAAGAAGACAAGACAAGACAAGACAAGACAAGACAAGACAAGACAAGACAAGACAAGACAAGACAAGACAAGACAAGACAAGACAAGACATGACAAAACAAGACAAGACAAAACAACACCACATACGACATGACATGACAAGACAAGACAAGACAAGACAAGATAAGACAAGACAAGACAAGACAAGACAAGACAAGACAAGACAAGACAAGACAAGACAAGACAAGACAAGACAAGACAAGACAAGACAAGACAAGACAAGACAAGACAAGACAAGACAAGACAAGACAAGACAAGACAAGACAAGACAAGACAAGACAAGACAAGACAAGACAAGACAAGACAAGACAAGACAAGACAAGACAAGACAAGACAAGACAAGACAAGACAAGACAAGACAAGACAAGACAAGACAAGACAAGACAAGACAAGACAAGACAAGACAAGACAAAACAAGACAAGACAAGACAAGACAAGACAAGACAAGACAAGACAAGACAAGACAAGACAAGACAAGACAAGACAAGACAAGACAAGACAAGACAAGACAAGACAAGACAAGACAAGACAAGACAAGACAAGACAAGACAAGACAAGACAAGACAAGACAAGACAAGACAAGACAAGACAAGACAAGACAAGACAAGACAAGACAAGACAAGACAAGACAAGACAAGACAAGACAAGACAAGACAAGACAAGACAAGACAAGACAAGACAAGACAAGACAAGACAAGACAAGACAAGACAAGACAAGACAAGACAAGACAAGACAAGACAAGACAAGACAAGACAAGACAAGACAAGACAAGACAAGACAAGACAAGACAAGACAAGACAAGACAAGACAAGACAAGACAAGACAATACAAGACAAGACAATACAAGACAAGACAAGACAAGACAAGACAAGACAAGACAAGACAAAACAAGACAAGACAAGACAAGACAAAACAACACATGACATGACATGACATGACATGACATGACAAGACAAGACAGAACAGGACAAGACAAGACAAGACAAGACAAGAAAAGACATGACATGACATGACAAGACAAGACAAGACAAGACAAGACAAGGCAAGACAAGACAAGACAAGACAAGATAAGACATGACAAGACAAAACAAGACAAGACAAAACAACACAACATACGACATGACATGAAAAGACAAGACAAGACAAGACAAAACAACACAACATACGACATGACATGACATGACAAGACAAGACAAGACAAGACAAGACAAGACAAGACAAGACAAGACAAGACAAGACAAGACAAGACAAGAAAAGACATGACATGACATGAGAAGACAAGACAAGACAAGACAAGACATGACAAGACAAAACAAGACAAAACAAAAGAAGACAAGACAAGACAAGACAAGACAAGACAAGACAAGACAAGACAAGACAAGACAAGACAAGACAAGACAAGACAACACAAGACAAGACAAGACAAAACAAGACAAGACAAGACATGACAAGACAAAACAAGACAAGACAAGACAAGACAAGACAAGACAAGACAAGGCAAGAAAAGACATGACATGACATGACAAGACAAGACAAGACAAGACATGACAAGACAAGACAAGACAAGACAAGAAAAGACAAGACAAGACAAGACAAGACAAGACAAGATAAGACATGACAAGACAAGAAAAGACAAGACAAGACAAGACAAGACAAGACAAGACATGACAAAACAAGACATGACAAAACAACACCACATACGACATGACATGACATGACAAGACAAGACAAGACAAGACAAGACAAGACAAGACAAGACAAGACAAGACAAGACAAGACAAGACAAGACAAGACAAGAAAAGACATGACATGACATGACAAGACAAGACAAGACAAGACAAGACAAGAAAAGACAAGACAAGACAAGACAAGACAAGACAAGATACGACATGACAAGACAAGAAAAGACAAGACAAGACAAGACAAGACAAGACAAGACAAGACATGACAAAACAAGACAAGACAAAACAACACCACATACGACATGACATGACATGACAAGACAAGACAAGACAAGATAAGACATGACAAGACAAGAAAAGACAAGACAAGACAAGACAAGACAAGACAAGACAAGACAAGACAAGACAAATCAAGACAAGATAAGACATGACAAAACAAGACAAGACAAAACAACACCACATACGACATGACATGACATGACAAGACAAGACAAGACAAGACAAGACAAGACAAGACAAGACAAGACAAGACAAGACAAGACAAGACAAGACAAGACAAGACAAGACAAGACAAGACAAGACAAGACAAGACAAGACAAGACAAGACAAGACAAGACAAGACAAGACAAGACAAGACAAGACAAGACAAGACAAGACAAGACAAGACAAGACAAGACAAGACAAGACAAGACAAGACAAGACAAGACAAGACAAGACAAGACAAGACAAGACAAGACAAGACAAGACAAGACAAGACAAGACAAGACAAGACAAGACAAGACAAGACAAGACAAGACAAAACAACATATGACATGACATGACATGACATGACATGAAAAGACAAGACAAGACAAGACAAGACAAGACAAGACAAGACAAGACAAGACAAGACAAGACAAGACAAGACAAGACAAAACAACATATGACATGACATGACATGACATGACATGAAAAGACAAGACAAGACAAGACAAGACAAGACAAGACAAGACAAGACAAGACAAGACAAGACAAGACAAGACAAGACAAGACAAGACAAGACAAGACAAGACAAGACAAGACAAGACAAGACAAGACAAGACAAGACAAGACAAGACAAGACAAGACAAGACAAGACAAGACAAGACAAGACAAGACAAGACAAGACAAGACAAGACAAGACAAGACAAGACAAGACAAGACAAGACAAGACAAGACAAGACAAGACAAGACAAGACAAGACAAGACAAGACAAGACAAGACAAGACAAGACAAGACAAGACAAGAAAAGACAAGACAAGACAAGACAAGACAAGACAAGACAAGACAAGACAAGACAAGACAAGACAAGACAAGACAAGACAAGACAAGACAAGACAAGACAAGACAAGACAAGACAAGACAAGACAAGGCAAGACAAGACAAGACAAGACAAGACAAGACAAGACAAGACAAGACAAGACAAAACAAGACAAGACAAAACAACACAACACAACATACGACATGACATGACATGACAAGACAAGACAAGAAAAGAAAAGACAAGACAAGACAACACAAGACAAGACAAGACAAAACAAGACAAGACAAGACAAGACATGACAAGACAAAGCAAAACAAGACAAGACAAAACAACACAACATACGACATGCCATGACATGACAAGACAAGACAAGACATGACAAGACAAAACAAGACAAAACAAAAGAAGACAAGACAAGACAAGACAAGACAAGACAAGACAGGACAAGACAACGCAAGACAAGACAAGACAAGACAAGGCAAGACAAAACAAGACAAGACAAGACAGAACAACACATGACATGACATGACATGACATGACAAGACAAGACAGAACAGGACAAGACAAGACAAGACAAGACAAGAAAAGACATGACATGACATGAGAAGACAAGACAAGACAAGACAAGACATGACAAGACAAAACAAGACAAAACAAAAGAAGACAAGACAAGACAAGACAAGACAAGACAAGACAAGACAAGACAAGACAAGACAAGACAAGACAAGACAAGACAACACAAGACAAGACAAGACAAAACAAGACAAGACAAGACATGACAAGACAAAACAAGACAAGACAAGACAAGACAAGACAAGACAAGACAAGAAAAGACATGACATGACATGACAAGACAAGACAAGACAAGACATGACAAGACAAGACAAGACAAGACAAGAAAAGACAAGACAAGACAAGACAAGACAAGACAAGATAAGACATGACAAGACAAGAAAAGACAAGACAAGACAAGACAAGACAAGACAAGACATGACAAAACAAGACAAGACAAAACAACACCACATACGACATGACATGACATGACAAGACAAGACAAGACAAGACAAGACAAGACAAGACAAGACAAGACAAGACAAGACAAGACAAGACAAGACAAGACAAGACAAGACAAGAAAAGACATGACATGACATGACAAGACAAGACAAGACAAGACAAGACATGACAAGACAAGACAAGACAAGACAAGAAAAGACAAGACAAGACAAGACAAGACAAGACAAGATAAGACATGACAAGACAAGAAAAGACAAGACAAGACAAGACAAGACAAGACAAGACAAGACATGACAAAACAAGACAAGACAAAACAACACCACATACGACATGACATGACATGACAAGACAAGACAAGACAAGATAAGACATGACAAGGCAAGAAAAGACAAGACAAGACAAGACAAGACAAGACAAGACAAGACAAGACAAGACAAGACAAATCAAGACAAGATAAGACATGACAAAACAAGACAAGACAAAACAACACCACATACGACATGACATGACATGACAAGACAAGACAAGACAAGACAAGACAAGACAAGACAAGACAAGACAAGACAAGACAAGACAAGACAAGACAAGACAAGACAAGACAAGACAAGACAAGACAAGACAAGACAAGACAAGACAAGACAAGACAAGACAAGACAAGGCAAGACAAGACAAGACAAGACAAGACAAGACAAGACAAGACAAGACAACACAAGACAAGACAAGACAAGACAAGACAAGAAAAGACAAGAAAAGACAAGAAAAGACATGACAAGACAAGACAAGACAAGACAAGACAAGACAAGACAAGACAAGACAAGACAACACATGACATGACATGACATGACAAGACAAAACAACACATGACATGACATGACAAGACAAGACAAGACATGACACGACAAAACAACACAAGACAAGACAAAACAACACAACACACGACGGGACAGGACAAGACAAGACAAGACAAGACAAGACAAGACAAGAAAAGACAAGACAACACAAGACAAGACAAGACAAGACATGACACGACAAGACAAGACAAGACAAGACAAGACAAGACAAGACAAGACAAGACAAGACAAGACAAGACAAGACAAGACAAATCAAGACAAGATAAGACATGACAAAACAAGACAAGACAAAACAACACCACATACGACATGACATGACATGACAAGACAAGACAAGACAAGACAAGACAAGACAAGACAAGACAAGACAAGACAAGACAAGACAAGACAAGACAAGACAAGAAAAGACAAGACAAGACAAGACAAGACAAGACAAGACAAGACAAGACAAGACAAGACAAGACAAGGCAAGACAAGACAAGACAAGACAAGACAAGACAAGACAAGACAAGACAAGACAAGACAAGACAAGACAAGACAAGACAACACAAGACAAGACAAGACAAGACAAGACAAGAAAAGACAAGAAAAGACAAGAAAAGACAAGAAAAGACATGACAAGACAAGACAAGACAAGACAAGACAAGACAAGACAAGACAACACATGACATGACATGACATGACAAGACAAAACAACACATGACATGACATGACAAGACAAGACAAGACATGACACGACAAAACAACACAAGACAAGACAAAACAACACAACACACGACGGGACAGGACAAGACAAGACAAGACAAGACAAGACAAGACAAGAAAAGACAAGACAACACAAGACAAGACAAGACAAGACATGACACGACAAGACAAGACAAGACAAGACAAGACAAGACAAGACAAGACAAGACAAGACAAGACAAGACAAGACAAGACAAGACAAGACAAGACAAGACAAGACAAGACAAGACAAGACAAGACAAGACAAGACAGAACAACACATGACATGACATGACATGACATGACAAGACAAGACAGAACAGGACAAGACAAGACAAGACAAGACAAGAAAAGACATGACATGACATGAGAAGACAAGACAAGACAAGACAAGACATGACAAGACAAAACAAGACAAAACAAAAGAAGACAAGACAAGACAAGACAAGACAAGACAAGACAAGACAAGACAAGACAAGACAAGACAAGACAAGACAAGACAAGACAAGACAAGACAAGACAACACAAGACAAGACAAGACAAAACAAGACAAGACAAGACATGACAAGACAAAACAAGACAAGACAAGACAAGACAAGACAAGACAAGACAAGACAAGAAAAGACATGACATGACATGACAAGACAAGACAAGACAAGACATGACAAGACAAGACAAGACAAGACAAGAAAAGACAAGACAAGACAGGACAAGACAGGACAAGATAAGACATGACAAGACAAGAAAAGACAAGACAAGACAAGACAAGACAAGACAAGACATGACAAAACAAGACAAGACAAAACAACACCACATACGACATGACATGACATGACAAGACAAGACAAGACAAGACAAGACAAGACAAGACAAGACAAGACAAGACAAGACAAGACAAGACAAGAAAAGACATGACATGACATGACAAGACAAGACAAGACAAGACAAGACATGACAAGACAAGACAAGACAAGACAAGAAAAGACAAGACAAGACAAGACAAGACAAGATAAGACATGACAAGACAAGAAAAGACAAGACAAGACAAGACAAGACAAGACAAGACATGACAAAACAAGACAAGACAAAACAACACCACATACGACATGACATGACATGACAAGACAAGACAAGACAAGATAAGACATGACAAGACAAGAAAAGACAAGACAAGACAAGACAAGACAAGACAAATCAAGACAAGATAAGACATGACAAAACAAGACAAGACAAAACAACACCACATACGACATGACATGACATGACAAGACAAGACAAGACAAGACAAGACAAGACAAGACAAGACAAGACAAGACAAGACAAGACAAGACAAGACAAGACAAGACAAGACAAGACAAGACAAGACAAGACAAGACAAGACAAGACAAGACAAGACAAGACAAGACAAGACAAGGCAAGACAAGACAAGACAAGACAAGACAAGACAAGACAAGACAAGACAACACATGACATGACATGACAGGACAAGACAAGACAAGACAAGACAAGACAAGACAAGACAAGACAAGACAAGACAAGACAAGACAAGACAAAACAAGACAAGACAAAACAACACAACACAACACATGACATGACATGACATGACAAGACAAAACAGGACAAGACAAGAGAAAACAAGACAAGACAATTGTGTTTGATTTTTTTTTTTAATTAATTAAGAAGACAAAACAAGACAGGACATGACATGACAAGACATGACAAGACAAAACAAGACAAGACAAGACAAGACAAGACAAGACAAGACAAGACAAGAAAAGACAAGACAAGACAAGACAAGACAAGACAAGACAAGACAAGACAAAACAACACAACACAACACAACACAACACATGACATGACATGACATGACATGACAAGACAAGACAGGAAAGGACAAGACAAGACAAGACAAGACAAGACAAGACAAGACAAGACAAAACAAGACAAGAAAAGACAAGACAAGACAAGACAAGAAAAGAAAAGACAAGACAAGACAAGACAAAACAACACAACACAACACAACACAACACATGACATGACATGACATGACAAGACAAGACAGGACAGGACAAGACAAGACAAGACAAGACAAGACAAAACAAGACATGATAAGACAAGACAAGACAAGACAAAACAAAACAACACAACACAACACATGACATGACATGCCATGACATGACAAGACAAGACAAAACAGGACAAGACAAGAGAAGACAAGACAAGACAAGACAAGACAATTGTGTTTGATTTTTTTTTTTTAATTAATTAAGAAGACAAAACAAGACAAGACATGACATGACAAGACAAGACAAAACAAGACAAGACAAGACAAGACAAGACAAGACAAGACAAGACATGACAAGACAAGACAGAACAGGACAAGACATGACATGACAAGACAAGACAAGACAAGACAAGACAAGACAAAACAACACAACACAACACAACACAACACATGGCATGAGAGGACATGACAAGACAAGACAAGGCAAGACAAGACAAGACAAGACATGACAAGACAAGACAGAACAGGACAAGACATGACAAGACAAGACAAGACAAGACAAGACAAGACAAGACAAGACAAGACATGACAAGACAAGACAGAACAGGACAAGACATGACAAGACAAGACAAGACAAGACAAGACAAGACAAAACAACACAACACAACACAACACAACACATGGCATGAGAGGACATGACAAGACAAGACAAGGCAAGACAAGACAAGACAAGACATGACAAGACAAGACAGAACAGGACAAGACATGACAAGACAAGACATGACAAGACAAGACAAGACAAGACAAGACAAGACAAGACAAGACAAGACAAGACAAGACAAAACAACACAACACAACACAACACAACACATGGCATGAGAGGACATGACAAGACAAGACAAGGCAAGACAAGACAAGACAAGACATGACAAGACAAGACAGAACAGGACAAGACATGACAAGACAAGACAAGACAAGACAAGACAAGACAAGACAAGACAAGACAAGACAAGACAAGACAAGACAAGACAAGACAAGACAAGACAAGACAAGACAAGACAAGACAAGACAAGACAAGACAAGACAAGACAAGACAAGACAAGACAAGACAAGACAAGACAAGACAAGACAAGACAAGACAAGAAAAGACAAGACAAGACAAGACAAGACAAGACAAGACAAAACAACACAACACAACACAACACAACACATGACATGACATGACATGACATGACATGACAAGACAAGACAGGAAAGGACAAGACAAGACAAGACAAGACAAGACAAGACAAGAAAAGAAAAGACAAGACAAGACAAGACAAAACAACACAACACAACACAACACAACACAACACATGACATGACATGACATGACAAGACAAGACAGGACAGGACAAGACAAGACAAGACAAGACAAGACAAGACAAGACAAGACAAGACAAGACAGAACAGGACAAGACATGACAAGACAAGACAAGATAAGACAAGACAAGACAAGACAAAACAACACAACACAACACAACACATGGCATGAGAGGACATGGCAAGACAAGACAAGACAAGACAAGACATGACAAGACAAGACAGAACAGGACAAGACATGACAAGACATGACAAGACAAGACATGACAAGACATGACAAGACATGACAAGACAAGACAAGACAAGACAAGACAAGACAAGACATGACAAGACAAGACAAGACAAGACAAGACAAGACAAGACAAGACAAGACAAGACAAAACAACACAGCACAACACATGACATGACATTACAGGACAGGACAAGACAAGACAAGGCAAGACAAGACAAGACAAGACAAGACAACACAACACATGACATGACATGACATTACAAGACAAGACAAGACAAGACAAGACAAGACAAGACAAGACAAGACCAGACAAGACACGACATGACATGACATGACCAGACAAGACAAGACAACACAACACAACACAACACATGACATGACATGAGAGGACATGACAAGACAAGACAAGACAAGACAAGACAAGACAAGACAAGACAAAACAAGACAAGACAAAACAACACAACACAACACATGACATGACATGACATGACATGACAACACAAAACAGGACAAGACAAGACAAGACAATTGTGTTTGATTTTTTTTTTAAATTAATTAAGAAGACAAAACAAGACAAGACATGACATGACAAGACAAGACAAAACAAGACAAGACAAGACAAGACAAGACAAGACAAGAAAAGACAAGAAAAGACAAGACAAGACAAGACAAGACAAGACAAGACAAGACAAGACAAGACAAGACAAGACAAGACAAGACAAAACAAGACAAGACAAGACAAAACAAGACAAGACAAGACAAAACAACACATGACATGACATGACATGACATGACAAGACAAGACAGAACAGGACAAGACAAGACAAGACAAGACAAGACAAGAAAAGACATGACATGACATGACAAGACAAGACAAGACAAGACAAGACAAGACAAGACAAGACAAGACAAGACAAGACAAAACAACACAACATACGACATGACATGACATGACAAGACAAGACAAGACAAGACAAGACAAGACAAGACAAGACAAGACAAGACAAGACAAGACAAGACAAGACAAGACAAGACAAGACAAGACAAGACAAGACAAGACAAGACAAGACAAGACAAGACAAGACAAGACAAGAAAAGACAAGACAAGACAAGACAAGACAAGACAAGACAAGACAAGACATGACATGACATGACAAGACATGACAAGACAAGACAAGACAAGACAAGACAAGACAAGACAAGACAAGACAAGACAAGGCAAGACAAGACAAGACAAGACAAGGCAAGACAAGACAAGAAAAGACAAGACAAGACAAGACAAGACAAGACAAGACAAGACAAGACATGACATGACATGACAAGACATGACAAGACAAGACAAGACAAGACAAGACAAGACAAGACAAGACAAGACAAGACAAGGCAAGACAAGACAAGACAAGACAAGGCAAGACAAGACAAGACAAGACAAAACAAGACAAGACAAGACAAGACAAAACAACACATGACATGACATGACATGACATGACAAGACAAGACAGAACAGGACAAGACAAGACAAGACAAGACAAGACAAGAAAAGACATGACATGACATGCCAAGACAAGACAAGACAAGACAAGACAAAACAACACAACATACGACATGACATGACATGACAAGACAAGACAAGACAATACAACACAAGACAAGACAAAACAAGACAAGACAAGACAAGACAAGACAAGACAAGACAAGACAAGACAAGACAAGACAAGACAAGACAAGACATGACATGACAAGACAAGACAAGACAAGACAAGACAAGACAAAACAACACATGACATGACAAGACAAGACAAGACATGACACGACAAAACAACACAAGACAAGACAAAACAACACAACACACGACGGGACAGGACAAGACAAGACAAGACAAGACAAGACAAGACAAGACAAGACAAGACAAGACAAGACAAGACAAGACAAGACATGACATGACAAGACAAGACAAGACAAGACAAGACAAGACAAGACAAGACAAGACAAGACAAGACAAGACAAGACAAAACAAGACAAGACAAGACAAGACAAGACAAGACAAGACAAGACAAGACAAGACAAGACAAGACAAGACAAGACAAGACAAGACAAGACAAGACAAGACAAGACAAGACAAGACAAGACAAGACAAGACAAGACAAGACAAGACAAAACAAGACAAGACAAGACAAGACAAGACAAGACAAGACAAGACAAGACAAGACAAAACAAGACAAGACAAGACAAGACAAGAGAAGACAAGACAAGACAAGACAAGACAAGACAAGACAGGACTAGACAAGACAAGACAAGACAAGACAAGACAAGACAAGACAAGACAAGACAAGACAAGACAAGACAAGACAAGACAAGACAAGACAAGACAAGACAAGACAAGACAAGACAAGACAAGACAAGACAAGACAAGACAAGACAAGACAAGACAAGACAAGACAAGACAAGACAAGACAAGACAAGACAAGACAAGACAAGACAAGACAAGACAAGACAAGACAAGACAAGACAAGACAAGACAAGACAAGACAAGACAAGACAAGACAAGACAAGACAAGACAAGACAAGACAAGACAAGACAAGACAAGACAAGACAAGACAAGACAAGACAAGACAAGACAAGACAAGATAAGACATTACAAGACAAAACAAGACAAGACAAAACAACACAACATACGACATGGCATGACATGACAAGACAAGACAACACAACATACGACATGACATGACATGACAAGACAAGACAAGACAAGACAAGACAAGACAAGACAAGACAAGACAAGACAAGACAAGACAAGACAAGACAAGACAAGACAAGACAAGACAAGACAAGACAAGACAAGACAAGATAAGACATTACAAGACAAGACAAGACAAGACAAGACAAGACAAGACAAGACAGGACAAGACAAGACAAGACAAGACAAGACAAGACAAGACAAGACAAGACAAGACAAGACAAGACAAGACAAGACAAGACAAGACAAGACAAGACAAGACAAGACAAGACAAGACAAGACAAGACAAGACAAGACAAGACAAGACAAGACAAGACATGACATGACAAGACAAAACAAGACAAAACAATTGAAGACAAGACAAAACAACACAACATACGACATGACATGACATGACAAGACAAGACAAGACAAGACAAGACAAGACAAGACAAGACAAGACAAGACAAGACAAGATAAGACATTACAAGACAAAACAAGACAAGACAAAACAACACAACATACGACATGGCATGACATGACAAGACAAGACAACACAACATACGACATGACATGACATGACAAGACAAGACAAGACAAGACAAGACAAGACAAGACAAGACAAGACAAGACATGACAAGACAAGACAGAACAGGACAAGACATGACAAGACAAGACAAGACAAGACAAGACAAGACAAGACAAGACAAGACAAGACAAGACAAGACAAGACAAGACAAGACAAGACAAGACAAGACAAGACAAGACAAGACAAGACAAGACAAGACAAGACAAGACAAGACAAGACAAGACAAGACAAGACAAGAAAAGACAAGACAAGACAAGACAAGACAAGACAAGACAACACAACACAACACAACACAACACAACACATGACATGACATGACATGACATGACATGACAAGACAAGACAGGAAAGGACAAGACAAGACAAGACAAGACAAGACAAGACAAAACAAGACAAGAAAAGACAAGACAAGACAAGACAAGAAAAGAAAAGACAAGACAAGACAAGACAAAACAACACAACACAACACAACACAACACAACACATGACATGACATGACATGACAAGACAAGACAGGACAGGACAAGACAAGACAAGACAAGACAAGACAAGACAAGACAAGACAAGACAAGACAGAGCAGGACAAGACATGACAAGACAAGACAATACAAGACAAGACAAGACAAAACAACACAACACAACACAACACATGGCATGAGAGGACATGGCAAGACAAGACAAGACAAGACAAGACATGACAAGACAAGACAGAACAGGACAAGACATGACAAGACATGACAAGACAAGACATGACAAGACATGACAAGACATGACAAGACAAGACAAGACAAGACAAGACAAGACAAGACATGACAAGACAAGACAGAACAGGACAAGACATGACAAGACAAGACAAGACAAGACAAGACAAGACAAGACAAGACAAAACAACACAGCACAACACATGACATGACATTACAGGACAGGACAAGACAAGACAAGGCAAGACAAGACAAGACAAGACAAGACAACACAACACATGACATGACATGACATTACAAGACAAGACAAGACAAGACAAGACAAGACAAGACAAGACAAGACAAGACCAGACAAGACACGACATGACATGACATGACAAGACAAGACAAGACAACACAACACAACACAACATATGACATGACATGAGAGGACATGACAAGACAAGACAAGACAAGACAAGACAAGACAAGACAAAACAAGACAAGACAAAACAACACAACACAACACATGACATGACATGACATGACATGACAACACAAAACAGGACAAGACAAGACAAGACAATTGTGTTTGATTTTTTTTTTAAATTAATTAAGAAGACAAAACAAGACAAGACATGACATGACAAGACAAGACAAAACAAGACAAGACAAGACAAGACAAGACAAGACAAGAAAAGACAAGAAAAGACAAGACAAGACAAGACAAGACAAGACAAGACAAGACAAGACAAGACAAGACAAGACAAGACAAGACAAAACAAGACAAGACAAGACAAAACAAGACAAGACAAGACAAAACAACACATGACATGACATGACATGACATGACAAGACAAGACAGAACAGGACAAGACAAGACAAGACAAGACAAGACAAGAAAAGACATGACATGACATGACAAGACAAGACAAGACAAGACAAGACAAGACAAGACAAGACAAGACAAGACAAGACAAGACAAGACAAGACAAAACAACACAACATACGACATGACATGACATGACAAGACAAGACAAGACAAGACAAGACAAGACAAGACAAGACAAGACAAGACAAGACAAGACAAGACAAGACAAGACAAGACAAGACAAGACAAGACAAGACAAGACAAGACAAGACAAGACAAGACAAGACAAGACAAGACAAGACAAGACAAGACAAGACAAGACAAGACAAGACAAGACAAGACAAGACAAGACAAGACAAGACAAGACAAGACAAGACAAGACAAGACAAGACAAGACAAGACAAGACAAGACAAGACAAGACAAGACAAGACAAGACAAGACAAGACAAGACAAGATAAGACATTACAAGACAAAACAAGACAAGACAAAACAACACAACATACGACATGGCATGACATGACAAGACAAGACAAAACAAGACAAGACAAAACAACAAGACAAGACAAGAAAAGAAAAGACAAGACAACACAACACAACATACGACATGACATGAGATGACAAGACAAGACAAGACAAGACAAGAAAAGACAAGACAAGAAAAGACAAGACAATACATGACATGACAAGACAAGACAAGACAAGACAAGACAAGACAAGACAAGACAAGACAAGACAAGACAAGACAAGACAAGAAAAGACAAGACAAGACAAGACAAGACAAGACAAGACAAGACAAGACATGACATGACAAGACATGACAAGACAAGACAAGACAAGACAAGACAAGACAAGACAAGACAAGACAAGACAAGGCAAGACAAGACAAGACAAGACAAGGCAAGACAAGACAAGACAAGACAAAACAAGACAAGACAAGACAAGACAAAACAACACATGACATGACATGACATGACATGACAAGACAAGACAGAACAGGGCAAGACAAGACAAGACAAGACAAGACAAGAAAAGACATGACATGACATGCCAAGACAAGACAAGACAAGACAAGACAAGACAAGACAAAACAACACAACATACGACATGACATGACATGACAAGACAAGACAAGACAATACAACACAAGACAAGACAAAACAAGACAAGACAAGACAAGACAAGACAAGACAAGACAAGACAAGACAAGACAAGACAAGACAAGACATGACATGACAAGACAAGACAAGACAAGACAAGACAAGACAAAACAACACATGACATGACAAGACAAGACAAGACATGACACGACAAAACAACACAAGACAAGACAAAACAACACAACACACGACGGGACAGGACAAGACAAGACAAGACAAGACAAGAAAAGACAAGACAAGACAAGACAAGACAAGACAAGACAAGACAAGACAAGACATGACATGACAAGACATTACAAGACAAAACAAGACAAGACAAAACAACACAACATACGACATGGCATGACATGACAAGACAAGACAACACAACATACGACATGACATGACATGACAAGACAAGACAAGACAAGACAAGACAAGACAAGACAAGACAAGACAAGACAAGATAAGACATGACAAGACAAAACAAGACAAGACAAGACAAGACAAGACAAGAAAAGACAAGACAAGACAAGACAAGGCAAGACAAGACAAGACAAGACAAGACAAGACAAGACAAGACAAGACAAGACAAGACAAGACAAGACAAGACATGACATGACAAGACAAGACAAGACAAGACATGACAAGACAAGACAAGACAAGACAAGACAAACAAGACAAGACAGAGCAAGATAAGACATGACAAGACAAAACAAGACAAGACAAAACAACACAACATACGACATGGCATGACATGACAAGACAAGACAAGGCAAGAAAAGAAAAGAAAAGACAAGACAAGAAGACAAGAAAAGAAAAGACAAGTCAAGACAAGACAAGACAAAACAAGACAAAACAAGACAAGACAAAACAACAAGACAAGACAAGAAAAGAAAAGACAAGACAAGACAACACAAGACAAGACAAGACAAGACAAGACATGACAAGACAAGACAAGACAAAACAAGACAAGACAAGACAAGACAAGAAAAGAAAAGAAAAGAAAAGAAAAGACAAGACAAGACAAGACAAGACAAAACAAGACAAAACAAGACAAGACAAAACAGCACAACATACGACATGACATGACAAGACACGACAAGACAAGACAAGACAAGAAAAGACAAGACAAGACAAGACAACACAAGACAAGACAAGACAAGACAAGACAAGACAAGACAAGACAAGACATGACATGACAAGACAAGACAAGACAAGACAAAACAACACATGACATGACATGACATGACAAGACAAGACAAGACAAGAAAAGACTAGACAAGACAAGAAAAGAAAAGACAAGACAAGACAAGACAAGACAAGACAAGACAAGACAAGACAAGACAAGACAAGACAAGACAAGACAAGACAAGACAAGACAAGAAAAGACAAGACAAGACAAGACAAGACAAGACAAGACAAGACAAGACAAGACAAGACATGACATGACAAGACAAGACCGAACAGGACAAGACAAGACAAGACAACACAACACAAGACAAGACGAGACAAGACAAGACAAGACAAGACAAGACAAGACAAGACAAGACAAGATAAGACAAGACAAGACAAGACAAGACAAGACAAGACAAGACAAGACAAGACAAGAAAAGACTAGACAAGACAAGAAAAGAAAAGACAAGACAAGACAAGACAAGACAAGACAAGACAAGACAAGAAAAGAAAAGAAAAGAAAAGAAAAGACAAGACAAGACAAGACAAAACAAGACAAAACAAGACAAGACAAAACAGCACAACATACGACATGACATGACATGACAAGACAAGACAAGACATGACAAGACAAGACAAGACAAGATAAGACAAGACAAGACAAGACAAGACAAGACAAGACAAGACAAGAAAAGACTAGACAAGACAAGAAAAGAAAAGACAAGACAAGACAAGACAAGACAAGACAAGACAAGACAAGACAAGACAAGACAAGACAAGACAAGACAAGACAAGACAAGACAAGACAAGACAAGACAAGACAAGACAAGACAAGACAAGACAAGACAAGAAAAGAAAAGACAAGACAAGACAAGACAATACAAGACAAGACAAGACAAGACAAGACAAGACAAGACAAGACAAGACAAGACATGACAAGACAAGACAAGACAAGACAAGACAAGACAAGACAAGACAAGACAAGGCAAGACAAGACAAGACAAGACAAGACAAGACAAGACAAGACAAGACAAGACAAGACAAGACAAGACAAGACAAAACAACACATGACATGACATGATAAGACAAGACAAGACATGACACGAAAAAGCAACACAAGACAAGACAAAACAACACAACACACGACAGGACAGGACAAGACAAGACAAGACAAGACAAGACAAGACAAAACAAGACAAGACAAGGCAAAACAACACATGACATGACATGACATGACATGACAAGACAAGACAGAACAGGACAAGACAAGACAAGACAAGACAAGACAAGAAAAGACATGACATGACATGACAAGACAAGACAAGACAAGACAAGACAAAACAACACATGACATGACATGACATGACATGATAAGACAAGACAAGACATGACACGACATGACATGACATGATAAGACAAGACAAGACATGACACGACAAAACAACACAAGACAAGACAAAACAACACAACACACGACAGGACAGGACAAAGCAAGACAAGACAAGACAAGACAAGACAAGAAAAGACAAGACAAGACAAGACAACACAACACAAGACAAGACGAGACAAGACAAGACAAGACAAGACAAGACAAGACAAGGCAAGACAAGACAAGACAAGACAAGACAAGACAAGACAAGACAAGACAAGACAAGACAAGACAAGACAAGACAAGACAGGACAAGACAAGATAAGACATGACAAGAAAAAACAAGACAAGACAAAACAACACTACATACGACATGACATGACAAGACAAGACAATACAAGACAAGACAAGACAAGAAAAGTAAAGAAAAGACAAGACAAGACAAGACAAGACAACACAAGACAAGACAAGACAAGACAAGACAAGACAAGACAAGACTAGACAAGACAAGACATGACATGACAAGACAAGACAAGACAAGACAAGACAAGACAAGACAAGACAAGACAAACATGACAAGACAAGACAAAACAAGACAAGACAAAGCAAGATAAGACATGACAAGACAAAACAAGACAAGACAAAACAACACAACATACGACATGGCATGACATGACAAGACAAGACAAGGCAAGAAAAGAAAAGACAAGACAAGAAGACAAGAAAAGAAAAGACAAGTCAAGACAAGACAAGACAAAACATGACAAAACAAGTCAAAACAAGACAAGACAAAACAACAAGACAAGACAAGAAAAGAAAAGACAAGACAAGACAACACAAGACAAGACAAGACAAGACAAGACATGACAAGACAAGACAAGACAAGACAAGACAAGACAAGACAAGACAAGACAAGACAAGACAAGACAAGACAAGACAAGACAAGACAAGACAAGACAAGACAAGACAAGACAAGACAAGACAAGACAAGACAAGACAAGACAAGACAAGACAAGACAAGACAAGACAAGAAAAGAAAAGAAAAGAAAAGACAAGACAAGACAAGACAAGACAAAACAAGACAAAACAAGACAAGACAAAACAACACAACACAACATACGACATGACATGACATGACACGACAAGACAAGACAAGACAAGAAAAGACAAGACAAGACAAGACAAGACAACACAAGACAAGACAAGACAAGACAAGACAAGACAAGACAAGATAAGACAAGACAAGACATGACAAGACAAGACAAGACAAGACAAGACAAAACAACAAATGACATGACATGACATGACAAGACAAGACAAGACATGACAAGACAAGATAAGACAAGACAAGACATGACAAGACAAGACAAGACAAGACAAAACAACACATGACATGACATGACATGACAAGACAAGACAAGACATGACAAGACAAGACAAGACAAGATAAGACAAGACAAGACAAGACAAGACAAGACAAGACAAGACAAGACAAGAAAAGACTAGACAAGACAAGAAAAGAAAAGACAAGACAAGACAAGACAATACAAGACAAGACAAGAAAAGAAAAGACAAGACAAGACAAGACAATACAAGACAAGACAAGACAAGACAAAACAAGACAAGACAAAACAACACATGACATGACATGACATGACAAGACAAGACCGAACAGGACAAGACAAGACAAGACAAGACAAGACAAGACAAGACAAGGCAACACAAGACAAGACAAGACAAGACAAGACAAGACAAGACAAGACAAGACAAGACAAGACAAGACAAGACAAGACAAGACAAGACAAGACAAGACAAGACAAGACAAGACAAGACAAGACAAGACAAGACAAGACAAGACAAGACAAGACAAGATAAGACAAGACAAGATAAGACAAGACAAGACAAGACAAGACAAGACAAGACAAGACAAGACAAGACAAGACAAGACAAGACAAGACAAGACAAGACAAGACAAGACAAGACAAGACAAGACAAGACAAGACAAGACAAAACAAGACAAGACAAGACAAGACAAGATAAGACATGACAAGACAAAACAAGACAAGACAAAACAACACAACATACGACATGGCATGACAAGACAAGACAAGACAAGACAAGACAAGACAAGACAAGACAAGACAAGACAAGACAAGACAAGACAAGACAAGACAAGACAAGACAAGACAAGACAAAACAAGACAAGACAAGACAAAACAACACATGACATGACATGACAAGACAAGACAAGACAAGAAAAGAAAAGACAAGACAAGACAAGGCAAAACAGGACAATACAAGACAAGACAAAACTACACAACATACGACATGACATGACATGACAAGACAAGACAAGAAAAGACAAGACAAGACAAGACAACACAAGACAAGACAAGAAAAGACAAGACAAGAAAAGAAAAGACAAGACAATACAACACAAGACAAGACAAAACAAGACAAGACAAGACAAAACAACACATGACATAACATGACATGACAAGACAAGACAGAACAGGACAAGACAAGACAAGACAAGACAAGACATGACATGACAAGACAAGACAAGACAAGACAATACAAGACAAGACAAGACAAGACAAGACAAGACCAGACAAGACAAAACAACACATGACAAGACAAGACAAGACAAGACAAGACAAGACAAGGCAAGACAAGGCAAGACAAGACAAGACAAGACAAGACCAGACAAGACAAGACAAGACAAGACAAGACAAGACAAGACAAGACAAGAAAAGACAAGACAAGAAAAGAAAAGAAAAGACAAAACAAGACAAGACAAGACCAGACAAGACAAGACAAGACAAGACAAGACAAGACAAGACAAGACAAGACAAGACAAGACATGACATGACTAGACAAGACAAGACCAGACCAGACAAGACAAGACAAGACAAGACAAGACAAGGCAAGACAAGATAAGACAAGACAAGACAAGAAAAGACAAGACAAGACAAGAAAAGAAAAGACAAGACAAGACAATACAAGACAAGACAAGACCAGACAAGACAAGACAAAACAAGACAAGACAAGACAAGACAAGACAAGACAAGACAAGACAAGACAAGACAAGATTAGATATAACAAGACAAAACAAGACAAGACAAAACAACACAACATACGACATGGCATGACATGACAAGACAAGACAAGACAAGACACGAAAAGAAAAGACAAGACAAGACAACACAAGACAAGACATGACAAGACAGGACAACACATGACAGGACAAGACAAGACAAGACAAGACAAAACAACACAACATACGACATGGCATGACATGACAAGACAAGACAAGACAAGAAAAGAAAAGACAAGACAAGACAACACAAGACATGACATGACAAGACAAGACAAGACAAGACAAGACAAGACAAGACAAGACAAGACAAGACAAGACAAGACAAGACAAGACAAGACAAGACAAGACAAAACAAGACAAGACAAGACAAGACAAGATAAGACAAAACAAGACAAGACAAAACAACACAACATACGACATGGCATGACATGACAAGACAAGACAAGGCAAGAAAAGAAAAGAAAAGACAAGACAAGAAGACAAGAAAAGAAAAGACAAGACAAGACAAGACAAGACAAAACAAGACAAAACAAGACAAGACAAAACAACACAACACAAGACAAGACAAGACAAGACAAGACAAGATAAGACAAGACAAGATAAGACATGACAAGACAAAACAAGACAAGACAAGACAAAACAACACATGACATGACATGACATGACAAGACAAGACAGAACAGGACAAGACAAGACAAGACAAGACAAGACAAGACATGACATGACAAGACAAGACAAGACAAGACAAGACAATACAAGACAAGACAAGACAAGACCAGACAAGACAAGACCAGACAAGAGAAGACAAGACAAGACAAGACAAGACAAGATAAGACATGACAAGACAAAACAAGACAAGCCAAAACAACACAACATACGACATGGCATGACATGACATGACATGACAAGACAAGACAAGACAAGACAAGACAAGACAAGACAAGACAAGACAAGACAAGACAAAACAAGACAAGACAAGACAAGACAAGACAAGACAAGACAAGACAAGACAAGACAAGACAAGACAAGACAAGACAAGACAAGACAAGACAAGACAAGACAAGACAAGACAAGACAAGACAAGACAAGACGAGACAAGACAAGACAAGACAAGACAAGACAAGACAAGACAAGACAAGACAAGACAAGACAAGACAAGACAAGACAAGACAAATCAAGACAAGACAAGACAAGACAAGACAAGACAAGACAAGACAAGAAAAGAAAAGACAAGACAAGACAAGACAAGACAAGACAAGACAAGACAAGACAAGACAAGACAAGACAAGATATGACACGACAAGACAAGAAAAGAAAAGACAAGACAAGACAGGACAAGGCAAAACAAGACAATACAAGACAAGACAAAACAACACAACATACGACATGACATGACATGACAAGACAAGACAAGACAAGACAAGACAAGACAAGACAAGAAAAGACAAGACAAGACAAGACAATACAAGACAAGACAAGACAAGACCAGACAAGACAAGACCAGACAAGACAAAATAACACATGACATGACAAGACAAGACAAGACATGACACGACAAAACAACACAAGACAAGACAAAACAACACAACACACGACGGGACAGGACAAGACAAGACAAGACAAGACAAGACAAGACAAGACAAGACAAGAAAAGACAAGACAAGACAAGACAAGACAAGACAAGACATGACATGACATGACAAGACAAGACAACAACACAACACAAGACAAGAAAAGACAAGACAAGACAAGACAAGAAAAGAAAAGACAAGACAAGACAAGACAAGACAATACAAGACAAGACAAGACAAGACAAGACAAAACAACACATGACATGACATGACAAGACAGAACAGGACAAGACAAGACAAGACAAGACAAGACAAGACAAGACAAGACAAGACAAGACAAGACAAGACAAGACAAGACAAGACAAGACAAGACAAGACAAGACAAGACAAAAAAAGACAAGACAAGACAAGACAAGACAAGACAAAACAACACATGACATGACATGACAAGACAGAACAGGACAAGACAAGACAAGACAAGAAAAGACAAGACAAGACACGAAAAGAAAAGACAATACAAGACAAGACAAGACAAGACAAGACAAGACAAGACAAGACAAAACAACACATGACATGACATGACAAGACAGAACAGGACAAGACAAGACAAGACAAGACAAGACAAGACAAGACAAGACAAGACAAGACAAGACAAGACAAGACAAGACAAGACAAGACAAGACAAGACAAGACAAGACAAGACAAGACAAGACAAGACAAGACAAGACAAGACAAGACAAGACAAGACAAGACAAGACAAGACAAGACAAGACAAGACAAGACAAGACAAGACAAGACAAGACAAGACAAGACAAGACAAGACAAGACAAGACAAGACAAGACAAGACAAGACAAGACAAGACATGACATGACATGACTAGACAAGACAAGACAAGACCAGACCAGACAAGACAAGACAAGACAAGACAAGACAAGGCAAGACAAGATAAGACAAGACAAGACAAGAAAAGACAAGACAAGACAAGAAAAGAAAAGACAAGACAAGACAATACAAGACAAGACAAGACCAGACAAGACAAGACAAAACAAGACAAGACAAGACAAGACAAGACAAGACAAGATTATATATAACAAGACAAAACAAGACAAAACAAGACAAGACAAAACAACACAACATACGACATGGCATGACATGACAAGACAAGACAAGACAAGACACGAAAAGAAAAGACAAGACAAGACAACACAAGACAAGACATGACAAGACAAGACAACACATGACAGGACAAGACAAGACAAGACAAGACAAAACAAGACAAGACAAGACAAGACAAGACAAGACAAGATAAGACATGACAAGACAAAACAAGACAAGACAAAACAACACAACATACGACATGGCATGACATGACAAGACAAGACAAGACAAGAAAAGAAAAGACAAGACAAGACAACACAAGACAAGACATGACATGACAAGACAAGACAAGACAAGACAAGACAAGACAAAACAAGACAAGACAAGACAAGACAAGACAAGACAAGACAAAACAAGACAAGACAAGACAAGATAAGACAAAACAAGACAAGAAAAGACAAGACAAGACAAGACAAGACAAGACAAGACAAGACAAGACAAGACAAGACAAGACAAGACAAGACAAGACAAGACAAGACAAGACAAGACAAGACAAGACAAGACAAGACAAGACAAGACAAGATAAGACATGACAAGACAAGAAAAGACAAGACAAGACAAGACAAGACAAGACAAGACATGACATGACAAGACAAGACAAGACAAGACAAGACAAGACAAGACAACACAAATCAAGACAAAACAACACCACATACGACATGACATGACATGACAAGACAAGACAAGACAAGACAAGACAAGACAAGACAAGACAAGACAAGACAAGACAAGGCAAGACAAGGCAAGACAAGACAAGACAAGACAAGACAAGACAAGACAAGACAAGACAAGACAAGACAAGACAAGACAAGACAAGACAAGACAAGAGAAGACAAGACAAGACAAGACAAGACAAGACAAGACAAGACAACACAACACAAGACAAGACAAGAAAAGACAAGAAAAGACAAGAAAAGACAAGAAAAGACAAGAAAAGAAAAGACAAGACAAGACAAGACAAGACAAGAAAAGAAAAGACAAGACAAGACAAGACAAGACAACACAAGACAAGACAAGACAAGACAACCCCACATACGACATGACATGACATGACAAGACAAGACAAGACAAGACAAGACAAGACAAGACAAGACAAGACAAGACAAGACAAGACAACACATGACATGACATGACATGACAAGACAAAACAACACATGACATGACAAGACAAGACAAGACATGACACGACAAAACAACACAAGACAAGACAAAACAACACAACACACGACGGGACAGGACAAGACAAGACAAGACAAGACAAGACAAGACAAGACATGAAAAGACAAGACAACACAAGACAAGACAAGACATGACATGACATGACATGACAAGACAAAACAACACATGACATGACAAGACAAGACAAGACATGACACGACAAAACAACACAAGACAAGACAAAACAACACAACACACGACGGGACAGGACAAGACAAGACAAGACAAGACAAGACAAGACAAGACATGAAAAGAAAAGACAAGACAAGACAAGACAAGACAAGAAAAGAAAAGACAAGACAAGACAAGACAAGACAACACAAGACAAGACAAGACAAGACAACACCACATACGACATGACATGACATGACAAGAAAAGAAAAGACAAGACAAGAAAAGAAAAGACAAGACAAGACAAGACAAGACAACACAAGACAAGACAAGACAAGACAACACCACATACGACATGACATGACATGACAAGACAAGACAAGACAAGACAAGACAAGACAAGACAAGACAACACCACATACGACATGACATGACATGACAAGACAAGACAAGACAAGACAAGACAAGACAACACATGACAAGACAAGACAAGACAAGACAAGACAAGACAAGACAAGACAAGACAAGACAAGACAAGAGAAGACAAGACAAGACAAGACATGACAAGACAAGACAAGACAAGACAAGACAAGACAAGACAAGACAACACATGACATGACATGACATGACAAGACAAAACAACACATGACATGACAAGACAAGACAAGACATGACACGACAAAACAACACAAGACAAGACAAAACAACACAACACACGACGGGACAGGACAAGACAAGACAAGACAAGACAAGACAAGACAAGACATGAAAAGACAAGACAACACAAGACAAGACAAGACATGACATGACAAGACAAGACAAGACAAGACAAGACAAGACAAGACAAGACAAGACAAGACAAGACAAGACAAGACAAGACAAGACAAGACAAGACAAGACAAGACAAGACAAGACAACACAACACAACACAAGACAAGACAAGAAAAGATAAGACAAGAAAAGAAAAGACAAGACAAGACAAGACAATACAAGACAAGACAAGACAAGACAAGACAAGACAAAACAACACATGACATGACATGACATGACAAGACAAGACAAGACAAGACAAGACAAGACAAGATAAGACAAGATATGACAAGACAAGACAAGAAAAGAAAAGACAAGACAAGACAAGACAAGACATGACACGACAAAACAACACAAGACAAGACAAAACAACACAACACACGACGGGACAGGACAAGACAAGACAAGACAAGACAAGACAAGACAAGACATGAAAAGACAAGACAACACAAGACAAGACAAGACATGACATGACATGACATGACAAGACAAAACAACACATGACATGACAAGACAAGACAAGACATGACACGACAAAACAACACAAGACAAGACAAAACAACACAACACACGACGGGACAGGACAAGACAAGACAAGACAAGACAAGACAAGACAAGACATGAAAAGAAAAGACAAGACAAGACAAGACAAGACAAGAAAAGAAAAGACAAGACAAGACAAGACAAGACAACACAAGACAAGACAAGACAAGACAACACCACATACGACATGACATGACATGACAAGAAAAGAAAAGACAAGACAAGAAAAGAAAAGACAAGACAAGACAAGACAAGACAACACAAGACAAGACAAGACAAGACAACACCACATACGACATGACATGACATGACAAGACAAGACAAGACAAGACAAGACAAGACAAGACAAGACAACACCACATACGACATGACATGACATGACAAGACAAGACAAGACAAGACAAGACAAGACAACACATGACAAGACAAGACAAGACAAGACAAGACAAGACAAGACAAGACAAGACAAGACAAGACAAGAGAAGACAAGACAAGACAAGACATGACAAGACAAGACAAGACAAGACAAGACAAGACAAGACAAGACAACACATGACATGACATGACATGACAAGACAAAACAACACATGACATGACAAGACAAGACAAGACATGACACGACAAAACAACACAAGACAAGACAAAACAACACAACACACGACGGGACAGGACAAGACAAGACAAGACAAGACAAGACAAGACAAGACATGAAAAGACAAGACAACACAAGACAAGACAAGACATGACATGACAAGACAAGACAAGACAAGACAAGACAAGACAAGACAAGACAAGACAAGACAAGACAAGACAAGACAAGACAAGACAAGACAAGACAAGACAAGACAAGACAAGACAACACAACACAACACAAGACAAGACAAGAAAAGATAAGACAAGAAAAGAAAAGACAAGACAAGACAAGACAATACAAGACAAGACAAGACAAGACAAGACAAGACAAAACAACACATGACATGACATGACATGACAAGACAAGACAAGACAAGACAAGACAAGACAAGATAAGACAAGATATGACAAGACAAGACAAGAAAAGAAAAGACAAGACAAGACAAGACAAGACAAGGCAAAACAAGACAAGACAAGACAAGACAAGACAAGACAAGACAAGACAAGACAAGACAAGACAAGACAAGACAAGACAAGACAAGAGAAGACAAGACAAGACAAGACAAGACAAGACAAGACAACACAACACAAGACAAGACAAGACAAGACAAGAAAAGACAAGAAAAGACAAGAAAAGACAAGAAAAGAAAAGACAAGACAAGACAAGACAAGACAAGAAAAGAAAAGACAAGACAAGACAACACAAGACAAGACAAGACAAGACAAGACAAGACAAGACAAGACAACACCACATACGACATGACATGACATGACAAGACAAGACAAGACAAGACAAGACAAGACAAGACAAGACAAGACAAGACAAGACAAGACAAGACAAGACAAGACAAGACAAGACATGACAAGACAAGACAAGACAAGACAAGACAAGACAAGACAACACATGACATGACATGACATGACAAGACAAAACAACACATGACATGACAAGACAAGACAAGACATGACACGACAAAACAACACAAGACAAGACAAGACAAGACATGACAAGACAAGACAAGACAAGACAAGACAAGACAAGACAAGACAAGACAAGACAACACATGACATGACATGACATGACAAGACAAAACAACACATGACATGACAAGACAAGACAAGACATGACACGACAAAACAACACAAGACAAGACAAAACAACACAACACACGACGGGACAGGACAAGACAAGACAAGACAAGACAAGACAAGACAAGACATGAAAAGACAAGACAACACAAGACAAGACAAGACATGACATGACAAGACAAGACAAGACAAGACAAGACAAGACAAGACAAGACAAGACAAGACAAGACAAGACAAGACAAGACAAGACAAGACAAGACAAGACAAGACAAGACAAGACAAGACAAGACAAGACAAGACAAGACAAGACAAGACAAGACAAGACAAGACAAGACAAGACAAGACAAGACAAGACAAGACAACACAACACAACACAAGACAAGACAAGAAAAGATAAGACAAGAAAAGAAAAGACAAGACAAGACAAGACAATACAAGACAAGACAAGACAAGACAAGACAAGACAAAACAACACATGACATGACATGACATGACAAGACAAGACAAGACAAGACAAGACAAGACAAGATAAGACAAGATATGACAAGACCAGACAAGAAAAGAAAAGACAAGACAAGACAAGACAAGACAAGGCAAAACAAGACAAGACAAGACAAGACAAGACAAGACAAGACAAGACAAGACAAGACAAGACAAGACAAGACAAGACAAGACAAGAGAAGACAAGACAAGACAAGACAAGACAAGACAAGACAACACAACACAAGAAAAGACAAGAAAAGAAAAGACAAGACAAGACAAGACAAGACAAGAAAAGAAAAGACAAGACAAGACAACACAAGACAAGACAAGACAAGACAAGACAAGACAAGACAAGACAACACCACATACGACATGACATGACATGACAAGACAAGACAAGACAAGACAAGACAAGACAAGACAAGACAAGACAAGACAAGACAAGACAAGACTAGACAAGACAAGACATGACAAGACAAGACAAGACAAGACAAGACAAGACAAGACAAGACAAGACAAGACAAGAAAAGACAAGAAAAGAAAAGACAAGACAAGACAAGACAAGACAAGAAAAGAAAAGACAAGACAAGACAACACAAGACAAGACAAGACAAGACAAGACAAGACAAGACAAGACAAGACAAGACAACACCACATACGACATGACATGACATGACAAGACAAGACAAGACAAGACAAGACAAGACAAGACAAGACAAGACAAGACAAGACAAGACAAGACAAGACAAGACAAGACATGACAAGACAAGACAAGACAAGACAAGACAAGACAAGACAACACATGACATGACATGACATGACAAGACAAAACAACACATGACATGACAAGACAAGACAAGACATGACACGACAAAACAACACAAGACAAGATAAAACAACACAACACACGACGGGACAGGACAAGACAAGACAAGACAAGACAAGACAAGACAAGACAAGAAAAGACAAGACAACACAAGACAAGACAAGACATGACAAGACAAGACAAGACAAGACAAGACAAGACAATACAAGACAAGACAAGACAAAACAAGACAAGACAAGACAAAACAACACATGACATGACATGACAAGACAAGACAAGACAGAACAGGACAAGACAAGAAAAGACAAGAAAAGAAAAGACAAGACAAGACAAGGCAAAACAAGACAATAGAAGACAAGACAAAACAACACACCATACGACATGACATGACATGACAAGACAAGACAAGACAAGACAACACAAGACAAGACAAGAAAAGACAAGACAAGAAAAGAAAAGAAAAGACAATACAACACAAGACAAGACAAAACAAGACAAGACAAGACAAAACAACACATGACATAACATGACATGACAAGACAAGACAGAACAGGACAAGACAAGACAAGACAAGACAAGACAAGACAAGACATGACATGACAAGACAAGACAAGACAATACAAGACAAGACAAGACAAGACAAGACAAGACCAGACAAGACAAAACAACACATGACATGACATGACATGACAAGACAAGACATGACACGACAAAACAACACAAGACAAGACAAAACAACACAACACACGACGGGACAGGACAAGACAAGACAAGACAAGACAAGACAAGACAAGACAAGACAAGAAAAGACAAGACAAGACAAGACAAGACAAGACAAGAAAATCAAGACAAGACAAGACAAGACAAGACAAGACAGGACAAGACAAGACAAGACAAGACAAGGCAAAACAAGACAATACAAGACAAGACAAAACAACACAACATACGACATGACATGACATGACAAGACAAGACAAGACAAGACAACACAAGACAAGACAAGAAAAGACAAGAAAAGAAAAGACAAGACAATACAACACAAGACAAGGCAAAACAAGACAAGACAAGACAAAACAACACATGACATAACATGACATGACAAGACAAGACAGAACAGGACAAGACAAGACAAGACAAGACAAGACAAGACATGACATGACAAGACAAGACAAGACAAGACAATACAAGACAAGACAAGACAAGACAAGACCAGACAAGACAAAACAACACATGACATGACATGACAAGACAAGACAAGACATGACACGACAAAACAACACAAGACAAGACAAAACAACACAACACACGACGGGACAGGACAAGACAAGACAAGACAAGACAAGACAAGACAAGACAAGACAAGACAAGAAAAGACAAGACAAGACAAGACAAGACAAGACAAGACATGACATGACAAGACAAGACAAGACAAGACAAGACAAGACAAGACAAGACAAGACAATTCAAGAGAAGACAAGACAAGATAAGACATGACAAAACAAGACAAGATAAAACAACACCACATACGACATGACATGACATGACAAGACAAGACAAGACAAGACAAGACAAGACAAGACAAGACAAGACAAGACAAGACAAGACAAGACAAGACAAGACAAGACAAGACAAGACAAGACAAGACAAGACAAAACAACACATGACATGACATGACAAGACAAGACAAGACAGAACAGGACAAGACAAGACAAGACAAGAAAAGAAAAGACAAGACAAGACAAGACAAGGCAAAACAAGACAATACAAGACAAGACAAAACAACACACCATACGACATGACATGACATGACAAGACAAGACAAGACAAGACAAGAAAAGACAAGACAAGACAACACAAGACAAGACAAGAAAAGACAAGACAAGAAAAGAAAAGACAAGACAATACAACACAAGACAAGACAAAACAAGACAAGACAAGACAAAACAACACATGACATAACATGACATGACAAGACAAGACAGAACAGGACAAGACAAGACAAGACAAGACAAGACAAGACATGACATGACAAGACAAGACAAGACAAGACAATACAAGACAAGACAAGACAAGACAAGACAAGACAAGACCAGACAAGACAAAACAACACATGACATGACATGACAAGACATGACACGACAAAACAACACAAGACAACACAAGACAAGACAAAACAACACAACACACGTCGGGACAGGACAAGACAAGACAAGACAAGACAAGACAAGACAAGACAAGACAAGATAAGACATGACAAGACAAAACAAGACAAGACAAGACAAGACAGAACAGGACAAGACAAGACAAGACAAGACAAGAAAAGACATGACATGACATGACAAGAAAAGACAAGACAAGACAAGACAAGACAAGACAAGACAAGACATGACAAGACAAAACAAAAGAAGACAAGACAAGACAAGGCAAGACAAGACAAGACAAGACAAGATAAGACATGACAAGACAAAACAAGACAAGACAAAACAACACAACATACGACATGACATGACAAGACAAGACAAGACATGACATGACAAGACAAGACAAGACAAGACAAGACAAGACAAGACAAGACAAGACAAGACAAGACAAGACAAGACAAGACAAGACAAGACAAGACAAGACAAGACAAGACAAGACAAGACAAGACAAGACAAGACAAGACAAGACAAGACAAGACAAGACAAGACAAGACAAGACAAGACAAGACAAGACAAGACAAGACAAGACAAGACAAGACAAGACAAGATAAGACATGACAAGACAAAACAAGACAAGACAAAACAACACAACATACGACATGACATGACAAGACAAGACAAGACAAGACAAGACAAGACAAGACAAGACAAGACAAGACAAGACAAGACAAGACAAGACAAGACAAGACAAGACAAGGCAAGACAAGACAAGACAAGACAAGACAAGACAAGACAAGACAAGACAAGACAAGACAAGACAAGACAAGACAAGACAAGACAAGACAAGACAAGACAAGACAAGACAAGACAAGACAAGAGAAGACAAGACAAGACAAGACAAGACAAGACAAGACAAGACAAGACAAGACAAGACAAGACAAGACAAGACAAGACAAGACAAGACAAGACAAGACAAGACAAGACAAGACAAGACAAGACAAGACAAGACAAGACAAGACAAGACAAGACAAGACAAGACAAGACAAGACAAGACAAGACAAGACAAGACAAGACAAGACAAGACAAGACAAGACAAGACAAGACAAGACAAGAAAAGACATGACATGACATGACATGACATGACATGACAAGACAAGACAAGACAAGACAAGACAAGACAAGACAAGACAAGACAAGACAAGACAAGACAAGACAAGACAAGACATGACAAGACAAGACAAGACAAGACAAGACAAGACAAGACAACACAAGACAAGACAAGACATGACATGACATGACATGACAAGACAAAACAACACATGACATGACAAGACAAGACAAGACATGACACGACAAAACAACACAAGACAAGACAAAACAACACAACACACGACGGGACAGGACAAGACAAGACAAGACAAGACAAGACAAGACAAGACATGAAAAGAAAAGACAAGACAAGACAAGACAAGACAAGAAAAGAAAAGACAAGACAAGACAAGACAAGACAACACAAGACAAGACAAGACAAGACAACACCACATACGACATGACATGACATGACAAGAAAAGAAAAGACAAGACAAGAAAAGAAAAGACAAGACAAGACAAGACAAGACAACACAAGACAAGACAAGACAAGACAACACCACATACGACATGACATGACATGACAAGACAAGACAAGACAAGACAAGACAAGACAAGACAAGACAAGACAAGACAACACCACATACGACATGACATGACATGACAAGACAAGACAAGACAAGACAAGACAAGACAAGACAAGACAAGACAAGACAAGACAACACATGACAAGACAAGACAAGACAAGACAAGACAAGACAAGACAAGACAAGACAAGACAAGACAAGAGAAGACAAGACAAGACAAGATAAGACATGACAAGACAAGACAAGATAAGACATGACAAGACAAAACAAGACAAGACAAGACAAGACAGAACAGGACAAGACAAGACAAGACAAGACAAGAAAAGACATGACATGACATGACAAGACAAGACAAGACAAGACAAGACAAGACATGACAAGACAAGACAAGACAAGACAAGACAAGACAAGACAAGACAAGACAAGACAAGACAAGATAAGACATGACAAGACAAAACAAGACAAGACAAAACAACACAACATACGACATGACATGACAAGACAAGACAAGACAAGACAAGACAAGACAAGACAAGACAAGACAAGACAAGACAAGACAAGACAAGACAAGACAAGACAAGGCAAGACAAGACAAGACAAGACAAGACAAGACAAGACAAGACAAGACAAGACAAGACAAGACAAGACAAGACAAGACAAGACAAGACAAGACAAGACAAGACAAGACAAGAGAAGACAAGACAAGACAAGACAAGACAAGACAAGACAAGACAAGACAAGACAAGACAAGACAAGACAAGACAAGACAAGACAAGACAAGACAAGACAAGACAAGACAAGACAAGACAAGACAAGACAAGACAAGACAAGACAAGACAAGACAAGACAAGACAAGACAAGACAAGACAAGACAAGACAAGACAAGACAAGACAAGACAAAACAACATATGACATGACATGACATGACATGACATGACAAGACAAGACAAGACAAGACAAGACAAGACAAGACAAGACAAGACAAGACAAGACAAGACAAGACAAGACAAGACAAGACAAGACAAGACAAGACAAGACAAGACAAGACAAGACAAGACAAGACAAGACAAGACAAGACAAGACAAGACAAGACAAGACAAGACAAGACAAGACAAGACAAGACAAGACAAGACAAGACAAGACAAGACAAGACAAGACAAGACAAGACAAGACAAGACAAGACAAGACAAGACAAGACAAGACAAGACAAGACAAGACAAGACAAGACAAGACAAGACAAGACAAGACAAGACAAGACAAGACAAGACAAGACAAGACAAGACAAGACAAGACAAGACAAGACAAGACAAGATAAGACATGACAAGACAAAACAAGACAAGACAAGACAAGACAAGACAAGCCAAGACAAGACAAGACATGAAAAGACAAGACAAGACAAAACAAGACAAGACAAGACAAGACAAGACAAGACAAGACAAGACAAGAAAAGACAAGACAAGACAAGACAAGACAAGACAAGACAAGACAAGACAAGACAAGACAAGACAAGACATGACAAGACAAGACAAGACAAGAAAAGAAAAGACAAGACAAGACATGACATGTCATGACATGACATGACAAGACAAGACAGAACGGGACAAGACAGAACGGGACAAGACAAGACAAGACAAGACAAGACAAGACAAGACAAGACAAGACAAGACAAGACAAGACAAGACAAGACATGACAAGACAAAACAATTGAAGACAAGACAAAACAACACAACATACGACATGCCATGATATGACAAGACAAGACAAGACATGACAAGACAAAACAAGACAAAACAAAAGAAGACAAGACAAGACAAAACAAGACAAGACAAGACAGGACAAGACAACACAAGACAAGACAAGACAAGACAAGACAAGACAAGACAAGACAAGACAAGATAAGACATGACAAGACAAAACAAGACAAGACAAAACAACACAACATACGACATGACACGACATGACAAGACAAGACAAGACAAAACAAGACAAGACAAGACAAGACAAGACAAGACAAGACAAGACAAGACAAGGCAAGACAAGACAAGACAAGACAAGACAAAACAAGACAAGACAACACAAGACAAGGCAAGACAAGACAAGACAAGATAAGACAAGACAAGACAAGAAAAGACAAGACAAGAGAAGACAAGACAAGACAAGACAAGACAAGACAAGACAAGACAAGACAAGACAAGACAAGACATGACAAGACAAGACAAGACAAGAAAAGAAAAGAAAAGACAAGACAAGACATGACAAGACAAGACAAGACAAGAAAAGAAAAGACAAGACAAGACATGACATGTCATGACATGACATGACAAGACAAGACAGAACGGGACAAGACAAGACAAGACAAGACAAGACAAGACAAGACAAGACAAGACAAGACAAGACAAGACAAGACATGACAAGACAGGACAAGACAACACAAGACAAGACAAGACAAGACAAGACAAGACAAGGCAAGACAAGACAAGACAAGACAAGACAAGACAAGACAAGACAAGACAAGACAAGGCAAGACAAGACAAGACAAGACAAGACAAGACAAGACAAGACAACACAAGACAAGGCAAGACAAGACAAGACAAGATAAGACAAGACAAGACAAGAAAAGACAAGACAAGACAAGACAAGACAAGACAAGACAAGACAAGACAAGACAAGACAAGACAAGACAAGACAAGACAAGACAAGACAAGACAAGACATGACAAGACAAAACAAGACAAAACAAAAGAAGACAAGACAAGACAAAACAAGACAAGACAAGACAAGACAAGACAAGACAAGACAAGACAAGACAAGACAACACAACACAACACAAGACAAGACAAGAAAAGATAAGACAAGAAAAGAAAAGACAAGACAAGACAAGACAATACAAGACAAGACAAGACAAGACAAGACAAGACAAAACAACACATGACATGACATGACATGACAAGACAAGACAAGACAAGACAAGACAAGACAAGATAAGACAAGATATGACAAGACAAGACAAGAAAAGAAAAGACAAGACAAGACAAGACAAGACAAGGCAAAACAAGACAAGACAAGACAAGACAAGACAAGACAAGACAAGACAAGACAAGACAAGACAAGACAAGACAAGACAAGACAAGACAAGAGAAGACAAGACAAGACAAGACAAGACAAGACAAGACAACACAACACAAGACAAGACAAGACAAGACAAGAAAAGACAAGAAAAGACAAGAAAAGACAAGAAAAGAAAAGACAAGACAAGACAAGACAAGACAAGAAAAGAAAAGACAAGACAAGACAACACAAGACAAGACAAGACAAGACAAGACAAGACAAGACAAGACAACACCACATACGACATGACATGACATGACAAGACAAGACAAGACAAGACAAGACAAGACAAGACAAGACAAGACAAGACAAGACAAGACAAGACAAGACAAGACAAGACAAGACAAGACATGACAAGACAAGACAAGACAAGACAAGACAAGACAAGACAACACATGACATGACATGACATGACAAGACAAAACAACACATGACATGACAAGACAAGACAAGACATGACACGACAAAACAACACAAGACAAGACAAGACAAGACATGACAAGACAAGACAAGACAAGACAAGACAAGACAAGACAAGACAACACATGACATGACATGACATGACAAGACAAAACAACACATGACATGACAAGACAAGACAAGACATGACACGACAAAACAACACAAGACAAGACAAAACAACACAACACACGACGGGACAGGACAAGACAAGACAAGACAAGACAAGACAAGACAAGACATGAAAAGACAAGACAACACAAGACAAGACAAGACATGACATGACAAGACAAGACAAGACAAGACAAGACAAGACAAGACAAGACAAGACAAGACAAGACAAGACAAGACAAGACAAGACAAGACAAGACAAGACAAGACAAGACAAGACAAGACAAGACAAGACAAGACAAGACAAGACAAGACAAGACAAGACAAGACAAGACAAGACAACACAACACAACACAAGACAAGACAAGAAAAGATAAGACAAGAAAAGAAAAGACAAGACAAGACAAGACAATACAAGACAAGACAAGACAAGACAAGACAAGACAAAACAACACATGACATGACATGACATGACAAGACAAGACAAGACAAGACAAGACAAGACAAGATAAGACAAGATATGACAAGACAAGACAAGAAAAGAA